>NW_026652279.1:165846900-165937727 GCF_009828535.3 Hylobates moloch
TTTTTTTTTTTTGAGACAGAGTCTTGCTCTGTCGCCCAGGTGGAGTGCAGTGGCATGATCTCGGCTCACTGCAAGCTCTGCCTTCTGGGTTCATGCCATTCTCCTGCCTCAGCCTCCCGAGTAGCTGGGACTACACGCTTCCACCACTAGGCCCGGCTAATTTTTTTTTTTTTTTTTTTTTTTTTTTAGTAAAGATGGGGTTTCACTGTGTTAGCCAGGATGGTCTCGATCTCCTGACCTCGTGATCCACCCACCTTAGCCTCCCAAAGTATTGGGATTACAGGCATGAGCCACCGTGCCCGGCCCACTTTTCTTATATTTAATACAAATCTGATTTGATCTATAACATTTATTAACACACTGGGCTTCTTATGATAAGGTGGCATCATTTAGAAGTAAACCAGAAACAAGGAAAAACAGAAAAATGTGTAGAAAATGATGTAACAGTAATTTGAATGCCTTTAAAGAAAGACAGCAATGAGAGTTGCAATCGGCCACAGTTGTGCAAAAATTAGTGGTGAAATAAAAAGTTCAAAAGCAATAGCAGGGAAGCATGAACTAAGATAATTTATATGAGTAAGTAAAAATATTTTTCCATGGAAAATTAATGAGGGTCATGGCATAGTTCAAGAAATCATCCATAACAGAACAATTAAGTATAGGCAATAACATAAATACTATTTTTGTTATATTTACATATTACTATTATATTTTATTGTTAGTTATATATTTTATATATTGCCAGTTTTATTGTTAGTAGTATATTTTATTGTTAGAATTAATTTATAATTATTATCATGTTAACTTAAAGTCGCCCGGAAAAAAGTAATACAAGTATATTGCAGAAGTACATGGTCTTGCTTCCAATTAGTGGGATAAAATGGTGAGTGCATATGAACTAAGATGACATTGCACTGTGTCAGTATTTCCAGCAAATGCAGCAGACAGGTTTGGGATTTGTTCTAGGAAACATAAGTGTGAAACAGAAATGTGGCAAGGATAGGGTGGGATTAGCCATTCACCAGGTGTTTTCCAATAGAAACAAAGAAGGATTGTTGTTATAAAAGAAGACAATTAAAGCCACGCTTTGTGTAAGGCACTAGAACTCATCTGGGAGAAATGTGCAGTCAGGAAATGTGAGTTTTCTATGGAGGAAAGTGACAGGGCACATTTTCCCATAAAATGCATGCAATCTTTATTTGCAAAAGAACACCATATCTATGCAATGCTCAACAGCTGGACCCACTTCAAGGACCCTATATGAAAGTTAGAAGAAAAGAACAGTTACAATAACATTCTCCTAAGCTAACACACTACGTTTCTACAGTGGGCAGGAATAGGGAAAGGGAGGGACTCTCAGAAAGAAATGCAGACAAAAAAAGCAAAGACTGATTTCAGGTTGAAATTAGAGTAACAGAGACAAGAAAAACACAAATCGCGAGGGAATAATACGAAGTATGGCAGAAGATCAGCAGGGAGGAGATGGGTCTTGCAGAGAAAACGAGACAAAAAATGTCAGAGGAGACACCTTTGTCTACAGTCCTCAGATGAGGAAGAGATGGGGGCAGGATCAAAGTGAATGAATGGAGAAAAAAACCAAAGAAATGAGAATAGCAGGACCATGGTCAAAAGAACCTCATTTCCCAACAGGCAAAATATAGCAGAAGATAAATCAAAAAGAAATACAACTTAAAAGGTAAAATAAAATAAGTGTAACTGAAGAGGACAAAGGTTAAAAGAAAGAAGTTTGAAAGAGAACTTGAAATGTTGAACCAGCCACATAAATACATGGAAAAGGTAATGCAATGTCCTGGAGGAATCATCAGAAAATGTGTGTTACATTCGATTCTCTTCTAATCAGCCTAGGTATTCATGAGAAAGCAAATGAATTAAAGCATCAGAAGTCACCCAAATGTTAAGACAAACTACCGTTAAAAAATGAAACATAATAAAGGCAGAGGAGTGGAAGGAGGAGGCTGGGCATGGGCACCAGGGTCAAGGAGGAGAAGGAGGAGAAATAGAATGACAGTTTGAGTAAACAGGTGTGTTTTGTTTTGCTTTAGGTGTTCTGGGCCACAGTTTCCTTTCGTGTTAGGAGAGCAGATGGGACTTCAGAATGGCTAAGGTCTCCCTGTCCTCTAGCCTTCTGGGGGTTTGCCCTTCCATCCTGGCAATATGGAATACCAAATATAGAGAAGGTCAAAGACACTGCTTTGCAGTCTATGGGCAGAGGTAGCCAAGCAGCTCGGAAGCGTATTTCAGATTGAAACATAGGATTCAAGTACAAATTTGAGAAATTTCTTTAGTCTCAAGATTTAGGACTCTTTCCAGTGAAAGTAAGTGAATATAATCTGCCCAGGAGTTGTAGTTATGACATATTACAGGTTTTTAAAAGGAAAGGAATCTACATGGAGAATTTTGTGATTTGAGCTAGAAAAATTAACCTGTCTTAGAAAAAAAAAAAAAAAAACAGCCAGTCTGATTCAAAAAAACAGCCAGTATGATTCTAAGCCCAAAGTAATGTCAAATTGTCTGACATCAGCCTGTTAGAATGTACTATAGAAGAATGTATGTTGAGTTATACATGCTAATCGTCTGAAATAGAAGTATAGTAAGTTGAAGTATACACAAGAATTGATATTGTATATACAGAAATAATACTTTTGAAATAGAAAAAAGAGTACTTTTTTTCATCATGATATTGCAATAGCTAAAACTAATTTCACACAATCCTGAAAATTTGGAAGTCATATGGAGGATGTAAAAACTTATGTTACAACAGGAAGAAATTTAAATATTTAAATATAATCAATGGAAGAGAAAGCTTGCTTTCATTTTAAGATGTCACTAGTTACATAACCAGGTAAATTATGATATTAAATACAGATATGAAAACAGAAACAGACAAGCAAATATTCTGTTTTTGCATTTAGTGACATACATAGGCTTTTTTCAAGCAAAGAGAAGGAAACTGAAATAGGCCTAGTAAAGAAACAAAAAGATGGGAAGAGGGCAAATGAGAGAAGAAGACTACAGTGACATAGCCTGCATAATAATACAGGGACAGATTTGTAAGAATAGATTCCCTGTTTAGATACATATTACAAGGCAGGGCACAAAAGGATGATGCTGGTGGGCTTAAGAGCTGTAAGTAACAGAGCATAAGAATCTATAGCATGAAAGAAAATGATGTAAGTTAACACTGCAGCATCGCTCAAAATATTTAAGGGTGTTGAGCAAAACTAAAATTGGCCAGAGGCTGCCGCTATACCTTATATCCTACATAAAATACTGCTACCTAATTTAGCACATAAACAAACTAAAAGCCTAATTTAGGAACATGCCTTTTGTAACAACTCATGGAGTCTCAGCCAATCACAGCAGCAGAGCTTCAGCCAATCACATTCTGCCAATTTATCAGACCATGCACATGTGAGGCAAATGCGTGACTGTAACCAGTCACGCTGTTTCTGCACCTCACCTCCAATTTCTGTCTATAAATCCTGCCTGCCCACAGGAGCAGAGCTCTCTGAACCTCTGGTTTTGAGGGCTGCTGGACTGGCAAATAGTTATTTGCTCAATTAAACCTTGTTAAATTTAATGTGTCTGAAGCTTTTTATTTTCACGTGGATAAGTTAGTGAAGACAGGAAAGTTCTGGTTGATTGTAATGGCCTCATTGCAAAGCATCTGAGGATGACCTCAACAAATCAGACTCTGTTTATAATGACCTATGGGAGAAAGGGCAGGATAAAACAAGCATCATGGTGAGACAGAAACTGTTATTAATACAATATCAAAAAGAAGAATACTAGGAAAATACAAGCTGTGGATCATGAGCCTTCTTAACCCTGAATGTGCTTGGCCCGCGCTCCTGTGCATCTGTATAACCTGATGAATTGTGGTGAAATTTGACTCCCCATGGTAACTCACTGGTTTTCATAGATCCAATGTCTTTCAGTCCGTGATACAATTATAGTTGCTTTCGTGGTTCATGTTAGATGCTCGCATTTTGGCGAATTGGGTTCCCTTCATGATAGCTGTCATGTCCTTTTGACATGACCTCCTGAGACTTTCTGTGGTCTCTGTTGCTTTCTAGCACAACACTTCCTAGAAGCATCGTGGGTATTTTTCAGCCCCAGACTGGAATCACTCTTTCTTTAAAGAATACTGGTTCTTTTTGGTGGGGAATCCCAAGTGCACATTTCATCTGAGTTGATGTTGATTCTAGGCTTTAACAATTCACAGAGTTATAATATACATAATATGGGGGGAAAATCAGTTCTCAGTGATATGTCCAACTGAATGTTGTTAACATTATGTAACTTGTGCTGGATTTTATACTTGAAGTAACTTGATAGTATTTTTTTGTATTGTAAAACAGTTACATGATCCCATCGTCAAAATAATAAAACAAGGTTCTTCAGAGCAGTCTGGCTTTTATCCCGATTAACTCAACCCTCTTCTCTATGTTGTCATATATGTGGTCACATTTTTTTAATTTTAATTTATCCTTTCAATGTTTCTTTTTGAAACTCTAGCCAAATAAATATATCTACTAATGTTTACTCCTGTCTTAAAATTCTGCATACTGTAAATATCGTTCTGCATTTTGCTTTTCATCCAAACACAGCTCTCTCAGGTGAATCTCTATCAAGGTGTCCATCATCATGTATCACTGCTTGTACTTTCCTTGTTTAGATAGCACCCTAATAATAGATGTTTGGCTCCAGTTCCCCAATTTTTTGACGTTATAATGCCATAATTAGTAGTGTTGCATTTTTACCATAGTATCTGTAGCATGCAATTTTTAAGGTGAGATTCTGAGTCAAATAGTAAATCCATTTGCAATTTTGCTGGATATTCTGAAATTCTTCTCCACAAGAATTCTACTTTTATTATAGTTATCCATGTCAGAGTGCCTGTCTCCTCACTGCCTCATCAGCAGAGCACATTATCAATTTCTCAGAATTCTGTCAATCTGTGTGAGAGACGTAATACATCTTGGAATTTTAAATTTTCATTTCTGTTATTATGAGTGAGATTTAGCATCTCTTTACATTATTATAGGCCACATTATTTCAAACCTAGATAATACGGTTATCTAGTAAGTGATCAAAATACTTAAAATAGACTCTATAATGACGGAGTGGGAAAAGCAAAGGGGAAAGGCAGGTACAGCATCATAGTTGATGTTAACCAATATGGCAGAGGGGAGCAATGCCAGGTCTATTACTCACTAACGCATGAGAAACATGGGACAGATGCTCTCTGAGGTTCTAATAACTCAAATTCTTAATGTATGGTTCTCTTTGTGTTGAAAGTTATCCATAGAATATTCTTCTTCTTTACATAAATGTCTTCTCAATAAGAACTCCAGATTTCTACCTCTGAATTCCCACCTACCTACTACTATTTTTACCCTGACTGCATAGCAATCACTTGAAACCGAATATAGCCAGAGGCAAATTTTCTCTCTTCCCCCAAACCAGTCTGTACTTCACATTTGGCTATTTCATTCATAATCATCATTGTCTTTCCAATCACACAGATGAAATCTCTGGGATTGAATTTTATTAACTCTTCTCTCCTGTCCCTCAAACCCAGATAACTGAATTCAATTTGCTTTCTTCTTCGGAAACAACTGCGGCTTTGAACCATTGCTGTCCATTTTCTTCAACAGTCTACTCCTATTTTCTAAAACATTACCCCTGCCTCTCAGCTGTTCCTTACATGGTTTATCTTATTAACCTTGAAGAGTCACATCACAGATTTAAATTTTGGAATTTTTTTTTCTTTTTATGTATCTCTCTAAAATAAAAACAAAACCCAAACTAATAACTAAATGCAAACAATGAATCTACTCTTCTGCTGTAACAAACTTAAATTCCTGATCTTATCTTTTTGAAAATCATATATTTATTGTGTACCACATGATGTTTTCAAGTCTATATACATTGCAGGATAGTTTAATCCAGCTAATTCACAAATGCATTAGCTCATGCAGTTATCATTTTTGTTGTCAGAATACTTAACATCCACTTATCTTGGCAGTCATAGCCAAGTTGGCATCATTGAGCATTCCAAATGTATCACCTAAAACTCTCTAATTTAAATTCTAGCCAAATTGGTCCATGCATGCTTCAAACCTGCCATGAATATATCCTGCTTTGTGATGCTTCGTCAGTACTGTTCTCTTTTTCTGAAATGTACTTTCTGCCTCTGTCCATTTAAAAATGTTTTCCTTCTCTAAAGCCCATGATCCTGAACTCCTTCAAGTCTATTAACATTATTTTAATCACTTTTTAACGACCTTTTAAAAAGTATTGATCAGCCAGGCGCGGTAGCGCAAGCCTGCTGTCCCAGCTACTGGAGGCTGAGATGGGAGGATTGTTTGAGCCAGAAGTTCAGAGCTGCAGTGAGCTATGATCTCACCTTTGCACTCCAACCTGGGTAACAGAGCAAGACCCCATCTCTAAAAAGAAAGAAAAAAAAAATGTTGAGGTAGTTTATAACAAAGACATAATGATATGTAATAATATCATGAATAAAAAATAGAGGAAAAACAGAAAGGAGGTAAAAATAACAGAAATATAATCTTTTAGCCAGTAAAGAGATGTTTGTATATGCGCTTGTTCTGTCCTCTTAGGCTATAAGTGCCTGGACTGCAGACTGTGTCCTCGGTATATGTTTGATTAATAAATAAGTATAAATCTCAGGGTGTATTCCCAGCATCTCAAGTACCTTGCACATAGGAGCTTCCAAATTAACCTGTTGATGTTCCAGTATCTGAGGAACTAACTGTAAGAGAGTTACAATATAGGTGACAATTAAGCTACATTGGAACACAGATGGCCAGATTGTGTGCAAAAATATTCTTGAATCACTTTTTAAATAACATATCCCCGTTGCAATTGTTGTGGTGTTCAAGGTTGAATCTCCTAAAGGAAGCCCAAGATGGAGCGTAGTGAGCCTACGTTTTATTGGGTAATAGTTTAGGGAGCTGCCCCCGTGAGAGAAAAAGGAAAGCAGGAATCATGAAGGGAGTGGCTGCCACACTGTGTGATTACAGCTGTAGCTCCACCTGATTCTTCGGTGAGCTGTGGAGCTGGGATGCAGTTACCAGCAGTGCAGATAGGTGTACTGGGTGTTTACATTCATATCAGCCAGGCACCGGGTGTGCCTAATCTGAAGAAAGCTTAATCTGCCTCTCAGCAGTTCTCTGCAGCCAAGGGCAATTACCAGGGAAGTATTCAGCTGTGAGTCCCCAGAACCCCATATTCCAAGTAGATAATTGCTGGATCCATCAGCTCTGAATTGGGCATCTGGGCAAAGCCTGAAGCCTCCACTACATGTAACAACGTTTTACAGTTCTGCTGGAGAAACAGTATCATCTCAAAGAGAAAACATTTAAGTACAACATTTAAAGAGATATTGTCCAGGTGATTTGTATGTTAATACTCTTTAGGTTCCCAAATACAGGCATATGAGTGTCTATATTCGTGTTAATTATGTATGTTTTTTTTTAAATGGGGAAGAAAACAACAAGACAATGAATGACCATCATTATGGCAATATCATCACTATGATTGATATCATTTACTCTTTACTATTTGGAAATATTATAAGTGGCTGAAAACACACCATTTTAAAAAATCATTGCCTACTAATGGATAAAAATGTCTACCTAAATGTAAATAAAAATGAATTAATTTTATCAGAGAAATGTTGCTATATAAAGAAGCCAATGTCAGAAAAACATTATTTTAAAGATTTTTAAGGCACTGGAGGGGGGAAGCATAACAAGCTGACTTCAAAACTTCTATGAATCTCCTATCCCATTTTTTTTCAAATAAAATGAATTTATCTGCCACACTCTTGCCCCATTGTCTAATAATTGTCTTCAACTGCATCGTCTGGTAAATAGAAATATGTGCAGAGTCAAGGAAGATAATTGGAGGATCACAAGATTAGACTAAACACTAGAATGGACTTCCCAGACATGGTGTCAAACTTCTCTCCCTGGTGTTTTAAAAATAGGTGCCCATCTGTTGAGAACAATTTTAATAAAATTCTGCCAGATTATAGAATATATTCCTCATGTTTTGAATTCTCTGAACTATCCTTTCAGAAAGCAAGCCCATGATAACCAATAGAATTTAAAAAGAAAGAGAGAAAGGAATCCTTAGGTTGTAATTTGAATTTAATTAATTAGCCTACAAAGAGGTGTTAGTTTGTTGTAAAATGTTTCTAAGTAGATGTTTATAGCCAAAGTATATTTCCCACTAGATTACTACAGTCTTAAGTATCTTAAGTAGGTTACCATCTAGTTTAAATTACAGAGGAAGTATCCTTTGATTTTTTTTTTTTTTTTTTTTTTTCAAACTGGGAATTGGGGATTTTAACTGGGCCGTGATTTCCAGGATTAAGGACATACTAGTTACTCATCAGAAAGGAACACATCATTGGATATCAGGATAATCTGGTAGATGACAACTTAGTTCAAACAGAAACCCCAAAATTAGTTTCTTTGTCTTTTTTCCCTTTAATATTAATACTCTGTCTTCAACCAGTGTGTCTTCTCCATTCTTGAAACCCCATTTCTTATTTTCATGGCTTCTGCTCAGTGTACCCAAGATAGTCACTGGGAGTCATGATGAAGGAGGTGCTGGAGTCACTGAAATTGCCATGATGGCATGTTGTGTGGCAGCTGCCATGATATTAGCACTTTTTAATTAAACATCAGAATAAATGCACCTCACATTAATATTTCAAGTGTGTTTGTGTATATGTGCTTGTGTTTTAACCGAACATTAGGTAAAAATATATTATTTCACAGAAAATATTTTCCACTTTAAAGGAAGATACAAGAAAACTTTATACCCTATAAACTGGGGGAAATGAAAATTTACTCGACTTAGTGAAATGACAATTTTGAATTTTAAATGCAAAAAGCAAGACGGAGGTTTTCCGTTTCATAGGTGGTGGAGGTATCTCATTATAATAATCTTGAACATGCTTACTGCATTCTACATGTTCCTCTTATGAATATATTCATACTGGTGTAACTACAAATGAATATATATGGTACAGAATATGAATACTGTAATGCAGAATTTTGAAAAACCTGGAACTATATTAAGTCTTAAATGTTGTCTTTTATTAGCAAATGTGTCTATCTAATCACCATACTTATTAGTATACTCGAACAGCATATTGATCCTCATTTGATATAAATTACAATATATAAATTACAATATAATCATATAACAGATTGGAGTTTAGCTGATTGCAAGCAAATGAGGAGCACATGATGAGACAAAACACACGGATGTCAGTGCTCTAACCTTATGAATACTTGCACATGTTCAGGAAAGCCCATTGGATAAAATTTATGTATTGCTAATGATTTTTATTGGCCCCTTGGCCCAAAGTAGTGGCAAGTTGCCCAGGAATCTGACGGAATCCTGTTTTCAGTTAGTAGTCAGAATGCAAAGAGTAATAAAATTCAGAAAAGCATGGTGAAAGCTAAAATACATTTATCCAGGTACAATGAGTCCAGCCAACCTCACGATTGTAATTTCTTTTGAGTTTTTTTTTTTCCTGAGGTTATGGCATTTCGCCTCATCAGGGTACCCTAGTTGGAGGATTGTTTTCACAAAGTCTAGAAAAGTGCTGCATTATCCATTTGTGCATATGTTTGTTTGTATTATGTGCCTGCACAATGGCATAAACTGGCTAATATGATCCACAGCTTTCTTTTTCTTGCCGAATAAATGATCTCTTATATCCCTGATGGAATTTCAGGCAAACCACTTTGCCTATATTAAAAGCAGGCATTTGGATAATCCAAAATTCATATATAATTGTACATATGATCCCTCTCTTTATAAAGGTAAGGGCACATTTCCTGCTGAAGTCTATTCATTCAGTCTGCAAGAAAGAGACGTTACAGTTAAAGGCAGCACAAGAGCTTTTTTTCTTTTCTTTTTTTCAGTAAGCTTATTTTAGTTCTCATTACTAATTAAAAAAATGTTTTTGTCATGTCAATTTTGCAAAAATGTATTTAGAAAATGTATTGAATCAGGACCCTAATTAGCCATTGTAAGTATAGGAAGCAGTGTACAGACAGAGAAGATGGAAAAGAAGGTCACTCTCAGGGGCCTGGAAGGAAGAACTAGATTATAGTAGAACTTGAGGATAAGCACAAGCTTGGCTTCTACTTAGAGTAAATATAAGGCACTCAGATATCAAGGCACACACCAGTCATAATAGAGCAAGAGGCCAACCTGATTGAGCATTTAGACTGGCAAACATTGCCAGTCCTGCAAGCATCCAGGTACTATATTTGGTGACAACACTGCCACCAAAACATTCCAATTCCCTAGCAGTGGAAATCCTCTTTTTTAAATATGATATCAGGTAGAATTCAGATTATCTCAGTGGTTTTAAGGGGTTGGGTCTGCTGTATGAAATTCTCAATACATATATTTACCTTAATACATGAAGAATTGGCAGTTCCTGTTCTTCCATGACATTTGTGAAATCATCCTCAATTTGCCCATTACTTCAGGTACCACCCTCTGCAATGGCATGCCCTACATAAGACTCAAATTTCACATGTTTACCTGATGTGTTCAATACCAATTGTTGGAACAAAAATCAGTAGCCACAATAAACATATGTGTGCATTGCGGCTACTGATTTTTGTTCCAACAATTGGCATTCAGTTGAAAATAATGAACACATCAGGTAAAGATGTGAAATTTGAATCTTATGTAGGGGGTGCCATTGCAGAGGGTGGTATCTGAAGTAATGGACAAATTGAGGATGTTGCAGCACTATTCACAATAGCAAAGACTTGGAACCAACCCAAATCTCCATCAATGATAGACTGGATTAAGAAAAAGTGGCACATATACACTATGGAATACTATGCAGTCATAAAAAAGGATGAGTTCATGTCCTTTGTAAGAACATAGATGAAGCTGGAAACCATCATTCTGAGCAAACTATCGCAAGGACAGAAAACCAAACACCGCATGTTCTCACTCATGGGTGGGAACTGAACAATGAGAACACTTGGACACAGGGTGGGGAACATCACACACTGGGGCCTGTCATGGGGTGTGGGGAGCGGGGAGGGATAGCATTAGGACATATACCTAATGTAAAGGACGAGTTAACGGGTGCAGAACACCAACATGGCACATGTATAGATATGTAACAAACCTGCATGTTGTGCACATGTACCCTAGAACTTAAAGTATAAAAAAAAGAGGTAAAAAAATCAGTAGCCAAATAATAGTAATAATTATAATAAACCTATGCAGTGGAAATAAGCACAATAGAATCCTAAATGCTGATTTGCTCAAATAGTCATAGCTCTCTGCATATGCCAAGCAGCACAGAAAATGCAAAGAGAACCCAAGAGAGAGCCATGGACCATACGGCCGTGAACACCCTACCTAAGCAGGTAGGAATCAGGTTCACAGGAAATAATAAAAGCTAGATTTTTTAAAAAATGAAGCATGCAAAATAAGGATGATAAAGCAGCAAACATGATAGTCATAAATTCCGAGAATTGAGTTGAATGTGCAGAAAATTTAATAAGCACAGCCATTATCAAAAGTGCTGAGAGTGAGCAGAGAGGCAGCTTGGTAGGCTCAGGTGTAGGGATCCTTGAGGGCAGGTGGGGTGGGGAGAGTTCTGACAATTCACAGAAGCAGATAGAGGCTGCGCTGGGAACAATGATCTTTAAATAGATACAAAGGACCTACTTAGAGGACACTGCAAAGACCCAAGTTTAAAAAAGAGCTAATAGGAAAAGCTCAAATAGCAGGAATGAAAATCCTGAAATTATAGATAAAATCCCACATTTAGGTAAAAAAGTCAACATATGTAAACACAGGCTCTTGATGTATGAAACAACCGGAAAAGGAAAGGAGGGAAGAAAGAAGAAAGAGAGGCAGAGAAGGAATGATCCCAAAAGGTAACGGTTCCAACTGTCTCTCATTAAGAAAACCATAAACCTGAAGATGAGTATATTAATTCATTCTCACACAGCTAATAAAGACATACTCAATATTGGGTAATTTATACAGAAAAAGAAGTTGAATAGACTCACATTCCCCTTGGCTGGGGAGGCCTCACAATCATGGCGGAAGGCAAAGGAGGAGCAAAGGCATGTCTTACATGTGGGCAGGCAAGAGAGCACGTGCAGGGGAATTGCCCTTACAAAACCATCAGATCTCACGAGACGCATTCACTATCACGAGAACAACACGGGAAAACCCACCCCCTTGATTCGATTGATTACTTCCTACCGGGTCTCTCCCATGACACGTGGGGATTATGGGAACTAAGTTCGGTATGAGATTTGAATGGGGACATGGCCAAAACATATCAATGAGTTTCTACGAGAAGTAGCAGAGTAGATCCACAGGTTTACTAAAAATGGAGTTAGAGTAAGATGAATCTTGGCCCTGTCACAAACATTGCAATTTTAAGAAAACTATAGATCCACTGAGAAAGCTTTATTTTGTCATCAATTAAGTATTAATAATCATACCTGCTGCCTGTCTAGCTTCATGGGCCAATGTAAAAATCATATCAATGAACAGAAACACCATGTAAGAATTTGGTAATATTCCTTTTAGGTATTTTGTTTAATGTAAGAATTATTTTAATTTATTTCCCTAAGGAGATATCTATAGGTTTGCTAGGGTTGCTGTATCAAAGTGGCTTAAACAATGAAAATGAATTGTCTCACAGTTCAGTTCTGGAGGCAGAGGTCTGAAATCAAAGTGTTGGCAGGGTGGGTTCCATCTGAGCCCGGTGATGCAGAATCTGTGCCTTTCCCCTAGCTTCTGGTGGCTGAGCACAATCTTAGCATTACTTCCCTTGTAGATTTCTGCTTTCAACATCACAACACATTTTCTCTTTGAGCATGTCTGTGTCCAATTTTCTACCTTTTCTAAGGACACCAATTATGTTGAATGAGGGGCCCACCCTATTCCAGCACCCCTTCATCCTAACTAACTACCTCTGCAAATATTCGAATTCCCAAGAAAATTGTGTTCTAGATGCTGTGGAGTTACAATTTCAACATACAAATTTGAAGGGGGCCATAATTCAACTCACTACAAGTAGTATATATTACAGTTGCCAGATTGAATATAAGACAGGTAAATTTGAAATTCAGAGAAGTGTGTGTGTGTTTATATAGAAACATATATATTCATATACTTTCATGTATATTAAAAGTATATATGATGTATATATGATGTGTATATACATATATAAAATTATGTATGATGATATATGTATTTATATATGTATACAAGCATATACTTCATATTAATTATTCTGAATTATTTGGCCAATGATGAAAGGCAAAGTAATCTGCATTGAATACATATATGTAATATATAAAAGTATATATACTTTCTATATATATCCCACGTAAATATTTCTATTTGCTAAATCTTGAAATTTTAATATGTATACATCACTATTTATCATTTTCAATATCATGATTTTTAGTGAACACTGAACCAGACAACTGAAGTTAGGTAATTCCTTTTAGACTAGAAACTCTGAAATGAGGTCACTGCGTCACTCTTGCTGGCTGGTGTGTCCACAGTACATGGCAAGGTACTTAGCCCACAGTAAGTACTTAATTACTAAAGTAACCTAATTTATTAAAGAATAATTCTCATTACTAAATAGTATTATTTAGTAATTGTTATTACTGTGTTTCAAAATTGCAGTGTATTAGTTAGAATATATGAATAAAATTAATATGTTATGTACCTGATTATTATATGAATATATATGAATTATATGAATTTAGACTTAGTCTAAAGATAATATTTTGCAATTTACGAATAGTTATATAGTATTAATGGGGGTATAAACCCTGTTAACAACTTATGCATTGGGTGAAATTTTTTGAGTATTGATTTTGATGGTCGTGAAGAATTATTATAAAATTTAAGTCCACAATGGAGGTCACTTTGCCTTTCATCAGGCCAAATAATTAAAAAGACTGATATGTTTCTATTTCGTAAAGATCTACATTTGTCAAGCAACTACTTCTAAAATATATGCAATTCATAGAAGGAAAAATTATTCATTTTCTCCTTTAAATAAAATTCATCTCGGTAGGAAGGTAAGCCTATAATGCTAAAGGACAGAGATCAAAATTATTTAAGACAGAGAGGATACAAACCATCTATGACCCGCTGTTATATTCCGAAATGCCTAATATAAGTTCTCTAACTAAATGGAACATTTAGAATAAAATTCAGAATTGAAAGATGATGCAAGATTCACCTGCTGATCCCTCCAAAACTTTGATCATTTTCTTGTGCAAGCAACACCCGCCACGCCTCCCACAGTCAGGTGTGTCTCATCTGACACTGGCATTATTTCTTAATCTCCATGTACTTTTTAATCTTTATCTCCAACCAAATTGTAACCTGGATGACAATTATAAAGTTGATATTTACTTTGTCTTTTCAATGCTGCTGTCAGTTGTTAGGTACTAAATTAAAAAAAAAATAACTAATTGAATGTGAATAAATCCATTAAAGGAAGCAGTAATACACGTATACTGATTCTATATATTGACAAAGTAATGGTTATAACAAATATCATTTCTCTGCTGATTAACCATCATGATATTTGAAAGCATCTTAGAAGCATGCATGTTCATGAAATGACCCCACTGCCTAAAGAGTGCTCGGTAGCAGTAGCCTAGTCTCTGGCTGATGACAAGGTAACAATACACATAGACTATTAGGAAACTCTACTTATAAGTAAATGCTGGGTGTCTCAAGCCTCTCTGGCCCACTGCCCTTCTCCATATAATGGGTGTAGCAGATCTCTATCTCTAGTAAAGGAAGGGTAGATACTGGCTTGGCTGGAGTCTCGACTATAGAAACCTCTGATGTCTCATATAAGCAAGAGCGATTAGTCTGGTATTGCTATCTTGGAGATGAGCCAACATCGACACTGGACAATAACCCAACCTAGACCAGAATTAACTGGGGAAACGAAAGTAGTATATCAAGGATGGGAGGGATAATAAGGAACGAGAAACGAGGGAGTGGCCAGCTGAGCATGAGTAGGTTTGACTTCAGGTTTTCTCTCCATTTATCAGTGCAGGCAAACAGCATTTGTTTATAGCAATTAGAACGAAGGGGAAGACCAGTTTAAGGAATGAATTCAGGGTCAAACAAGCACAGGGGTTGGTTTCTTGTGTGTGTGTTTTCTCCTAAATGAATTATGGTCATTAGTATAATAAAACGGGAAAAAAGCAACACATACATGGTCTGTCCTAGTTATAGATGCCTACATTTATATGTATGTACATATTTAAAAGAAAATATGTGCATTTATAGATACATCTATTTCAGTGTTGCGTTGAGTTTCATCCTGTGCATTACATTTCAAGAAGTACATCCCAAAATACTTTTCATAGAAAACTATTTTCTAAGTATACAGAATTTGCTATTTGGTGTGGCCTGAGTATCATCAGTCGTCATCATCATCATCGTCATCTTCGTCGGTAATGCGTCATCATTAAACACTTATTGCCTACCTCCAAATATTCTGCAACAAAATGCTATACTGTGGGACAAAGTCACACCTCACAACTTATACAGAAAATCAATTAATGCAAAGGAAACACATGTAGAAATTGGTAACCATTCATACTTTGTACAAAATTATTCACTTTCTGTGTGGTCACAGTTTCAAGGCCAAGACTAATAACTGACCATTATTATCAGTACTTAAAAAGTACTCGGGGAATCACTGCAAGGATGCAGCTACAATTATTAAAACAACAAAGACAATGTAAGACCTCTGTTTTAGACAGAAAGTTTCCACCTAGGAGGACTCAATACATTTTCATGGTCTTACATGCTGACCAACAGCAAGCAGGAAAGGGGAAAGAGGCTAAATAGTGATTTCAGTGGCATTTCACACTTTTTTATTGCTTTTCTTAAGGATCATAATGTACTTGACATATTGTAATACTGGAAAGAATTTTCATGCAGCTGTGAAACAGGTACAGCTTCACAGACCTTTTCATTTTTGGTGTTGCATCATCAGCAAAACATTATGAAAATTACTATCATATTTCTCCATATCTTTATTAAGCATTCATGACAAATTAAAAAATCATATAATGTTTCATTTACCATTTCCCTGTAAGGTATAGTAATATGACTTTACATATGAGAACAATGAGGTACAGGATTACAGCTATTTAGGTTTTAAATCGGCGGAGGCAAAAAGAGTAGAATAGTCCTATTTTCTAAGCCAAGCAACTACAACACATTTCCAATAGAAGAATCATTACATTTATAACTGGGTAGTGTAGTGTGCTTATTGTGCTCTGTTTTTTTTCTCTCTGAATGAACTAATCACTCTGACAGGTCAAAGAGCTGATCATGTCTAGCAATGACCTCTTGATTTATAGCAGTGACCAGCTTAAAAATTTCTTGTTCATCATACTCACAGGTCACAGATTTTCTGCCAGATGTCCATCCCGTGAGTAAATCATACAATTGCACAGATAAAAACATTAAGATGGTGTGAAAGCCACATTCAGTTAAAGGGTGGGTGCGGATAAAACACTGATCTTTCTGTAATTATTACTAAAAGAATATTCCATAAGAAATTTAGGCTGGTCTGCAGTAGGTATATATTAAAGATGTAATTGCACTTTTCACACGAGGTAGGATTTGCTGTGGAAGACTCTGCCAAGATTTCTTTAGTTTGGATGTAAACCAAGAATCTGTCATATCCCTATAGGGTAATATTCACCTTATAAAACAAAATTTATGTATTTACTTAATTATGCCATACGATGCCCCTTCAAATTCATGGCCAAAGTTCAATTGAACCAAATGTCTTTGTGATGAGTGTAACTTCGAGCAGAGTGAAATAATTTACCAATTTTCCAATCATAAATGAATCAAAAATTGATTAAATGTACATTGACCTCATGCCACTGATAGTTAAGAAGGAGGCTGCAATAAAGCATTCCTAGATGTAATCAATAATTTTCTACAGCTATTATTTAGAGAAGAAAGCCATCAAGGCCCAGTTTAATCAATAATGTGAAACACACTTTTTATATGTAGAAGAGGGACTGATCATTTTTTCTGTGACTGACGCAGAACGAATGGGTGAGGTTAAAATATAAGGCAAAGGGCAAGAGTATTATGACCTTTTTCTTTGACGTTTTGAATAATAGTCATAATTGTGACCTCCCAGGTTAGTAATTAACTCCAGAGAACTGTTAATGAAAATTACTAGCACTAAGATTTTCTGGCCAAACAATACATAAATAAATAATGCGGGCCGGGCGCAGTGGCTCACGCTTGTAATCCCAGCACTTAGGGAGGCCGAGGCGGGCGGATCACGAGGTCAGGAGATCGAGACCATAGTGAAACCCCGTCTCTACTAGAAATACAAAAAAATTAGCCGGGCGTGGTGGCGGGTGCCTGTAGTCCCAGCTACTCAGAGAGGCTGAGGCAGGAGAATGGCGTGAACCCGGGAGGTGGAGCTTGCAGTGAGCCGAGATCGGGCCACTGCACTCCAGCCTGGGTGACAGAGCAAGACTCCGTCTCAAAAAAAAAAAAATAATGCACACATAGAAACACACATATTATATATACACACACATACGCACACTAAATATGTCTCTAAATATGCAAAGTATTTCCTATGCCAGGATTTCTTATTTATAGGTCTCATATATGACTGCATTGGTAAAAACCATTTAAAGTTAGGATTCAAAATGACATTGCCCTTTGGACACAATTTAAGCTGTCTCACTCATTGTCTTCTCTAGAGATAAATAATTGGCCAGGAGCAGTGGCTCATGCTTCTAATCCCAGCATTTTGGGATGCCAAGGTGAATGGATCACTCGAGCCCAGGATTTCAAGAATAAAACCTGAGCAACACAGGAGACCCCCTTAAAAAAAAAAGTAGCCAGATGTGGTGGCTCATGCAGTTCCAGCTACTTGGGAGGCGGAGGCAGGAGGATCACTTGAGCCTAGGAGGTCTAGGCTGCAGTGAGCTATGATTGCGACACTGAACTCCAGCCTGGATGACAGAGCAAGACTCTGTCTCAAAACAAAGAAACAAACAACAACCAAACACCTATTGTTAATGTTATTTTCTTAAAACTTTCTCTCTACCAAGTTAGCTCCCCTAGATGCTATTTCAAGAGTAGATTCTGCTCCACTTAAAATAATGACAGAAATAAAATTAATGTGGCGTCAGAATTTAGAATTGATTAGATAGAACTCTTATATTTTTACTCAAGTAAAGATCCTAGGGAGCACTGCTGGACAGCTGGACTCCAAATATTAGCAGGCAAAAGATGCATATCTACTCCGAGGGGAATTTCCTAAGTTGCACTAGTGAGGAAGGCAGGCTCCACTGGCTTTTCCATAGAGTGGGTGAGAAGATAAAGTCTGAGACATACAGAAGCCTCTACGTTTTCCTTCCCCACCCCATCCCATCCCATCCCATCCCATCCCTTCGTTCATTCTCCTTCTTTCTTCTTGTTCTTATTGTCATTATTCTCCCAAGCAACAAAGGGCAAATTGACCTTACAGTCATCATTCTTCCTTCTTCTTTTTTTTTTTTTTTTTTTGAGACGGAGTCTCACTCTGTCGCCCAGGCTGCAGTGCAGTGGCGCCATCTTGGCTTACTGCAACCTCTGCCTCCCTGGTTCATGGTCACAAGGTCAGGAGATCCAGACCATCCTGGCTAGCACAGTGAAACCTCGTCTCTGTTAAAAATACGGTCATCATTCTTTAGCAGAATACGTTAATGAGAGGAAGAGAGTTTACTTTTTTAACAATCATAAAGTTAGGGAGATTGAATTTCCAGAGAGAGGTCTTGGTGAGAGGACTGGGAAACGGGGAATTAAGAAATCTGGAGACAGAATAGAGTCACCTAGAAATATAAAATATTTCTGCCAGCCCAAAACTTGTATCTTATACAAAGTTCAGGTAGCATGTGTTGTCTTAAAGATAGGGGACTGTACTCTATCTCCAAAGTGTCACGATGTGATTTAAATCACACATAGAATGCCCATGGAATCAGAAGTTTAGGTGAAGAGCCCACTGGGGAATAAGCAAACACCCCCCTCCTCTTAGAATCCTCCATTGCCTTCTAAGTTACAACAACAAATTTGGAACGACATGAATCAATCATAGCCTGTGGACAGGATTAGCACAGATTTCACTTGAGATTGGAAGGATGAAGTAGATCAGCTAACATCAGAATTATATGTAGGAAAAGGTCACATTAGAGATTGGGTATATAAGAAAAATGTAGGCAAAGATTACCACATTGAATTTAGTTAAAACTTATGCAGAATGATTATCAGATAGGACTGTTCAGATACAGCTCCAATGGCATACATTTTTTCACAATCTACAGCCAAATGATGGTGAATTTTATGGTATATAAATTCTCATCAGTTACTGAAATAATACTTGTTTGTTAATTTTGGGAGTGTTACTTTTAATGGGAACTAATGCAAAACTCTTTTTTTACTAGTAGATTTTTATTTTTATTTTTTAATTAATAAAACAATTCATATATATATATATTTTTTTTTTCCTCCTCCAAATTTTGTGATGTTTTGGCATTTGAGGTAGTGTTGTTGTATTATTTTCATGCCAAAAGTTCAGTACTTAAGTTCTTATGTGTGAATTTGTGGTACAATTTTTCCCTTGCCAAATGTAAAATACATCATGGCCTATTTTTATTATAGTGTAACTTTCTTCATTTGTGAAAACATTTTCTCTCTCTCTCTCTCACACACACACACACACATACACACACACTTCTATCCTAAGCTCTAAAATATTAATCACTCTTCCTAAGAATGTATTTATACTGATTACCCCAGGTATCTATGCTAATTCCTCCAGGTATAGAGGCTGAAATGTCCTGGAGGTCTGGGATGGGCGAGTCAGGTGGAGTTGAAAGAATAACTTAGTTGTTACCGTAGTAGGGAGTTGAAGAAATGAACACTCAGAGAGGTTGAGCCAGTTTCTTGGAGTCACTTAATTAACAAGTAGCAGAATTTATATTTGACCCCAAAGTGTAAACTTTTTACAAAAATATGCTTTTGACTATACAAACATGTTTAATTATCATTCAGAAACTCATACCCAGAAAGATTGTGTGAATTTCACAAGGCCATGCAACTCTTTACAAAATATGTGGACATGCTCAAAATATATCATCAGACAAATTTCTGTTTTGATGGATGAATCATTTCTTCAAATAGGAAGAACCCTCAATATTCACTGCCAAAGGTGATGTATCTATGCACATGTCCATGTGTGTTCAACATAAAACATCACCAGTCTATTCACCCCATTCTCAAGCTTGAAGAGTGAGAGGAGCGCTCTGATTTCAACACATTGTTCCAATTGCATTATTAACATTAAAATCATATGTATACATATGTATTACTATATAATATACAAACACAATATGTTATATAAAATAATATATATTTATATTCTATAAATTCATTCTATATACATATGTGTTTATAGGAGCCAAAATAAGTTACATTTTATGGCATTCCTTAGACCCTGGTAATCAGCCTTCTGTTCTCTAACTTTATGAGATCAAACCCAATATGTTTTAGTGGTATATTAGACTTGAAATTCACCCCCCTTTCTGTGCACAGTTCATTTGTTTCTTCCTACTCTCCTTATCCAATAGTGCACTCTAGGCGCAGTAGAAACTGCCCTCTGTTCCAAATATTGACCAACCATGACAAACAGCTCCTGCTGCTGGTATTTGCACTTGCTGTCCTCACCGACCACGCTCCTTCCCTGCCCCCTGAACTCACCCGCGTGGGCACAGGGCTCATTTCCTCCCATTCTTCAAAGCTTTCCTTAAGTACTCCAGTATCACTCAGGGCCCCACCAGAGAAACAGAAACATAGGAGATTTTATATATATATATATAATGTGTATAGCTAGATAGCTCGATTATATATATATATATAATACACACACCACATTAATACATTTATTATTATTTTATGTATTAATATTTTTACATTTATTATTTTATTATATAAATACATTTATTAATTTATGCATTTATTATTTTATTATTGATATTATTACTTTATTTATTATTGTTATTTATTTACTTTTCCATTGGCAGGCAAACTATTAATCGGGGAAGCAATATTAGGGTGTTATAAGAAACTCCTGTGTTAACATTGAATTCTTATTTGGTGAAGAGGTGACTAGGTAACTAGTGACAGGTGTGATAAGTAAACTTTTCAACTTACAACCACTTGTTCTTTTTGAATTTTTAAACAGGTGATTTTTTTGTTGTTTTTTGTTAGCTTTTTTGATACATTATATTTGTACATACTTGTGGGGTACAAGTGAAATTCTGTTCTATGCATAGAATGTGTAAAAGGGTAAAGTCTTTGGATATAGGAGAACTCCTCTTAGATTATCAGAGTAATCTGGAAAGGATTTTCTAAAGTCAGGGTATTTCAGGTATCCATCATCCAATATGTATCATTTCTATGTGTTGGGTACACTTCAGGACCTCTCTTCCAGGTATTTTGAAAACTACAATACATTGCAATACATTGTCATTAATATAGTCACTCTATACTGCCATTAAACATTATAACTTATTTCTTCTGTTGAACTGTATGTTGGTATCTAGTATATGTGTATATGTACTGGATGTGTGTGTGCGTATGTGTGTGTGTGTATATATATATATAGAGAGAGAGAGAGAGGGAGAGAGAGAGAGGGACTTATTTTCAAAAAAATTGGAATATGAGATTATGGGCCTCTGAAATCCATATATATAGGTCAGGAAGGGCCAACCAGAACTCTTGGGTATGAGCTGAATGCCACTCTACAGTTGTAATTTCTCCTTCAAAGAAGCCTTAGCGTCGCGCACTTGAGATCTTTCAACTGATTGAATCTGAACCACTCAGATTATCAAGGATAAACTCCCGTGATTAAAGTAAACTGATTATAGACCTTAGTCACATGTGCAGAACATCTTCACAGCAACACCTAAATTAGCACTTGGTGAATAACTGAAACTATAGCCTAGCGAAGTGGACACGTACAACTGGACATCACAGCCTCCTTCTCTGTGAAGCCTCTGCCAAGCATCCTGAATGAAACTGCACCAGCCGCTCCCCTGCTCCGTGGCCATCCTTACACTGCTGCTGTGCTTCATCATTTCCATAGCTTAATCAACATTAGTCAGTTTTGTGTCTCCTGGATACACCAAAACACTAGCCACATGGAGTGAATACTTAAAACACTGTTAGAATGAATAGATGAAAAGAAAACAAATATAGAAAGCGCAGTGTCGAGGGAAGAAATGGGTAAAGTCTTTGTATCTAGGAGAACTCCTTTTAGATTCTCAGAGTAATTTGGAAAATATTTCTCAAAAATTTACTATAAACAATTTAAAACATATAGAACAGTCAAAAAATAGGAAATAAACCTCTGTACCCCTTATCTGTAAATACATGTGTGTCTCTCTGTGTGTGTGTGTGTGTGTGTGTGTGTGTATTAGGTCGGTGCAAAACTAACTGCAGTTTTTGCCATTATGAAAATTTCAAAAACTGCAATTTTAACAACATTAATTGCCATTTTAATGGCAAGAACTGCAGTTAATTTTGCACACCTCTAATATCTATAACATTTAAAAGTAAGTTTTAAACATAATTCTCTACTAAATAATTAGCATGCATCTCCAAAGGACGTTTGCCAAAAATGCCACATTACTATCATCTTACATTAAAAATGTATTAATTTTATACTATTTAATACCCCTTATATATTCCATTTTTATCAATTATATTTTACAGCATATTTTGGAGCTAGAAATTTTCTTCATAGCATTTTTTTAAATCAATATTTTACCTAAATTCACCCATCACACTTTGTTCTTATAACTTGTTTACTCTTTTAATCCAGATCTGTATCCCCGCCTACTTTTTTTATTATTTTACTCTGAAGATCAAACCAGTTGTTGTATACAATATATCATGTTATGAATTTTTCCAGAACCATGATTTCATTAAATTTATTCCTCTCTTTTTTTTTAATAAATTGTGAAAAAATTTAGATTTTTGGAACAGATATTACTTTTTTAATCCTTCATGTTATATCATATTAGTTGTTACATAATCCCATAGTGCTTCACAGTTAGCAATATCCAATTTGAATGGGAATATTTTGACAGCTATTATAACTCCCATTTTATAAGCCAGTCTTTCTTGGTTTTGAAAATATGTGTTAGGTACTTTGTGTCCAGACCTATGCTGCTACTTTTATTTAACATGCACACTGATGACAATAGATGTTGAGTTGTTTTCTGGAAAAAGAAGCATTTCATGTTTTTGAAACAGGAGGTTAAATTTGGCCTCAAGAAAGACAGTGTGAATCACAAAACACTAAAGTGAAACTAATGTCTTCTACAGGCTCAATAATAGGGAATATGATAGCTTGAATGTATCACGTGATAAACATGGAATATGGGCATTTACAATAAATTTTATCTAAATATTTTTACAAAATACATTGTATCTATCTTATCCATAATCAGAAAAGAGAGATGAGAATTTACAAAACAAAACATGGGTAATTTCTTAAAGTTTATTTCTAACATATTTTTAAGATATTATTTCTAACGTTATTTTAAATGTCTTAGAACCACATGTTTATAACCACATCCACAGTGTTTGTTTCCTGTGTATGTAGTTGTGGGTATGTGTGTATCTGTGAGAATCAAGTGTTCTCGGGTATTTAAGGTATCGTATTTGTTCTTTTCAACAAGAAAACTGAGAATTTTAAGAGCTTTAATGGAAATAGGGGTAGTCCACATTTAATTTAATTTTTTTTTTTTTTTGCAAATTTATCATTTAGATCTCAAACTCTGTTCTGATTGTTAGGGGCCATTTAGCACATCTAAAAGATCTGGCATCTGAAACCAGCTCACTTATTCTCCCTTTCTTCCAAGGTGTAGAGCTGCCAGCTTCCTTGGGTTCTCTGTGTTTCTGGAAATTGTGGCATCTGTCTTACCTGTGTGTGTTTGAGCACCTCTCATAGCCTCGGTAATTTTGCGTCCAAGTAGAATATCATCTCCCACCTTTATTAATCTATTCTTCTGTCCTTGAAGTAAGAAAAATGATCCCTTTGAAATCCATTAGGATTTGTAAGTAGAGAATTACAAGCAGCAAATGAAAAGCCTTGGAAGCTTGGAAGTGTATATGTGTGTGATGTGTGCGTGTTGCCATTGTTGCGGTGCTAGTTTTGGTTATGGATGTGATTATTGTTACTATTGTTTGAATTTCTAACCAACCTACCTAATAATGGAGATTTTACGGATGAAGAGGAATGAAGGGGACAAAAACATAAAAATAATCTTTGTGGAGAGTGATGACAGAAGTATGGGAGGTTTTTGGGTAACAGAAGAAATTCCAACATTTTTTCTGGCAGGAGTTGATAGAAGTAGGCTACAGGATCAATACAGAATTTCAAGCACCTGGCGACTTTTACTTGCCTTCCTTTCAAGCTGCAGTACAGTAACTGCAAGGTCTTCCTTGCATCTATCATAATGGTTTAAGCAGAGTAGATATTCAACAAATATTGAGTAACTAAATCTGGTGTTTGAGTGGATGTAAAACGATTTACAGTCTTGGCTGCCTCTGGTGTAATGGAATCTCATACTTAATTTTTCTCTGTTAAGAATCTTGCATTGGGGCTAGCTATAAGTCAATTGTGGCAGACAGGTCAAAATTCTGTGGTTAGCTTGAAACTTAAAGCTAATCCTCTGTTATCAAGATACGTTTCTACTGGGAAAATAACTAACATCTCTGAAAAACATACTGGAATTTTAATATTGGAAATACATTTAGAAATATTTGATATGCATTTATAAATGTATATGATTAATCAATATTTATCTAAATAGTTCTTGAAGTTTGAGTATGTGGCCAGATTTGCATACATCTTTCCATTGTGATAGCATTTATTTATTTATTTATTTATTTATTTATTTATTTATTTATTTATGTATAGATTCAATTTTCAGATCTTGCAATGAATGGCACTTATATTAACATGTTTAAATAAAATGCGGTACAAAACCAAGTGAAAATATTTCAAATACCTTAAAAGCAGTAAGTCAGCATTTTGGCAAAGTGAAAAGACGAGACACAAATATTTCTCTAACATTTAAAAATTCATGTTTTCTCAAATTCCAAATGAGAAAAAATTTCGTATTTCTGATTCCGTGAAATTGGAATTTGGGTAAAAGAATAACTTAATACATGTAATAGAAGCTTTCTAAGAAATTCTGAGATCAAGCCATATGTTCCTATAATGTATGCCAAATTTTGAATTGCATTAAGCTTCATAAATACATCTAACCAATTGTTATACAACTGAGATGTTGTTCTTTCCCTTGAAGAACTTACCAATGGATGGTCATGTCAGAAACTTCGCTGTAGTATGATTTCCATGCTTTTTAGAGAAACTAGTTTAAGCATTTTACTCATCAAATCAAATACTGAGTGTTTTAGAGGAAATGGGGTTACATTCTGGAACTGACTGTCTAAAAGATGGAACCAGAAAGAGAAAAAGATGGCTTAACTACTGGAGAGCTGAGGAATTCTTCACATGTCCCTTGGGACCACTGAATACAGCACTTACACAGAGCAAATTATGTGAGGCCTCTCTTGAGAGACACTATGGGCACTATTCAGCCAATGTTGACTTTTACTAAAAAATCAGGCCATCCTAAGCAACATTGATTCTTCCATTAAATTAGTATTGAGTATTTATGTTCTGCCAGGACCTTGCATAATTTGATAAAACTCCAGATATCATACAAAAAAAAATCAACTTCCAAAGCCTAGAGACATCCCACCAGTACGAGTGCTCTGGAAGTCACTTGGTCCCACAGTTTTGAAACTTTCTTCTATTATTGAGAGACATTTGCTTGTAGTCAGCACCAACAAATGGGATCTTGCACAGGGAACTGAAAGAGTTTTCATACTTGTCAGCCACATAGTCTCTTCCCCTTTCTAGAAGTTCTAGGCTTGGGGAAACTCCTTCTGCTCCTCAGGAAACAACAGCAGGAACTAGTGGGAACCCCAACAGAGAAAGATACACCAAATAAACCAAAATGGCCCAGTTCACCAATGGAATTACAGTCCACCAGAGCAGGCCAGGAACTGCACGTTGAATCTGAACAGGACAACTGTCTGCTAACCTTAAAAATACAGCATGAATCCAGAGTGTTTTTGAAATAGCAGACAAAATATCTAAGATATAATTTTTAAAATCACCCATTATTGTCAGAACCAAAAAATCACAACTTGAATAAGAATATCATCCGCTATCACCAATACAGAGATAATCTGATATTAGAATTTTCTGTCAAAGATTTTAACAAAGCCATCCTAAAATGAGCCATTATAAATTCTCCGGAAACAAGCACAAGACAGAAAATTTTACAAAAGAAATGAAAGTTACATAAGAGAACCAAATGGTAATTATTGCACTTAAAAATATAATAACAGATAAAAAGAAAATGAAAACTGGCCGCATGGGCCTAAAAGCTGAGTGGAGATGAGAGAATACAGTGAGTGAACTTGAGGACTTAAAGAAAGAAAGACAGATGCGTAGAATAAACCTAGACTGAACAGCAGAGAGGACATATTCTGGGAAAATAAAATGAACAGAGGCTCAGGACTCTGTAGGACAATAACAAAAACATGCACCATTTGTATCACTATCATTCCAGAAGAAGAGGTAAGTGAAAGTAGGGCTGATAGAGCATTTGAAGTAATGATGGCTGAAAACAAACCAAATTTAGTAAAAGAAAGAAATCTACAGGATGGAGAAGCTGAGTGAACCACAAAGGAGTAAAACTAAACAAATTCATGCCAAAGAAAGGATAACTAAGCTTTTGAAAACCAAAGACAAAAAAACCTTAAAAGCCGACAGAGAGAAATGGCAAACGACTGAGAGATCGTGCAAATGGCAGCACATTTCTTATCAGAAACCGTGGAGGCCAGCCAGAAGCACAAAACATTTTTCAAATACTGAAACACACACACACACACACACACACACACACACACACACACACACACATTTCCTTCAGGAATGACATGACACGGAAATATAGACAACCTCAGATAAATAAAAGGCAATATAATATTTTGCTAGTAAACTTATCTATAAATAATGGCTAAAGAAAAATCTTTAAACAGAAAGGAAGTTACGTAAAACAAACAAACACGAAGTCAGAGCCTTAAGAAGGAAGAAAAAACACTGGAAGTAGAAACGGGAGTACATAAACTAGACAATTCATCTCATGAGTTTTATAAATCAGACTTTAAGCAAAGATAATACCATCTGAGGGTAAACTCAATGATATTTAAAAGTAGAGAAGGTAGAATGATCTAAATAGAAATCAGCTTATGTGGTAAAAAAAAAGAAAAAAAAAAGACTACCTATATGGGGGTCTTAAAATAAAAACAGCGCACACTGATCAGAAAAAAGCAATCAAAAATCAATAAATGCACATTTCAAAGTTAACACCAGGAAGCCTTATTTCTAAAGTCTTATATTTGAGAATATGTTGTTTATTTATTCTCCCCTTTGGGAAATATTTCTACTTATTTCAGAAACTCTTCATCCATTATTTAGTGATATGCATTAAAATTCTTCTTGTTGCTAAATCAGCGTCTACTTTTCAAAATAACTAACATATTCGGGAGACCATTTGGAAAATCTGAGGATGAACTAAATATTAAATAAAATTAGGGAATTGTTGTTAACTTTATAGTCTATGTTTATTATGAGAATTATAAAATAGACAAACTGGCTTACTTGTAGATGAGGGGGCCTGATAATTGTAGTTTATTTTCACATAGTTATATTTATACACACACAATATATATATACACACACACACACACACACACACACACACACACATGCATATATGGCAAAAATGTTAACAACTATTAGATTTAGGGGTGAGCACCCAAATTCTCAATATATTATTATTCAAACTCTTCTTCATGTTTGAATTTTTTCTTAAAGAGAATAAAACTCAGGAGAAAAAAAACACAGAAGTGCTTTCTTAAATTATAAACAAAATGATTCATAATACTATCCTAGTCAATCAGAAAAATAATTCTATGTTAATATACTGTTTAAGTTGATCTCATTCTTGTAAAATGTCAATTTGCTTTGTGTCTTACAGTATACACAGTATATTAACATAGTACTTCTATATAAGTAGTACTTATATGACTATATTTGATGAAAATTACTAAAAATGGTTAGATTTTGTTGTTTCACAGATTTATAATTTATTATTTCTTTTGGTTTGAAATAATTTATTTTCCAAAGAAACTGGTTTCTGTGATGCTTTTATCTCAGGTTTCTTTAAAACATTTTAGCAATAAATAATTTCAGAAGCTATTCTAGGTAAAGAAGGGCAAAGTGTGACCTACTCTCCACCAGTATAAAAGGTTGTGACTTACAGAATGAAAATACAAAGAAAACCTGAGTAATATGTGTTCAAACTCTTCACAGTGAAACTGTTCCAAAGGCTAGCAGGGCTGTAATTTATCCGGATTTTGTTTTGTATGGGGATTAATTTGACTTTAGTGTGATTGGGGAAAATGATGTTAGTTACAAGAAAAATAGTAGACCTAAATGTAGGAGGAAAACGGCCCCTGTAGAATTGCTGAAGATTTTCTTTTCAGGAACTCAAAGAGGTGACATTTTCCTTGAAGCAATTTCATGAAGTGCATTGGTGATTTAAGATGTTAATTAACAGACATATTCTGAATCACGGTTATGTATATATAAAGTGATAGAGTAATTGATCTTAAGAAATCACTTAATTTTCAAATGCAATGCCATGTTTGGAAATTGTAGCCATTTCTGGGCTCAGTGCACATGGGGATGAGGTTTTTCAGCCTCCCAGGATCAATAGTGCATTACGGGGAAATAAAAGAGTGGAAACTCAGGTGCAAGAGGGAAGCCTGTTCCTTCAGGTGGAGAGCCTGAGCAGGTTTCAATAGCCGCCTAGGAACACTTCCTCAAGCCTCTCCACGGCACTATCTCATATTGATTGAACTCCAACCACTTCACTTCTCTCTAAACCCTCCACAATAATCAGGTATAGGGAAACCACACTATTGGAGGAAGGAGAAAAATAAAATGAAAACTTGAGTTAAACCACCATAATCCATTCTTAATCCCTACTTCTAAAACTGGGCTGAAAATGCATGAGAACGTGCACTGAAAGCTACCCGCAAGTCAAAAGACACTGTTTTTTTTTTTTTTTCTTTTTAATTTTGTGCTGACACCTGAACCCTCTGGAATTGAATGCCTGATACAGTATACAAAAGTAAATTCACTCGGGCGGCAGTCACAGATGCACCTTGCATTTTACCAGTAAACGTTCCTTAAAATTAACCATTAAAACTCTAGTGAGGTTAGATATGGCTATCTTAAGAACAGTTCCCAAGGATTTACAGAGGTTCCTAATTCCACTGCAAGCACCTAAGTAAAGGAATGCTTTGTGATGTCTTTTAATCATGGACTTTCAGGCACAGAAAAATTATTCTTTCTCAGAGACGTGGAGACTGAGGCATCCACCACCTTCAGATTTTCATTCCACAAATCTGGAAGTATTTCAAGTATAAAAATGGCCTTGTCTAGTTTTATAGTTTTACTTCCCATAAAATAGCTGATGCTCTTTAAAAATGGAGGAAGAGTGATGTAACGTAAAAAGTGAAGTACCATCTTTTCCTAAAAATTAGCTCAATTTAACTAAAGTAACTTCCTTCTTTCAAGAGAGTTGGCTGGTGTTCTAACCCCGATTTAGGACTGCTTACTCAACTGAACTACAATGTGCATGTCAGCTGCCTCGAGGTAAGTGAACTTTGTCTTCCCCTCATTTGAGTACAGCAGATGGTGCCTTCCTTGTTTTGAAATAAAATAGCACTGGACATTCCTTCTTTGCCCATTAGAGTCTTGGAAACAGGCACATAATTTTGATTTAGTTTAAGGAGTTCACAAACAGTGGTGAAATCAGAGTTTATTGTAACTGGGTGTAACTACCCTATTTAAAATGTCAAACTTCTATTTCAGAATTATTATGCACAGTGGCAACATATTAATACTGACTTTGTTAGCTCATGGATTGCTCTGCACAGTGACTTATATAAAAAATTGATTCTGCCCCTGCCTGCATGTTTCCACCTTGCAGATGTGAACTGTAGCCAGTCACATAGAACAATCTTGGTCTCTGAAGCTCAGTCTTTTCATTCTCCTGGAAACACATTTTAAAAACCGGTGCATTTTGCAAGATGAGGAAGGATCAGATGTCAGCACTTTAAGTAGCCTAAGAAAGTTCACCACGCATAGGGATAAATCTCAGGTTCATTTGATTAAATAAATGACTGCTTAATGAATAGACACTTGGTTAACAACTGATTTCATCTTTTAGAATGCGCTTAGGAAGAAAAGGCAATGATTAAAAAGGAAAAGAAAAGTAGATGAAAAATTGAGACATATGCATTAAAAACAATTACGGTACTCGCAGTTTCATGGCCAAATCCATAGAAGTATTTTCCTTCCAGCCTTCGTAATAAAATTAACATGATCACTTTGACCTGAGGTACTTTAGAAGAGAACAGTAAGTGTGTAAGTGCTTGAATCCTTAATGGTGTCAATTGTGATCAACTGCAAGCAGGCAGTGGCCAGTTACAGTGACATTGAGGGAAAGCCCCGTTTAAACACACCAAAGTCACATATTGAGGTCATAGAACCTTAAAGAAAGGTGGTTTTAATAAAGAATTCTTTTTATACTGGACACATTTGTTTAGATTTATATTCTGTAGACTCCGATGACAACTCAATAATGATTGCTCCAGGCCCCTGTATTAATAAGATTTAATATAGTAAAGTTTCCAGAAACGTGTTTTTTGAAATATTATGAGTCAGGAACTATTCCTCTGAAGCTGAATCTCATCAACAGATTTTATGAGTTTGAATTCAAAGAATTATATATAGTTTCTACAAAAAAAATGACCCCAAAGCAAGCAAATTAGTTAACTAGTTCTTTTGCATGACAGATACGTATGCTAGAATGCAATCCGTCTTCTATGAACCTTTTGAAGTTCACTTTTTTAGAGTTAAGAGTAGAACAGAATCTATTCTGTTTGCAGATGCATTGCATTGTAATTGCCAGAGGTCCTGGGCCGAAATATTAGTTCTTTAAAAACACACTACAGATCTTAAAATTTTAAATGGGTCTCTTAGATCACTCAAAGAGGTGAAAAATTATGTTGGAAATACAAAGAATTCAGTATGTATGCAGTAACTTAATTTAATAATGGGGATAAATGCGCTGTATATTAAAATTATTTTAGAATGTTTTCTTAAGTATGGCTTGATGTTAATATAATTATTTTTGAGCAAAAAACATTTGACGTAGGCATTTTTGAAAAAAAAAATCTTACTTGATTTATGTTGTTATTTCTCTTATCCTGAGGCGGTTTATTACTGCTATATATTAATCTCAATGTTCTTTTCTAAATTTAAAATAATTCATCTTATGTTATCCATTTTTAATTTTTAAAAAAATGGTTAATAGGACTAAAAACAAATCCTTTTTACATGATGATTTAAAAATAGAAACTCTTTATAAATTCCTGAAATGATTATATATAAATCTGATATATGGAAAAATCAATATACTTCAAACATCTCTGGATTGATGTATGCGTGCAAAAGTTACAGTATTGCAGTAGTACTAGCATCTTTTCTCACTTTTCTAAATGGCATTTCTGCATGCAAATTAACAAGAACACATTAACTAAAAACAAAAATCAAACTCAAATATTTCATTCCACCTTTTAAAAAATATTTTAATCTTTCTCATCGTCATTAAATTAGGATTTGCTATGTGTGTAGAGCTCTCTGAGTGACAATACAGCACTGCTTCAGACAAGTCTGAAGTTTGTTCACTTAATATTCATATCTCAAGATTTCTTTCTTTCCTTTTCTTTTTAGTAGAACTATATATATCATCTTATTTTGCTTATTTTGTTTTTTATTTTTAATTTCAGCTTTTTTTTTTTTTTGAGACTGAGTCTTGCTGTCTCCCAGGCTGGAGGGCAGTGGCAGGATCTCTGCTCACCGCAAGCTCTGCCCCCCTAGTTCATGCCATTCTCCTGCCTCAGCCTACCGAGTAGCTGAGACTACAGGCACCTGCTACCACGCCCGGCTAAAATTTTTTTTTTTTGTATTTTTAGTGGAGACGGGGTTTCACCATATTCGCCAGGATGGTCTTGATCTCCTGACCTCGTGATCCGCCCGCCTCAGCCTCCCAAAGTGCTAGGATTACAGGCGTGAGCCGCCGCACCTGGTCTAATTTCAGCTTTTATTTTTAGATACAGGGGGTACATGTGTAGGATTGTTATATGGGTATATTGGACCTAGGACAGAGAAAACATTATCATTTTTGATCAGCCTTCGTTTATAACGATGCATGAAAGATATATTGGATTGAATGTAATTCTAGATACCATGTCCAAAAATTGTCAAGTTAATCGAAGCATCCATATAATCATCTCTTTAATATTATGCAACTCTAAGTAACTTGACTACACCCTTTTCCAAAATCCAATCAATTTGACTGAATCATCAAAATTGACATTGCTAAAAACAAATGGACATGAAATTAAATCAATAATAACCATTGAAAATATGTGCAATAAAATACTTTTAGTAGAATTTGAAACCATTTTTATAAATAAATGTTTGTTTTATTGACTTCACAAAATAAAATCCTTGAAACTATAAGATTCTTCTGTAACAACAATAAAATTATTTCCAAAAGAACTTATAATTGTCATCATGATATCATATTAATGGATCGTTGCCATATTAATATTTTCTCCCTTTTAAATTCCTTTGGTTTATCTAAGAACATAGGGAATTTTATGTCATTATAATAGAGATGTGTATTTCAAAAGGTACTTTGTTTTGTCAAGGAAAAATGCTGCATAGCAGCACCAATAGTAGCAGTATAACTTCCAAACCAGATTCCTCTAAGGAAATGCTTCTGAAAAAGCTTGATTCATATTGATGTACTATCATGTTAGAAGCAGAATTTTCCAACTGAAAAATGTCTTTCACGGCTTGTAGTTAGTCAAATGGTCTAACACTTCTTGACCAACCGCTTGAGAATCAGAAGTGTGGGAATTCTTTATTATTGATCCCTTTCTTGTGGAAATATTGAAGTTAAAACTCTTGTACTTCTACATCCTCTCAAGCATTGCAGTGTGTGTGTGTGCATGCACACGCGCGTAAAATCCCTAGTGGCTTTTTAATGGCCTTCCCTTTGAGCTTTCTCCCCATCATCTCATCCATCAAATATTCTTGGAAGATCTTCTACCAGAATCACAGTTTTGATCATGTTACTCCTGCTCAAAAATCTTTCAACATAATTGTATTTTCATGCCATTCTAGGCAGTATTTAAGGGCTAAATATTTGACTTTGTCATTACATTATCACATGCATCATTTTAATTTTATTCTCTATCCTTTATATACATGTCACCCCTTTTTAATACATACTACCATGCCATGCACCTCCAACAAAATTATGAGTTACTATGGGCAGAGACTGTGCATACAAATACACTCCACTTTTACAATGCAAGAATCACACACTTGTATATGCGCTCTTGCTGAGTAAGTGCTAAACAATATATGAATTTATAATGGACTTGACTAACATAATCAAGAAGCACTGTATTTACTGTGCTTGTATCTTTATGCTGGAGTTTTAAGTATTTGTTTTTAAACTGTATTGAAACCGATATCAAAATATTATGAAATTGGACTGGTGGAACCCTATGCCTTCTGGAGTCTGATGATTCTAAACTTTTAAAATATGTGCCCTTCATAAAGGGAAAATATTCACCCCATTACCATCACTACCCTATTATAGCTTAAATATACATTGTGGACCTGTATAGAGTATATGGCCCTGGACAACTTAAGAAATTGAGGGTGTACTATGTAAAGTAATTATCATTTGTAAAATATCTCTGAAAAGGAATATTTTAACTTTGTACCTCTTAAATATTTTCATTAGTTTTCTTTTAAAATAATTTAGAGTCACAGGAGAACTAAACTGATAGTATAGAGTTTCCATAAATTTTTCATCCAGCTTTTGCTAATAGTAACATTTTTTTCCTGGAAAATGGTATTTAATTTCCATAATCTTGGCATCAAAATTGCTCTTTGAATTTGTTTTATTGGTATTTTTTAGTTTTTCAGTTGGCAACGTTAGGAAATACATACTGATTGTCTTCCATTATAAAGACAGAGGTTATTTGCCTACTGATGGAATTAAACAATAATGCTTCTTAAGAATTGTTTTCAAAATTTTCTATCATGTATCTAACTCTATTCTTTATTTTGTGTAGCAATGTGGGGCCAGTGGTACATGTTAACCAACCCCATAAAGATATTGTCTCTAATATCCAGATTGTGAGAAAATCTAAAGACAAATCTCTTGATTTCTTCAACAAATAAGAGAGAGAAGAAGTTACAATCTATAGACTAAAAACATAATAAACTTATCAATCAATTGCAATGTATGGACTTTGGTTTTTTATCCTGATTTAAAGAAACTAAAAAATATATGACACGAGGGACTTCTGCTTCAGGAAAGATAGAGTAGATGTACTTTTTCCTACTCCTCCCGCTAAGTACAAACAAAACGAGTATGTGCTTGTGTGTGTGTGTGTGTGTGTGTGTGTGTGTGTGTGTGTGTGTGTGTGTGTATGGGGTGGGAAGACTATGAAAGATTGACAGAAGAAGGCAGACCAGCTAAAGAACTCCAGACTTGAGGAACAACATGATAATGATTTTGCTGGGTTTTCCTACAGCCTCATATATTCTAGACTTAGTGTTGAAAAAGCCAGCAACCTAGAAATGCCATTGGGTGCACACAAAGATATTTCCAACAAAAGCCTGCTCTCTCTAGCCAAAGGACAAAAAATGGGTAACCTAATAAAGCAGAGAACTTGCAGAACGTATTTGATCTATTGCATCCAAACACAACAGAAAATAATTTTACATCTTTACCCTTACCCATACAAGCAAAAGCTAAGTGGATATACTAGCCTTTGAAAGTGAAGCAGTATCAGGTATCCCAACATCTCCACCAGAGTGGCATAAAGAAGACCAAAGAGGAAATGGGCAATTTCATTCTTGGGGCTATTTACCAGGACCTTTACCCAATGGTATCAATGAAATCCAAGTGAGGAACCTATACTTCTATCCCACCTGGCATTGATAATGCACCATCCCTCATCATATTGGGGTGGTGTCATTGGGGGCCTAGTGGAAAATCAGAACTTTCATCATTGCCCGGTAGTAACGAGGTAACTTCTACTACGATGTCATCTACACATCTCGACTTCCCATTCTGTGCAGTGACAATAAGGAGAACCACACAATTAAAGTCGATGGGAAAGCTGGATTTCTATCTTCACCTGCAAATAACCAGTCCCAAAACGTAATATAATATCCATTTTTTCCAAGGAAAAATCAGTTCTCATATGAAGCATCAGAAAGCACTGAAACTGAATGAAAAAGACTATAAATGAATATCAATATCAAGATGACAGAGATGTTGAAACCATATGACAAAGTTTTTAAAGCAGCAATGATAGAAAAGTTGTGATAAGAACTTAAGAACAGACCTGAAAAAAAAAAAAAAACAAAATAAAACCAAAAAGCCTCAGGGAGAATATAGGACATTTCAGCAAAGAAATGGAAGGCATAAAAAAGAATCAAATACAATTTTACAACTTTTGGAGTCAATGGTACTCCTGAAGGAAGAGAGATTTTGAGAAAACAAAAGAGGTATGATGACTTGGAAGTATGTCTATGTAAAGGTAACAGAGAAAATAATACAATAAAAAGCATTATATTTGACACATAAGTATTTAATATATGATCTAGATAAACAGAATTTTAAGGAAAAATCCAAGGGGAGATATTTGAAAAATAGTATCTAACTTAGTCAAAGTGCAACTTGGCTGAAACTAATATGGTCTACCTAATTTTTCCAACATTAACATTACCAATGAATAAGAAATGCTGGCTTACTAATAGGGTAAGATTTTGTGTAATATGCTGCTCAGAGCTCTGGTAGTCAGAATTCTAAAGCTGTACTCTGCAACTCCCATCTCCTAGGATTCAATCAAACACAATCTAGGTACTTCTGTGAAGGGGCTTTGCTGATGTAATTAAGGTTACTAATCAGATGACCTTAAAATAAAGAGTTTATCCTGGATTATCCACATGGTCCCAATATATTTGCATGACAATCTAGCAATATATAGCCTTTAAAAATCAAAGACATTTCTCCAGCTAGAGTCAGAGAAATGTGGAAAACAGGAAGTCAGAACATAGATGAGGCAGCAGAAGAACTCGTAGAGATCTGATGTGTGCTCAGGCTTCAGGAAATTGTTGCTGGCTTGCAGATGAAGTAAGGGGGCCATGCATTGAGGAAAATGGGCAGCCTCTAGAAGCTGAGAACAACCCCTGGCCACAACCAACAAGCTCAGTCCTACAGTCGCACAAAATTGAAATCTTCCAACAACCTGAATAATCTTTGAAGCTGATTCTCCTTTGTAGGCTCCAGAAAAAAATGCAGCCCTAATGACACCTGAATATTATGTTACCTTTAGGCTTTTGAAACCAAAGCCACCATGTGCTTAGTCCTTTGGCCTATGGAACTCTGAGAAGTAAATGGGTGTTGTTGTTCATCTGCAACAAACATAAGCAAGACAGATGTTAAAATTTGTGTGCAAGGTTGACACATACAATTCATGGTCTCAGTCACTGAATCACACTAATACACTGACACAATGATGATGGTTTCCAGAGGTGTAAATATGGCAGAGTAGACTTCTTGTAGTAGACTTTCCTTAACAATTCACTGATAGCCATGCAATCCTGAGTAGCAACCTGGAGCAGGATCTATGGGAACCAACTGGGGTCATTAGTTTCAGTCCTTTCCCTCCAGTGTACCAAACATTTGATTTATCACTAGCCAAATCATGATCCTGTGTAAAAGACCTCAACTTTGATAATTGCCATCATTAATTGACTCAGAATAGTGAGAGCTTTAAACAAAATAAAACAAAACAACACTGTACTATTATCTACATCTTTCTTGTGGTTCTTTACACTTAAATATATATTGGGCACATACTGTTTTCAAGTGCCTTTCAAACTGTTACTTAATTTGTATAAGCCTTGCCTAACGAGAAAAAAATATTAGGTAGATTTTTAACAAAAAATTATAAGGTTTTTGAAACATATTTTCATGTTACTGTAACTAGAAAACTTAATTTTCTAGCATGAAGCATTTTTAAGCTTTGTCTTCCTTGTCTTCTTGTTATCAATAAAGGTTAGGTAATTAAGTCAAATAGCAATATCAACATCACTTGTATAAATTTAGACAGAGTATAAGGTAATATGGTGGTCAGTGTCTATTTCTTTTGTTGTATTTATCCTTTCAATGTCAACATGTGCTTTTCTAATTGTGAGGGGAAAACTAAATTTCTATCTTAGAGTTTAGAAATTAATTGAGGTTTAGGAAGTTAAAGTTGCTGTGATTTTTCGCCTGTTATATATATGTAATATATATTATATATGTTATATATATGCCTAAATATATATCAGTTTACCTAGATATTGTAAAGAAATATATTTATAAATGAATTATTTCCTTTACATTAAGATTTATGTTACGAATTAGACAATGGTGACAAAAATGATGTGATAAATATAAATTAGTTTTTCTTATACTGAAAGATCTTTATAAATGAATCCATGTTTACTGTGATTAACACTGAACAACAAAAAAGTCTAATGAAGCAGAAACTCATATAAATGAATAATTTCAAAAATACGATCGTAGAGCATATTTAGATGCTCTTTAATATCATCAAGTTTTCTATCTAACTTGTTATTTATCTTCCCAGATAGACTTACAGGTTAAATAAAACATAAAACAAAACTAAAAGTTAATATTCAACTTTACATGGTATTGGACTTAATCTATAATAAATACTAAGACAAACAAAGATTCATTTTATAGGGGAAATAAATAAACCCAAGGTGTGCCTGTCAGGCATTGCTCTAGTGTGACACTGAAATGACATGTTATTTCAATTTTGCATATTTTTTACTTAACAATAGGATACTAATTTTATTCTTGTTTGGTTGCTTTGACCTGGAACCAATTTTATTCTTTTCTGTTTCCTTTAACCAGGAAATCGTACCGCTGAGCTACAAAGAGAATAATATAGTGTTAAGCTTAGTGTATTCCAACTGCAGGTTTGTTGATTATGAAGTTCATTTCACATGTCAATAACAATATCTAGTTTAAAGAAGTCGACTAGAAATTAATAGAAAAATATCATATGGCTTCCTACATTGCTAGACTATTGTTGAATTATATTTTGTCTCAGTTTTCCGAGTGTGTGTGTCTGTTTATATGTATACCACATTACAACCCAAAATGTATTTCTTGTATTTCAGTCAAAGGTTTTGAAAACCGATAACTCGAGATTTCTCAAGCTGATTTTCCTCCTAACTATTGGTATTTGATCATTTTTTTCTCTGACAATAAAAAAAGATCTGAGAGGAATTTTAATAAAAAAGAAGAAAGGACATTGAAACTTATGTCGAGGAACCTTGATCTTCTTATCAAAGTGAAAAGCAATTTGAGATTTAAAAAAATATATAGGCTATAAATTTCCTTCTGAAGTCTATTTCCACTGCATCCCAAAGTTGTAGTAGGTTGTATTTTTGTTTTCTTTCATCTGTAAGTATTTGATCATTTCCCTTGTGATTTTTTTTTCTTAACCAAATGATTATTTAAGAATGTGTTGTTTAATAGTCACATATGTGTGAACTTTATAGTTTTCTTTTTGTGTTCCTTTTTAGTTTTATTCCATTGTAGTTGAATAACACACTTTGATTTTAAAATTTTTGTGTTTATCAAAACTTGTTTTGTGGCCTAAAATGTGTTCTACCCTGAAGAACATTTCATGTGCACTTAAGAAGAATGTGCATTCTGCTGTTGGGTAGAGCAGCTGTGTCCAATCTTTTGGCTTCCCTATGCCACACTGGAAGAAGAATAAGAATTGTCTTGGGCCATACATAAAATACACTAACACTAATGATAGCTGATGAGCTAAAGAAAAAAAAGATTGCAAAAAATCTCATAATGTTGTAAGAAAGTTTACAAGTTTGTGTTGGGACACATTCAAAGCCATCCAGGGCCTCATGCAGCCTGTGGGCTGTGAGTTGAACAAGCTTGGGGTAGTTAGTGTTACGTACTCAACACTCTTCACTGCCCTTCCCACATATTTCTATCTGACTCTTCACTGCCCTTCCCATGTATAAATATATACCATATAAATATGTGGTGTATATATGGTATACATGTGGTGTGTGTGTGTGTGTGTGTGTGTGTAACACACACCATACAAATATGTGGGAAGGGAGGTGAAGAGTCAAGTTTAGTTGGCTTACAATATTGTTCAAGTCCTCTATTTTCTTAGTGATATGTTTTGTCTATATGTTCTATCCATTATTGAAATTGGGGTATTGATATCTCCAAATATTACTGTAGAATTTTTATGTTTTTTATTCTGTCAATCTTTGCTTAACATATTTTGGGACTCTATTGCTTAGTGTATATATGCTTGCAATTGTTTTATCATCTTGAAAAATTGACTAATCAACATATATCTCCTTTTGTCACATGTAATCCTTTTGACTTTAAGTATATCTTCTCTTAGTATAAAGCTCTTTTTATTGTTAGTATTCAGCTCTTTTATTGTTACTATTTGCATGAAATATATTTTTCTACTCTTATACTGTCAATCTATTTGTACCTAAAATGACCCTCCTGTAGACAGCATATTGTTAGATCATTTTATTTTTTGATTCATTCTGCCAATCTCTGCCTTTTGATTGGAGGCATTAATCCATTTACATTTAAAAGTACTAATAAGGAAACAGTTACTTTTGCCATTTTATTTGCTTTATGTATGTCTTGAAGATTTTTTGCCTTTTATTCTTTCTATTTCAGCCTTCTTTTGTGTGTAATTGATTTTTGGTAGTGATTGTTTTTTGATTCCTTTGATAGTTCCTTCTGCATATATTTTTACATTTTAAAGAATAAAAAAAGATCATAGTTTTTGTGACAATTACTAGCTTCACAATATTTGACTAGTTACTTAAATTTCCCAAACTCCAGTTTATCAATTGGAAAAATTTTAATTGTTATGAGGAATGCATCAGAAAATATTTAAGTGTCTTTCATAGAGCCTAGGATAGAGTAGGAACTCAATTAATGTTTGTAATGGCTGATTTTGGTTGTCAACTAGACTGAATTAAGAGATACCCAGATAGCTGGAGAAGCATTATTTATTCTCAGTCATGTGCATTAATTATCCTTAATGCTTCAGTAGGCATTGAGTCCATTTTTCTTCTATAAAAAAGGAAACCTAGATGGTTTGATATTTGATTGGAATGATTAGCTTCCCCGGGTATTTATGTAAGGGTTTCTCCAATGAGGATTGACATATGAGTCAGTGGACTGAGTGAGGAGATCCACCCTCAGTGTAGGTGGGCACCATTCAATTAGTTGGGGGCCCAGTTGTAACTAAAAAGCAGAGAAAGGGTGAATTTTTGCTCATCTCTTCTGGAGCCAAGCCACTTTTTCTGCCCTTGTACATGAATACTTCAGGTTCTCCTTGTTTTGAACTCTGGGACTTTCAGCAACATCCCCCGCCCTGGGCTCTCAGGCACGCACCCTCAGACTTAGAGTTACACCATCAGCTTCCTTGGTTCTGAGGCCTTTGGACTGAGCCATGCTACCAACTTCTCTGGTTCTCCAACTTGCAAATGACCTATTGTGGGCCTACTCAGCCTCCTTAATTGAGAGAGCCAGTTCCCCTCATAAGTCCCTTCTCATGTAGATCTCTCTTTATGTATATCCTCTTGGTTTTGTTTCTCTGGGGACCCCTGGCTAATAAAATGTTCCCCTTTTCCTTGCCCAACTATATGTAAGCATAAGTTTATGATAATAACCTATGACATATATGAAGAACTATGTACATATTCTATCATTTTGAGGCTTCTCAAATTAGGTTGTTTTTATAAAATAAAGATTTGACAACCTTCCTAATTTCTGAATGTAGTCACCATCAGCAAAATACATAAATAAGTGATGAAAAGAAGACAGAATTCGAGAAAGAAAGATAGAAAGAAAGAAACAAAAGAAAAATATTAAAAAGTTATTTGTACCTTATCCTTCCAGTGTTGCAAGCGTTGCGGTCAAAGGCCATGATATATTCCTTTATATTTCCATTTACATTTAACATGACAATATGTACTTAACAAATATCGACTCAATGAATAAAAAAATCAAAAATTAATCTAACAATAATACTTTAATTGACTTTGTAAATGATTCAAATTAAAGTAAGCATGTTTAATATTTGATCACCTGGAACTTCCTATCTTATATTTATTAACATGCTAATCCTGATGACCCTTAACAATAAAAAACAACTCTTATGAAATTCATTTTTAAGTGTAATATTATAGAGACATATTCTCCATGGGGTTACAAGCTCTAGTAATATACATTGTAAACCCTAGTGAGAATGGCTAAAGAGATTCTATTCCCTAGCATGTTAATAACTGAGAACTGATGATCTACAGAGCTTAGTATCTTTTAATTATTCTTTGTTGCTAATGAATAATAAATAAAAGTGTCAGGTGGTACAATAAAGGAGATGTTGGCTTTTCTACTGCTTCTGGGCAACTCTGTCTCTTCTTCTAAGGCTTACATAGGCCAGCAATACCTTTATTTATAAAATTACTCGGCCTACTCACCCATCAATTTAGTAGCTCTTAATAGTCAATCATGTGGTTAGTCATGTGTACCAAGACTGGGTTCCCCCCAGTAACTGGACAATGGAGCACAAACTTAAATTATGCAAATTCATCTGCTGCTGTTTGTCTGCCTCTCAAGAAAGATACAAATTATTCCATCGTTGTAGGATTATTTGTAATTCATGTGAAGAAAATAAAGGAAATAGTAAATACAAGTGTATTAGTCTGTTCTCATGCTGTCACGCTGCTAATAAAGACATACCTGAGACTGAGTAATTTATAAAGAAAAAGAGGTTTAACGGACTCATAGTTCCACAGGGCTGTGGAGGCCTCACAGTCATGGCAGAAGGCAAAGGAGGAGAAAAATGTCACGTCTCCATGGCGATAGGCAAGAGAGCTTGTGCAGGAGAACTCCCATTTATAAAACCATCAGATGTCATGAGACTTATTCGCTACCATGAGAAGAATATGGGGGAAAACACCCCCATAATTCAGTGATCTCCACCTGGCCCCACCCTTGATATATGGGGATTATTACAATTCAAGGTAAGATTTGGTTGGGGATGCAGCCAAACCATATCAATAAGGAACAAAGGAAAATATACAGGCCAGATAATATTATAAGCTTCTTAACTAAAAATAAAGAGTATTCTTAATGACAGGAATAAAACCCATTATGTCAGGCACATTTGGTTGGAACTACAGCTCCAAGCATTTTGGCCAGTTATTTAACCTCTTATGCCTCAATTTCACCATCTGCCAAATGGAGGAAATAAAAGTATATAATTTTTATAAGGATATTGTGTATACTGTGGTGATAACAGTAAATGACAGGAATGACTTACTCAGTGGCACAGTGACTGCCACAGAGTCATACATGATATACATATACACAAAGTCCTGGCCCCTACTCACCAATTTGTAACTCCCATCAGAGACGCTATGTAGTGGCCCACTTTGATGCTTGCCCTCCATTTACAGCTTAGAGAGGGGTGTCCCCAGCTTCTCTTTCTTTCTCATCACATCCCCTTGAGCAGCTCTCTTGGAAAACAATACGCAAATATAAATAAAGTTCTTAAGTACGAAACTTAAATCTCTCTGTATGTTCATTCAGAGAGCTTTGTCTTCACATAAGAAAAGTCACACAGTTCGGAATTTTAAAAAAAATCACATTGCTCTTATGTATCAACATACTAGACTTGGAAACACCACATGTACATAAATGCAGACTTCACTGAAAATCAAAAAATATGATATGTGTGACAGAGGGGAAAGATTAATGGGCTATATGTAGGAGGAAAGGATGCTAGCTGCTCCAAACTGGGAGGTTGAGGAGAATGAAAGCGTTGCTAGTAGTGGCTTCAACGAGACAATAGGCATAAACCCATTTTTCGTAAACAGGTTTATTAATAAACCAGGACTCTCCTAAACATCCAGAATACACTATCATCCTACATATAAAATAAAGAGACATGGGTTTTAGGCCAGTTTTGCATTTCCTAGCTGCGTAACTTGATTAAGTCATGACAGATTTCTAGGACTCTTGCCTCATCAATAAAGAAGAAATGACTTGTATTAGGCTTCTCTGAAGGGACACAGCTAATAGAACAGATGTTTATATGAAGGGAGTTTATTAAGGAGTATTGACTCACACGATCGTAAGGTGAAGTCCCACATTAGGCTGTCTGCAAGCTGACGAGCAAGGAAGCCAGTCCAAGTCCCAAAACCTCAAAAGTAGGGAAACAGAGAGTGCAGCTTTCTGTCTGTGGCCAAAGACCCAAGAGCCCCTGGCAAACCACTGGTGTAAGTCCAAGATTCCAAAAGCTGAAGAACTTGGAGTCCAGTGTTCGGGGGCAGGAGGCATCCAGTATAGAAGAAAGATGAAAACCGGAAAACTCAGCAAGTTTGCTCATTCCACTTTCTTCTTCCTGCTTTTTTCTAGCCATGCTGGCAGCTGATTAGATGATGCCAACCCAGACTGAGGGTGGGTCTGTCTCTCCCAGTCCACTGATTCAAATGTTAATCTTGTTTGGCAACACCCTTACAAACACACCCAGAAACAATGCTTTGCATCCTTCAATCCCATCAAGTTGACACTCAGTATTAACCATCACACTTGGTGATGCATAAGAATCTTTCTAGCTGTTATTCTGAGATAGAAAAGTATATGTGCCTGTTGACTGAATAAGACACACAACCTAGATTGCTGGTAATAAGTGCCATATAGAAGACTCATCCTTCTTAACTTCCTAAAAGCATAAATAAGAAACAAGACAGAAATTTGAATGAAAAGTAAAGGAATGGCACTGCGGGTGAGAATGAGAATGAGAGCAAGGAGCCGTGAGCAAGCTGCTGTTGGAACAGCAGGTAGGAAGGACACTCTTGTGAGGGCGGTTGGAAGAGTTCCCACTCCTGCAGGATGTGGTATCAGGAATCAGGTGAGAGGACCACAGAGGGAAAGGGCTAACGAATAATACCCTTCTGTCTTTTCATTTCTTGCTTTCCAATTAATTACCAAGAACCCTCCTTCTGTCGCATTGGAGGAGGTATGTGTGAGCAGATGGAGAGGCCACTGGGTCCTTTGTATCTATATTCTTATCTACAGTCATATTTTTCACTTTCCAATTGAGAGTTACCAACTGAAGCCCGGTTTCTGAAGCAGAGGAAGTTAGATGGAGCTGTAAGTCTGTGTCAATTGTTTGATGTGTCCCTATGTTGTATGCAAGTCATTTAACTTTATTCTTCAGGTTTCAACTTAAATATTTTCTCAGAGAGAAATTTTGTGAATATTCTAATGATGGCTCCCTGATTTCAATTCTGCCCTTTATCTTCAAAGACTCTATCAAAATCATTTTTAAATATATGTTTAGTGCTTGCCTGCCCACAACTGACTGCAAGCTTCATGAAGCCAAGAACTCCATCTGCCATATGCTCAAAGCACACAGTAGGAGCTCCCTAAACACGGATTGAATAAATAAAATTAAAAACTATTCGTCAAATAAATAAACTCCTGGGGAGAAATGAGTGAAGGTGTCATAAAATAAATGGAATTCTAATAACACTTCAATTATGGGCTGCAAACACGAGACGGAGGAGAGGCTTTGTATGCAAAAAAAATTTCTGGCTAAATTTTTATATGTTGCTGATAAAGGAACAGACATCAGTAGAAAAAAGTGAGACATGTAATATTTTCTTTTGTTTTATTATGAAAAATTCCAATAAGTAGTTTGCCATTATTGGACGATAGATAGTACCAGAGAGGTTGGAAAATAGGCCCTATGACATCGGTGCGAACATCTTAACTTTAAAAGCTGTGAGTTTGACTTATTGGCAGGTTATTTTACTGTGATGGCCAGGACAGAGTTACAATTCTATTATTAAAACATGCAAAAATGATGGAAAACTGAACGTAAAAATTATTGGTAATGGGTGAAATAAAGTACAAAAAGGACAGAAGGTATAAGGTATGCACCATGGGAGGTTCCTTTATTTGGAGGTTAGGAGGGAATCAGTGTTGCTTGTGAGAACTACAGAAAGGGTTGAATGTGGATGTATTGCATGAGCTAATTATTTGCATTATTAATATTTTTAGAAGTCAACAATTAACAATGTAAAATATTAGATATTGTTTCAAGAAAAGTAAGAAAAACAAACAAAAACATAGGAGTCATTAAGGGCCTTTGAGAGTTTTAATAATCAAGAATAGAAAGTCACATTACATAGGATTGTTATGGAAAACAGGTAGTTAAAAAAATAGACAATAGAAACTGATTTCTCTTTGGTGTAGATTGGAAAGGAGATGCCTCAGGAGTTTAAGCAGGGTCAATGGAAACACTTTCTAAGTACCTATTCGAATTGAATTTGTGTGAAGACACAGAAGTATGAGCTGCTGAGGGGGAAGATGAGATGGTGCTGGCTGCACTGTTGTACTGTCAGTCTTTGTTTCACACATGTATAATGAACAGCCACATGAGAAGCACAATTTATAACATCAAAGTGACTTGTGAGACTACTAAATGAATGTTTTCTCTGGATACATCCAAATTACATCCTAATTGTCTGTATTTTGAGATTGGCTTCTTTTATAGTAGGTAGTTTACAGCTGGAAAATGCATCTATTTATTTTATATATTTATGTATATTTTTTAGAGATGGAGTCTCATTCTGTCACCCAGGCTGGAATGCCGTGAGGCACAATCAACGCTCACCGCACCCTCCAGGCGCTGGACTCCAGTGATCCTCGCACTTCTGCCTCCCGAGTAGTTGGAACCACAGGCCACCATGCTCAGCTAATTTTTAAGTTTTTTTGTAGAGATGGATTCTTGCTTTGTTGCCCAGGCTGTTCTTGAACTGCTAGCTTCAAGAGATCCTCCCACTTTAACCTCCCAAAATGGTGGAAGTACAGGTGTCAACTACCACCCCCTGCCAAAAGATGTATCTATTTAGGATATCTGAAAATAAATACAAGGTGAAAGAAACCCTGGTTATATGTTTGAGTGTTCCAGAAAATGGCTTTTATGATGGGTTTCAATATTCAAGTCATTTATTTGAGGGGAGAAGATAATTTATGAAAGATAAAAGAAAAAGAGAAAGAGAGAGAGAGAGAGAGAGAGAAGGCATAGGTGCAGAGGCCCCAGACACTACTGCAGCTCTAATACCTGCAAAGAGAGAAAGGAAAGGACTTAGGATTGGGCTGGCAGAGCCTCAGCCTGCAGTGCAACTAGGAGAGCAGTGACCAAGATAAGAGGGGGCAGGAATGACAGGACACTCGTAGGCCTGCCAGGCCCGTCATGGGCCCAGAGACACCTGGGCAAAGCCCAGCTTCAGCATAAAGGCTGTGATCATTCCTGCCTTCGTTTGTTTTGGTGGCTATAACAAAAAGGCATAAACTAAGTGGCTTATAAACAACAGAAATTTATTGCTCACAGTGCTGGAGGCTGGGATGTCCAAAATGAAGGCACCAACAGATTCTGTTTTCTGGTGAGGGCCCACTTTCTAGGTCAAAGATAGTGCCTTCTAGCTGTGTCCTCACAGGACAGAAGTGGTCTCTTTCATAAGAGCACAACTTCCACTGAAAGCCAGCTTGACTCAATCACTGCCCCGGAGTTCCCACCTCTGAATACTATCACACTGGGGATTAGGTTTCAAGCTATGCATTTGCAGGGGACACTAAGAGTAAGGCCAGAGAAATTCAATAAAGTACTGCAATGGAAGGCCCTCAGCAAAACGTGCCCCTCACATGAGAGTCTCCGGGGTGGAGAGAGGAGCAACTTTCTCCTATGACTACCACCAACTAGGTCAATAGGATCTGTGCTGCTAAGCACATCCCCTCTTAAGGGATGACCTGGTCATCTTAGGGTCTTTCGTGAAATATCAAATTCTCCAATGCCAAAAAGGCTGCATGGTTCAGACGGCAAGCCCTGTGGATAAGTTCAAAACTTCATTCTTGAATTGAAAGGAATTCCACGGACCTGTTGGGATGTCCTCCACCTAAGTATCCCCGTAGAATTTTATCTTCAGAGCTTATTTTTAATATTATAACTCCTGTGACATTTTCACCAATTGTTTCACTGACCTGGTTTGAAATCCCTTGAGTAGTTGTTGTGATATAAACATGTCATTTTGGAAAACAGAAATAAGAACTACAATGGAAAAGCTTTAAGGATACTTAAATTCAGGTTGTAGATTTCCCTGAAGATTGAAAAAATAAAAAAAAGAAAGAAATGTGAAGTTCAATTGTTTTGAAATAAGTGTGGAGTGGCTGCTATAAGCCTTGGTGGTAGTAATTGTGTACTTTTGTGCTTCTTCAGTTTAACTGTTATGTCACCTGAGTTAAAAATGATAGATATTTTGAATTCCAAGCTCTATTTTTGCCCCTTATTCTATACTGTGTAAGAAAACTTCTTTTTCCCCATGACATGTTTTCTATTCAAAGTGAGTGATGCCATTCAAATGGCCAACCAAATTTTCTTCTTAGGGAAATAAAATCAGGGGAGGGCACCTCATTTTGCATGACAGTTCCCAGGTGCTGCCTTTAGGGCTGGCACACACACAACACGTGCAGGAAGCCGGTTCTGGTTAGCACCCACTTGCAGTGGGGATAATTGGCACATTTGCTCGGCACACACCTCTGCTTACTACTCCAAATAGAATCCTGTTCGCCACTGCTGGGTTCCTGCACATTTTTGGATTGCTCTGACCCTGATGAAAGGAAAAGTTACTAACAGATATGAATGAACAGGTTTGTATAAAAGAATGCCTGGGAGCCAGCTGGCTCTGTGTTTGTTCACTGCAATAGGGTCAGGAACCTTGCATGGTCTTAATAAATAGAATCAACTGACTTCATATGTGTTTTGGCACTAATCTAGGGCCTATGGCATCATTTCCTGGGGTTTAGTACGATATTAATAAAAAGGACTATTCCAGATTAGGCACAAATCAATGCTGTATTATAAAACCGTTTTAATTTTTTGCTAAAAAAGCAGAGGAAATGGGGTTACTGCCGTTTATCGCATTGCCTTGAATATCTGCATAACAAGGTTGAGATTAGCTTTATTTTTAAAGTCCTTACTGGTTTATGCTTATTACTTAAAAGAACTATTTTCTTCTAGATGTATGAAGTAAAATATGGTACATGCCCACAGGTTTAGCATTTGGCTTTGAAGCACACTGAATTTATTTTATTTGTTTGTGCAGCTTCTCTTAATCTATTGTGACAACAAATTAGACTCTGACTTAAATTAAAGCAAATTGCAAAATAATTAGAAGTGTTTTTCTTTATTTTTCATCCTCCCTTTCCAGCCTGACTGCCATCAGACAATCTGGAAATAAATAAGACACCTTAGGGAATTTTCTTTTCATTAAGGATTACCTTTGGGAAAATAAAATAAAACTTTTTCATTAAGGTCTTAAAGTTTATTCTTCATAGTATAATAAAATGCTTACTAAAATAGGTAAAAATAACATTTTCTCTCTACCAGCATTTTTCAATTTGTTTCTCCATTTGTGATTTTTACTCTGTTTTCCTGTGTTGTGAGATGGATTTGGAGTAAGATGCAGTGAGTGAAACAACTTTGTATTATATGGTAGGAAAACAGCAACAACAAAAACAGTGAGTTAGGTTTTTTTTCCTTATTCAAAAATAACAACTTATCTTGTTTTTTGGGGGGCTTCAAAATTTAGACTGTCACCTTATTTAACATGCTTACGACTTATTATTAAATGTTCAATCCAATTTAGGCTTAAAAATGAAACAAGTGCTAGAAGCCAAGCTTGAGAAGCAGGTGCCTGGAGCCTGGTCAGCCACATTGCTTCCCGCCCCCCACTTCCCCGTCCCCCCCTGTCCTTCAGCCCCAGCCTGCCTCCCCTGCCCACCAGCTCCTACACAGGGATGCAGCCTTTTAGGCTGCTGTAGAAGAACACTTAATCAATGAGGAGTAAAAATCTGGAGGAAGTATCTTTTGTTTATGACCCATGCACTAGAATAGCCTGTTCTGAACACATAAGTTCCTTCCACATAAGTGGGTAAGATTTCAGTAGCCATTGTGCTGGGAACACACACACCAGATGTACACATCCACCTCATGGTAGTCAATGTGCAACGTCCAAAGGCCATGCTCATCTTGCTTTAATCTATGGAAATGAGAAAGGGTAAATTCAAGATGTGGGCTTAGATTGAGGGAAAAATCAACATTGGAATCAAGATCAACCATGAATGAGAACCAGTCAGGGCTCTTTTATTGCATTAAAGAGTAGAGTTTAGTGTCAAACCCAAATCTCCTTCAATTTGCCGTGGGGTTTAAGAGATGGAAAACTTCTTAGCTCAGGACATGGACAATGAATTTAACAAACATTATTCCAAGCCGACTGAGGCTTTGGAGGAGTATATGCATACGTGTGCACTCGTGTGTGTGTGTGTGTGTGTACACACACGCACACAATTTCCGGATATAATAAAGAGTAGAACACAAATTTATTATATTTTTCACAACAAATTTTGATGCACATTTACTGAACTTTCACCTTAAATAAAAAATAATTCCATCAGGATGAAATGCAATTGTGCTTCAGACACCTACAAATGGCACATAATGACTGGTGGTAATGAGTAATAGATGACAAATGAATCCATTTCCCTGCATACAAGGGAGATTATGTGGCATAGCCTGACAAAGGAAAGAAAACAACTCTGCATCCCTCCTGGATATTCTACACTAGAGCTCACTTCACCATAATCATCTAACAAAACAATGATCTAACAGAGGGAAATCTATGATATAACTGAATGGGTCACTATTAGTAGAAACAGTGTGATCATGTAAAAAGCCACTCACTCCACACTAGGCATTCAGTATTAAGCTGTCAACAATTATTTAATTATTATATAGCATAAGTCTGCAAACTGAGAAAATAATAGCCTATAAATTATGTGGAAAATGGACCACCATTTTCATGGTGTTGATAGGTCTAACTCAAAATATATCATTTTCCCTAAAAAAGTGGAGCAATCCTGAATACATTAGCACAAGAAAAAGATGACAATAAATAAGGGTTTGTGAACAAAATTAAGAAGGTTCAGATAGTGGCAGAGCAAAGCTTAGAACAATGCACCGAAACACATTTTGGAAACTCCTTAAAAGCAAATTAGAGATGATGATAGCAGAACACTATGCTCCTAGAGTTCCTCTGTTTAATTAACTTGTCTTAATTTAGAATGTATACGCACACCATCAGGTAAAATACATTCCTGAAACACAAACACATTCAAAGTTCACTGGATTTCATTCTTGGCTTCCTGAACCAAAAGACAAATGTAATTTTGCCTGTGATAATAGGCTTAGTGGGGAAAAAAGAAAACAGTTATCATATATTTATTCGAGGCTGTCCCATCCTCAGCTATCTTTCATGACTTACATATTTAAGTACTCAAGAATAAGAGGGATATGAATATTTACATGAAAATGAAGTCATTTTGAAAAGAAGTAGAGGAATACATTTCTACTTTAATTTTCACTATTCTCATTTTTATTTGTACTCTTGTAAGAAGTTTATTTCTATATTAAAATAAATTATTTCCGGAATTTTGCCATTGTATTTTCGAGTTTTGGATAGTCCATTACCACTGTTTTCTTCTGTGATAGTTATTGTTACAAAAACACCATTCACAGAGAATAGTCAACATGTTAATATCAACTACAACATGTGGAATATTATTTTTCTTATGGGTAATTCAACATGACCAAGGACGATTAAGACAAAAATTGAAATATAATAGAATATGAGGTTATGACGTGATTTTCTCATTTCTGTGTTTTTTAGATTATTCTCTTCCCCTTTCATAAATTGAAATTGTCAAGAAGGAATAGCTTAAATTATTACATCTGCATTTGGGAAATATTATTGTATGATGTTGCCTGAGTTGATGCAGTTTTATTATACATGTAGTAAAAGGTATTGTTCAGTGGTTTCTGCATTAAAATTATTTTAGGAATAGGCCAGGCATGGTGGCTCATGCTTGTAATCTCAGCACTTTGGGAGGCCAAGATCGGCAGATCCCCTGAGGTCAGGAGTTCAGCCTGGCCAACATAATGAAACCCTGTCTCTACTAAAAATACAAAAATTAGCTGGATTTGGTGGCACGCACCTGTAGTCCCAGCTACTCGGGAGGCTGAGACAGGAGAATCACTTGAACCTGGGAAGCGGAGGTTGCAGTGAGCTGAAATCGCGCCTTTGCACTCCAGCCTGGGCAACAGAGTAAGACTCTGTCTCAAAACAAAATTATTTTAAAATAAAACGTATGAAAGTAATAAGCTCCTGAGGATTTAAGATATAAAATTGTTCATATCTGGAGTTAAAGTTAAACTTTGGGCTCTAAATAAGCACACTCATAATTAGGTACCGTTAGTAACTGTCTCTAACGGGGTAATACCGATTAAGAGGAGGAACCCGTCTACACACAAAGGTCTTCCACAGCCGTCCATAGCAGCAGTGTCTTCATAGGAGAGTGGTATTTCTAGCAGCCTATTCCACCGCTGAGTCCCTGAATGCAATTCCATAATTAGTTTGCTTGGAACAGACCTCAGCCTCAACGTTCAGATTCCTTCAATGCTTGTCTATGGCCATATCAGCCTGAATGTGCCCAATCTCATCAGATGCCTTCAGTGCTGAGAATGTCCCTCTAGAGAGAAATCTCTGACTTAGTTTCCTAATCTGGCATTAATCAAAGCGGCCATTCTTGGGGTAGATGGCTACAGTGGCCCAGTGGACTCCATTGGCTTTGAGTTTCATGGGTCCATCCATGAATCAAGCCATACATCAGCTGGAATATCTTTGAACCATGAGCCCATTTATCTAAAGGAAAGAAGGGGTCACCCTCTGTGGACCATTCGGTTACCCCAACAAGAGAGCTACTGGTTCATGGAGTCAGCTGATACCTTGGGGCCCCACTTCAGCTCACTATAGGACATACGATTTCCATGTAACGATGGAGCTTTGCCCAGCCAGTTATATTATTAGTGGGGTTAGTGAGTATCCACTTGAGGGTCGACAGCTCATGTGGTAAGGGTAGATACTGCACTACAGTGGACAGGTGCTTCATTTCCACTAGCGCTCCATAACTGGGTAGGTGATGGTATTGGAAGGGAGTGCATCTCGCAGCTGCCCCAGGTAACTGATGTATTCAAAATATGAGGGGCTTATGCACCCAGTAGTGGTCTCTTTTTGCCACAGGTTTCAATCATATGGGTAGGTCTCATTGAGACCTGTAGTGCCATTGGGCTGGTGGGATCCATTGGCCCAATGACAAGGTCCATGTCAGTATATGTTGCACAGCCTCAAGACCCTACTCTTGTGGGGTTCCCATTCAAAAGTGGCCAACTTTCAAATAATGTTGATTAAAGGGTCCAAAAGAATACCCAAATGTGGTATATGTTGTTTCAAATAGCCAAACCAGTCTCTGAGTTGTTTAGCCTCTTTCTTGTTGGTGGGGGCTGCCAAGGATAGCAACTTCTGTTTATCTTTATCAAGAAAATTCCTTTAATTACCAGTCTATGTGGCTCCCAAGACTGTAGTTTTTGACCAGGTCCTTGAACCTTATCTGGGTTAACAGCCCAGCCTGTGCATGCCATAGTATCTATGACTTTACATAGGGCCTGGTCAACATTTTCTCAAACCTGAAGTGAGGATGCCATCAACATAGTGCAGGACAAATACTTCAGGAAATAGTGGGGCTTGTTGCAGATCTAGCCCTACCCACGGATGGCATGTTGCAGGGAATCTGAGGTATTCCCATGGAGGCAGAGTGAAAGTGTACTGCAGGCCTTCCATGTGAACACAAACTATTACTCACCTTCATCCTGCAAAGGTACTGAGAAAAAAATGTGAGCCATATAATATCAGAGCACCAGGACCCTGTGGGACTGCCACCACCTGGTAGTGGCAAAGATGACAGGTTCCATAGGGGCCAAGTATGGCACCTAGCATTCAATCTGTTTTTGTTCAACTTCAGCTCCTAAGCCCCTGAAGCCTTCATATGGCCCAGACTGGGCTAATAAATTGTGACAGAGAGGTGCATATCACTCCTGCCTGCAGCATGTATTGTATTAAAAAGGTAATGCCCTATTCTCCCTATTCTCTGCCTGGTCTGCAGTTCTGCTTTTGTGGAATAAGCTGTCAGGACTTGGGTAACTTAGGTGGGGGTGGGAGTAAACTTGACCTCTGGTTATGGCTGGAATCCTTGTTGTGCGGGGCATCCCCCCGAGCCTGTGGTGATGTTTCATGCTGCAAGCAAAGTGTCAGTGCCTCAAATTCACTCAGCAATGGGAATCATGTTCAGTTTCATCCAGAATGACCCAAAGGCCCCTACCACAAACACATGTGAACTTATCTGCCATGGATCACCACATTTTGTGCAAAACCCTTTGAGTTAGTTCATTCTCATACTGTTATAAAGAACTGCCTGAGATTGGGTAATTTATAGGAAAAGAGTTTCAATTGACTCACAGTTCAGAATGTCTGGGGAGGCTTCAAGAAACTTATAATAACGGCAGAAGGGAAAGCAAACACATCCTTCTCCACATGATGACAGGAAGGAGAGGTGCTGAGTAAAGGAAGAAAAAGCCCTTAAAACACCATCAGATCTCATGAGAACTCATCACTATCATGAGAACAGCATGGAGGTAACTGTCTACTTGATTAAATTACCTCCTACCAGGTCCCTCCCATGACACAAGGAGATTATGGAAACTACAATTCAAGATGAGACCTGGGTAGGGACAAAGCCAAATCACATCACTCTTCCCCTGGCCAATCCCAAATCTGATGACATCACATATCAAAATGCAATCATGCCTTTCCACAGTCCCCCAAAGTCTTAGCTCATTCCAGCATTAACCCAAAAGTCCAAGTCCAAAATTTCATCTGAGACAGGCAAGTCCCTTCTGCCTATGAGCCTGTAAAATTGAAAACAAGTTAGTCACTTCCTAGATACAACAGAGGTACAGACATTGGGTAAATATACCCATTCCAAGTGGGAGAAATTGGCCAAAATTAGGAGGCTACAGGCCCTAAGCAAGTTGGAAATCCAATAGGGCAGTCATTAAACCTTAAAGTTCCAAAATGATCTCCTTTGAACTCCATGTCTCACATCCAGGACACACTGATGCAGGAGATGGGCGCCCACAGCCTTGAGCAGCTCTGCCCCTGGGGCTTTGTAGGTTACCAACCCCCTCCCAGGTGCTTTCACTGGCTGGTGTTGAGTGTCTGCAGCTTTTCCAAGCATATGGTGCAAGTTGTTGGTGAATCTACAGTTCTGGTTTCTGGAGGATGATGGCTGTCTTCTCACAGCTCCACTAGGAAGTGCCCCAGTAGGGACTCTGCATGGGGGCTTCAACCCCACCTTTCCCTTTTGCACTGCCCTAGTAGAGGTTCACCATAACAGCTCCACCCCTGCAGCAAACTTCTGCCTGGACATCCAGGCATTTCCATACATCCTCTGGAATCTAGGTGGAGGTTATAAAACCGAAATTCTTGTCTTCTGTGCCCCCACAGGCGCAACACCACAAGGAAACTGCCAAGGCTTGAGGCTTGCATCCTCTGAAGCAATGGCTCAAGCTGTACCTTTGCCCCTTTTAGCCACAACTGGAGCTGGAGTAGTTGGGATGCAGGACACCATGTCTCAAGGCTGCATAGGGCAGGCAGACCCTGGGTCCAACACATGAAACCATTTTTCCCTCCTAGGCCTCTGAGCCTGTGATGGGAGGGACTGCCATGAAGGTCTCTGGCATGTCCTGGAAATATTTTCCCCACTGTCTTGGTGATTAACATTCAGCTCCTTATTACTTACACAAATTTCTGTAGCAGGCTTAATTTCTTCTTTTTTATTGAATGGTCAGCCTGCACATTTTCCAAACTTTTATGCTCTGCTTCCTCTTGAATGCTTTGCTGCTTCAAAATTTATCCCACTAGATACCCTAAATCATCTCCCTCAAGTTCAAAGTTCTACACCTCTCTAGGATGGGGCAAAATGTTGCCAGTCTCTTTGCTAAAGCATAGCAAGACTGACCTTTACTCCAGTTCCCAACAAATTCCTCATCTTCATCTGAGAAAACCTCAGCCTGGACTTCATTGTCCATATCACTATCAGCATTTTGGTCAAAGCCATTCAACAAGTCTCTAGGAAGTTCCAAACTTTCCCACATTTTTCTGGCTTCTTGTGAGCCCTCCAAACTGTTCCAACCTCTGATTGTTACCCAGTTCCAAAGTCGCTTCTACATTTTTATGTATCTTTACAGCAGTGCCCTACTCTCTGTAGTATCAATTTACTGTATTAGTCCATTCTCACACTGCTATGAAGAAATACCTGAGACTCAGTAATTTAAAGAAAAGAGAGATTTAATTCACTCACAGTTCAGCATGGCTGGGGAGGCCTCAGAAAACTGACAATCATGGTGGAAAGGGAAGCAAACACGTTCTCCTTCACATGGCAGCAGGAAGAAGTGCCAAGCAAAGGGGAAAAAGCCCCTTATAAAACCATCAGATCTCAAGAGAACTCACTCGCTATGATGAGAACAGTATGGAGGTAACTGCCCACATCGTCTCTCCTGTGACACCTGGTGATTATGGAAACTGCAATCCAAGGTGAGATTTGGGTGGGGACACCTTAAACCATATCAACCCCAATGTCATCTGTTTCTTCCTACCCTTGCAGGGACCTGGGATTATTAACTTTCAGGCACTAGTATCCAAAAGTTCTGTAAAAGTCAGAATCCCTCACTTCTCCCCTGCTGTCTTCACAGCGACCCTGTTCTTGGCAGAGACCTGAGGACATTGGCCCCACTGCTTTTATTGTTTTTGAAGGAAGTAAGGTCGGACTACTTTTGAGTTGGCCATCCTCCTTAGTTTACTTATCATTCTTACAGTCATAATGGTCCTCTTCACAGCACTGGTCTGGGTTAAGGGAAGACCTGGGTACTTGTACAGTCTCCCTTCCTCAGACTCTGCTTAGGGATTGGAGGTCTGCTGTGCTGGACTCAGTCAAGATCATTACAGTCCTGCAAGTCTTTCTCCCCTTGTTCCACTATAGCTTTGTTTTGTCTATTTTCTGTTTCAACAGCAGGAGACACATTCCTGTGTGACTTGGACATGGCCTCTCCTTCCTCTTTTCTCAATTGTCCTTTGAATTCCATTTTTGGCCCCTTGAGCATGGCTTCTCATTACAGGATTTCTCCATTCCTTTCCCCACAATCATTCCATGGGAAAGGATTAGACAGATGGCATCTTCTTTTGGGGAGGCTTCTGATGCCTGAAGTCCACTGGTGCACTTGGGGACAAGAGTGTGTCACCTATGTCCCCAGGGACGGGGTCATATAGCCAAATATCTATGACTTATACCTGAAGAGCCATTATGGTCTCATGAATGGCTTCCCAGGGGTCTTTCTTTTAGGAAAATCCTTTTTACTTGGGAATACCACGCTCACGCGCCCCACAACATGGATCGACATAGTCATGGGTTTATCCTCGTCTCTGTCTTGTTGGTTGTCCTGCTCAACAAGGTCAAAAATGTGGAGGAGGAGGAGGTCAATTGTTATCTTTCCCAGACTGTGCCACTTGGTCTGAGATATTTGGGTCTGCAAAAACCCCTCACTGAACAAGCCCACCAGCCTAGTGATATGGGACTCCCCTAGCTTCTGCCCATACCTGTCCTTCAGTTTTGGTACTTCACTGTCAAATAAGGACCTCATTTCAGCTGTTTTGCTCCCAGCAATGCTATGAGTGGATCAGCAACACCCTGAGTGGTTTTGTGTGGAATGAAAACAGGTCTTGAGGCCAAGGAGCAACCAGGATCTGGTGGAGCTCCTTGCACAGGGCCCTTGACTTCTCTCAAGCATGGTCTGTAACCCCTGGGGCATCTTGGGGCTGGCAGGTGACATGGGAGTGCAAAGGCAGCCAAGATGCAGAAAATAGTTTCCCTACCCTTTTCCAAACCCAACTCTCACATGTTGGTAGTGTTCTTTGAGCACAAAAGATCTTAATTTGTTTACGTCCAATTTATCTGCTATTTTCTTTTGTTGTGTGTGTTTTTGGTGTCTTATTAAATAAACCATTGCCTAATCCAATGTCACAAATATGTACACATGTTTCATGCTATGAATTTCATTGGTTTAGCTCCTAATTTAGGTTTTTGATCCGCTTTGAGTTAATTTTTTCTGTATATGGTGTGATACGGGGTTCCAAATTGAGTATTTGCATGTGACAAACAGTTATCCGTGCGCAATTTGATGTAAAGTTGTTCTTACCTAATTGAATAGTCTTGGAATCCTTGCTGAAAATCAGTTGACCATAAATGAGAGAGCCAATTTCTGTAGTCCCAATTCTAATCCATCGATCTCTATGTCTATTTTTATGCCAATACCACATAGTTTTATAATTTCAGCTTTATAGTAGGTTTTGAAATTAGGAAGCATTTAAATTAGGAAGCAACTTCACTCTCCTTTTGATATATATATATATATATATTTCAGTGAATTATATATATTCGGTGATTCATTGTCCCCTGTATTTTCCTATGGATTTTAGGAATGACTTATCAATTTCTGCAAAAAAGTAAGGCAATTGAAATTTTGATAAGGCTTGCAGTGAATCTGGAAAATTTGGGGGATAATTGTCATCATAAGAATAATAAGTCTTCTAACTCATGAACACAGAGTTTATTTAGGTATTTAATATTTTTTAATAAAGTTTTTTTCCTCCTCAGATAAAATCATTCCTAGTTATTTTGTTATTTTGAATAATATTAGAATCCTCTAGAGTTTCTGTATCATCTTCCAATGGGGATACTTTTACTTTTTTCTTTCCAGTCTGAATTATTTTATTTCTTTCTCTCTACTAATAGCCCTGGCTAAAACTTCACTACAACATTCAATAGATGTGTTGAGAAAGACATCCTTGTCTTGTTCATAATTCTAGCGCTATACCATTAAGTATGATATTTGCTGTGGGGTTTTCACAGATGCCCTTCTTAACCATAGTTTCTTTTGTGTTTTCATCATAAAATGGTATCGGATTTTTCAAATAAATTTTCTGCATCAATTGAGGTGATTATGTGTCTTTTTTATTTATTCTGTTTATATGACATGTTATATTAAGTGATTGGGATTTTTATGTGCCCAAACTTTCATTCCTAGGATAAATTCCACTTGGTCACTGTAGATAATCTGTTTTGTATGCCCCTGAACTTGTTTATGCATCTGGATTTGTTTTACTAGTATTTTGTTGAAGATGTTTACGTGTGTATTCATAATGGGTATTGGTTTTTAATTTACTTTGCTTGTGATATCCTTATATGGCTTTATTATCATGGTAATGACTCTTCATGGAAAACTTAAAAAGTGCTTCCTCTGTATCTTGAAAGACCTTGAGAAAGATAAGTGTTACTTACTTCTTTAGACATTTGATTGAATTCACCAGTGAAAGTATCTGGCTCATGCTTTTGTTGTTACTGTTGGAAGTTTTTGATCACTGACATAATATCTTTATACATTGTAGATCAGATTGAAACCTTCTATTTCCTCATGAATCAATTTTGGAAGTTTGTGTCTTTCTAGGAATGTGTCTATCTTATCTAAGTTATATAATGTGTTGACAAAAAAATCCTCTTAGTATTCTCTTTAATTCATGTTTATTTCTATAAGATAGGTATTAATGTTGCTGCTTTCATTCCTGATTTCAGTAATTTGAATCTTCTCTCTTTTTTCCCCTCAGTCTAGCTAAAAGTTTGTCAATTTTGTTTACTTTTCTAAGAATCCACTTTTGGCTTATTGGATGTTCTCCTCTATTGTTTTTCTATTTCCTATTAGATTTCTATAGGAAATATTGAGTATTTCCTTCATTCTACGGCTTTTGGTTGGTTTGGTCTTCTTTTTCCAGTTTCTTAAGATAAAATATTAGATTGTTGATTTGTGATCCTTATATTAGATTGTTGATTTGTGATCCTTCTTTTTCACAGGTATAAATTCCACTCTGATCCCTGTGTTTGCTGCATTCTATGACTATGTTGCTTTGCAGTTTTGGTTTTGTTCACTCCAAAGTATTTTCTAATTTTCCCTTACATTGTTTTTCTTTGATCCATTGCTTACTTAGATATGTGTTGTTTAACTTCAACATAATTGTGAATTTTCCAAATTTTCTTTTACTATTGACTTTTTATTTCATTCCATTGTGGTGAAAAAAGTATGTTTAAATCCTTTTGTATTTATTGAGTCTGTTTTGTGGAGACTATTTCATGTGCACTTGAAGAGAATGCATATTTTTTGTTATTTGGTTGAGTGTTCTGAAGCTATCAGTGAGGTGAAGTTGGTTTATACTGTTGTTCAAGTCTTTTAGGTTCTTTTTACACTTATTTCTTTATTTTATTCTGACTGGATAATCTCAATCAACCTCTGTTCAAGGTTGCTGCTTCTTTCTTCTGGGTGCTCAAATCTGCTCTTACATATCCCTAGTAAAAAAATGATTTCAGTTATTATACTTTTCATTCCAGGATTTCTATTTGGTTCTTTTACACATTTTTAAATCTCTTGATTGATATTCTCTATTCTCATGCTTCTTTTTCAGTTTTTCAGACAAGATTTTCTTTATTTTTTTCAATGCATTTAAATTATTTGCACACTGGGCCTCAGATAATATTCATTATCATTTGCTTTTTTTCCCAACTGGATTTTAATATCTTGTTTTTTTTTTATGTCTGATATTTTCTGTTGAGAACCAAGTATTTTATTTATTATAATGTGGCAACTCTGAAAATCAGATCTTCCTTTTCCCCCAGAGCTTGCTAGACATAGTCTTCCTTTTAATGCTTAATACCAAAAATGTTTCCCCATCATCTCTGCAGAGGGGCTCATTACAGTGCACCTCTTCCACGCTGAGCCAGGCAGTGTACAGATCTGCCTTAGCCTTCCTACTTACTTGTACAGAGCTATGTTATCAACCAGCGATGTGCACAGAGGGTCTCCTCGAGTCTTTCCTGAGTATGTGTACAGCAAGGATAACCCTAGTCCTTCCTGGATTTCAAGGAACATGAAAGCCCTTATTCTCCAAAGCTTCTCCTTCCCAGGTTTTCCCCACAAGCTGCTTGTTAAGTCTATTATTTGCTCAACTATTAACCATTGCTTCAAGTAGCAGTGACTCAATCATTTCCTTGTATAAGTTTTATAAAAATGCCTACAGGTAACAGCTTTAGCACTGGGTAAGTTCTGAATTAGGTGAGATAAAGACGTTTGTGCTAGTCTTCTAGATAACCACCACCTTGCAAATGAGGTCAGTTCTGCTCCCTCCAGTATCTGTACTGAAATCTGGGCTGTCATTTTCAAGGGTAGGATGGGAATGAGACATGGGACTAGGAAGTGAAAATGCCACAAAGTTCTCTGCTCTTGCAGAGTTTCAGCCACTTTTCTTGAATGAATACTCCTTGGTGGCTGCAAGCCTTTGGATAGTTTCCAGAGCTCTAAAAAGTTGATTCTCACAGTTCTCGCCAGTTTTTTTTCAGTGCTTTTCTGGATGAGAAGCCCTTTACAGTTCCTTATTTCCCCATTTTGGCTGTCTCATAGGAATTTGACCATCCACTTCTTCATTAACCTTACTGCTAATCTCAATTGGAAGCAGAGAAGCAAACCAATATAATATGTGCAAACTTGAAAACATGGAATGCATATATGTACATACATTATGATTATGAATACTTCTCTCATCAATTTTTTAGTAAACCTACTGATATTATAAATGAAAGCAATTTGCTATATTGAATCTTTTTCATTTGTTTTTCTTTGATTAGACTCTATAGGGTGTTCTCCAAATGATAACACAACAATACATTACATTGGTGCAAAAATAATTGTATTACTTTTAATGGCAAAAACTGCAATTACTTTTGCACTAACCTAATAAATAATAGAGCTATAATATTTTTTTAAACTCTACTTTTTTTTCACACTAATTCAGAGAAAAATCAAGGAGTGTCTCTTTGTGATTTTAGGACTCATGCATCAAAGTGACAGAGTGGAAAGTTAGAAAATAATACGCTACTCCCTAGAGCCCGCCTCCAGGTCAGGGCCAGATGGCCCCTGTTCGCTCCTCTGGAAGCAATTGGAGCGCTTCTGACCACAGCTGTGCTATGGAGGGAAACGTTCAGTGAGTGGATGTGTGAAATGAAAACCTAAAGAAAGCTTCCTTCAGCAAGTTTAGACAGGTCCTATCTCTGATTTGTGAGCTAAGAAAGAAAAGAAAAGAAAAGAAAAGAAAAGAAAAGAAAAGAAAAGAAAAGAAAAGAAAAGAAAAGAAAAGAAAAGAAAAGAAAAGAAAAGAAAAAGAACACGGTCTCTGAGTCCTCAGGTAATGGCATGTATGCAAGCTTATTTTCCATTGTTAACTACTGAAACTAAGTGACATGCACACAATCAAACCCATATTACAGAGTGTGTTCAAAAGACTGTACTATCAAATAAACAAAGAAGCCATGTTGCTAACTACCAAAAACGAATATGTTAAACATTTTATGGCATTTTTAAAGAAATAAAGTAAAATTTTATCTGTTGCCTTTCATATCATTGAATATACATCGAATAACTAGTGTGCAACAGGCCTGTTTCAAGTTGCTGAAGGTTAGAGCTGTCAAATAAAATGTAGGATGTCTAATTATATTTGAATTTCAGATTAAAAATAAAGTTTTAGTTTAGCTTGGTTGCATGGGACATATATAGTAAAATTAATTGTTTAACTGAAATTCAAATTTAAATGCACACCTTTTATTTTTATTTGCTAAATTTACCAAGTTTACTAGGGGATACAACTGTGATTAAGACATGAATACTGGCTGCTGTTTTGAATATTACCAGGTAGGAAGAGGAGTAATTAGATATAGAGTTAGAATATAGAAATTTTCAATACATGAGTTGCTTCAGAAGCTATAAAACCTCTTTTTAGGGTGGTCAGAAAAGCTTTTTGAAAACAGGGATGCAATGCCTACATTAAACATTGAGTTATCAATTAGAGGAAAAGTGTAAGGGAAAGAATGCTTCGGAAAGAAAGAATAGCTTGCATAAGCTCTCAAAAGCATAAAAGAACCTCACTGAAAAATTATAATTAATTCATAATTACAGAGCTTTGGGAAGCAGGTGGAAATTTGATATACAAGTTCTAAAATCTCATATGGATGAGATAAGCAAAGTCAGAAAGACAGAGATGAATGCCATATTCAATGAATTGTATATAAAAAGGAAATTGGTGACCACATGTCCATAGTTCACTAGCTTACTTCAGTTAGTTTTCTTTCAGCTTTCAGAAGAAAAGTGTATTTGATTTTGATTTTTTAAATTAATTTATCACCATTATTGTTTTTGTTTTGCCTAATTTCCCCTGATTAGGAGGCTGTTTTCAACAAATACATCCTAACATTCCATACACAAGTTATAAGTCATGGAGGCAACGTCTCAGTCGACACTTTATCTGGCAAATTTTTGCAGTGTTTACCAAATTTTTTTTATTATCCAGGAAATTTCTTTTTACTGCTTTGGAAAAATAAAAGTTTATTTTGTAGGTAAAGCATCAATTCACATTTTAAGATTAGAGAAAATGTGTTTATTTTCTTCCTCAAATTCTTTAGGCATCGTTTCTCTCTACCTGCTTAGATAGCCAATGTGCTCATGGGAAGCACTAAACCAAGCCAGTGAAGTGCTTCTACCAAATAAGAGTTGCTTCTGCAACAGGCTGGAGGAGGCGGTATTTCCAGTGTAACACATTTGCTGAGGGCACCAGTGAAACAAGAATCATGGAATCATTGAGCACTAGATCTGCAAGGACCCTTGAGACAGCTCATGCCTTGTTTTCAATTGAGAAAAAGGTGGCTTTGAGCAGTTTATTGATTTCTCCAAAGTCACACAGCTAGTTGCTGTCAAAATCAGAACTAGTACCTAGTTCTTCTGTCCTCTGCATAGTGCTTTGTGTATTACCTTTCTTACCCAAGAGCTTCCCAGATCTCAGTATTACCAGGGGTGGAATGGCAGATTTTCAAAGATGGTCTAATGACAGGAGCAACAGAGAAATGGGGGGAAAGATAGCATCAGGGAAGAGCAGACAGAGAAGCTCAGTGTTACAGAACTTAGGGCGCACTAGAACCACAAACACAGAAGACACAGACAGCAGCTGGCGAAGAGTCCCTACCAAGATCCAGCACGTAGTCAGTCTCTAAAGCCTCAGCATCTCATGCCAACTGGGCAGGGTACCAGGAAAAACAACTGCTTGCAAGCCACAGTCCAGAGACACGCAGAAGGAATATGGAAGCTTGAAATGTGTGGTCAGTGAGGGGCAATGCCAACAAACCAGGACCATAGTGAATACATACGCTCGTTCATGCAGTGACTGAAAACCAGACCTAAGGCTCTGGCTGGCTGCAAGGCTGCTCTGAAGCCTCCTGGATCTGCTTTTTCTGTCTTAGGAGAAACTTGTTTCATATGAGCAGAGTGAGAAAGAGGTAACTATTATTAAATCTGTTCATATATCTCACCTTTATGGAGCATCTATGAGCATGTTTTTCACTTTACATTAATTCTAACCAAAATTTATTATGCTTGCTATTATTATCTTCATTTTACAGATGAGGAAATAGAGCCTTAAAGATTTTCAATATTTTATCCCATGTCACATAATTGTAAGTAAGAGAGGCAACTCAAATCTAATTCTGCTTAAGTCCAAATCTCAGTTATTTTCCACTTTGTGTGGTGAAGGGATCCTGACAAGAGAATGGAAGTGAGGTGAGCGTGGTGCCCGGTAGAGGTAGCCCCATTGAATTATAGGGGAGGTGGAGCCAGAGCTTGGTCTACATTAATAAGGGTGGAGTTGAGGAATTGAGGATGAGGATGGAACTGGAGCATTAAATGAGTCCTACATATCCAGTGAGGATGTCCACTTTTGAGGCTGGAACGTATTTCAGGGCTTATCCAGAAATGTTCATCTTGGCCAGGCGCGGTGGCTCATGCTTGTAATCCCAGCACTTTGGGAGGCCGAGGAGGGCAGATCACCTGAGGTTAGGAGTTCCAGACAAGCCTGGCCAACATGGAGAAACCCCGTCTCTACTAAAAATACACATATTAGGTGTGGTGGTGGGCGTCTATAATCCCACCTATTCAGGAGACTGAGGCAGGAGAATCTCTTGAACCCAGGAGGCAGTGGTTGCAGTGAATGGAGATCACGCCACTGCACTCCAGCCTGGGTGACATAGCAAGACTCTGTCTCAAAAATAAATGAATAAATAAATAAGTAAATAAAAGAAATATGCATCTTAGAGAATCGTGAGGCCCTCTTGTGCTGCAGCTGGCTCATGTGAACTTGTGAGAGGTGGTGTTACATTTATAGGAGTTTTTCCAGCTGGTTCTTAAATACGGCCATTATTAAATTATATAAACAAAGCTACAATTAAATTGATTGTACCAAAACCAAGGTAAATATTCAAAGCTAATTATTTTCTAGTGATTTTTACTCTATTTTGCTCTTCTGGGTGTGCTAGAGTTATTTATGTCTATTATTTCTGCAGTGAAAAGGCCCTGCTGCTTACTGCACGCCTCTTCCTACCTCTGTGCTCCATGGCTTCACATGAGTAGCAGAAACTTAGCCATGATGGGAGTATTCAAACAACAGAAATTAACAAGTGCTATACACTGGGGCTTGATTGTTGGTTTGTGTACTGCCTAGTTTCAGAGAACTGCTTTCAAAAAAAGTAAGGCAGATTAAGTAAAAGTGTATTATATCTTCCATTACCTTGTAAATAGCAAAAAATATTGTCAAATCATAGTCGATTTACAACTATTACTTGGCAATGAATGTAAGATACAAGAGTTTGGCAAAACTAAATAAAAATCTTTCTGTGAAAACCAATTGGCTATATAAAACTTACAATAAAGATGATGTATTGTTTATTGCTATTTATAGATTATATGGCATACTTTTATATATCAATAAAATATTTTAAAATTGATCTACATATACCTACATACATATTTTATTTTTTTTCTGGAGGACCAATTGTTACATATTTAGCAGTCCACCACAGAATGAGGGTGGTGATCAAACTACTGAGGTAAGTGCTACAGTATGGCACCAGTCAGCATACAAATGTCAGAAGTGGAATGAAGTCAGTAGACAAAGCAGAAGCTGACCACAGTGTTTAAAAGCCCTTGTATTATTTCTTGCAAAGAAGCTTCATCAATAGTGATGGTCTTATCAATGTGGCCTTTTAGTTGAACTCTCTCTTGGCATCATAAATAGGTACTTTCAGAAAACAGAACAGAATATTTGAAGTTGGGGAGATTCAGTAATGCTTATGGACATTCACCAAAACCGTAGGATCAAGGCGAAGGGGAATTGGAGGAGAGATTATGAAAATCCACGGCTCTATTACTGCATTTGCATGGAGTTGGAGACATTTACATGGATAAAGTCACCCGCCTTCCAATTATTCAAATGCAGAACTCTGGTAAATATATGCATTCCCCTTATTTTTATCTTGATTTATTAATCTTAGCCAATATAAGTCAACAGGAAGTTGGTTTTCTAGATATGATGCATCTCAGATAAATTATAATTCCACATGCATTTTTCATTAAACCCTTCCTGTTCATAGAAACACTTTAGTTTATATATAAAATTTTTCATGCAGTTTTATTAAACATTGAGGTTCTCTCTTCATTTATCTATGGAGTGATATTGCAGAAAACTGTCATTTAGAAATCATTCTATTGCTGTGTAAACTCCAGCAACTTTTCATACTGTACTCTGCACACTTTATTTCTCAGGCCTGGGAACCTTTCTTCATTAGATTCCAAGTCACTCCATCTTCTATGATGTGAGTTGCTTTACTGGAAGATTTATTTTTTTCCCCAAGACTTAAGAATTTTCTTTACCAAATTAGGAGACTTTTTGATAATGTATTTATCTTAAAGATTAGCTGCTTTAAAGCAATTGGTTTTATTCAAAATCAGTTTTCTGAAGTAGATAACTTTTCTGTTTCACATATGATAATTAAAAGAAAAACACTCATTTTTTGAAAGCTTTGGGGGGAAAAAGCAAAAGTAAGGATAGATCTAAATTATTTTGTTAAATAAAGTCAATCATACACAGAGAATTATAGCATGAGAATGAATGCATTTTCTATGGCAAATAAGCAGTGATAAAGCCATTCAATTAATATCATTTTATTCTCTCCCCAAATAATTGAGCTATACTGTCACAGGCATATGCCCTTACCTCCATGAAGGACTAGCTATGTTACAAACACCACAGATTGTGAGGAACTCACAAATTAGATACAGAGGGGTGATATATTCTCTGTCATGAAGATATTAAATACAACACAAAATTGGATTATATGACAACAGACTTATTTATCAAAAGCATTGAATTAGGCCTCAGATTCCTATTATAGGAAAAGCATTTTCATAAATTCAACTGCTTGAAAGTACATACTAGTGAAATATTTAGTGGATTTATGACTAGCTGGAGTATTGATTCCAACAGTACCATGTGTCATTTATTACATATGGCTTTATTTTGGAATGAGGGTTCAACTTTTCTTTTTCTTTTTTCTTTCTTTTTTTGTTTTTTTTGAGACACAGCCTTACTCTGCACCCAGGCTAGAGCGCAGTGGCAGTGGCATGATCATGGCTCACTGCAGCCTTTACTTCCTGGGCTCAAGATGTCCTCACGCCCCAGCCTCCTGAGTAGCTGGGACTACAGGTGCACACCACCATGTGTGGCTAGTTTTTGTATTTTTTGTAGAGATGGGGTTTAGCCATATTGCCCAGGCTGGTCTCAAACTCCCGAGATCAAGCAATTCTCCCGTCTCAGTCTCCCAAAGTGCAGAAATTACAGGCATGAGCCACTGGAACCAGGGCTCATCTTTTCAATAAGATTCAAGGCTCACTAGGTCAGGGCTTTGTCATAAATGTCTTTATATCTTCTGCATATTGTACCTTGCCCAGTTGATACATATTATCCGGAAAAGAAGGATACTTACTATTTAAGATTAGTGCCATGCCAGTCTGTTAATAAGGTAGTGTAAAGAGATACAAGTAACATAAACTGTAAAATATGCCTTTTATCTTTCTTGGAAAAAGATCAAACTCTACTAGCAGAGTACTAACTTCATTTCTAGGCTAAGAAGGGGCCTGAGTCATTGCACAAATATCAGACAAGTGTCAAAGAGTAACTTGAGGGCAATATCCAGTTGAAATTATCAAAAAAACCAATTCACTTATTGGTATGTGACCATAGCAATACAGTATGAAGAGAGGGCTTCTTTTTGTTCTGAAAAGCAGATTAAGCAATTGGCCACTTTGAATTGTGTAATAAAATAATATAATATCCTTTGTTCTTAACCTAATCAAACGATTTCATTGCTTGAGATCAGAGTGCTGTTTCTGCATGGACAGTGTTGGCATACACCTGTGGCAGATTTCAGAGTTGCAAGAAAAGGCTTGCTGAAAATCCAACCCTGTCTTCATTGAGGCTGGAAATTACACTCTTAATAATGTTTCGTCTATAATAAATGTTAGCTGCTGCCTACCACACTCCTTTACAATTCAAGGGATCTTATGTGATGTAATTTAGTTCTTGAAATCCATAGGTGCTAGTGTTGCTTGTTTACCAGCTTGTCTCTACTCTGAGGAGATAATCAAGTGTCACAGGATACATGTAGTATTGATTAATCAGAAGAGAAAGTTACAAAGAAGAGAGAGTAGTACAAGACCCTCAAGGAATAGAAGAAGTATTCTAATAATTAAGAAACACCTAATATTTAATATTTTTTCCTTTACTCATAGAAGTAAAATGAAATATATGCACTTTCTAACTTTTATTATTCTAGAGTTTGATGAAGTCCAGAGATCGAAATTAAAAATAGTATTTAGTTCTTTCAGAATGTGTTATTATATAAAGGAAAGCAAGCCCTCTTGTTATGCAGAAGAGAAGTTAATGAAAAATAAGCTGTTAAATCTTCTTAATTGTTTAGTATTGATTAATAAGCTGTAAATAATTATGGTGGTGATATTAACTGATGCAATCACAGGATAATAAATTTATGCAGGATTTTGCAAAATACAACTCCAAGTGTGCTTTAGAAATAAAACAATGGCCTCTACATTATTTACTTTCATAGAAAACAAAATATACTCCAAACAAGTTTAATTATAAGATCAAAAGCATCACTTTAGTGGATAAATTTTGTTCCTCATTAAATTATTTTAAGTATTTGTCTTAGTTTATTGGGTTACTTTATTTTGGATCTAAATTGTAACCTATCATTTAGAGGCATTTATGTCATTTATCAGCCTAAAAGCAGAAGGTATTCTCTAGCATAATGCTATATATGTCACATTTAAATTACTTCTATATTTTTCTAATCCATAATAAAATTATGCTCATTTGAAAAGTAATACTGTATGGTGTAGTTCAAAATATTTTCCCAGAAAAAAATTATTTATTGAATCATTCCTCCATTTATTCCACCAATATTTATTTCATAATTGTTGTACTACTCATGCTAAACACTATTAGGAATTCATAGCGAACAAAACAGTAGCTTAGGGAGGAAACAGACAAATGAAACAACAGAAAAGCACAGTGATAATGAGTCGGATATGGTGAGATAAAAATGGGAGCATAGCTTTTTAGATTAAAAAAGGGTTTGAAAAGGCTTACCAAAGACAATGTTTGAACTGAATGCTGAAAGATAAAAAATAGCGAAGAAGAGTCTCAGGGAAGGTGGAGGGAAGAGTCTGGGCAAAGCCTCCTTCCCATTCACCATCCACCCAATCCCCAGGGCAGGCATGAGTGACCTCCTGACCCATCAGCTATGGGGGAAGGCAGAAGTAAGAATCAATGACTTCATTCCGGGGTGGGGGTGTCTTCTGTAAGAAATACCTCTTAGAGCAAGACAAAAGTTTTGGTTTCTAGATTTTAATTTCGTATTATTTGTAAAGCATTTTTATGCAGATGTTTGTTGAATAAACAAATTGAAACTCAGGAAATCTGGCTGAACTGAAGATCTAAAGCTTGGGATTATCAACATATTCCTAGCTATAAAACTCAGGGAGAGTCGAATTCACTGAGGCACTTACCCAGCCCCATGGAGACACCAAAAAAGGTTGCACGGAGACAGAAATCACAGAAAAGGAATGAGACGTGGTAATGGAGAAGGCATGAATCCATCCACGGTGATTTTAGAAGGTTTGGTGATTAAAGGGAGTTGAGAATTTAAGGATAGTGTGAACTGTGAACTACCTACAATATCTAATTTTATTGGATTTGGTTTATGATGGAAGATATAAATCATAAGAGGGCTGAGGGGGCTTATCCTGTACAATAAAATGTTTTAATATATAAGAGATGCCATCAAAGAAACAAGGGTGCACATTCTCAATTTCGTGTTAAGGAATTACCTTTGATCACATAATGTTTGTACCTTTTTCTTTTTCCATGGAAATAGGAAGGAAGAAGGAGATGAGGTGTTGGGACCCAGGAAGAGAGAGCACAGGTCAATGAGGGCATTTCCATAGGAGATATATATATATATATATATATATGGCAAAGACATCAAACTTTTTAAGAGTAAGTAGTGGTAGTGCTGACAGATTTAGCAAATAAAAATACAGGATGCCTAGTTAGATCTGAATTTCAGAAAATAATAAATAATATTTTAGTATACATGCAATATTTGAAAGAATAGGTATTACTGAACAAGGGAAGTATTGGGAATAAGCAAACATCTGAAGTAGACATTGTAGTGAGTAGATGTTTTAACTTCTGTAAAAATATATAGTAGGAGTGGCATGTGGTGTGTGTGCCCAGAGCAGGTAGCTGACAATGAATTTATGTTGCTTCTAGTTGCATGCTTCTGTGATTTTCTTCAGGAACATTCAACTGCGTATATAAGGAGGATTCACAAACATTAGTGGTAGCTGGTAGGATTCGTGCAGAGTTGTGGCCTTGCTGGACCAAATGTAATGGCAGAAGGTGGGTGCGAGGGAGTTGAGCATTTTCAAGAGGAGTTTTCACGATCGAGGTGGCTTAGAAAGGCAGCAATGTCAGGAACACTACATTTCTGGTGATGAGAGAGTCCATGGTGTCACCTTGAGAATGGGTAGCCGAGTGAGATTCAGTAAAATGAAACTGAGCATGAGGTGATCACAGAGGTGAGAAAACAAGTGGCTGGAAAACTTAGCTACATAGATTGAAAGTCAGTGACAGTAAAGAGAAATCTATGAACTCATACTAAAACCTTGAGTGAATGAAATTATAGAATTGTTCAGCATGTAGGTAGAAGTCCGCAAAACTATAGGGATGATTTATTTAGTTTTTCTTTTCCATCAACCACAAATTCTTTCTTTCTTCTTTGGATGGGGAGTAACGGGAAAAGATAGAATTCGTGCTGCTACAGGAGTTCAAGACCAGCCTCGCCAACATGGTGAAACCTATCTCTACTGAAAATATAAAACATTAGCCAAGCTTGGTGGTGCGTGCCTGTAATCCCAGCTACTCAGAAACCTGGTGCAGGAGAATCACTCGAACCTCTGGGGGGACAGAGGTTGCAGTGAGCTGAGATCCTGCCACTACACTCCAGACTGGCTGACAGAGTGAGACTCCATCTTAGAAAAAAACAAAACAAGAATTTATGCTGCTAATAAGAAATTCTCTTTTCAACTTCTTGATGAGCACGGGATCTTAAGAAGGCATATCAGTATTTCTGTTAACTCAAAATTGCATTCTACAAATCGATGGCTAAAATCAACATTGTTTAATGTGTTTCATTAAGGATTTTTTTCCTGTAATGGTTAAGGATCTATTTTAGTGCTTCTCGTAATCACATATTTCATTTTTCCAAGTGTGTTTATTCATTTTGAATTCCATTCTATATTGTTACTATATATTAAAAAAACTGAAATGTAATTTTAGCACATACAAATATGTTCTCAACATAAATAGGCTTTTAAGAACTTAGGTCTATACCACCAATATTAGTGTACATGAATCTTGTGTCTTTATTTTTGTTTTTCTATCATGCTATTTGGATTTTATTTAGAACTCCATTTTGTCTGCTAGCAGAAAATTTTTCCTGAAAATTCTGTAAAATTCAGGGCATTGCCTTTCCATCTTTATTGTCCAAACTCTGTCAATTTAAAACTCCTGCCTTGCCACACCAGCTGTGATCTGCACTTATGTTCCTGGGAGATCAAGATATCATCTCTGTTTTGTAAGCCAAGATGGTGAAGAATACTCTTTGACACTTGTTTCCTCACAGGGCTGAAGGCCGGTAGGATACCTTCAATATGTAAGTCCTCCAAATAAACTGGGTTCTGACTCCTTCAGTTTCAGACTTAACTCTCCAAGATAGCAGGATACAAGGCCTCCTCTCATCGATACTGCCTCTTACTTACCCTACAATTTTTTCTAGACTTGTTATCCCCTTGCTAGGAGGATCTTTATCTAATCTCATGAGGATAGTGGCTCTCTCTGAACACATATTCTTCCAAGGCTTCCTGTCTTTGATTTGAGCTCTGTGTTTTTTTTTTTTTTTTTTTAGGCTAATCAGCCCTTTCCTAATATGACCAAAATTGTATCAAAGATAAGAAAAACAGCAGTATATAGAAATATGACAACTATTTAACATAACCACAAATGTATATGCATACACATAAGGATACAGACAAACACATCTCTCTCTCTCTCGTGTGCGTGTGTGTGTGTGTGTGTGTGTGTGTGTGTGTGTGTGTGTGATGTCAGGTGATATTGATAGCAATGGAGAAAACATAGGCAGGGTAAAAAGGGTCTGGAGTGAGGGAAATGGAAAATTAGGGAAGGCCTCCTGATACAGTGAACTTTTACTGGTGACCTAAATCAAAAGGAAAAGCATTGACCAGGAAAAGCATTCAAGGAAATTCCAGGAAAAGCATTCAAGCAGAGAAAACAGCATGCAAACCTCTGAGCGACCAAATCAGAATGAGTGAGAAGATAGAGACAGAGAGAGAGAGAGAGAGAGAGAATTAGGAAAAAGATTGAAGTTGTTGGAGAGGTGGGCAAATAAGGATCAGATCTTTCAAGTTCTATAACTCATTGTAAGACAGTAGTTTGATGTGAATGAAATTTCAAACCAACCATCAGAAGATTTTGAGTAGAGGACTGATATGATCTGAGTTCCGTTTTTAAAGAGTCACTCTGGCAGTTTGGTGGAGAATTAATTGGGTCTTAATAGAGGAGCAAGGCTGGCAACGGGAGACCAATTAGCAGTTCACTGCAACAATTAAGCAGAGAAATGATTGTGGTTTCACCAAGGAGTAGCTGGTTTCAGAAATTGTTAGATTCAGGACTTATTTTGAAGGCAGAGCTAACAATATTTGTCTATTGATTAGTTGTAGTTTACAGAGAACTGGTGCAAGTTTTTGACAATGATTTTAATACTTTTTCAGACGGTGATCCTTAGGCAAGTATATTTTATTAATATTTATCTTAGACTCTAGAACACATTTATTACTCATATCATAATCACTTATGTATAAAGGGTCTATGATTTACCCAATGTCAAAGGGGTCATTGATGTCTAAGCAGAAGAATGTCGGCAGATGAAACGAAGATCAGGAAGTATGTGTAAAAGTCTTTCAGCTGATGAGTGCTAACGATGTTATCAGTGTTTCTCTGTAAGAGACTATTTCTAATGACACACTAAAACCATTTTCCAATATAATTGTTCACTGTAACTTCATTTTTAGGATTGCTAAAACTAAAATTATCATACCCAGCTTTTAAAATACTACTACTTAGCAAATAATACCTCGCTCATTTTAATGAGATATATAACACTCCAGAAGTTGATTTAATGTAATGGGATTTGATTTTTGTTTTAAGTGAATCTTGTACACAGAAGGTCTACTTAAAATATGCACAATCCTTATATAATTTTACAAATGTTCAGATAGACATGGAGACTTTAAAGCTATCTGTTTATCACTTTTTAACCCCCATTTAATTTTAAATATAGTATGTTTTAAAGGTTTACAACATGATTAACTGATATATCTATGCATACTATAATAATTACCACAATTGGATAAATGAACATATCCTTCACTGCACATGATCACCATTGAAGTTTAACATTTAACACTTAAGGAGCTACTCAGAAAATTTCAAGTATACAATAAAGTATTATTAACAATGGTCACCATACTCTATATTAGACCAGAATTTACTTATTATATAACTGAAATTTTGGACCCATTGTTGAATATCCCCCCATCCCACTTCCCACCATAATCCTCAGTCCCTGGCAAACACCATTTTACCCTCTGATTCTATTTATTGGACAATATTAGATTCCACTTATAAGTAAGATCATACAATATTTGTCTTAAAAATTATGGTACTTTTATAACTTGTATTTCTGTTGTACCTTATATGTATTGATTTCATGTTACCTTGATTTATTATCATAACTACTGTAAAAAAGGTAGATCATTATAATTATTAATATGTTATAATGGGGAAACTGAAATTTGAAGTGATTAATTGATGTACTCAGTCATTTAGATAGTAAGAGTTTTATCCAAGATGTGAATCATGATATTGTGACTTCAAGTTCTCCAAAGAAACACTGCCCAATAATTTTCAAGTGGGGAATATCCTGGGGACAAAGTGTCTTCATTAGAATGATCTCAAAGTGGCAGGTCTCATGACTGATGGACTGAGGAGGTCAAGAATATATTTAGATGTGACTGCAATGAGGTAGCTTTCTGGAGAGAAGAGACATCTTGCATAGTGTAAATGTTTTGTCAGATGATGAAACTGACACTAGACTGATAGAATAAATTGCAAATAAATAACAGGACCAGGATCCAAACTCATTTTCTCTGATTGCAAATTCTACAGCATTTCTATCAGACTGTCTTCTTTCAATGTTAAATTAAATATGTATGGATTACACTTAAGTAGTTCATAGAGACTTCAAATTGAGCATACACACACATACACACAAATTTCTATGCATACATGTAATAGAAGAGTACCAAATATTATTGAAGAAGCACATGATAACTATGTAGAGTCATAAAAATGTTGCTCTTAAACGGTTCCAGTGAAATAAGAAGATCTGGAAAAAGCTGGGAAGTAATATTTTTACTTTGTTGTCATTGGTGCTATTAGAGTGCTGTGTTCTATCCTATGCCCCACAATGTAAGAGGGTTGTGAAAGTACACAGCACAGCAGCAAAAATCATTAAAAGACAGGAAAACAGAATCTATGAGGTTAGCCTAAGGAAAGTAGCCCTGATGAAGATGCAGAAGATGGAAGTTCAAATTTTAAAAGTACCCTCATTCATCTCAAGAAAAATGTGATGATATTGATATGGACAGGAGGCAGGGAAATTCTGAGTAGAGAAGGGTGGGGTCCCTGGCCAAACCCCACGCTCAAGCCTGGACCCACGGCCCAAAGTGAGAACATGTATTCCTGTTTTCTCACCTTAATATTGCCTTTTCCAAAACCACCCTGGCACACCCTGCCTCCCATCCTGTACCCATAAAAACCCCAGGCCCCACCGTCATAGTGGCAGAGTGGCAGAGAAGGGGAGAAGAGAAGAGGCAGCTGAACATCAGAGAGAAGCAGCTTGATTTCAGAGGAATGGCTTGTCGGTGGGACTTAGGGGAAAAGTTCGGCCAGGGACAGTCAGATCCAGGGGGAAGACCACCTTCCTGTTCCATCCCCTATCCAGCTCTCCATCCCTCTGAGAGCCACTTTCATTTGCAATAAAATGTCCCGCATTTACCATCTTCAATTCACTCATGTGACCTGATTCTTCCTGGATGCTAAACAAGAACTCGGGATATAGAGGGCTGTCACACTGAGCTGTTCAACACTTAACTGTCTGCGGACAGCAAAGCTAAAAGAGCGCACTGGGATGTCAGGGGTTGTGGGCACCACCCTAGGTGCTGCCGCAGGGCTGATACAGGGTTTGTTCCTGCTGGTGCCCCAAGGCACTCTGGGCTCCTGTACCAGCTCACCCTCGTGCTCCCTCTCCTGTGAGGAGCTGAGAGCTGCAAGCTGAGGAGAGCAGACACCCTCTTTGTGAGTCCCACGAAGGGTCAAGGGAACTATCCTGTTTCAATATTTTCTGCCTTTATGTTAAAATTAGAAAAACATGTTTAAATTAGCAACATGTATGCTTCCTGTAGCTAAAATATTTCACATACTGAGAAAATCATAAAGCCTTTTTGTTTGTGGCATTTCATGGTGTAAATAACAACAACAAAAAAGAGAACCAAATGGGGGTTGGATAAAATGTTCTGATAATGTTATTTTTGAATTTGATAGCAATAAGGTGGTGAGACACAAGGAATCGGCTTTAGCTCTCACACATTCTCACATTATAAAATCTTATGTGCCATTCTTTAACGTGGTATCATTTTTTAGCACAGCTATTTTAAAATGACTTTTTAGGCTCTGTTTCTTTCATATATTTTTCTTTTACTTAATGGACTATTTTTTAGAGCAGTTTTAGATTCACAGTAAAACTTTAGTGAAAAGTAGCAAGATTTCCCATATAGCCCCTGCCTCCTCATACATTTGTGACAACTGATGAACCTACATTGACATATCATTATCACCTGAAGTCCACAGTTTAAATTAGGGTTCACTCTTGGTGTTTTAAATTCTGTGGGATTTGTAAACATAAAACTCCTGCATGTGCAACAGGTGAAATAAAAGTATATTTTTCTGCGACCAAGGGTTGAGTGTTGAGCCACCTCTACTATTCCTGACCCCAGAAGCAGTGACTCCCGGCACTCTAGGAAACCTTCCAACTATGGTGCCAGTTTTAAAAAACACTCTTGTAGGGCGAAGTACTCTATCTGGAGTCAGACATATCTGGATATGGCATTTCTCTAGCTCTGTGACTTTGAGTCACTTTAAATTTTCATGTTTCTTTTTTTTTTTTTTTTGAAACGGAGTCTCTCTCTGTCGCCCAGGCTGGAGTGCAGTGGTGCAGTCTCGGCTCACTGCAAGCTCCGCCTCCCGGGTTCACGCCATTCTCCTGCCTCAGCCTCTCCGAGTAGCTGGGACTACAGGCGCCCGCCACCACGCCCGGCTAATTTTTTTTTTTTGTATTTTTAGTAGAGATGGGGTTTCACCGTGGTCTCGATCTCCTGACCTCGTGATCCGCCCGCCTCGGCCTCCCAAAGTGCTGGGATTACAAGCGTGAGCCACCGCGCCCGGCCTAAATTTTCATGTTTCATTTTCTGTATTTCCTAAATAGAAATCATACTCAAACCTCACAGGTTTCTGGGAAGGATTTAAATGAGGGACCATATATGTAATATTTACCATAACACCTGGCACAAGTAGTAATTCAGTAAATCCTAGATTTCCCTAAACTTTCTAAACCTTGCATTAATTGAGACTAACTTCATTAATGCTAACTCTATTTTCTCTATAGAACAATGGTGAAAGTATATGACAAAACTGCATTAACAAGTTTTAAAAAACAGAAATGAGCAAGATTTATTATTACTATTACTATTATCAACAGAAGTCATGAAATACCCCAAAAGGCGTTGGCCTCAGAAACAGGTTAATTCTGATATGAAGTAGATATGCTAATAAGTCTCAGATAATTTTTTGAAAATGACCAGAAAACTGAAATTTGCATTATTATTTACAAAAACTATCTGTGGGTCTTTAAATTTATCATCCTATCTCCTGCCTAAGTTCTTTCCATGTGAGGTTATTACTGCATGGGAAAAATAGAGAAGACGAAAACGTTTCTATTTGTCTCATGAGCATAAGTGACACCCCCAGTAAGTTAAGGAGATATGTTTAGCCATTATCTTATGGCACATGGCACTTTGCTGAAAGTGCATGCCTGTAAATGTGAGATCCAAAAGTTTATGCCTATATATGGCTTGCTATTCTGTTATTTGACTGAATAAATTTGAATGCTATGCCACATTTTATCTTATTTCTCTAATTATTAAAAGAATCATTTTCTTCTTTACCATCCAGTTTGTGTGAACATAACAAGAACAAAAATTTAGTGATTATAAAAAGCATTCAAATTCATGTTTGTGATGGAGTATATATCTTCTCATTATCCTTTGTGTAGATTTGCAGGATTATACAATAAATTATGTAATTTTACTTGGTCTTCAGTTAATTATATTAGAAGCCAAGATTATGATTTACAATGCAGTGAATTAATGTTGGAGTGTTTTGTTGTGATTTTTAACTTACCATAAATAATCATCTCCATATTATTTTACGTTGACTTCTCATAAAAAATTAATGTAGAATTAGTGACAGCAGGATTCTCATCGAATACAAACCCCATAAAAATTTATGCTTCTCAAGCTATAAATTAAGATTCCAAAAGGCACTTCTGATATACATCTGTTATCTCTCATTATAAAACTTCTAGTTCTGCTTCAAACACATACATGAGGGGCACAGACGCATTTGGTGTAAAAAGCAAGAAGTGTGAGAAAATGTCTTCAGTGTAATATACTGTTTAGGATAATGCGTTCATACTTTTTTGTTAACATGAATCATGGGAATATTGAAGCTACCATGAATCCAGGTACATTGACAATAGTGAAACACCCTTACATCTCCGTGTCTCCTAAAAGACACCTGCTATGTAACTTCGCATGGCATGAACTGATTTGATAAATAAAATAAAAATAACATGCGATATTGTTAGACATTTTAGCTTGGAATCTAATCAACTGGTCTGCATTAATGCATTTTTGCCACAAAAGTTATAAATTATACATAATCCAGCATAACATTAAAACATTAACATAATTTAACAATACACATCTATCACTTGCTAAATAAAAAGCTGAAGGCTTCCTGACGAATTTGACTTTGCTGCTGTTTTATTTGCTAGCATAAATTTATTGTTAAAAACATTTCAATATTGTCAATTCTAATTTTTTTGTCAATTAAGTAAGGAAATATCGACTTGTTCACATCGTTTGCATATTTTACCATCAACAAAAACCTCGTCTTGCACTCTATATTGTAATAAAGTTCTGTGCCAAAATATGTCTGTCCTCAAAGTATATTATGTAAATAGAGTGAAAGATGTCGTCTGTTTTGCACTTCCCCTGGGTTTTATACATCTTTAACTTCATAAAGTAGAGTTCTACAAAACTTTCTTTTCTATAGAATGTTGTAGGAAATGATTTACCACTTTACTATAAGCTTGTCTGGCTGGTAGATAAAAGAAAGGAATTATTACCCTGCTTCCCACAGCACACCATTACAATCTACTTGTTAAGAATGCTCCAGGGCGGGTGCCACCACCTTATGTCGTGGTGCTTTTAGACTGAGGACCATATGTGGTGCTATCCCAGGAAACAGCAGGGTTCAGTTACAGGGTTGTGTGTGTGTGTGTGAGAGAGTGTTTGTGTGTGTGTGTGTGTGCACGCACATACCTGTTTCTCTACTCTAACAGCCCCTATATTTATGCATCACTGCCATCAGTGCTATATATTTGGTATAATTAAAGTGTTTTTTGTGCACTTGTTAAGTATGCTGCATACAGAGTTGTTTATACACATCTCAATATTCAGAGCATTATAATGTAAAATGCAACCTTTTGTATTATTTAGCAGTATCACCCACCAATACGTTTGAACATCAACCAAATATTTTGGAAAAGATGAAAAAGACTTTACTCCACAGATTGTTTTCCAACTAAAGAGGTGCCCTTGAGGGCGTGTACTTTATCTTCTCTTATAGACAGAAGAATATGAATTGAAGGCAAGAGTGCAGACTCCACTGGGTCTACTATGAAAATGTCCATGGTACAGTGGCCCATAACCTATGAGGTTACACTAAACTTCTCTAGTACATTCCCGGTATATGAATTTAAATTTATTTGAACTGATAGTATGTATTCTAAAGCTATTACTCTCTGATCTTAGGCTAATACAAAGATAAGGGGGAAGCTTACAGCAAAAGGACTGAGAATTTCTGCTTCCTCAGAATCAGAATCTTGGAAAACCATGAAGAATACTTTGGAGGTGTATTCACTTTGGATTTGGAAATATCAGTACGAAATCATGACTACTGTCATAGGCTGAAAATGGCTTAAAAATACATAGTCACTTCCTAAGGAATCCGTATTACATTAAACGGCTTTCTAAAAATATAGTCATTTCCTAAGGAATGCGTGAGTATTATATTATATGGCAAACCAGTGACTATTACCTTATATACCAGAGGAGAGGATTATGCTGAGGGTCATGAGAGCAGGCACTTACCCCAGATCACCCACAGGGACCATCGTGCTTGGATTCTTGTAAGCCCTTGCTGACCAGATGCAGAGCAATTTGGGTATCACAATAAAGGTGCAATGGATTGTAAAACTATTGAAATATATATATGTTTAAGTCTATACTGATTACATATAAAAAGAAAGACAGAAAGACAGACAGACATGAGAGAGAACCAGGGGAAATTCTGACATTCAGCCACACAGGAAGGAACAGATCACGTGAAGGTGGAGGCACCAATTGGAGTGATGTTGCCACAAGCCAAGGAATGTTGGCAGCCACCAAAAGCAAGAAGAGGCAAGATTGGTAGCAGCCTATCAGCTCTGGAAGAAGTGGGGCCCTGCTGACACCTGGACTTGTGACTTCTGGCTTCTGGAACTATGAGAAAATAAATTGTGTTTGTTTTAAGACAGCTTGTTGTAATTTATTACAGTAGCATCCTTCAGTGCGGCATCCAGTTGAATTGAATATAGAATAATAGATATTTATGGAATATAGGAAATAGATATCTATATTCCTATGCAATGTGTGTGTATATATGTGTATATGTATGTGTACGTATATGTGTGTGTTTGTGATTGTGTTAGGTTACTGTGGCTACTGTATTTTCTTCTGGTACAGAGATGACATCTTTCACACAGGAATTTGTATCTCTTGTTTTGGGGAAGAAAAGGGGGTATGAGATTGCTCTTCTTGTATCTATCTATCTGTCTTCTTATGCTGTGTGTGTGTTTATGTATATAGATATATATTCCTATTTTATGTGTGTATATATGTATGTATATCTATATATCATATCATATCTATCTATCTATCTATCTATCTATCTTCCTATGCTGTGTATGTGCATATATATATATGGATATATATTCCTATCTCATGTGTGTGTATATATGTATGTATATCTATAGATCATATCTATCTTCTTATGCTGTGTGTGTGCATATAAATATAGATATATATTCCTATCTTATGTGAGTTATATGTATGTATATCTATAGATCATAGCTATCTATCTATCTATCATCTATCTATCTATATTATGTATATGAACTCCTAGCTCAGATCAGGGAAAGGACCTGGAAGAAAAACTGTCCCTGTAGCAAGGCACATAACAACCAGGTATGCAAAGCTTGACTTCTCACACGATTCCTACCACGGAGAATCTGGTCTCTTTGAGAACATCCAATCCCAAGACTAAAACTGGGATGGCACCGAAAACACTTGGGATATCAGGATATCTTTCTGTGGAAGGAAATAAGGAAGTGCAAAAAAAGAACAGGCAGGTAAAGGTAAAAAATAAAGCAAGAGCCAGTTTGAAGGAGTCCATGCTGACCAGATGTAGGACAATTTGAGCATCAAAATAAAGGTTCAATGGATTGTAAAACTATTGAAATATTGAAGTGTTTAAGTCAATATTGATAATAGATAAAAAGAAAGACAGACAGACATGAGGTAGAGAGAAGGTTCCCCCTTGGGTGGCATGCAGAGGGCCACCTGTGCTGAGAGCTGCAGACGTGGCAGGTCACGGGTTTGAGGTGAGGATAGTGAAGATGGACAGGCATGTGAAACAGGCATCACTGGAGGCAAAATCCAGGAGAAAATATTGATTAGGGGCAGAACATTTACATATTCTCGACGTGTTTCTTTACAGATTGTTTTTTAATTGTAACGTTTCTCCATTTACTGAGAAACAATCAACTCCTTGACTGGCTGTCAAAATGAACATCACCAACATACCATATTTTCCTGGTATTTCCATTTGGAACAACATGAGAGAAATAAAATGTCTCCACATGAAATTCACACAAGGAGTATATAGCCTGAATCAACACATAAGGCAGCATCTGACAAGACTAAATTGAGGAACACTGTATGGACTAACTGGCCCAATTCCTTGAAAATGCCAGTGTCATGAAAAAAAAAAAACAGGCTGAAAAATAGTTTTTAAAGAAAGCCTGGGTTCTAAGTAGACATGACAAAAATACAGTATGTGACCCACACCTGGATGCCACACTGAAGGAGAAAAATGCTTCATGAAATAATTTTAACTTTGATACAATCAGGATGTGAATGGCTGAGGAGGTGGAAATATTATATGCAGGGTGACAGAATAGGACACCTGAAAATACCCTACTTTGGTATAGGGGTTATTTTGAGCTAAAGGCACCAAGAAAACAACAGATGGAAGAAGAGCAATCTAATCTCCCGCTTTTCTTCCCCAAAACAAGGGATACAAACTCCTGTGTGAAAGATGTCATCTCTGTACCAGAAGAAAATAAATTTTCTTCAAGGAGAAGTCACAGCTAAGAGAGAATTCTGTACAAACAGACATTGTTAAAATAATTCTTATTTTATTTTAGCCTTCCCACATAGTTTAGTTTTAGTTCCACAATTGCTTATCTTTGCTCAACTTAGTATAAAACCATTTAGATTTTACTAATTCTTTGGGTCTTCATTTTCTTATGAAGAATCCCTTGTTAAATCCAGAACTGAATAACCCAGCTGTTATGAAACAGAATATCTTCGCTCTTATGAGATACACACTGAAGTTTTAAGGAATCAAATAGCTACATACTTTCAGCATGATTCTGAGAAAAGAATAATATAGAAGGAAAGAGGAAGCGAATGAGAGAAGGAAAGAGACAGAAGCAGACAGGGAGGGAGGATGAAAAGAATATGATAAAACAAAGGTTAAAAATTGGTGAATCTGATTTCCAGTACTTGATATATAAGCAGAATGAAAGTTACTGGTCTCATCTTTAAAACAAGGAGAAAAACTGAAGAATCAGAAAATCAGTGTCTTTTCTTGGATCAGCCAGACGTCTCAGGGCAAAGTGCCTACCAAAAACTAGAGAGACAGCTAAAGAGATAAACAGACTGTGCCTATGTGTTGGCGTAGGGGGGATATGGAATGTCTGTAACTTCTGCTCCATTTTTTTATGAACCTATAATTGCTCTAAAATGAACTCTAGTTAAAAAGAAATTAAATACAAAGAACTACAACAATAATTGATAATAGAACCAACAAGAAATTAAACACTGAGGTATGCATCTTTCCCATCATGATCATGATGTAAGAATCTTGCTTATGCAGGTAATAAAATTTTCTGCAATGTTTTCTTATAGATAACTTACAGTTTTTACTTTTAGGTCTACCATTCCTATTTCTAGTTTGTCAATGTTTTCAGTTATGAATAAGTGTTGGATTTTGTCAATGCTTTTTCCTTATCTATGGAAATAATCATGTGAATTTTCTCAGTGTATTAATTAGTTTTTGAATGTTAAACCAAACTTCCATTCTTGCTATATGTATATTTAGTCATTATGTATTAACTTTTATAAATTACTCTTGTCAGTCATGTTCCTGGTTCATTTATTTCTCATAAATTAATCCAGTTAAAGCATGATTAATCGAAAATATTTTCCATTGAACTGCCTTGGCATTTATTTTTTAAAAACAACAGAAAAGTTTGTGACGTTCTATTCTAAAACTTGCTCCTTTGCTACTCTGACCACAAATCTATTTGTTTATTTTGTCTATATTTGTATAATATCTACACTATGTTCATTATTATGAACAGATACCAAGACTTGAAATCATCAGATTAAGTCACTCAGTTTTGTCTTTTTCCAGGTTTATTTTGACTATTCTAGATATTTTATATTTTTAAATATTTTATATTTACATATAAAATTTACAATAATTCAATCAACATGAAAACAAATACCAAAATATCCTACTGGAACTGTGATTGGGCTTAGAGGAATCTCAAATGTGGAGATTAGATAAGTGTGTGTAGAGTTAGCACTTCAAAAATTATTGAATCTTCCAATCTGGGAGCTCAGTATGCTTTTCCATTAAGTCTTTTAAATTTATCTCAGAAAGGTTTTAATGCATATATTTTACTATAACAATATATGTGTTTGTTATATATCTACATTTATACCTAGGAATTTTGTTTCTGATGCAATTTTAAATAGAACACTTAAAATTTTAATTTTCCAATAATTTGCTACTAGTACGTAGAAGTGAAATAGATTGTCCACTTTGCATTCTTTTTTTGATAAATTCACTATTTCTAGCATTTTTTGTAAATTCTACAGAATTTTACATAGTCACACTTGTAGACAAAGATATTTGTCTTTCTTTTTAGTATGTATGTATTTTATTTCTTTTGCTTTATTGCATTGGGGAGGATCTTAAACTAAGATTGAGTAGAAGTGGTGAGCACAGACATTCTTGTCCTCTGCCATGGAAACACAGAGTAAAAGTTTCTTTAGTTGCCAGGTTGTAAAAAGTGTGGATAAAAGGGAAGTTTTCTGAATATTTGATTCATAGCAGCATTTGATTTTACCCTTGAAAATGTTTAGAAATGATCTACATGGATAATGAAAGTGAAATCATTTTAGGCAGAGGGAAGAACAGAATATGCATAAAGTCACTACACAACTTTAAAGGAGATACACACTAGAGATTATAAAACAGACTGTTGGGTTATAACGTTTTGGAAATAAGTATAACTTTATTCACCCACAGATGTGTGTCCACTATGTGTAATGTTGACTAGTATTTATTTTTCTGGCTTCTGCATTGATTACACTACCTTATTCTCTTCTGTTGAGATACACCAACATCCATAATTTTATGAATATGTTTGTTTACCAAAAATATCAGAATCCCCAAATTAATCAAATTGAATCTATTAAAATTATGATTTATACTGAAATTATTTGTACCAATGACTAAAAAGGAAAGTATATATAGGACTAGAGTTTACAAAGTAAAGAAGAGATGAGGAAACACTAGGAAACATAATCTTACTCAAGTTGCAGGACATATGAATCAGTTGTAGGGAATGCATGATTTGTCTATGAAATAGAATAAATACTACATATTGAAGGGCCTCAGATATATGTGAAATGCACACATACACTTTGATAATATGTATGCTTGCATTTGTGTGCACATAAATCATGTGTGTAAATCATGTAAAGTGCTATATACTGCAATATATAGTATGCCGTTTTCCTCCTTATAGTAACCAACCCATGGGAATAAAAGTGTGCATCTGAGATTCTTTTATAACTTAATCTGTAAAATGGATGCTATTTTAAGTTAAATAAGATCAGAACTTCCATGGCTAGTGAAAAATAAAGCTGTAAAATAATAACTAACAGTGTTTTCCTGTTGAAGGAAGTAATTAAAATCCACTTGTGAACCATGCAATTTGTGTGGATTTGTAGATGTGTAGTAGATTATTAAAACAATTATTACTTTTCCATGGGTTAAGCTTTGAAACAATTAGAAACACATAAATTTGGAGGAATGTGATATACATTGTTATAACCTCAAAGTAACTTAATAGATTATTGGCTTCAGGTAATGAAATTTCTGTGGAGAAATTAGTACACCATATATTTTTGAAGATATTTTCCTAGCTATCTTTTTTTTAAAAAAGTAGTAGGCCCAAGAACAAATAATTAATTTCATCTTTTTATAAAAAATAGATATTTTCCATTTAAATCAGTTCACTGGATCTTTTCTATTTAAATCAATTTCTACCTTAATTTTTCCTTGGAAGACTTGGCATATATTCCCAAAATGTATATGCAGAAAACATAACAATTTATAATATCCTCAGGTATATTTGTTAGTTCATTTCTAAAATAACTTATGAGATGAAATATAATCATATTTCAGCTGGCATATTGATAATGTTGACACTGTTCTAAATCCAACAGAGTCTCTCACACTAACACAATAGGAATGGAAACTAGAAAACATTTGCAATAATTATTTTGCACATATATACTTACAGATTGCTTGGTAACCTATGTAATATATAATATATATTGAATATTTGTAATAATTTCTCTAAATGTGAACACTGTTGTTATTGCTGTGTACTTCACGAGGAAGCTTCTGAGCCTGAACAGATGTGCATAAAGTCTATACTCCCTTAAGTGTTTGCTTCCTGACAGTTTTTTCCTATTGATACCATTATAACTTCCTACAGACCCAGATCATCACTCTGTCTGCAACTTAGGTATCCTTTTTGCATTTTATATGCATGTGCATGCATTTTTGTTGTTTGCTCTTTTTTCCTTCTCTGAAATTTTTTATTTGTAGAGAAAGGCTGTCAGATTTGGATGCAATATGGAATATGCTGAGTCACTGGCCTAACCCATGAATAGATATCACATTCATACACATCATACACAAATGTAATTTTGTGCTTCAACACAGAGGGGGGATTGTTTACAATAATTAATATCAGTATTGAGAAAGTCATCTACAATAAATTCTCTGTTGTTCTTATTTTTTCTTCTAATGAGTTTTAGAGGAAATTCCACATATTATTCCTTTTTTGTTCATTGGAGGACAATCAGTTATGGAGCCATTAGGGATACTATTGCTAAAATTTGTTAAAGATAAATAATACATTGTATTCTTTTGTTTACTAAAAAAAGAATCTTAAATGAAACAAGTCAGATATAGAAAGTCAATGTGGGAATTAAATAATGTATACACATGAAGGTAGAATGTGGAATGCCAGACAATGGATACTCCCAAGGGTGAAGAGATGAGAGAAATGAGATATTAAAAAATGACTGAATGTGTACCTTGGGTGTTATTTGGATGCTGGATACCCTAAAAGCCCCAACTTCACACTATGAAGTCTACGCATATAATAAAATTACACTTGTGCCCCAAACATGTATGCAAATTTAAAAAGAGAAATTCTCCTCTAGATAATAAGGCAATCTACTTACTTCATTCATAACCAGTGCAGGAATGGTTTAAAGTCTACTGAGAAAGAGAAAGACAGGGCAACCAAGACAGAAAGATAAGTACCACATGTTCTTACTCATATGTGGGAGCTACAAAAATTGAGCTCATGGAAGTAAAGAGTAGAATTGTGGTTCTTAGAGGTGGGAAGGGTATGGGGGAGAGAAGGATAAGGAGATGTTGGATAAAGATACAAAATTCCAGCTAGATAGGAGGAATTTCTATAGCATTGCAGGGTCACTATAGCTAACAATAGTTCATTGTATATTTTCAAATAGTTAGAAGATGGAGTCCTGAATGCTTCCAAACACAAAGAAAATGAAAGAAGCTGGAGGTGATGGACATGCTAATTACCCTAATTTGATCATTACACATTACATACAATGTATCAAAATATCACTCCGCACCCCATAAGTATGTATAATTATTACATGTCAATTAAAAAGTAAGAAAGAAAGACAGGGCTTGAATATATACAGGATCCTTCATATGAAGCCATCACTTTCCATAAAAATGTACATTTAATAAAAATACTAGTGCAACTGATAGACATAATGACCAGAATTTAGTTTACAAAGAATTAAACCCGGCAAGATGTGAAAGCTTTAAACATTAAGTTTCTTTCTTTTTCCAACTACAAATCATTATACAAGAATTAGATTTATGTATAACACTGAAGGAATATGTGTGTGTGTGCACAGTATTAAAAAATTACATAAGTATATAAGTGTGACTTTGTAATTCCCTTACTTAAATGTAGGTTGAGAAGTGCTGAACAGTTAAGCTTTGTTTTGAACTGCAGCGGAGTGAAACACCATTCCTCAGCCTGGTCTGAGGAAATGGAACAGAAAGGAATACTATCAGGTAAGAAAACAGTTGACAACACAATCCACACAGAGGCTTATAATGTATGCTCAGGAGTTGGGTGAAGACCTGCTTCAGGAACTCAGAGGTGGCCATAGTCATCAGGTACACAGGTGACAGAAAGATGAACTAGATACAGTCCCAGCCCTCAAGCAGCCTGAATTCTCCTGTGTCTCTTGAACTTTTTTCTTGTATGATCTCAGGATTAGGCTTATCATTGTTGCTATGGTGGATAAATGAAAGAAAACAGAAAACAGGCCGGGTGCGGTGGCTCACGCCTGTAATTCCAGCACTTTGGGAGGCCGAGACGGGCTGATCACGAGGTCAGGAGATCGAGACCATACTGGTTAACACGGTGAAACCCAGTCTCTACTAAAAATACAAAAAAAATTAGCCGGGCGTAGTGGCGGGCATCTGTAGTCCCAGCTACTCAGGAGGCTGAGGCAGGAGAATGGCTTGAACCCGGGAGGCAGAGCTTGCAGTGAGCCGAGATCGCGCCTCTGCACTCCAGCCTGGGCGACAGAAGGAGACTCTGTCTCAAAAAAAAAAAAAAAAAAAAAAAGGAAAACAGAAAACAAAAACGACCATGTAAAGGTGTTCCGGAGACCAAGGATTATATGAGAGAAACTTCAGTCATTCCAGACCAGGAAGGGACAGGGAGGTCAAGCATTTGACCTCAAGCTCTTTGAAGGCAAGACCTGGCATGCAATCTTCCTGGGCTCAGGAATCGGCATGGAGGAGGGGTCCAGCCCAAGGTGACCACTGTACAGAGGGAAACTCTCGAGGAGAATAGTATGCATGCAAATGATGCAGGACCTTTGCTCCTTAGTTCATCTAAAACTGGGTTCCCGTCACACGACTAGGAAAGATTAGGCACGTGGACACACTGAAAGGTGAGGAGAGCAGAATTTATTAAAAGAAAGCTCTCAGCAAAAAAAGAAGGGGTCCTGCTAACACGCTCCCCCCTCACAGACTGAATACCAGGCCACCCCACAGGAGCTGAAGAGGCCAGGCTCCTCCCTGCTGTGCAACGCGCAAGCTGCCCGTGGCTCCACCCCATTCTCCTAGCGCGCAGCCGGAGGCGGGGGGAGGGTCCCCAGTCTGTTGTGGGAACAGGCAGACAAGACCGGGGCAAGTTCCTCCATCTGCACAAAAGCATCTGAGGTAAACACTGTGGGGTGGGTCAGAGATTCTCTGGGGGCCCCACCCCACCCCCCATCTGCCTCCTGCATCTATTATAAAGGCCTAGAAAAGAACAGACGCACGGAAGGGAGAGTACAGCTGACCCTTGCACAACAAGGGTTTGAAGTGCCCAGGTCCTCTTATAAGCAGATTTTTTTTTCCAAAGAAAAACTGATCAAAAATACAGTAGTCTCAGACACAAAACTACATGTATGGAGAGCCCACTTTTCTTCCATGCGGATTCTGCCGGTCCTGCTGGAGGACAGGAGTATTTGTGGATTTTGGTATAATTGGGTCCTGGAACCAATCTCCTGCTTCCACCGAGGGACAACTGAATTTGGATGAAATTAAAAGGAAAAATTAACACTTCAATTAAAAGGCTTTAAAAAATAGGTAATAAATGTAATGTGTTGGAGAAAGTGGTTATAATTCTTTCATGCAAATATCTTTCAAACAATGTCTCTACAGGAGATAGCCTCTCACTCTACCACAGCCATCAACTCCCTTCAAACCTGTTTTCCAAGTGTTCCCATAGGAAAGCGGAAGACTGGACCCTGCTTTCTACTTGAAAGGAAAAGCGACAACCCCACGGTGGAAATCTGGCCTGGTCACCATCACAGGGTCAGCATCAGTTTAGCCGCTATTATTCCTGTGGGCACCCGGGTACCCCCTTGTGGGAAATAGCAGGAGACCTCCATTATTTACTGAAATGCACAAGGACGTCACGAACAGCGAGAAATCCCCTTGACAGCACTCTTCTGAATTGCCCTAAGTTCCTAAAAAGAATAAAGAATATATATTACCTTTATAATTAGGAAAAAAAGTTAGTTTAAATGTGTGCCAGTGAAATTTCTATTTGCTCATCAATGTTCAGATTTCCTGTTATCACTTCCAGAATGCCTTCATTACTTTCTTCAGGGCACAATTCTATATGAAACTTCATGTCCAAAGAATGAGCTCTCTTATGTATATTATTATTTATATATGCCCCATGTCCCTTTTAAAACATCAAGTTCTTGAAGCTGCTGAATCATGTCTAAACATCTTCATGCTTCCCAGAGAACTGGGAAAAGTGCCACCCTTTATAAATGTTCATTCAACTGAAAGAAATAAAGTGTTACTTCGGATTGTTTTATCACATTTTTTTTTTTTATATTGAGGTCGTAGGGACCCGGGGGTTATGCCCTGGTCCGATTCATTTGCATTGAAAATACACAAAAGAGGGGACCATTTGTATTTAGTCTCCTTTCCAAATCTCTGAGTGCTACTTCACACCATAACCTGACACTAAGAACCAGATGTTGTAAAGTAATGTCTCAGTGTTATTTGAATTTATGGGAGATTTGAGAGAAGGTGGACTGCTGAAATAAAAATACAAAACTCTGAGAACCTCATATGCAGGCATGCTTGCAGCCTCACCAGAGGGTTCAATATTATTTTGATGTCCACGTTGCTTAACTGAGGCACAGTGCCATGTTGAATAATATCAATACAGAAACTTCTACTTCAAAATGTGCATGTCTTTGTAAAAGTGAACAGTAAAACACTATTCTGCAACAGTTTGAAAATTGGGAAGCGTTGACTCTTGAAATATTGCTGAGATCAGCAAAATCTATAATTGAAAAAGTACAGGTCCAGCTTTAGTGGCCTAACAAGAGGCTCAACTTAATATTGAAAAATTAAAAATATCTTCTAACTTGTTTTTTAAGGTGTGCTCTAGGATTTTCCCGCCCAACATATTTTTTTGTTATTTTAACATATTATTAAGGTAAAGTATTTCAAAAACCAAGGAAAAAAGTTTTTAAAAGTATGTGAATACTCACATTCTCGCCTCTTCTTCGATAATACTAATTTAGCCATATTTGCATGAGGATATTTTCAATGACGTGAAAAATAGCAGAGGCTGGGCGCGGTGGCTCACACCTGTAATCCCAGCACTTTGGGAGGCCAAGGCGGGCAGATCACGAGGTCAGGAGATCGAGACCATCCTGGCTAACATGGTGAAACCCTGTCTTTACTA
>NW_026652279.1:165942727-166017292 GCF_009828535.3 Hylobates moloch
TATGTAACAAACCTGCACATTGTGCACATGTACCCTAAAACTTAAAGTATAATAATAATAATAATAAAAAGGCCTCTAAACTTTAACCACTAAGTCTGCCATTTGCTTAGTTTTAATACAGGTATTTTATCACATTAAAATTTTGAGTATTTCCTCATATTTTTAAAAGAAATATACATGATATGTTTATATATATATATCTGCCATGTTAGTGTTGTTTCAACCCAGTTTTTAACATTAACATGATTTTTTCCCTTTTTAAGTAGATGGGTTCTTCAACAATCCATTTAATACAGATTTTTGGAGCTCAACTGCTCTTGGAAGATGATTTTATTTTTATTACTCTTGATTTATTAAGCTGAGTATAATATTACCAGTTGACAATTATTTTCTCTGATTACTTTGAAGTTGTTAATCGTTGCCTTTAAGTTTTTTAAAATTTTGGTTAAAAAATACGCATAAGGAAATTTACAATGTAACTCTTTTAATTTATATTAACTCTACAATTCAGTAGTGTTAAAAATACATGTATGAAATATATATATTTAGTAGTGTTACATATATAAAATATATATATTCAGTAGTATTAAATATATCTATTTAAGTTATATTAACACTACAATTCAGTAGCGTTAAATATATATTTATATATTGAATTAATTTATTAAATCATTAATATTTATTAAATTAATTATGAAATCATTTAATACAGATTTTTGGATCTCAACTGCTATTGCAAAATAATTTATAAAATTAAATTTATATATAAATAAATACACACACACGCATATATATATATATATTTACACGCATTGATGAACAGATCTTCAGAACCTTTTCAACTCACAAATCTGAAATTCTACAGCCACTAAGACCCTCTCCTTTACTTCCTCCCCACATCTCTTGGTAACCACCTTTCTATTTTTTGTTTCTGTTCATTTGACTACTTTAGATATCTCATATATGTGCAAACAGTTTTTGATTTTTTGTAACTGCTCTATTTTACTTAGCATAATGTCCTCAAGGTTCATCACGTTGTAGCATATAACAGAATTCATTTCTGGGTATTTAGTTTACTTCCACCTCCTGGCTATTGTCAATAATGCTGCTATTGACTTTATGCTATTTATTGTTTCTATTTATCTAATTTTCTTCATATATATATGTTTCTTGTAAAAATAAGTTTTTACAAATTTATATTAGTACTAGTATTTAATATTCCTACAACCTACCTAATTTTTTTTTCATCTTTTGTGGTATTCACAGTCACCTGCAGTGAAAAAAACTCTACTCATTTTTGAATTCTGGGAAATTATCATGTATATCTTTTATAGTTTCTCACAACATTTTTTATTTTTATTTTTGACTTCTTTTGCAATTACTACTAGATATATTTCGAGAATATAATTTTTATTCTACTAAATAACTGGGATGTGAAAGTAGGTTCCGTGACTTCAGATCCAGTGCTATTTTTATTATATCTCAGGGGCCAGGATAAAAATATAAACCTGGTTTTTCATCTTTGGTAACTTTCTACCTATCCTTGGAGTCTCTTTTTTATCCATGATTCTTTGTCATAATCTCCTTGGGGGTCTGCTAAATCCATAGAAAATTAACGAAGGTGATTCCTTCTACAAGAAAACACAGATTCTACAGGTGTTTCTTTCTTAGAAACCTGAAAAGAATTACTACTAAGGTATTATCAAAGAGATTGCTATAGTTGGATTTTTATCCTACTAAATAAAAATTAAATTCTCTTACTATTCTAATGTTTCTTAATATTTATATTTTTGACTCTGTACGCTACATTTTGTATAAGCCCTTTATTTCCATTTTGTAATTCACTATTTTTTGACTGTGTTCATCATATTTAGTCTAAAATATATCCCAATTATTTGCTATATTAAATTTAAAGGGCCTACTTCCAATATATGTAATTGATCTTCTTAAAAATCTACCTCTTCTTATGTTAATATGTCTGGTTTTTATTCAAACTTTTACACTGCAAGGATTTGTCTAAGTTATTTTTTGAAGCCAAGTAGCTGGTTCTAAATTATAGAGATATCTCCATTTCTCAACCCCACACTGTTTTATATAATTATTTCTAATAAAAATCCAGTGGTAACTGGAAGTAATTTGTTCTATAATGAATAAACAGAATTCAGGAAAGAAAAATTATTATGTAGAGCCTAGTTGTCAATCTCAGTTAGGTATGAAAATCTTATACGAGAAGCAGAATGAACTTCGTTTTCTTCCAATACTGATCCTGAAATCCAGTGACGTGATAACAAATGGCCTCTTCTTTAGGAAGTTTTTTTGGGAGGGCCTTCATTTCCCATGACCATATATGGCCGATAAACTTCTACTACTATTTGTTTTCCCAGAATATCCTTTAGTCTAAAGGACTTTGGAAAGGGAAGCATAATGAGTAGATAGAATGAATCCCAAATCTGGAGCTTGCATAAATTATAGAATATAATTTTTAGGTACATATCAAAGACAGCATTAGATAAATTAAAAGTGAACTTAATCCTCAGAGAAATACTCAAGAATATCTAAATTAATATATACATTCAGATGCAGTTAATTTTTATAAATGCTTCCTGAATAGTTAACATTGACCAGTTAAGTGTTTCTATGCGCCCTGTTAGTTATCATGCACATCCCGAGGAAAAGAGGTTATCTTCATTCTACTTTATTGTAGAAGAAAAACTGAGGCTTATAAAACCCAGCTCACTGCTCCAGGTTTTATAATAACTGGCAGAGCTGGGATGTAAAAGTAGGCTCCATGACTTCAGACCCAGTCCTCTTTTTATTATATCTCAGGGGCCAGGATAAAAATATCAACCTGGTTCTTCATCTTTGGTAATTTTCTACCTATCCTTGGAGTCTCTCTTCTACCTATGATTCTTTGTCAAAATCCCCTCAGGGGTCTGCTAAATCCATAGAAAATTAACGAAGGTGATTCCTGTTACAAGAAAACACAAAGATTCTACAGGTGTTTCTTTCTTAGAAACCTGAAAAGAATTACTGCTAAGGAACTACCAAAGAGATTGCTATAGTTGTACTTTTCTTAGAAGGTAAACAATTTCAAGTCTAAAGGCAATGGAAATATTAAAGGCAAACTGAGGTAACTTCATGTTTCACCTCCTTCCAAGATTTAGCAGCAAATGTCCAGGAAAAAAATAGTGCAAGAGGCAATTTGGCTCCTGTCAAAGGACACAATTTTAACAAATTAAGTTGTAAAAATCAAAGAGACTCTTCTTAGCAATTCATGAATCAGTCATCATTTCCTCTAAAAATGAATAAGCTCACATGAGCTGAACAGAGGGGGTGGGCTTAATACTCAGAAAAGGCTGGAGAAATTAGAAACCAGGAACAAAAAGAGGACTGGTCTGTTATTGCTGAGCAGTATTCCATTATCTGGATGTGTACTCCCGTTCTTTTTATTTATTTTTGTTTTTTATTTTTTTAACTTTTAGGTTTAGGGGCACATGGACAGGTTTGCTAGATAGGTAAATTGCATGTCGATGGGGCTTGCTGTGAAAATTATTTTGTCAGCGAGGTCATAAGCATAGTACTGAACAGGTAGTTTATCCAGCCTCGCCCTCCTCCCATACTTTGCCTTCAAGTAGGCCCTGGTGCCTGTTGTTCCCTTCTTTGTGTCCACATGTATTCAAAGTTTAGCTTCCACTTGTAAGTGAGAACATGTGGTATTTGGTTTCTCGTGTCTGCATTAGTTTTCTTAGGATAATGGCCTCCGGCTCCATCCATGTTGCTTCAAAGAACATTATCTCATTCCTTTTAACAGCCGCATAGTATTCCATGGTATCTATGTAGCACATTTTCTTTAATCAGTCTACCATTGATGGACATTTAGGTTGATTCCATGTATTTGCTATTGTGAATGTGCTGCGATGAACATGTGCATTTCTGTGTCTTTATGGTAGAATGATTTATATTCCTTTGGGTATATACCCAATAATGGGATTGCTGAATCAAATGGAAATTCTGCTTTGAGTTCTTTGAGAAATCACCAAACTGCATTCCACAATGACTGAACTATTCATAGTTTATATTCCCAATGGCAGTGCATAAGCATTCCCTTTTCTCCACAACCCTGCCAACATCTGTTATTTTTTGACTTTTTAATAATAGCCATTCTGGCTGGTGTGAGATGGTATCTCATTGCAGTTTTGATTTGCATTTCTCTAATGATTAGTGATGTTAAGCATTTTTCCATTGATACACTCAACAAAATGGATCAATCTCAAAGGCATGCTGAGTGAAAAAGCCAGAAGAAGCAAAATTACAGGCACTAAAAACAGATTAGTGGTTGCTTGATGAAGGAATGGCCTGGCTAAAAGGAGCAGCATATGGGAGTCTGGGGGTTACATGGAGGTTCTATATTTTAGTTGTGGTGGTAGTTCTGTGAATGTATACAGTTGTCAGAACTCAAGAACTATAAACCAAAAAGGGTGGATTTTACGGTAAGTTATGCTTCAATTTAAAAAAATCCTTAACAGATGAATAACGTCTTGAAATTGTAAATAAATAGGCTCAAGCACACACACACAAAAAAGGACTGATATTTCAAAGTTACTTTTCTTTTAGAGACTTTCGTTTGCTTGAAGGATTTGCATTCCATCTCTCTTCTGATTTTTTGGAAAGGAAATGTCTTAGGTTTTGGTGGAATTTTTGTGTGAGTGACCATTCAGGTGAGCTGTCTGTTAACGCCCCTATCCTAGTGCCCACTAATGCTGGCCACTGTGTTTCTCAGAAGAGCAGTGCCAAGGTACTTCGGAAGTTTAATGAAGTTGCATACTCCCCATGACTGCAGGCTCCCAACACTGAAGAGAACTCACAAAAGCATAAAGAATGTCTTGCCCTGAAATTTTCCCCCAGTGAACCCAATGTGTACTTTATTTCTTGTCTGATTTTGCTCCTAAGAGAGGTACTTTTCCTGAGGTTTCTTACCAATACTATCTTGCCATTTACATTGCTCACTTGATTGTAAAATCTCAGTTAGATATAAAATTTAAAATCAGCGTAATGTAGAACTGTATATATGACAAAACTACCATTAGACATAACTGCCTTTTAGTTTATGGAAGCATAGGGTGAATATAATGGAATTAAAAGCAGTGTATACTCATGCATCCACTAAAAAATAAATTTTTATATTATATATAAAATATGAAAATCGAGACCAGTTCTCCTTATTAATAATGTCCAATAACATTTATAGTTGAAATATTGTGAATAATCAAATCCTGCAAACATTTATACACTTCAGTTCCAATTTCCCAAGGGATTTGGAAATTAATTTTTAAGTTAGTTTGACTAAAACTGCCAGGAGTTGCAAAGCCACAGGGGTAGTTAAGCACGGATAAATCATGCATTGAAATTGATGTGATCTGACCAAATAGGAGTGGGTGGCCAGATCCCAAATCTGAGATCATAAGTTTGTAGTTTCCTTTCAGCTGACTGGGCTTCCCAAAATATTCCTCCTGATCTTTGCCCTTGAGCCCCCTGTGATTTCGGGTTTGTGGTCAGAAATCTGGAGCCCACGTTGAACTTGTCTCTGCTGACAGATTTCTCTTTACTTCTTTCCAGAATAGCCTTTGAATAATTTATTTAAACTATATTTAAAATTTATTAAAACTAAAATATGTTATTTTCTATCACAAAGATGAAGCTTAGGGACTCAATGGATTCATTTGTTGACAAGTGATTTCAGTTTATGGTAATGAGAGTCCTGGTAAGTTAGGTGAGTTCCCCAAGTTAAAAAATAAAATAAAAACAATGACAAACACAAACATACAAAAAAGCCACACACACACACACACAGCCCCACACACACACACATATACAGAGTAAAAAACAGAGCTTGTATAGACTAAACTTATCATCTGTTATTATTACTATGTTATTATCAGTCTCTATTCAATCCAGTCAAGCATCTAGTTTTCACAAACATCAGGAGAGCATTAGGAATGTTTAATCTTAATTTAGATTTAGTCTTAAAAGATGTCAGTATTCATATAGCATAAAGATAATTGATTTTCCCCACTCAATAAATACAAAGTTTAATTTGGTTGATAAAATTAATGGATGGGTGTGTGAAAAGTAATTATCTAAAAATATTAATATACCAAACATATTATGAAATTGATCCTTATGAGAATGCACAATTTACTTTACAAAACTGCACGATGACGTGTAGGAGAATATCACCTCATCTCTGCAAACCTTAGTTGTATCTGTAACATGAAAAGAGTTAGATGGGTGACCTTGGAAGTCCTTTCTAGTTCTCACACTTCGCAAAAGGGTGACTTAAGTATGAGGAATACATTTCCCCAAAACTTCACATGATTCTCAGTTCTATAATATCAAGGGTAAAAAAGAATAAGAAAAACATGCACAGCCAGAAATAGTAAAGGTGGAGGTAGCTTTTATGCCCTCGGTACATAACTTGCCTGCTTTGGTGTATCTCTCATTCTTGGAATAATTTGCAAATTTGTGCTAGGAATAGAAGTAGAAACTTCTAGAATATCTTCTCTCTCCCTGTCATAGAATGATCTCAGGACTTGACTTTCTTTAACTTATACTCCTTTTAATTCCTTCTCTGAGTGAATCTTATCTCAATTATCTTTGGTCAATCACTCAATGATACCAAGCTGTAATCTAGCTAGCAAATAAGTTCCCAAGTATTTTATAAATAGCACAAATAAATAAATAAATGTGATATTAATCCATTTGCCATAAATCATTTCTGCACTAAATGCATGGCTATTTTCAACCTCGTTTTGTAAACAGACCTTTAGTGTTGGCAAATGAGAGCACAGATATCCTGGAACAAAGGGAAGAATCAATTCTGAGGCTGAGGCAGAGCAGTTGGGAGGAGCTGCCTTTTCTTCCCAAGGGTGGAGTGCCTTCCCTGTTCTCACTACATCTGGCAGCACAGATGGCAGGAAAATTAGTAGGAGGGAGACAGTATTGACCTCATGTGGATATAAACAAGTCCTGAGACTACACAGGCAGGCCAATCTGATAATATCCTTAGAAGAGACCTTGAAAGTTCATTGAGTTCAGCTCCCTGCTGCTGACAAAGCCGTGCTTGACAAAGTTCCATGTCCTGGGCTAGCGTCCTTTAGGTCGCATCCACAGAGATGCTAGGATAGGTCACTGAGAAAAACCATGCCGTCCATGTCCCTAGGTAAATGTGGAAGTAAAATATGAACATCTGTTTTATATTAGTAAATTTTCTTGGCGATAGGGGTTTGGGAAAATGACTGCTTAAGTTCTTTCTATCGCATGCATTAAACCCATTACTGGAATCATCAGAAGCAGAAAGCCTATAGAAAGATGCTCATTCTTAAACACTTTAGTAGAGGTAATTCAACTGGCTTGTTTCCAGGAGATGTTGGTAATCGACATGAATCACTAAATAAATGTCATCTATTGATTATAAAAGCATTGATCAAAAAAGTGATCTGGGTTTTGTAAACATAGTTTGTGGCAACTCCAGACAGATATTTTTAGTGGGCTGACCTCAAATTGATTCCCACTCCCGTCTCTATCACTACCCCTCATTACAGTTGCCATTGTGTGACAGTAGGCCCTAATTCAAGGCCTGTTGTAGGATTTTAAAAATGGATTTGCCTTTCTGATTAAAGAGACACCTACATCTCATGTGGTATCTTTCCTTTTTCAGTTCTCCTGAACATGGAGTTGATGATACAGTCGCTATCCCTTATCCGTGGTTTCACTATCCACGGTTTTAATGTCTTATAGTCACTCATGGTCTGAATATATTAAATGGGAAATTCCAGAAATACACAACTCTTGAGTTTTTAATTGTGAGCCATTCTATGTAATGTGATGAAATCTTTCACACTTCTGCTCCAACCTGCCTGGAAGAAGAATTATCTATTTGCCCAATGGTTCTATGCCGTCTAGGCTTCCCACATGTGAGTCACTTAGCTGCCTCGCTTATCAGATCAACTGTCATTGTATCACAGAGCCTGCGTTCAAGTAACACTTATTTTATTTAAGAATGGAAGAATGGCCCCAGGCCGGGCGCGGTGGCTCACGCCTGTAATCCCAGCACTTTGGGAGGCCGAGGCGGGTGGATCACGAGGTCAAGAGATTGAGACCATCCTGGCCAACATGGTGAAACCCTGTCTCTACTAAAGATACAAAAAATTTAGCAGGGCGTGGTGGCAGGCGCCTGTAGTCCCAGCTACTCGGGAGGCTGAGGCAGGAGAATGGCGTGAACCTGGGGGCAGAGCTTGCAGTGAGCCGAGATCACGCCACTGCACTCCAGCCTGGGCGACAGAGTGAGACTCCATCTCAAAACAAACAAACAAACAAAAAGAATGTCCCCAAAGCACAAGAGTAGTGATGCTGGCATATTGTAATAATTGTCCTCTTTTTATTATTATTGTATGTTATTATTGTTAATCTCTTATTGTGCCTAATTTTTAAGTTAAACTTTATAATAGCTATGCATATATAGAAAAAACACAGTCCTGTATATTGAGAGTTTGCTATTATGTGTGGTTTCAGGCATTCACTGGAGGCCTTAGAATGTATAACGGGGGACTACTGTATATTGCAACTCTGGAAGTAAAGCAAGAGAACTGCAAAATACTAATATTGCTAATATTTATTTTCAGCAACTTTCCTGACAACAAGTCTTTATTATGTGAAATTAATAAACTTTAATTCTAAGCCACATTGAATTCATTAACTTTATTTGAAAACACACCTAAGTGATGCACTTACTATTGTATAAACATTTTTGTAGTATCTTAAGAACAAAAAGTCTATGCCATGGTAGTCAGAGTAACATCAATCTATCTCTTTAAGAATTACTTCCACTGTTGTATTTAGGTTTATAACCTGGAAAGCACTTTCAAATGCTACAACCCCATGAAGCCTTTTCCTTAGCCTCGAAAACTTTTTCACTCCAAGCAATTTTACTCTATCTCAACTAAAGTGGCTATTCCTCCTGCATATTATCACCTCCATTTAAAATTAAATTTCGAAAAGGTGCTAGATAGTCATGCATGTCTGAAAAAATGTACAAAATAAAACAGAAGAGTAACTTTTTGATGAGGAAGGTTTAATGGTTCTCTCATTTAGTTTGCATACAAATCTTCGAACAACCTTGATAAAATACTGATATTTGACCCCACTTCCAAAAATGGATCCACTAGGTCTAATTGTGGAGTCTGGGAATTTACATTCCTAACCAGTCCCCAGGCAATCTTGATGTTGCTGGTTTCAGGACCACATTTTTCGTAGCACAGATATAAATAATTTCAAACAGTGCTCATTAACAACACGTGTTATACTTGCACTTCCTTCAACATGGGGAGGCCCACGGTCTTTGGGAAAAGTGTTGCCACATGGTATCTTAAAGCTATTTCTATCTAATATGACCAGTGCATTAAATTGGCAAAGTGCCAGTTGAAATTTAGGCCAATAGTCTGATTTTCAAGACATACAACTCTCAAACTTATCGAAAACATGTATGCAAATAACAAATAAGTATTATCTTACTCCAGTTCTGATAGCTTTTGTTTTAATGGGATCCCACCATTTCTATCTCTGAAAATCATTGTGATCCCTGCCTGCTCTTATGATGTACGAATAATCCTTAAAAGCATGTTAATGCTGTAATAAAAGAACATGCAGAGTTTAAAATTCTCAGAAAAATACATGACCATGTTATGATACAATGACATTTTCAATTTTTATAAACATTTCCATTTAAATAAGGAAGAGTGTGTGTTCCCCACTGATCAGTATTCTTTTCTTCTATTTCCAGTTTTAGTCACTCACAAACACACTGGTGCTCACAATGACAAGTTTTATGTGCTGGTGGAGGCAGGGAAGATACCAGTTTATGCTTGATGGAGAGGGCAGGCTGCTCTGATGAATTTCGTGCAGCAGGTGTCTGATAGACTATTATTTAATCTCTGCTTTGGGAAAGAGCAATCAAATGATAGCTGTTGGTATTTGTTTAATAAAAACTCCAGATGTTGACAATGTTTCCCCATGGCCATTGATATATAATAATTTGCACACAGCTGCAAAAAAGAAAAAAAAAGAAATGAAAAAAAAATAAATAAAACCAACCATCAAGCCCAGCAACTTCATGATTATCACTGGGAATAATTCTTTTTTCTTTGTGTGTTTTATGCACAGCCCTTATGGCATGACTCACATATTTTTCAAGTGTTAATTTCAGCAAGCTAAGTGAGATTTATTCACATTTATTTCTCTTATACTTTTATAAAGAGCTCTGACACACACGAATAGGGGGATTTTAGTGGGACAATAGAATGTCATCGTTTCGGGTCTCTAGTTAACCTGAAAATACATTGTTACGTGGGGCAGAGTTTGGAAAGATTTCTGTTGTACAAGTATGTTTATTCAAATTTTAAACACAGACAAAGATAATAAAGCACAAAAATGCTGCTGATTGGTTAAACAGTAATTCAAATTTGGATTCCCCAAGATTTATATTTTTCCCAGGGTACTTAAAAAAAATCTTTCCTCATTTTTATTGTGCACTATCAGCTAAATGCCAGAAAGGGAAACATCCTAAATTTCTTCCACATCCATAGAAATATTTTTGGATCTATTTCTGAATTGCTTCAGAATTGATAGATGATTTACACTGGAGAGAAAAGACGAGTATTCTCTGGATTTTGTAAGACACATGAAGCTGGCACACATGTTATAGGAATGAAAATATTGACAGAAATACATTATCATGTACATTTCTTGATTACTCCTTTCAGTTACTTCATGGGTATACTCTGTTAGGAGGGTGCAGGTAATTCTTATCAGTTTTTTAGAGAATGAGACTCCAGCCTGAGACGCCAGAGCCCAAGCTGCTCTGTGGCAATGCACATCGCCCTCCAGCTAAGTCAGAAGGTGAAATTTCTAAGGTATTCAGTCACCAGGGAGGCAGGGATTTAGTTGTGCCTGCTCTCCTGACCTTCAGAATCCTTGCAATCAATCTCACATTTATACCAGGGTTGCCTGGCTTTTCTTTCTCTCCTGCAGCCCCACGTTTGTCACTGTTTGAATGTGAATGGCCACAGCTACCTAAAGCAATATTGAAATCACTAACAAGGTATGGTTGAAAAATTGCATTATAAACATTAGGTAATTATAAAATACTGTATTAGATGCCTATTGCTGCTAAAACAAATCACCATAAACATATTGGCTGAACACAAATTTATTATCTTTTAGTTCTGGAGGTCAGAAGTATGAAACGGGTTTAATTGCGTTGAAACAAATCTGTCCTGAGGGCTGTGACCTTTCTGCAGCCTCTGGGAGAGATTCCGTTTCCTTGTCTTTCCCAGTATCTGAAAAGGCATTTTTGGCTTCTGGCTCCTGCCCCTTCAAGACAAGCAGAGGACCATCTACACATTGCTCTCCAACTCTGACCTTCACTTCCTTTGCTGTGTTTATTTTCTCTCTCCTTGCCTCCTTCCCTCTTGTAGAATCCTTGTGATTACATTTAGTTCACCTGTCTAAGCCAGTATAACCTTCTCATCACAAGATCCTTATCGTCATCAGACCTGCAAAGTCTCTGTTGCTATGTAAGGTAATAAAGGACCCGCAGGTTAGGATGTAGACATCTTGAGGTGGCAAATATTATTGTGCCACAAGCACTACAGAAATTACATACTCTCCTTGCAAAATTCAAATGAGAGAATTTAATTCAGACATGCTCTACAGAGTTAATTATAGGGCATGGCCATTAAAACATAGTTCTGTGATTTATATAGTTTCAAACTATTCTTCCAAAATAGTATATACATATATACTCATATGTGTATATACTCATAAACACACAACACATCTTTCTGTAGGTTGTCTGTTTACACTGTTGATAGCTTCTCTCTCTCTCTCCATGTATATATGTGTGTGTATATACATATGTGTGTGTGTATATATATATATATAGTGTGTGTGTGTGTGTATATATATATATATATATTTATATACAAAGAAATGATTAAATATAGCCAAGGCCTAAGTTAGGTAACTTTAGAGGATGCAGATAATTCTTATAAGTTTTTATGAGTAACATCACTATGAGCATATAAAATTATTACAATATAAAATGAAAATATTAATGTATATAACTTAATATAAACTGATTTGCAAATAAAAATATGTAATAGAACACATGTAATTGACTCTTGTTCTTTAGGGTCTGTATTTTATTTACTAATGCCATTTTGATTTGATGGCAGAGGATAATTTGTAAAAGAAAGCAAGGAAGAACAGAATGTGGTGAGTGTAAAATATGGGACATAAAACTCTTGGTTATTCTATTATCAGAGGGACAAGAGTACCATTAGGAGCTAAGGTAAATACATGTGCATGTGATGAGTTTTCTGTTATTTACTGTATAAATTTAAGTTCTATAATACATATGGCACAGATATTGGGTAAAGTGGTAACATAAATAGAGAAGAGGTGACCAAGGTCAAATATAGTGAACCGTTTTAATGAAGATTAATTATGAAATTGAGTCACATCTTGGCTGCTGTGTAGAAACCTGCTGTCATTTACTTGGAAGCTGTTGGGTCCCCCTAACACTGATAGGTGTGTGTCTGGGTGCTCGGTGAACCCAATCACTTGACATGCCCTTAATGGATTAGGTTGGTGAAAAAGTAATTGCAGTTTTGCCATGACTTTTAATGACAAAAATCACAATTACATTTGTATCATCCTAATCGTTTCTACAGTTCCCAGCGTGACATTCAGAAAATCATTTCGTATGTGGAATGCAAGGTATTTTTCTGTGGTTTTCTAAAATGCCAATGGTTGTGTATATGGAAAAATATGGATATTAAAATATGCAACTCCTTATTCATAAAGAAGGGCCACAAAGAAGCAACATTTCAATACTTTTCCTGTGGTCCCAAAATAACTTGAATATGCAAACTAGGTATCCATCTACGAAGAAATTATCTTGGGATTCCACATTCCTCTTCCAGATTCTACCTCTCTGTTTTTTTTCCTTCTTATCTAACTTCACATTCATTCATCAACTCAAAGCTAATAGCATTGAAACAATTGTCAAAAGTCAAAAATGTCTTTGCTGCTTAAACATTAGTCATTAATTTTGCTGAGCTTCTCAGCAGCTGCCAACATGCCTGATGAGTCTTCTGGCTTTCAAATATTTTCTTTGGCATTGGTGACACACACTTTCATGGATTTTCTACTATCATTTGGCTGGTGCTTATCAGTTCCCTTCACTGGTCTCTGCTCTTCCATTCATCCTGTGCCACCTATTGCATAATCTTTGATCCTCAGCAGTCTCCCCAACTCTCATAGCTTCCAATACCAACAATACACTGTTGATAGCCACATTTATATCTCTATTTACAACCTCTTTTCTCATCTCATAGATACGCAATGGTATAATAAAAATCCGACACATGTCACACTTATTTTATTTAATAATTTTTTTCTTTCTAATGCTTATTTTCAATTCGGGGGTACATGTGCAGGTTTGTTACATGGGTAAATGGGTAAATTGTGTGTCATGGGGTTTTGGTGTACAGATTATTATATCACCCAGGTAATAAGACCTGTACCCAATAGGTAGTTTTTCGATCCTCACCCTCCTCCCACCTTCCATCATCAAATAGACCCTGGTGTCTATTGTTTTCTTCTTTGTGGCCATACCTAGTCAATGTTTAGCTCCCCCTTCTAAATAAGGACATGTGGTATTTGGTTTTCTGTGCCTGCATTAATTCACTTAGGATAGTGGCCTCCAACTCCACCTATGTTTCTGCAAAGGACATGATCTCATTCTTTTAATGGTTATGTAGTATTCCAGGGTATGTATGTACCACATTTTCTTTATCTAGCCTGCCATTGATGGGCATTTATGCTGATTCCATTTTTTTGCTATAGTGAATAGTGCTGCAAAAAATCATATGTGTGCATCTGGCTATTCTGTAGAATAATTTATATTCCTTTGGGTATATACCCAGTAATAGGATTATTGGGTCCAGTAATAGTTCTAAGTTATTTGAGAAATCTCCAAAAACTCCTGCTTTCCAGAGCAGCTGAGGTAATATACATTCCCACCAGCAGTGTATAAGTGTTCCTTTTCTCCACAACCTCACTAGCCTCTGTAATTTTTTGAGTCATTATTAATAGCCTTTCTGAGTGGTGTGAGATGGCATCTCATTATGGTTTTGATTTGAATTTCTCTACTGATTAGTGATATTAAGCATTTTTAATATGCTTGTTGGCCACTTGTATGTCTTCTTTTGAGAAGTGTCTGTTTAAGTCCTTTGCCCAATTTTTATTGGGGTTGTTTCTTGCTCATTAACTTAAGTTCCTTATAGATTTCTCATATTAGACTTGTGTAAGATATATAGTGTGCATTTTTCCCCCTTCTGTAGGTTCTCTCTTTACTCGGTTGAGAGTTTATTTTGCTGAGCAGAAGCTCTTTATTTAATTAAATCCCGCTTGTCAATATTTGTCTTAGTTGCAATTCCTTTTGGAGTCTTCATTGTGAAATCTTTGCCTGGGCCTATGTCCAGAACGGTATTTACTAGGTATTCTTCTAGAGTTTTTATAGTTTTAAATTTTACATTTAAGTCTTTAATCCAGCTTGAAATTGATTTTTGTATATGGTGAAAGGAAGGGATCCAGTTTCAGTCTTCTGCATATGGCTAGCCAGTTATCTGAACACTATTCATTGAAGAAGTAGTCCTTTCCTCATTGCTTGTTTCTGTTAGCATTGTCAAAGATCAGATGGTTGTTAAGTGTATGGCTTTATTTCTGGGCTCTCTAACCTATTCCATTGATTTATGTGTCTGTTTTTGTAACAGTACCTTGCTGTTTTGTTTATTTCATGGTTGTAGTATAGTTTGAAGTCAGGTAGTGTGATGCCTCCAGCTTTGTTCTTTTTGCTTAGGATTGCTTTGGCTATTTGGCTTCCATATGGCTTTTAGAATATATTTTTATAATTCTGTGAATTCTGTGAAAAAATATCATTGGTCATTTCACAGGAAAAGCATTGAGTCTGTAAATGGTTTGTGCAGTATGGCTTTTTTTTTTTTTTTTTTTTTTTTTTTTTTTTTTTTTTTTTTTTTTTGAGAAGGATTCTCCCTCTGTCACCCAGGCTGGAGTGCAGTGGCGCGATCTCAGCTCTCTCAGCTCACTGCAAGCTCCACCTCCCGGGTTCACGCCATTCTCCTGCCTCAGCCTCCCGAGTAGCCGGGACTAGAGGAGCCCGCCACCACGCATGGCTAATTTTTTGTATTTTTTAGTAGAGACGGGGTTTCACCGTGTTAGCCAGGATGGTCTCAATCTCCTGACCTCGTGATCCGCCCGCCTCAGCCTCCCAAAGTCCTGGGATTACAGGCGTGAGACGCCATGCCCAGCTGGCCATTTTAACAATATTGATTCTTTCTATTCTTGATCATGGGATGTTTTCCATTTGTTTGTGTTACCTCTAATTTCTTTAAGCAATGTTTCGTAATTCTCATTACAGAGATCTTTCACCTCCCTGGTTAGCTGTATTAATAGGTATTTTATTTATTTTTTTTGTGGCTACTGTGAATGGGATTACACTCTTGATTTGGCACACAAGTTGGAGGTTATCAATGTATCGAAATGCTACTAATTTTTGTACATCATTGATTTTGTATCTTGAAACTTTGCTGAAGTTGTTTATCAGATCCAGGAGCTTTGGGGCAGAAATTATGGGATTTTCTAGGTATAAAATCATACTGTCCGTGAAGAGAGACAGTTGACTTCTTTTCTTCCTATTTGGACGTCTTTTATTTCTTTCTCTTCCCTGAGTTCTCTGGCTAGGACTTCCAGTGCTATGTTGAATAGGAGTGGTGAGAATGGGCATCCTCATCCTGTTGTTCCAGTTCTCAAGAGGAATGCTTCCAGCTTTTCCCAATCAAGTATGGTGTTGTCTGTGGGTTTGTAATAAATGGCTCTCATTATTTTGAGGTATGTTCCTTCCATGCCCAGTTTTAACATGAAGGGACATTGAATTTTATCAAAACCCTTTTCTGTATCTCTTGAGATGATCATGTGTTGTTTTTAGTTCTATTTATGAGGTGAATCATATTAATCGATTTGCATATGTTGAACCAACCTTGCATCCCAGGGATAAAGCCTACTTGATCATGGTGGATTAGCTTTACAATGTGCTATTTGATTGATTTTGTTGAGGATTTTTGCATCTATGTTCATCAGGGATATTGGCCTGAAGTTTTCACTTTTGTTGTGTCTCTGCTAGTTTTGATATCAGAAGAATTCTGGCTCCATAGAATGAGTTAGAATGGAGTCCCTTCTCCTGAATTTTTTGGAATAGTTTCAGTAGGATTAGTACAAATTCTTCTTTACATGTCTTGTAGAATTTTGCTGTGAATTCATCTGGTCCAGGCTTTTTCTGGTTGGCAGGCTTTTTATTACTGATTCAATTTTGGAAGTCACTATTGGTCTGTTCTGGGTTCATTTTCTTCTTGTTTCAATCTTACGAGGTTGTATGATTCCAGGAATTTATTCATTTCTTCTAAGCTTTCTAGTTTGTGTGCATAGAGGTGTTCCTAATACTCTCTGAGTGTTTTTTTGTACTTCTGTAGGGTTGGTGGTAATGTCAGCTTTGTCATTTCTGATTGTATTTATTTGGACCTTCTCTCCCTTTTTCTTTCTTTATTAATCTAGCTAGTAATCTATCAATTTTATTTATTCTTCCAAAGAACCAACTTTTGGTTTCTTGATCATTTTAATGTTTTTTTTTTTTTCTATCTCAACTTTATTCAGTTTAGCTCTGATTATGGTTATTTCTTTTCTTCTGCTAGATTTGGGGGTTGGTTTGCCCTTGTTTTTCTAGTTCCTCTAGGTGTGATGTTAGGTTGTTAATTTGATCGCTTTCTTTCTTGCTTGCTTGCTTTTCTTTCTTTGTTTCTTTCTTTCCTTCTTTCTTTCTTTTTCTTTCTTTCAGACAGGGTCTCACTCTATTACTCAGACAGGCATGCAGTGGCATGATCACAGCTCACTTCAGCCTCAACTGAGCCCAAGCATCTTTCTAACTTTTTTGTGTGGGTGGTTAGCATCACACATATTTTAAACTAAACATATTCCAAACTGATAGAAGATATTTTGCCTCAAGCTTGCTTCTCCTCCAATGTTCCCTATCTAACAAAGAAGCTAATCTCCATTCCCACTAGAAACCACTTGCTAAATCCTGCTGATTTTACTTCCTACACATTTTCAAGCCCTCCTGCTTATTGCTACTGCCACTGCGAGTCTCCTGGTGCAAGCCACACTCATCTCTTCACCAGATAACCTTATAATTATTCTGCGCTCATATCTTTTTTATTCTATGCTCCACTCAGGAACCAGAATGATTTTTTAAAGAATTAAATATGATCTACAAGCCACTTCATACTTTCAGCTCTGTTTAAAACTCCAGAGTTAGGATCAACTTTATCTCTACCCTCCATACACTAGTCTTACCCTAGTTCTAGGCATTACTCTCTATTTGCACGGATCTTCTTTCTACTTTTCCAATGCCACAAGACTTGTCCTTATCTCAGGACATTTATATTTGCTACTCTCTGCCAGGAACATTCTGCTTACATACCACTTTTTTGTATACACCTATCTGATCTCGTAGACTACATTAGGCATAACTTGATAATCACATGGCATGTTTTATGTGTGTATATCTGAATTTACATTGCATGATTGTTTCATGGACCAAAATCCAGTCCATTTTTCCACTGCCATATCTAAGACTGACACTTCCCTAACACACAGTGATTTCATAAAGAGTTTAACATATGAATATATCAATTCATAGATGATATGAATAACTTTTTTATTACAGAAGCTGGGAAGGCTTAGTTGCAGATATAGCTAAATGAAATTTTCAAACTATGCTGTCAATAACATGAGATTTTCTTATATAAAAACTGCAAAGTTATGCCTCCTGATGAAATTCTAAAATAAATCACTGAAAAATAATACATGCAATTTAAAGAAATATATTCAACATTTTGAAAGAGCGCATGGATTAGACCAAAATTAAAATCCTAAATTGTAAATTCTCATACAAAAAGTTAAAAGAAAATTAAAATACTAAAAAATAAAAATATTTAAAAAGAAAATAAGATTGATAATTTAAATATTAAACTACAAAATTAAGAAAATAAAAAGCAAAACTACAAAGAGAAAATTTGAAACCACAAAAATATAATCAAGGTAATAAAAAAATCTATCAAATTATGCGAATAAAATATTATTACTAAAGTATATTAAAGCATGTTTGAACTGGAAGCATTAGAAATAAATAGGCTGAAAGAATTACAATGATGTTTGAAAATTTACAGAAGCATAAAATGAATACAGATATAGGTAAATAAAATAAAACTGTGGAAATATGATTATATAAATTAAAATTCAAAAGAAAGAATTATAAATTGCTACAAAATATACTATAACAATAAACAGCCAGTAGATTTTTATAATAAAGAAAACAAATTCTTAACATTGAAGAAAAGGCATAACCAAAAGCAAAAAGAAAAAAAAAAAGGAAAACAGAATCTTCTGAGATGAAATATTTTCCAGAGCACAGAGAACAGGATGAGGCCCTTAGAGGTAGAAAGAGAAGGGTGAGGGAAGGAGAGCAGCTCATCAACGTTTGGGACAACTCACATTAGGCAGTCCAAACTCTCACCACCAGCTGTCCTTTCCAGGTTCACCTGGAAACACTGCTGTAGTAGTCTATTAAAATTTTAGTAACATTTTGCATAGAGTAAGGTTTTAAAGAGTATTAAAGAAACTGAAGATTGAGTCTACACTTGGATCTAAGTATTTCAATAACTCCTACCTGTTCACAATTTTCACCCACCAATCATTGACTTTAAAATAAATGACACAGGACTATACACATATATATGAATATATATATATATAGTACTATATGAATATATATATAGTACTACATATATATGAATATATATAGTCATAGTCATATTTATATATATAGTCATATATAGTCATAAATGCAGTGTGTGTATATATAGACCTATATTCATATATACAGTACTATATATATTCATATATTCATATACTATATATTGTCTACGGCCATACCACCCTGAATGCGCCCGATCTCGTCTGATCTCAGAAGCTAAGCAGGGTCAGGCCTGGTTAGGACTTGGATGAGAGTACTAATTTCAACCTCTACAAACAAAATATTTAAATCATGCATTCATTCATTTTATTCACTTAAAAATGTTTTCCAATTATATGACTTCTGAGCATGTGACAAGCCTTGAATATACATGACAAGAAGCAACTGAAATCCTCTACTTTCAGGAGCCTGCATTTCTTGTAGAAGGTATATATTAAAAAGTATTTGATCTCATCCTACATGGTAACTATAATTATGAAGGAAGCGCAACACACCTCAGGTAAGTATCATAGGTAGACTCAACCCCATTTAAGGGTCTATTTTGCCACACCAAAAAGTGACTTTTGATCTGAAGCCCACAGCATGAGACAGATTGCCTAGGCAAGCACGCCAAGGGTACAGAAGCAGGAGTGTCTTAAACAGAAGAAACAGCATATGGAAGTGGTTTTCCAAATTTAATATGTATCAGAAACACCTGGAGGGCTTGTGAAAGTGTGGACTACTGGCATCTGCCCACAGGGTTTCTGATTCATAAGTCTAGGATGTGACTCCGAAGTTTGCTTTTCTAATAAATGCCCAGATGATGTTGATTGTGCTGTTCTAGGAACCTACTTTGAAAAACATTACCATATAGTATATTCTTGACATGAGAGAGCACTGATCAAGTGAGGGATGAAAATAAGCCAGCATTCTTAAAAGACGAAAGAAAATGGGAAGCAATCTCAAGGTGCAATTTCTAGGTAGATCAAGACCACACCATTGAGCATCTCTTAAGCTTTCATTAAAGATCTTTATCTATAGGTATTGGAGAGACATCAAAGGTTTTAAGCAGGAAGGAACAATTTGATGGATTAAAAAAAACTTCATTCTGGCTATGAATGTAGGTAGAGAAGGGTTGGATAAGCATACAGGACTGAGAATATCAGTAAGAGCATGGTAGTTGTGATGGCCTATGGTGCTTAAGTGAATAAAAAAGGCACACAAAAAATAGGAGCTTGACAGGTTACTTGGAGTTAAAAACAAACAAAACAACTAACAAACAAAGTGGATCGTTTATTTTAATGAGACCAAATATAGCGCACTGATTTAAAAAGAAATAATTTTGAATTTTATGGATCTCTCGGATAAGGAATAACAGAGGAAGGGGAGACTTCTGATTCCAATAAAATAAAGAAGTGGGTTACCATGAAAATCTTCCTACAAATAGCTAAACACTCTGGATTAAATCCAGCTTTTTTAAAATAATGCTAGCGCTAAAATTGGCAGCAAAATCTGCAGGGGCTATAAGTGAAGAGAAGCTAACAATCAGGAAGCAGAGAGGTTGGCAATTGCTCAACTGAGCCCTAAAGCGATGAGAGGCTTGGGAAATATCAGACGTTGCTGCCCCAAAGATTGGGAGGAAATCAAACTCATGAAGGTGATGAAAGCCCTGACCTTTGGCAATGCTAAAGTCTCAGTGACGAGATAACTTAGGCTGCCCAAAACATGAAGCTGAGAGATGATATGACTATGAGGCTACTGATGTCTATACTTGGGAGTTGAGGGTAAGGGTATTTTTCCAAAAAATGTTGAGTTATCATGCTGGCACCTTGCTTTCTATTCATTTGATTTTATATTACTGAAGAGCTGTTTAATGATCAGGCCCATATGAATATAAAAATCAGCCCCAAGACAATGACAATCTAGTATAAGCAACAGATACAAACTCAAGGCCAACTTGGAGAATACTTCGAATACTGAATAGAAATAAGTAAAGGAAAAAGGAAATCATATCTAATAAAAAGAAATTATCCCCCCTACTGAAAAGGAGCAGGCATAACAATAAGCAGGGTTAATCTCCACAAAACTTGAGATAAGAGGAAAACTAAAAATGTCTAATGAAACCAGTAGTCTTAAAAAGATGACATGATAGGAAGAGAAGTATTAAAAAAGAAAAAATAGGCATGAAAGAGAGTAACACATACCGGAAAAGGGCTCAAATATATTTTTTGAAATAACAAAGAGTTATTCAAATTGAATTCTTAATGAATTACTTAAACAGCAGATTCGATATTGTTAAAAAGAGGAATAGGGAATTAAATGATATATGTGATGTATTACCTAGTGTAACCATCAAAGATGTATTGCAAATAATAAAGAAAAAAATGCTGCCATAGCAATATTAATATCATAAAAATATACTTTAGGAAGTAAATAAATGCAACTAGGAATAGAGAAAGTTAATGAATAATGATATTTTAAAAACAAGTATAACAAGTATACATAAGATGTAATATCCTAAACCTGTGGCACGTATTGTTATAAGACCAAAGTATATGAAATAAAATTCACAAATTTATCCCCCCAAACCAACTAATGCACAACATAATTAGGAATTTTAACATCTTCTATTTATAATTAGCCTTTTTCAAAATGTTTTAAAACAAGTGATCCACACAGATATGGAAAGAATTAAAGAACATAAAAATATAATTAGCAAGGTGAAAGAGACTTGTTACATCACATATAAAAACATGAATATAATTTTGAAGTGTAGATAGATAATTTCAATCACCAACATAGGACCCAAAAAAAGTCTCAACAAATACAAAGACAGATGATATATCATGCACACACCATAAAATTCTGAATTCATATTTTGAAAAATCACCAAAAGCATCATACTTTGGAAAATAAAAAATATATATTTAAATAATTCATGTGTTATAAAACAAATAACACACAAAAGAGATAATACTGATTAATGATAATATTAACAAATGATATCTTAAAACATGGAGGCTGCAACTGCAGCAGTTTTGAGGGACATTTTCCATTTTAAAATTCATTTCCACAAAGAGGCTGAGAAATGCATGATAAATATTTAGTTCAGAGAGTTAGATAAATAGCAAAAGGGTAAGCACAAAAAATATTTGTGTAAGAACATAATCAATATAAGGTATGTCTACAGAAAATATTTTTAACCTTATTCTTTAAAAAACAAATACTGTTGATAAAACTCTGCCACGATGAATCAAGAAAATATAAAAATATAAACATGCAAACACTAGAAATTAAAATAATGTAAAACAATAAATTCAATGGCTTAAAAATCAAAATTATCTAAATAGCTTTACAATCTACACAGAATAGACATTTTCAAAAAGTAAAAATTATTAAAACTAATTCAAAATGAAATGTAAACCTCAATAAACTACTTATAAAACTTAAAGCTGTAGTTTAATTTCTCTAGTTTAAACTCTATTTAAGAAAGTTCTATAAAACCCCAAAAGAAGTAATCTCGAAATTATATAAACTGTCCCAAAAGACTTAAAAGAGGCCAGAAAACTGAGAAAGAGCTTCCAAACTCATTTCATAAGGCTACCATAGCTGTGATAGCAAAACCAGGCAAAGATAGCCTGAAAAAGGAAAATTATAGATAAATCAAAGTTAAGATTAGATATGCAAAAATGTGAAGTATAATATTGGTATCACAGCACTCTCACCAAAATTATGAAAGTGAACAAAACAGCATGAACAAACTAAGTTTAACCTATAATGGCCATAATGGTGTCATTAGCATTAGATAGACTATTACATTCTTACCATATTAACAGATTAGAGAGGAAAAGGTGATGTGATCATTTCAATTGATGCAAAAATAATAATAATTAACAACCAATAAATCTAACTGAACCAAGGCATCCAGAAATTAAGGAGAGAAGATAATTCCCTTCATCTGATAGAAAATAACTATCAAACAAACTATCCAAAATAATATATAATGGTAAAATTTTAGAAGCAGTTCAATTAAATTGTGAAACAGACAAAAGTTATCACTATTACTGTGTGTGCACAGCGTTTTATTGGAGGTCTTGCACCATGGAACAACATATAAGTAAGAAAAAATAAATAAATAATTAGGAGGAAAAAAGCAGCTAAACTCTTGTTACAAAAAAAACGTGAAAAATGTGATTCTATAATAGAATATTTGAGAGAATATGAGATGGTACCAAAATTAATAGCATTCTTATAACTGAGTAAGCATGTCAATGTATAATAAAAATGGAGATACTGTCAAATTCTGCTGCATACCTGGAAGGGGGAAAGAAAACTAACGAATATATATGTATATTTTTTGTTGGTTTGTTTTTCATTTTGAGACAGAGTCTCACTCTGTCGCCCAGGCTGGAATGCAGTGGTGTGATTATGGCTCACTGCAACATCAGCCTCCTGGGTTCAGGTGATCCTCCCACCTCAATCTCCCAAGTCACTGGGACTACAGGTGTGTGCCACCACACCCAGCTATTTTTTTTTTTTTTTTGTATTTTTTGTAGAGACGCGGTTTCTCCATGTTGCCCAGGTTGATCTCAAACTCCTGGGCTCCAGTGATCTGCCTGCCTTGGCCTTCTGAAGTGCTGGGATTTCAGGTATAAGCCACAGCACCTAGCCTATGCTAGCTTTTAATAAAGTCACTTACAATAATTTGTCAAAGAACTTAAAAGCAAGACATATACTTTTAAAAACATACATGTTTCTCATAAATAAATAGAAGTATATTACTCAACATATACTTTTCTCAAATCATAATAACTCCATGCAATTCCAATAAAATTTCCACCAGTTTCTATCTAATGAAACTGAAGAAAAAATGATATAAGCTTCTTATGGAGGAAGAAAAGCCCAGGAATGGCCAAAACAAATTGGAAGAACTAAATTTGTTATTTACTATTTAGGTAAATTCATTATGAAGCTACAGGAATGGGAGGCGGAGGTTGCAGTGAGCCAAGATTGCTCCGCTGCACTCCAGCCTGGTGACAGAGCGAGACTCCATTTAAAAAAAAAAAAAAAAAAAGTGTGTTATTGGTATCATGGTAGACAGTATATGTGTTCCGAAGGAATTAACCATGAAGCATATGTACATGTAAAATTTTGTAAATGTATTGTAACTTTTTATGACAGGTGAAATTGCAAAGCAGCATGAAAAAATATGTTCTTACTGCATAGCCTACACAAACACCATCTATAAGGCCTCAAAAGGAAAAAAAAAACAAACTAAAAGCTAGATAATTTTTCTATATTGAAATAAACATGTCCTAAATTGAAAGATATCCACATCTGGGAGATGATATTTTCAAAATACATAACTGAAGAAATGATTAGCATACTGAGTATATAAATAATTAAAATCCTAATTGTGCAGAAGTTTAAAAAATAAAAATTATCAAATCATAAGTTATTCACAGCTTTCAAGACAAATGAATCAAAAAGAAGAAAATATGAAAGATAATTGCTTGTAAAAATAAACAGAAAAATGTATGCTAAAACATAACTATCAAATTAGTGAAATACATGCAAATTGGATAACTCCAAGTATTAACAACACAGAGGAACCATCACACTTTGGTATTACTCATATGCACAAGGATGTAAGCCCTCTGATGCTTATAGCTGTATTATTTGCCATCAAAATAGAGTAGAAAGTTCTCTAATACTAGGAGGATAAATAAAGATGTTCTATTGAACAATGGAATGATAATCAGTAGTTTAAGTGTATTGGCTAGATACACATTTTACAGTCTTTATTTTGAATGAACAAGCCAAATGATCCATATAATAAGATACAGTTTATGCAAAATTAAAAAAAGTAGAAATGATACTATTATTTTGTATATCTCTATCATCTACCTATGTATCTATCTATCTGTGAACCATCTGTAGAAATTTCTATATCTAAACATAGCTATAGATATGTTAAGAAGTCTAAAGTAACCTTGGATTATGATATAAAACAAGGGATAACACTGGGCCAGGGAGAAAGATCCTGTTTTAGACAGTATTAAGAGCTGCATTTAAGAGAAAGAAAGAGAAAGCAAAATCACAAAATATTAACATGTACTTGCCATTTTTTTAATACTTTTTACAATGTTTGAAGTATTTTATAGTTAAGATGTTCTTCAATCTACCTTTAAAAAACAGGAAAATGGGTATTTTGTAAAATACTAAAGTATTGGCACCTTCTCAAAAAGCAGGGACACTTTTCTTACTCAGAATTCTACATAAATCTCCACTAAGAGTCCATGCTTAATAAAAGTTAGCCATATTTATGACACCACACAGAGGAAAGGAGAGCTTCTGGAAACAAAGTGATGTATTACTGCTACAGAGTCTTAGCCACATTGCCATAGTAGAATTGAGACGCCGCTATAAAACATCTTTTAGGGTGCAGGCAGTAGCTCTCACCTGTAATCCCAGAACTTTGGGAGGCCAAGGTGGGTGGATCACTTGTGGATCACTTGTGGTTAGGAGTTTGAGACCAGCCTGGCCAACATGGTGAAACCACATATCTACTAAAAATACAAAAATTAGCCAGGCATGGTGGTGGGCGTCTATAATCTCAGCTACTCGGGAGGCTGAGGTCAGAGAATTGCTGGAACCTGGGAGGCAGAGGTTGCAGTGAGCTGAGATTGTGCCATTGCACTCCAGCCTGGGCCAACAATAGCGAGACTCCGTCTCAGAGGAAAACACACACACACACACACACACACACACACACACACACACACACACTTACACACAGACACACAGAAACAGTCTTGTAGTCCTTTGGGTATATATGGGATTGCTGGGTCAAATGATATTTCTGGTTCTAAATCTCTGAGGAATCACCACACTGTCTTCCAAAATGGTTGGACTAATTTACATTCCCACCAACAGTGTAAAAGTGTTCTTATTTATCCACAACCTCGTCAGCATCTGTTGTTTCTTGACTTTAATAATCACCATTCTGACTGGATAAAGAAAATATGGTAAATATACACAATGGAATACTATGCAGGCATAAAAAGGAACAAGATCATGTCCTTTGCAGGGACATAGATAAAGCTGGAAGCCATTATCCTCAACAGACTAATGCAGGAACAGAAAACCAAACACCCCATGTTCTCACTTTTAAGTGGGAGCTGAACAATGAGAACACGTGGACACAGGGAGGGGACAACACACACTGGGGCCTGTCAGAAGGGTGCAAGGGGAGCATTAGGGAAAAGAGCTAATGCATGCTGGGCTTAATACCTAGGTTATAGGTTGATAGGTGCAGCAAACCACCATGGCACACATTTACCTATGTAACAAACCTGTACATCCTGTACATGTACCCTGGAACTTAAAATAGGAAACAAAAAAAAATCTGACAGTACTTAAATGTCCATGGTCAGGTAACATACAAACAGGGTTGAAACCCAATTATTTAATTACAAGTTAATTTCTGAAAATGTGCCCATTTGGTTAGGAGAAGTAAGGCACAAGGCTTGTCTTGTTGCATTAAGTCTATTCAGGAGAAAAATCCTTATTATGAGTGTGGTCCATGGATAAAAAGCATCAGCACCATCTGGGAGCTTGTTAAAAATACAGAATCGAAGTCAATTTCCTAAACCTATAGAATCAAAGTCTGCCTTTAAATGGACAGATGTATGTGCATCTGCATTTGAAAGGCATCGCTATAAAAGTAGTTATTGGAATAAATCTTGATGCTTCCTTGAGAAAACACTTAAAAAGCACTTACTCATTAAAACATATCAATTGTTTTGCCCATTTTCTAAGGAGACAAGTGAAAAGAAAAACAACATACCTTCAATAAAAACCACTTTCAAAAAGGCAATTTGTATCTGATTTATCTGAATTCAGAAAATTAAAATGAGCTTGAATAATTTGTTTATTTTATATCCCATTTTCAATCAGGAAATAAAGTCAATTATCCAATGCCATACTTTAAGTCAAAAACTCCAAGGTTTTCTGACAAATCAGTAGAAAGCAACAAATTTCTTTTTTTTAAGAGATAGACAACAGGAATACTGGATTCTATTGTGACCTGTGTGCAGATCCCAGTTTGATGCTGAATCTGATACAAAGTATCTTTATGACCAGAGGAAAATACAACAAAACAGAATAAACAAACTATTAAGCTTCACTGTCCCTTAGTTTGCTAATGTAAAAAAGAAAATGTTATACAAACACCTTTGTGTTTTGTTAGACAAATGAGTACATGCAAGAGATGTTTTTCTCAGTTAAATATTAATTTGCATCCATAATAGCATTTTTCAAATCTCACCCTCGTTCCAAAGGTAAATTTCCTGCCAACAATGGTTGACAGTGACTGTTGTTTTGTTTTTTTAACTTCAATTTTCTGTAGAAAAATGTAATGCTGGAGCCTATTTTATACTTTGCTTTCCGTTTTTGGTGAGGTTTCAATTCTACATATCTTTCTTCTGATCTCTACAATGGAAGTTTTGTTACAAACCAAAGAACACCAGAAATTTGTCTGCAAAACAAGACATCCTATTCAGAGAGCATAAAATGTTTCATCTTGACTTTTGATGAAAAGCCTAGAAAACTAGAACTGATTCAGTGAAGCTGCACTTCACTGCTGAACTTTACTGTTTTAAAGGATTTAGTTTAAAAAGGAGAGCATACATTGAATAATGAGTATTTTCCAGGCATGTGAACCGTTTTAAATGAATCAATGTTACGTTTAGACAATTTCAGAAAACGTAATGCAGGATCATTGATATTTCTATTTTTTAATAATAATCATCATCCTAAAGAAAACAAATATATTTAAAACTAGGAAATCACAATTACAATGTCTAGCTGAAAACCCTACAAATATCAGGGCAGGTTGACTATTCTGTAAGATCATAGTGTACATTGGATCCCTTCGGTTATTTTAGCAAACTTTAGCTAAAGAAATTTACATTATGTGTTAAACTATTTCACATTCTCTGAATAACTCAACGATGAAAACATGGTATCTAATTTATTTTGTTAAATTCTTCCTCTTACATCTTTGTACTGTACTATCATTGCTCTTTCTAATGCAAGTACCAGGAAGACAGCTATTTAGTTCTTGTCTCCCTTAGAAAAGTATCTGTGAATTAGCACTGACTTTAGCGGGAAAATTAAAAAGAAAAAGAAAATACAACTATGTTAAAACTATAGCTGTGTGATTTCTATCAATAAAAAATAAAATTCAAATATGATTGTTTTTTCATGAGTGTTGTTGATAATGTCATGTGAATAAATACAGGGGACAAGTGTTTAAAACTCCTACCTAACTTCTGGGTTCAATTCCAACAGGTAAGGTGAATGGAAATTATCACTCTTACCCTTGTAACAAGAAAAAACACTTGACAAAACTTAAAATCAATGACTTGACTTAGACTCATCAGAAACTGAAGTTGCAGGGCAAATTGCCCGCCCCAAATCTGGAGAGGCAAGAGAATTCAGAGAATTACATCCAAGATCGATCAATCAGTTTACCTACAGCAGAAGCCCCTGGAGCCCCACACTGGTAGGAATGCCTAAGTGGTAACTGATGAATTGCTGGAGACAGAGCGTAGACCAACATGAGAGTGGCCAGATACTTAGGAGAAGACCCACACTTCATATGATTTTCCTCTAAGAAGCCAAGTGAAGAGGCAAGCAAAAACGAACAAACAAACCCCAAACCAATAAACAAACAAACAAACAAAACTCAGTGTTTCTAGTGGGGAGGGGCAGAGAAGGGAAAAAAAATTGGAAACAAGCCCAGAGAGTTCTCCAGAACAAAGACCTACCTATTAGCAGGGCTGAGACTCTACAAGATATTTTTTCTACTTAGGAGAAGAGAATTATCCAAAGAGGACATACGCCAGCCTTCCTGTATTATGAAGAAAGAGGAGAGAGATGGTGAGAAACAGTAGTGAAGTTCACATCCAAGGTGCATAGAACCACCAAAACACTGAGCTTAATCCTAAAACTACATGTTCTCTTCTCTCCACAATTCATCACATCAGCCCAGATCTAGAATAATGATGGGTTATAGGTAAAACAACAAGGCAGAGATGCTAATTAAGAAAGAGATTTTAGGGTAACCTAAAGACAAAAGAGGATACAAAAATAAGTGCACAAGAGAAAACAGACACTTATAGCCCCAAGAAGATGTAAATTCTTCATTACTAGTCACCTAACTGTAATGTGTCAAAATATGCAAGGCAAAATAAATAAATTAAACAGTGAAAAGAGAAATAGAGACAAATCCACAATTACAACTAGACTTCAACATCCATCTTTCAGTAGTGTTAAAATAAACATTTTATAGACAAATTAAATTTAACACTGTTGAATTGAGCAAAGAATGATTTCCAAATTGGGGAGAATCCCATCCAAATAGGTTCAGAATGACTCCCGTGCTGCCATGAGGTCAGGAAGGATTTATGAACAGAGAAAGGACAGTGCAGAAAACAGAAGCGGGGTACAGATATGGCTGGATTGGTTATAGCTTGGTGTTTGCCTTAATTGAGCACGGCTTGGAGAGTTGGTCATGTGAAAGGAAAATATCTTGGGCCTCCAAAATCACTAAGCTATAGGGAAAAGTCAAGCTGGGAACTGCTTAGGGCAAACCTGCCTTCCATTATGTTCAAAGTCATCCCTCTCCTCACTGAGATAAATGCATATCTGATTGCCTGCTTTGGAAAGGTTAATCAGAAACTCAAAAGAATGCAACCATTTGTCTCTCACTTACCTGTGACCTGGAAACCCCCTCCTTGCTTAGAGTTGTCCTGCTTTTGCTTCAAGTTTTCCTGCCTTTCAGGACCAAACCAATGTTCATTTTACGTATGTTGATTAATGTCTCATGTCTCCATAAAAATGTATAAAACCAGGCTGAACTCTGATCACCTTGGGCACCTGTCATCAGGACTTCCTGAGGCTGTGTTACGGGTGTACATCCTCAACCTTGGAAAAATAAGCTTTCTAAATTGAGACCCGTCTCATATCTGGGGGGTTCATAGTCACCAGTGAGTGGGTGAAGTGTGGCTACTGTGATTGGCTGAAACTTGACTACTTGTTACAAGAATAGGTTACAGTCTGTTTGCACACCTAGTTAAGTTACAGATCACTACATTCAGAGAAACCTTTAGACTAAACTAAAATATATAAGGAGGCAGCTTTAGGCTAATGTTAACTTCATAGTTCATAGATTAAACAAGTAGAAAATCAGTACAAATATAGGGGACCCAAATAACACCATCTAATTGAACTTACACAGATTCATTCCACCACCCATTCATGACAGAAACTCTCAGAAAACTAGGAATAGAGAGAAACTTCCTCAACTCAATAAAGAACATTAACAAAAACCCTACAGTTAGTGTCACTGTCCAATGGGTTCTTCCTGCCTGCTGCACAAATAAAGACCACAACATTGAAGTAAAGAAAAAGTTTAATTGATGTTAGGATGGCCACACCAAGGAGCAGAGAGAGTTATTACTTAAATCAATCTTATCGAAGGCTCCTAGGTTAGGAGTTTTTCAAAGGCAGGTTAGGGGAAGTGGGGGGAGTAGCTAGCAATGGGTGCTTGCTGCTGATTGGTTAGGGTGGAGTTGAAATCATCATAGGAAGTCAAAACTGTCCTCTTGAGCTGAACTGCTTTGGGGTGGGGCCACAGGAGTGGGGTTGGCAGATCCAGGTGGAGCCGTGGGTGTTAGACATATGAAAAACCTGAAAACATATCTCAAAAGGCTGATCTACAAAAGTAAAGTTGCATATCTCATGGCCAGTCCACATCTTGGCAGAATTCAGTTTCCTCTTCTCTTGCTAGCCCGATGGCCTTTCATTCATTACCTTTACAAAGCTGATTGAGTTTTGTAGAAGGGCTATTATCATTTAAATTATAAACTAAATATCTCCCAAAGTTAGCTTAGTCCAGGAACAATTAAGGGAAAGGCAAGATGTGGCAGTGGGAGGTGTAGATCAGGCCTCTTTCACTGTTATAATTTTCTAATTGTCATAATTTTTGCAAGGGTGTTTTTATTAGCAGCTTACTTAATGATAGGAAACTGGACACTTTCTCTCTAAGTTTGGAAACAAGATGAGAATGCTCCCCTCACCACTCATTTAATGCAGTACTGGAATTCTTAACTAATGCAATAAGGTAAGAAGAGAAAGGAACATTTAAGTAAATTGAGAAAGAAAAAACAATATTGTATCGCAGATGCCATGATTGTCCATGGAGAAAATCCGAAACAGGAAAATAAAATAAAATAAAATAAAAAGCACACTAAGAACTAATAAGTAATTATAATAGGGTCACCAGATACAAGATTGATATGCAAAAATTAATTGCCTTCTTATATACCAGAAATGAAAAACAGATATTTGACATTAAAAACACAATACCTTTTATAATAGTGCTGAAAATGGAAACACTTAGGGATAAATCTAAGAAAGAAAATACTATCTATATGCAGAAACACTGATGAAATAATCAAAAAAGTTAATAAATAAATGGAGAGATGTTACATGTTCTCAGATTGGGGTACTATAATTTTTAAAGCAGTCTTAGGCTCACAGCAAAATTAAACAGAAGATACAGAGATTTCCCAGATACCTACCACCCATGCACAGGAATAGCCTTCTCCACAATCAACATCCTCCACCAAAGTGGTACATTTGTTATAATTAATAAACCTGCACCAACCCATCATTTTCACCAAAGGTCCACAGTTTCCATTAGAACTACTCTTGGTGTTTTACATTCTGTCTTGACAGATGTATAATGGCAGGTGTTCACCACTATAGTATTACACAGAGTAGTTTCACTGCCCTAAAAATCCTCTGTGCTCCACCTATTCAACCCTATTAGTGCTCTCTACTAACCCCTTATAATTACTAATTTTTGTACTGCCTCCATTGTTTCGCCTATTAGAGAATGTAATGAAGTTGAAATAATACAGTATGTAGACTTTCAGATTGGCTTCTATCACTTAATAATATGTATTTAAGTTTTCTCCAGATCTTTTCATCACAGGACAGCTCATTTCTTTAACCATTAAGTGATATTTCATTGTCTGGATCTACCACAGTATACTTATCCATTTACATACTGAAGGATATCTTAGGTACTTCCAAGATTTGGTAATTGTAAATACAGCTGCTATAAGAAATTGAATATAGGCTTTTGTGTGTATACAGTTTTCAGCTCTTTTAGGTAACTAACAAGGAGCACAATTGCTGGATCCTATGGTAAGAATATGTTTAGTTTAGTAAGAAACTGCCAAATTGCCTTCCAAATTCACTCTACCATTTTGCATTCCCACCAAAAATGAACGAAAGTTTCTGTTGCTCTATATTCTCTCCAGCATTTGGCATTGTCAGTGCTCTGGAATTTGGCCATTCTAATGAGTGTGCAGTGGTATCTCATTGTTGTTTTAATTTGCACTTCCCTGATAACATATATTGGGGAGGATCTTTGCATATGTTCATTTGCCATTGGCATGTCTTCTTTGATAAGAGTTTTCAGCAATTTTTAAATTGGGTTGTGTGTTTTCTTATTGAACTTTGAGAGATTTTTGTACGTTTTGGATAGCTCCTTTACTAGATATATCTTTCTCAAATATTTTCTCCCATTCTGTGGCTTGCCTGTTTATTCTCTTGATAGTATCTTTCTCAGAGAATAAAAGTTTATTTTTAATTAAGTTTAGCTATCTTTTTTTTTATTTCAGTCATTTTGCCTTTGATGTTGTATCTAAAAAGCAGTTGCCAAGCCCAATGTCACCAGTGTCATCTATGTTTTCTGACATGTTATATTCTAGTCATTTTATAGTTTTGCATTTAAGTATACGACACATTTTGCATTAGTTTTTGTGAAGGGTGTAGAGTCTGTGTCTAGCTGCTGTTCCTCCATCATGATGGCTCTACCTTCATGACAAGATCAACTTCCCAAAGCCCTAGCTCCTAACACCATCACTTTAGGGGTAAAGATATCATTATATACATTTTGTTGGGGGCACAAACAGCTTAAAGCCCTCTTACTTAGAAAGGTGGTTGACTTTTGTATGTTAACCATGTATCCTGCAACCTTACTACAATCACTTATTAATTGTATTAATATTTTTGTCAACTATTTCAGATTTTCTATACAGAAATGTCTTCTGTGAACAAAGAAAGTTTCTTTTTTATTAAAAATATGTATAATTTTTAATTTTTCTTTTATTGTCTTATTGCATTATTTAGGCTTTGAGTACAGTTTTGTAAAGCAGTAGTGATTTGTTGTACTGGATGTGATAGTGCACACCTGTTATCCCAGCTCCTCTGCTCGGGGCTTCTCGATGGGAGGATAGCTTGAGCCCAAAGTTTAAAGATCAGCCTAAGAAACACAGTGAGACTGTTCTCCAAACAAACACCGAGGCAGTGGTGAGAGGGAACATCTTTGCCATGTTTCTGATCTTGGTGGGAAAGTTTTGGATTTCCCACTGTTGAGTATGATGATAGCTGTAAATTTGTATAGACATTCTTTATAAAGTTGAGGAAGTTCTCCTCTATTCCTAGTTTACTTATGGTTTTTATAATGAAAGGGTGTTAGATTTTGTCAAATAGTTTTTCTACATCTATTTATATGATCATATGATTGTCTTCAATTCCTGTTGATGTGATGGATTATATTAATTGATTTTTTAATGGTGAACCACCCTTGCAAACCTGGGATAAATTCCACTGGTTGTAGTGCATAATTATTTTCAAATATTGCTTGATTTGATTTGCTACTATTTTCTTGGGACTTTTGCATGAATATTCATGAGAGATTATTTTACAGTTTTGGTACTTTGTCTGATTTTGGTGTTAGGATAATGCTTACATCATATAAATAGTTACAAAGGATTCTTTCCACTTCTATCTTCTGAAAGTGATTGCAGAAAATTGGTGCATGTTGTTTGGTAGAAATAATTAGCAAACCCATCTAAGCTTAGAGTCTTTTGTTTTAAAAGGTTATTAATACTGATTCAATTTCTTTAATATATATAGGCCTGTCTATTTTTGCTTTTGTGAGATTTGGAAAATTATGTCTTTTAATGAATTGGCCTATTTCACCTAATTTGTCAAATTAGTGGACGTAGGTTTGTTCATAATATTACTTTATTGTCCTTTTAATATCTATGGGATCTGTAGTGATAACTCCTCTTTTATTTCTTACACCAGAAATTTGAGTCCTCTCTTTTATTCTTAGTTAGCCTGCCTTGAGACTTTTCAACTTCATTGACATTATTGAAGAGCTAATTTTTAGTTTTGTTGATTTTCTATATTGTTTGTCTTTTAAATTTTATTGATTTCTGTCATAATTTTTATTATATCTTTTTCTCTGCCTACTTTTGATTTAACTTGTTCTTCCTTTTCAAGTTGTCCAATAAAGAAGCATAGATTATTGATCTTTTGTTTTACAAATATATGCATTCCATGTTATGCTTTTCTCTTAAGCACTGATTTTTCTGCTTTTCACATTTTTGTGGGTGATATTTTAATTTTTGTGTAAAGAAAAAATTTGAAAAAACATTTATCTGGAAATTTCTTCTTTAACCTCTGTGTTACTTAGAAGGAATGATTCAATATTAAGTTGTCAATTCTTTTATAATTTATCTATAGATACAATTCCCATAAAAATTTTAGCTTTATACTCTGTGGATATCATCAAACTGATTCTAATGTTTATATGGAGTAATAGAAGACCTAAAATACCCATCATGAGGCCAGGCGCAGTGGCTCACACCTGTAATTTCAGCACTTTGGGAGGCCGAGGCAGGGGGATCACCTGAGGTCAGGAGTTTGAGACTAGCCTGACCAACATGGAGAAACCCCGTCTCTACCAAAAATACAAAATTAGGCGGGCGTGGTGGCTCATGCCTATAATCCCAGCTACTTCGGAGACTGAGGCAGGAGAATCATTTGAAACTAGGAGGCAGAGGTTGCAGTGAGTCGAGATCGTGCCATTGCACTCCAGCCTGGACAACAAAAGCAAAACTCCATTAAAAAAAAAAAAAAAATACCCATCATGACAGCGAAAAAGAAGAACAAATTTGAAGGGTTTATACTACCTGACTTCAGGACTTACTATAAAGCTACAGAATCAAGACAATCTAACATTGGCAAAAGAACAGACAAACAGATAAATAAAATAGAATTGAAATCCTAATAAAAGACCCAAACAAATGTAATCAGCTGGTATTTGACAAAAGTACAAAGGGTATTCAACAGAAAAATATATAGCATTTTTAATAAATGGTACTACAGCAATTGGATGACTGTGTGTAAAAAGAAGAAAAGAAAATACCCTAGACCTAGATCTTACAAGTTTCACAAAAATTAAATTGAGAAATAAAAATAAAATCCAAAGCACCACAATCAACTGAATGGACCCCTCCCCCACCCCCCACTTGGCCAAAGGGACTTCAGAGAAAGCTTGAAAACTGAATTCTCAGCTATGACAATTTGTGGGGATCAGATACACCTGGTTATACCCTCTGCCCTCACTAACCACCATTAGACATTCGTCCCTAAGGGCTAAACTGAAACCAGTCCTTTTGAAAGACTCCACTGCTGAGATCAACAAACTGTCTGGTGCTGCCCTGCCCTTTTGTGATTTCAGCACAACCACCGACAAGCATTTCTTCCAGATAAGAGACCACCAACCATGTAGTGGTTCTGGCCCAGTCTACGTAGAATGTGCAGTAAAGCATGTACATCCTCTACTTCACCTTTTGACATCAGAGTGCTAAAAATTCCACCCTTGGATCATACTAATGCTGCCATTTTTTGTACATGAGACCCATGAAGGGCCATGGCACATGTGAATATTTTTCATTTAATAAATATTCATGACACATCCTATAGCTTATTAAATATGTGTATTCTCCCACCCTGCTCAGAATAAATTCTTGTACACTTTTCCCTTCCCTAGAAGTGTCTGTTGCTGGCTTCTGGCTGGAGACTATGCTTCCCAGCCTGTCAGAACAGCCACCCTGAAGGCTGCATCCCTTTATGAGAAATAAAGCTCTACTTTCCAAATGTATAAACTTTGTTGTGTTTCAGTTGACAAATTAAAATGAATCACAGGAATAAATGCAAATAAGATACTACGAAACTTCTAGAAGTAGACGCGAGAGAGAATCTATGTGTTCTGGGCTTCGGTGATAAGAATTTAGATGTAATACCTAAAGCATGACCCATGAAAAGAAAAGGTGGTCAGTTTTATGTTCTTACAATTTAAAAACATCTGCTCTGCAAAAGACACTATTTAAAGATTGAAAAGACAAGCCAGAAGCTCAGAGAGAATACTTATAAGCCATGTACCTAATCAAATAATTTGTATCCAAAATATACACTGAACAACAAGAAAACTTATATATAACATGGGGAATATCTGAAAAGATAAGCACATGAAAAAATGCTCAAAATAATTTGTCCTCAAGCATTGCAAATTAAAACTGTAATATGAAATTCCTCTACACACCTATTAGAATGGCTAAAATCCAAAAAGCTGACTACACTAAATGCTGACGAAGATGTGGATTGACAGGAACTTTTATTCATTGCTGGTGGAAATGCAAAATAGTACGCCCACTTTAGAAGACAGTTTGGCAGTTTCTCACATATTTAAACATAATATTACCATACATCCCAGCAACTGTGCTCCAAGGCAGTACTCCAGTTACTTTGAAAAGTTATATCCACGCAAAACCTACACAAAAATACTTATAATGTCTTATTCAAAATTGGCAAAAAGTAAAAGCAATCAAGACAGTATCTAATAGGTGAATGAATTTAAAAACCTGTGATACATCCACACAATGGAATATTACTCAGTGATAAAAAGGAACAACCTATTAAGGAACAAAAATACATAAGAGAATTTGAATGAATATGGCTGAATAAAAAAGCCTGTATGAAAAAATCAACATACTATGTGATTCCAATTGTATGGCGTCCTGGGAAAGGCAAAGCTATAGAGGAAGTAACATAATCAGTGGTTGCTAGTGGTTCAGTCTGGGGTTAGAGATAAATAGATAAAGTACAGATAACTATTCTATATGATATTGTAATTGTGGATACATGACAATATGCATTTGTCAATAAGAACTATACAATTCAAGCAGTGAAATTAAATGTGTGCAAATTTACTTTAAAAAATAAGAGGTCAAGGAATTTTAGAAAGAAATGCAACATCTGAGGGAAGTAAGTACAGAGAATTGATGATCAAAACAACTTTTGAAGTGAGTGGAGTCTGTAAGACTAAAGATCAAAGAACGTGCAAATAAGCACTGTACTCTAGCTGATAAAGTTGTATTCCATTAGAGTATGTATTAGGGTTCTCCAGAGAAACAAACCAGCAGGATATGGGTAGAGAGATATATTAGGGAAGATTTATTATAGAAATTGTGTTAACAATTCTGATACTGCTATACATGTTTACTGAAGTTGAACAATTAAGTAAATAAATGAATAAATGGCAGATTATGGGGCTAGGTTTCTTATTGTTAAAATTGGGATTTACAGGCTGGGTGCAGTGGCTCACATCTGTAATCCCAGCACTTTGGGAGGTCAAGGTGGGTGGATCATGAGGTCAGTAGTTTGAGATCAGCCTCACCATCATAGTGAAATCCCATCTCTACTAAAAATACAAAAATTAGCTGGGAATGGTGGCGTGAGCCTGTAATCCCAGCTGCTAGGGAGGCTGAGACAGGAGAATCGCTAGAACCCAGGAGGCAGAGGTGGCAGTGGGCTGAGATTGTGCCATGGCACTCCAGCTTGGGTGACAGAGCAAGACTCTGTCTCAAAAATAAATAAAATTTTTTTAAAAACTGGGATTTACACATAAACAAGGTGAGAAGACTAGAATAATCTATCTGATAATATAGTTACAGGAACCAGTATTAATTCATATTTTACTTAATATAGATACAGATGGCTTTATAGGGAGATATTTATAAACTTGTGCATATACATGAGGTGCTCTGTCAACTGACAGGGCTAAAATAAATGACATCCTAGTAGCAAAAAGCCCATCAGGTCTTACTTTCTAATGTTATTTTCCAATAATAAATACCATGTCTCCTTGAAGAAATGGTTGATTCTAGGGTTGGAGGAAGAAAAAAAAAAGAGAGAGAGAGAAAAAAAAAAAGCCTAGAATATTATATAGTGTCAGAAATTACTCAGTAAAACTGCTATTCATGGGGTATGTTTTTTTTTTTTTCCATACATTTGCTTACATTGAACCAGGCACTGTGCTAGGTTCTTGTAACAATTTTCTCTTTTAATCTACAAAATCAGCAATTGTCAGGCATGCAAATTAAATAGTTTAGCTTGCTTATTATAATGTACAGTAAGGTATAATTATAAGTTATAAAATAAAATCATAGCTCAAGTAAGTTATAGAACTAGAAATCAGACAAAGGTCTGTTTAACTCCTAATTTTACTTTCTTTCCAACTAAATCTGGAGATTTCTACATCAGAAATAACCCACTCACAATTAATTAGATATATCTATGATATCAGCAAGAACAAGGAACACATATACACTCAAGGAGTGTACTTTTTAAGTTATTAAAGTTAATCTTTTTGAGTTAAAGTTCTATTATTATTTTTGAGGCAGGTTCCATCTATGTAGTAAACCAAGATGGACTGACTTTTAGAAAATTCATCATATGATGAATAGTCATGACATTGGAGAACGAATAACTGCCAGGTCATTATAAGGAAATATAATACGCATTGAAAAAATCAGATTTATTCATTCTGAGAGGCATATTGTCTTCATTCCTACCTAGGATTTAATGCTAAAGACATCAGTGGCAAGTAATAGCAGCCAAGGTCTATGTCCATCTATGGCTTCTCATAGACAATCAAGCAACTTTATTTACAAATGGACACTTGCTCATGAAAATTAATGATAATTACAAAATAAATCATTATTATAGCACACAAAACTCCTACAGTCTTCAAATAATATCTAATATGTTGCCAACTGTTACTTGATGGTCATTTTCAAAATATCTGAAAATAGTTTTACATAAGTATCTTTTAAAATATTTTAGACACTATAACATTTATTTATTCCCATATTTCTTAAATATAGTGAACTGGGAATGGTGACTAGAGAATCGTGGATCTCTATCTTCTACACAGTTGATACATCAATGGGGACAGCTGTTTCTCTCTGGATTAATGCCAGCTATACAATTTTCACTGCATTTATGAATAGTGGTAAGCATTGGTGATAGAGGCTAAACCAAACTTCAAGATCAGTGTTTCATGCATAGTCACTTATTATAGATATTGCTATTCAATGGCAGCCTTTGTACTTCCACTTAAAAAATTATCTTCTTGGTAATAATTGTAGAGAAAATATATATCAATATTGAATTAGTCTACCTTGAAACAGGATTTAGCTATATTCAGTTGAGTTACATTTTATAGAGCGTAAAGTAAGGATTAATTAGTATGAAACTCTTATTAGTCAATCATAATTCCACAATGGAGCTCAGAGGTTCTCTGGCCATGCTGGCCTCAGTGATATAATATAATATGAGACTATCAGATTTTTATAAAATTATTAGTTTGTATTCCAAGATTATTGAAAAATTTATGCATGGTGATATGTCATATGATAATTATTTTCTTCTCTTTCTATAGGGTAGAGAATAAAAACATTATCAACACAGGTCTAAATAATGCTAAGTGAATAAGAATATTCATAGTGAGGGAATGTTTGTAATTTGAATTTACTCACATCATCAGTTTTTCAAATAATTTTTAAGATTTTTTTTCCTATGTGTGCAGAATCTTCTTCAGACTGCTGCTTTTCTATATGAGCATTTTTCTTTTCCATAGATTTCAAACTAGACTTTCGTGTATATTTTCTTAGTTGTTTAAAGGAAATTGTCTTTGGCCAGCAATCATAATGCTTGGAATATTTCCAGGTGTCTGCACTAATTTTAACTGTTCTGCTACACAATGTAGATTGTTTGAGTGTCAGACTATTGTTGGGATAGTTCAGATATAAAATAACCATTTTTTAAAACATACGCCTTTATGATATTTTGTTTTTCATTGTTTACAATTTCTAATACAACACTATAGTAGTTTCTTACATTAAAAAAAGAAAACCACACACAAAACTTATAGACTAATATTTCTCATCAAGGTTCTCTTTTTAAGGAATATTACGTTTTTATAAGATATATTTTGTCGTTCTAAAAATGTTTGAAATTTGATGAGTGAGAAAGAGCTCTCACGTTCATCCATAAGAAAGGTAGATGACCTATAATTTCTTCCATAGTGACTTAAGGAAACTAGGTCTAAAAACTAGAATGAAACATATGTTTAATCCCTTATAAATCTTCTATTTACAAAGTAAACAGAAAAAACTTTAAGGAATCTTTTAATTCCAGAAAGAATGCTTTTTTTTCAATTGATACCTATGTCTTCTTTACTTTGTACTTATATTAAGTTTATTAATCCACTTATACAAACTTAATACTTATATTAAGTTCATTAATCCACTTTCATCCATAAAAAATGTAGATGACCTATAATTTCTTCCATAGTGACTTAAGCAAACTAGGTCTAAAAACTAGAGTGAAACATAAGTTTAATCTCTTATAAATCTTCTATTTACAAAGTGAACAAACAGAAAAAAACTTTAAGAAATCTTTTAATTCCAGAAAGAATGCTTTTTTTTTTAATTGACACCTCCTATGTCTTCTTTACTTTGTACTTATATTAAGTTCATTAATCCACTTATACAAACAGTCTAATAGCTATTCTTTGCTATAATTTTTGTGTTAAATATCCAGGTCAAATTACAAAAAGCAAAGCTCTTGGAGAGAAAAATCTGTGTATGAAGTTAGTAAGTAATCCGACCTTATGAAAACAGCACGGGCCTCACAATGCTCCTTCACCCATAATTTATTTTCAGCACTTCAGTTCTTTTGTTCCTTTTCTTGCTTTGTTAAACTACTAAGTTGTAAGAAATCTTAGAGGAAGTAACTATGCATTATTCAAAAGTGCAACCCCCACATGATCCATGAGAGTTTCTTAGTCCCAAAGAACTTACAGGCATTTCATATTAAAAAAATAAAATTAGCAAAATGTATTTTAATAAAATCCATCTTTATTCACCTATGGAACCAGGTAATGAAGAAAAACTACAAATGAGAAACATTCAATTTTCTATATAAAATTTTAAGGACTCAGGCAAGATTGTCATTATGATTTCAAACAGAGGAAGTTTTGGTAAATATAAGAACACGAGAAGTTAAACTGGATACAAGAACCTAATGCCTCTTAACCAAAATAAATCTTAAAAACATTTATACCACCTATGTTGCACTATAAAAGGTTTTCTATTAATAGCTATCCTCTCTTAGAGTTTAATTATATATTATGGGCAAAACAGGTCAATATATGAAAGAAATATTTAAAAGAATCAGGTCATCAAAAACATTACGCTATCAAGGTTTCCAGTTTCTTTAAAAAACAACCAGAAAGTAACATATTATAAATCAAAAACTAATTATAAAAAGAAAATTACAAAATATAACAGTAGATCTAATTGTGATTTATTTGGCGTTTTTACTTTGATTCAGATAAAAGTTTCTTTTGTAGTTCTGATTAAGCATCACAGGATTAATGGCACACTTGGATAAGTACTTGGAAGTTCTTTCAAGCTGGTGCTTTTGGAAACCTGACTTTAGAGGCTCACTCATAAATTGCCCAGAACTGATCATGGTTACATAAACACTTAATAAATGCAATAAATGCCGACTTAAAGAATTTTCTCTCTTCTCTGGGTCCCTTTTTTGTTCTCCCTCTCTACTGAACTTCCTTGGTGATCTCACTCTTCAGAGTTTGTTTCTACTGCTGTCTGGCAGCTACAATACTATGCCCAACTTCACATCCTTAAAATAGTAATTCCTCACTGCATTTCCCTTTTATTTACCTAGTTCCTAATACGTTTTCATATTAGGCTTGGCTACTGAGATCTAATGGGTACTCTACAGTGTAGTTTCAAATCAATTTCTGCCCAAATTCTCAAGCAAATCATTATCCAATTTTTTGTTGGTTAATAATTCTATTTTGAGACCTAGAGATCTTGGATCCATAATTCTGATTTAGGTAATAGAATTATACTTGAGCAAAGAATCATCTCTGGATTTCACCAGAAAGTTGCATGTGTAAAGGAAAAAGATACTAAATATGTCACCCTTTCACCACTTATTTTTAATCATGCGGATCTGGTTTGAGCTATTCAAGCACATGGCATCATTTTCTGAAATAGGATGATGTAGAATGTGGTAGGCAGAATCTCTTACTTGTAATTCCACTGGACATATCCTAAGAGAGAAGTTGCAGACCATAAATGCTAAGTAGAAACATGAACAAAATTTGAATTAAAATGCAATCAGTTCATTTCTGTTCAATATAGTAACTCATGGAATAATTTACTCTGAGTGTCTCATAGAATTATCATAAAACATACATGCTCTGCAAGGATTTCCATCCGAAGAAGTAAAAATGATAACATTAGTCATTGTCGGCATGTCTAAGATGAAAGCCTTTTCAAACAAGAAAGAATAATACACATTGATTATTCATCCATTATGTTATGGGTTGAATGTGTCTTCTCAAATATACATACATATATTTTTTTCAGGTCCTAATTTCTAGTATCTCAAAATGCGACCTTATTTATGAATAATATTGTTGCATATGTAATTAGTTAAAATGAGGTCATGCAGGAGCAGGGTGTGTGGTAATCTAATCTGACTGATGTCCTATAAGAAGGTGGCCACATGAAGACAGATACACAGAGAAAACTCCAGGTGATGATGAGGGCAAGGTGATGATGTTCAGTTGCAAGTTAAGAAATTCCAAAAATTGGCTGGGTGCTGTGGCTCACACCTGTAATCCCAGCACTTTGGGAGGCCAAGGCTGGTGGATCATGAGGTCAGGAGATTGGGATCATCCTGGCTAACATCCTGAAACCTCGTCTCTATTAAAAACAAAAAAAAATTAGCCAGGCCTGGTGGCACAAGCCTATGGGGGGAACCCACCCCCGATATTCAACATGAGTCCTTTTCTATTTTCCCTAAGTGTCAGCTGGTCTGAGAAATAAAGGGAAAAACTACAAAGAGAGAAATTTTAAAGCTGGGTGGCCACAGGAGACATCACATTTCGGCAGGTTCCATGATGCCCCCTGAGCCATAAAACCAGCAAGTTTTTATTAGTGGTTTTCAAAAGGGGAGGGAGTGTACGAATAGGGTGTGGGTCACAGAGATCACATGCCTCACAAGGTAATAAAATATCACAAGGCAAATAGAGGCAGGGCGAGATCACAGGACCACAGGACCGGGGCGAAACTAAAACTGCTAATGAAGGTTCGGGCACACATTGTCATTGATAACATCTTATCAGGAGACAGAGTTTGAGAGCAGACAACTGGTCTGACCAAAATTTATTAGGCGGGAATTTCCTCGTCCTAATAAGCCTGGGAGACCAGCTTATTATTAGATTATTTCATCCCTTATCGACAACCGTAAAAGACAGCCGTCCCCAAAGTGGCCATTTCAGAGGCCTCCCCTTAGGGAGGTAAACAGAGAATAAAATTTCAACTCTTTTCACCATGAAGTAGCCCCTCTTTCTCAGGGCTGTTCCTTGCTGAGAAAAAGAATTCTGCAATATTTCTCCTATTTGCTTTTGAAAGAAGAGAAATATGGCTCTGATCCACCCAGCCCACAGGCAGCCAGACTTTAAGGTTATCTCCCTTGTTCCCTAAACATTGCTGTTATCCTATTCTTAAGGTGCCCAGATTGCATATTGTTCAAACACACATGCTCTACAAACAATTTGTGCAGTTAACGCAATCATCACAGGGTCCTGAGGGACATACATCCTCATCAGCTTACAAAGATGACGGGATTAAGAGATTAAAGTAAAGACAGGCATAGGAAATCACAAGAGTATTGATTGGGGAAGTGATAAATGTCCATGAAATCTTCACAATTTATGTTCAGAGATTGCAGTAAAGACAGGCATAAGAAATTATAAAAGTATTAATTTGGGGAACTAATAAATGTCCATGAAATCTTCACAATTTATGTTCTTTTGCCATGGCTTCAGCTGGTCTCTCCATTCGGGGTCCCTGACTTCCTGCAACACGAGCCTGTAGTCCCAGCTACTCAGGAGGCTGAGGCAGAGGCTGCAGTGAGCCAAGATCACGCCACTGTACTCTAGCCTGGGCAACAGAGCGAGACTCAGTCTCAAAAAAAAAAAAAGAAAAAGAAAAAAGAAATTCTAAAAATTGCCAGCAACCACCAGCAACTAAGAGGCAAGGAAGAATTTTCCTAAAGATTGCAGAGGGAGTATGATGGTCCTGCTGCCAAGTTTACTTTGAACTCTGCCATCCAGGACTATGAGACATTACATTTCTATTGTTTTGAGCCACCTTGTTTATGGTATTTTGTTAGGGCAGCCCTAGGGACCTAACATATTTCCCTTCTTGTATTTTAAAGCAAACATTGATTTAGAATTTACTATGTACATACCATTGTACTAGCGGCAGGTAATGCTACAATAGTGGTTGCTTAGGGCAGGAAAAGTAATGAAAGTGACTGCGAACATGTGTGGGGTTTCTTTTATGGGGAACAAAATGATCTAAAACTAGATTGTGGTGATTGCATAATCATGAGAATATACTAAAATTATTGAATTGCACCATATACCATATTAAGTGCAATATTAAGTGAGTGAATTGTATGGTATATGCATCGCATCTCAACGAAGCTGCTTTAAAAAACAGTATAAAGAGACCATCATTTTAAACAAATCACAATGAAGTTGAGGCCCATGATAACTAATTACAGCAATTTGTGGTTAACGGAAGCATGAAGCAGAATAAGTGAGGGAATCAGGCTGGAGAGTACCTCGCCAGGATGGAGGTCGCTGGGCAGGGGATAGTGAGGAGTGGAAGAAACAGATAGGATTCTCAACAACGATGGTAACAGGTCTGTCTCTAAGGATAAATGAAAGGCAATCATGGAAGGAATGAGAGAATGGCAATCTTATCAGAGGAGGACATGCTAACAGAAAGAGATTTCTGTCCTGTGATCCTGAAGCAAGAAGAACCAAATTAGTATCCACAGGTTACTCAACATTGAATCTTGATGAGTCTTTTGGAATGAAGGAGAAAGTAAAATAAGCCTACAGCAATCAGAAATACATATGTTCAAAAATAGTTGGCATTTTGGTATGTTTAATTTGATTTCCGAACATAAGGGTGCCTCTTACTAATCACAAATTTCCATATATTTATGTCTCTAAGCATATAAGATAGATAAACTTAGTAGGAAAATTATTCCGTTAAATATTATTTTAAATCTGTTATCATATATAGGATTATATCAAATATATCTGGATACACTATTTTTCTCAGAGTCCTCATGAAGCATGTAAGTGGCTATTTTTCAAAGACATTCTCTAAGCACTTTTTGAAAAGATGAGTTATTGTTGTTTGTTTGGTGGGTTTGAATTGAACTTGAAAATTATGCCACCTGAAAGCTAAGGTTTTGTTCTAAGCCAATAAGATAGTTCAGCTTAGAAGAGGACACTGAGATTTTGATCAGTGCTAGAGTTTTAATATAAATATCATGTGTCTACATATGTTTCTGGGGTGTATAATTGTGATATATGCTTATAATGGATTCATATTTTAGTGGAAATATAAGAATATAGATTTCAAAAAATCTTCTAAGTTAAATTTCTGTTGTTTATTTAAAAATGCATATCAGAGAGAGCATAGTGCAGAAATCAAGAACATAAATTTTGTAGTCAGGCAAATTTGATTTTGAAATTCTGTTCCACCTGTTTCTAGCTGTGAGCATTTAAGCAAATCTCCTAGTCCTTCTCTGCATGTTTTTTTATTCCTAAAATAGAGATATGAAAATAACTCCTCCTCATGTTGTTGTACTGAGAGTTAAATAAGATAATGATGTAAAGTGCTTGCTAAGCACAGTAAAATTTTGTTTCAGGTGAACTAATAAAAAGCTTTTTAATATAATTTTTGCTTATTTCATCTAATTTCCATTTAACAAAAAAAGAGAAACATACATCTAATCATATGATAAAACACAAAAAGCTACAGCGGAGATGAAATCTGAAAGCTGACTATATTCAACAACAACACAAATATGAATCAAAAAGAAGATAGAATTAAATAGTTTATGTATTAAAATAAACCAATGATTTTATATCCAATCATCTAGCCCAAAATTAACGTGAATTAAAATATCTATTTCACAGTCAAAAACTGAATGGAGAGAATGTATCACTAGCTGACCTACACCAAGGGAAACATGACGGGTGTTTTCCAGACACATGGAAAAGAATCACAGAGGGAGGGAGAGAGAAAAGGATGAGGAACAATGAAATGCTAAACATGATAAAATATAAACACATAGCATATAAAAAAATAGCATACAATTGGGGAGGATACAGAAGTTTTAAGTTGATTATAAAGCATTGCAATGCTTAAGAAGAGGATACAAATACCAAAAGTATTAGATCTTTAAATGAAATTCTCCTTATTGTATAACAAACATCCACTAAACTGTGCAAACAATAAACGTACCGTTTGTTGAATAAGTAATTTGGTGAATAACCCATGTAAATAACAACTTAATCAGAAAATAGGAAATTATCAGAATACAGAAGCTTCTAAAACATATAACCATCCTCTCTACCAGTAAGCGTTATTAGATTCATGCTATATTAATATCAACTAGTAATATTAATATACGTATATAATTTGATTTTGTGTTTTTCAACTTTATACAAATAGTAATATGTGATATTTTATGTTTGACATTTTACTCAACAGCAGCTTTGTCAGAAATATTCACGTTGATGTATTTTGCAGTAGCTCACTAATTTCCATTACTACGTAGTGTTCCGTTATATGAACATACCAGAAAGTATTCCACTCTAGATGGATATTTTAGATTTCCCCCTCTTTTTTTCTCTTAGGTTTTACCATTGTGGAGTCAAAATATTGACATATTTCACACTGAATCAGTGAATTTTAGGAAAATACAAATGTACTTAAGATATGCAGGAAATCATTTCAATAGAAGTTAATGTAAAAACATAGATGGACTTCCATAGCTCCAATCACTTACCTGTTAATTTAACTCCAAAACACAAACAATTAGGCCAGGTGCGGTGGCTCATACCTGTTATCCCAGCACTTTGGAAGGCCGAAGCGGGCGGATCACGAGGTCAGCAGATCGAGACGGTCCTGGTAAACATGGTAAAACCCCGTCTGTACTAAATATACAAAAAAAAAAAAAAAAAAATTAGCCGGGCGTGGTGGTGGGCACCTGTAGTCCCAGCTTGTAGTCCCAGCTACTCGGGAGGCTGAGGCAGGAGAATGGCGTGAACCCGGGAGGCAGAGCTCGCAGTGAGCTCAGATTGCGCCACTGCACTCCAGCCTGAGCCACAGAGCGAGACTCTGTCTCAAAAACAAAAACAAACAAACAGAAACACATACAGTTCTATTAAAACGAATTGCAGAAACAACAAAGAAATTATGAGTAATCTTTGTGAAATCTTTCTCATCAGAAGGTACTGGTTTTTATGCCTGACCAGAAAATTCTGGAGGGCCTGCTCAACTATGAAACGCTGGGATTGTCTGGTGAGGTGGGGAGCCAAGCCTGGAAAAATCAGCCACGTCCAGCTCTGCTTATTCACTCTGTGCACTGTCTGGGAGGGGGATGCAGGTGGGTGGTGGGGGCTTATGGTTTACTGAAGAGGTTGCTCTTTCTTTTTTTTTTTTTTTTTTTTTGAGACGGAGTCTCGCTCTGTCACCCAGGCTGGAGTGCAGTGGCGCAATCTCGGCTCACTGCAAGCTCTGCCTCCCGGGTTCACGCCATTCTCCTGCCTCAGCCTCTCTGAGTAGCTGGGACTACAGGCGCCCGCCACCACGCCCGGCTAATTTTTTTGTATTTTTAGTAGAGACGGGGTTTCACTGTGGTCTCGATCTCCTGACCTCGTGATCCGCCCGCCTCGGCCTCCCAAAGTGCTGGGATTACAAGCGTGAGCCACCGCGCCCGGCCGAGGTTGCTCTTTCTTAACATGGTAAACAGAGAATAAAATTTCAACTCTTTCCACCATGAAGTAGAACAAGATAACATACTTGGTATCTGTCTCACTTAAAGTTTCCAAATAGCTACCAATGATGTAACTCTGAAAAATGACAACACAAACTGTCTTATATAGGTGAACAAAGTAAGAAAAGCAATGTATAGAGTAAAATTATAGTGTGCAGACCATGTGGAGAGTGGTAGAGGACTTAAAGATGGCAATAAATCCTTGAAACAGTTTTATCTGCAGTCTTTTTTCTCTAAGCCTTGGCTCTCAGCATAATGGCATTTGGCCTATTAATTCTACACACACACATAAACTGTTCTCCACCAACCATTTGGGAAGCCTCTTAAGTATACATTTTATCCATCCCTTCTTATAAACCAAAGTTAATATTTTTATAAATACAGTAATAATACAAATATTAAAATTTCTTGTATTTTGCTTAAAAAAACCCAAAATTTTTATCATTTTTTATATGTTGGGGAAATTTCAGACCACGTCATGTTTCTCTGTATTCCTAAAGTAAAATAGTCAAGCGAGTCCTTGATCATGTACATTTTATGAGAAAAGATGTTATTTCCATGTTTTACCCACCATAATACATATAGATTCTAGCATATTGTTTGGCGTAATTAAACACTCAAAAAAATTTAATGTTTGAAAGAATGTAAGTGTTTATTTAGTAGTCAATCAAATCATAGATGTGGTTAGTCAGGGGTGATTAGTACTGACTAGGTTATGATGCAGTAAGGAGTATCTCAAAATCTCATTGGCTTCTAACGAAAGCATTTCTTTACTGTTTATGCTCCATGTCCCATGAGGGTTGGCTGGGTGAACCTGCGACCATCCCACATAGCAGAGCTTCCACCATCTTACTGTGCATCTCAATGTAAGATGTCAAGATTTGCCACAGAAGGAAAAAAGAGCACGAGTAATCACACATCAGCTCTGAAATGTTTCCACCTTAAAATGATCTCATATCACACGATTATGCCTAACTTCAAGAGGAATAGAAATAATAATTCACCTAACATTTTCCAGAAGGAAAAAAGAATCAAGAATATTGACAAGCTGCAACAACTTCTGTCTCGGCAAGAAACTACAATTACCATTATGTGTTTAATATAAATTTTTAATTGGGATCCTCTAATAAATGCTAGTATACTATGATAAATTTTAACGGCAATGCACACGGGGAATAGGGAATGTATGGGTTATTATGGGATAGATGATAGTTAGATAGATAGACAGACACATATATCCCAACATACTAACACAATTTTATTGAAAAGAGTCAAAAACCATAGGTTGCAATCTCAATTCCAGCTCTTATCTGCTAAGTGTCCATGGAGATATAATCTTTTAAAATCTCAGTCTTCTCCTGGAATTGAGCAAGGGATTGTAGGGAGGAGCAAAGTATCTTGAGTGTGTGGAATATATATTTGGATACTGAATGTGATACTTAATTCCTGAGTAACTGTCAGTTACTTACAATAAACCCTTTGAGCCTCAGTTCCCTTAGGTGTAAAACGGAGATAATAATATGCACTTTAACTGTTGCCATTAATACCAAATAAGATGCTATGTGTGCTAACCAATGTGTTCTAAATTTATGTTATTAACAATTAATAGAATTATGCCTAATTCATATGATTGTGTGAGGCCAGAATGTATTGGTAGAAATGATAATACCGGGGCAGCCCTTGGCACAAAATGGGCACTCAGTCTTCAGTGATCTGATATTCCAGATGCACCTTAACAATGCACTCCACAAGTAGTTGATTAATACCTGATTGATTCAGCAATACAAAACATGTAGAAGGGCAATGAATCCATATCAGAGTAAAAGGCAAAAGTAAAACAAAGCAAAAGCAAAAACCAAGATTTTACCCATTTAATTTTTGGAAATGGTTAGAAAAAGCACTGATAGAACTGATGACATCCATGTTAGTATGTTCCATAATTTATTGACATAATTCATGTTTAAAAAACAATAGAAAGCAAGCTGGGCGCAGTGGCTTACACCTGTAATCCCAGCACTTTGGGAGGCCGAGGTGGGCAGATCACGAGACCAGGAGATCGAGACCATCCTGGCTAACACAGTGAAACCCCGTCTCTACTAAAAATACAGAAAAATTAGCCGGGCGTGGTGGCAGGCGCCTGTAGTCCCAGCTACTCAGGAGGCTGAGGCAGGAGAATGGCACGAACCTGGGGGATGGAGCCTGCAGTGAGCGGAGATCATGCCACTGCCCTCCAGCCTGGGCAACAGAGCGAGACTCTGTCTCAAAAAAAAAAAAAAAAAAAAATAGAAAGCAAAGGAAATATGGAATGATATAAAAATCACCTTGAATCCTTCCATATTGTGGTAAGCAATTTTACATTATTTGATACATGATCTTTTGAAATATTTATTCTTATATGTATAATAGCTTTTAAAGAAATGTGTGATCATATTATACATCCTATTATAAAACTTTTTTACACCTTTAAAAATTTTTGTGAAAAAAATTAAGCATCAGTAAATATTATTATCTTTTATTATGCCAAAAGTTTTAAAGCACTTATAACATCCTCTGAAAAAGTTTAGAAATTCAGGCAAATTTTAATATCTAATTTATGGAAGTTTATCGTACTCTCTTTTTGGCTTTCTTTCACAAATATGTTGGTCATTCTTTCGCTTTTCGTTTACCATAGAATCTAGGGAACTCAAAAGAGCCATAAGTTTTGCCTATTGATTTTTATTGCATATAGATATAGGAAAGAGGTTATAGTAATGAATGAAGGGTAAAGCAATTTTTCTCATAATGTCCCTAATTTCAACCTATGAACATTACTCTTCTAAGCACAAAAGTAAGACCTTGCATCTGGAAAATAAAAGTCAAATAACTGTTGCATCGCGAAAGCATCTAATACTTACTTCATGCAAGACGGGATAGTTTTCCTCCATCACAATTTAGCTAGTTAATTATACTTTTTTTTTCCAAAAAGAAATTAAGCTATAAGTAGTCACATATAGGAAAAGGTAATGTTTTCCATATTGGTTTTTACTCTTCGACTTGCATACATAGTCATTTTAAAGGGATTTTTTTTGTGTGTAGTTTCCTCTTCCTCGTTTTCCTGCCCCCTAGGACACACTCTGTTTGACTTAGCTTCTCAGCCCAGCCACTTAAGGATCAGGCAGTCCCTTAGAAGGAAATGCCACATCATTCACACTGCGCCAGTGTCCCTAGTCTCCAGGGCTTGGCTCTTCAAGTCCTAGCAACTTTGGCATCTCTCTAATGCCTTCACAGAGACTTTTTACAATCTATTTTCCCATATTTCCTAGTTATTTTCACTGGGAGGATTGATCCACTTTTTTATTAAAAAGATAATTTATATTTGTATGCACAAATTTATTAATTCTCACAGCAACTCGGCCAATCTGATAATACTATTTCTAATTTAGTATGACATAACTAAGGGTTTCTCTATTTAAATGGTTTACTTTTCCAGTCTCAAGTAATTGGATGAAATTGCTGGGATTCGATCCTACTCTGTGCCAGTTCCAATACATCCTCCCATTTATATTATGTCCCAGTGTGTTGGGCGCTTGACGATGCATAATTATTTGAATTAAAATGGCATCGTAATAAATGGCATTGTAATAAATTCTAGCATCCACGCAGAATTTGTGATTCTTAGATTTCTTAATAGGTAAAATAATAATAATTTATTGACAATAAATTATATTAGTGTGTTCTAATAATATTTTAGAAATCAGTAAACTTAATCCATGAAAAAAGTGCCTGATAGCAAACAGAAACAAACGTGCACAATGAAAATAACAATGTAATATAGTTTAATCCTAAATGATTTCTCTAAGATAAAGTCAAATGTAAATTTCTAGTTCTTCTATAATTTTGATCTCAGAAACATAATATTTAAACAAAACCAAACAGCATTAGTGTAATGACCGAGAAAGAACTAGCCATACATCACAAAAAGATATGCTAAAGTAAGTCTCTTTCCAAGTTATTAACAATTACTCAAAAGTCAACGTGTTTACAAGCTTAACCACTTGTGTGATTTTCCTATGGAGTGCCATAGATGAGACTAGAAAATGTGGAAAACTGAGTATGGTCGACAGGGGAAAAATGGAAGAAGTTTACAGTGTAGTTTAAATTTATGATTCCAAGCACGCCTGCTTGAAATCTGGTCCACTTGCACGTTTTTTTCTACCTTACTGGTCACATCACTGTAGGTAGTAAATGACAGCAATTGCAGAGCAGCATTTCCTTGCATGTTTATTGATGAATAGCTTAATAGAGGTAACCATAGAAGGGCAAAAGACAAAGGCTAATTCTCCTAGGGCTTTGTGGATCTGGGATTATTTGCACAAGGTTGACACCCATTAGCATGAACAATGGCTTCCCCAAAGAGGTAAATGAAAGTTGGAATCAAAAAGTGTCTTTCTTAACTTTCTGGAAGTTTCAAGATTATAACAGAAAAATATATACCAAATGAAAAAAAAAATCAAGCATCTCAGAAATCTCAATAAAAGAAAGAAATATCAGATGAGACAGGAATAAAAAGTCAAACTGATGGAATTGTAATGAGATAAAGGAATGAAGCAAGCAACCTAAGATTTGGGTCTACAGTATTCCCCTTGTTCATACTATTAAAGAGAAAGTAATAGTTTTGCATTTTGAAAGTGAGATTAAGTAAAATGAAATTAAAGTGACAAATGATTATTTTAAGAGTAATCTTTACAAGTATAAGTGAGATTCCAAATATCTCAGTCCTCCACACATTATTATGAATTACTTAAAGGAATTTGGAGATGAATGTAATTCACTGTAATGATTGTCAGAGTAGGCAAGGTAAGGGAATATGTTTCAGAAACATCCTTAGTTAATTGTCATAATAAGAGGTATCAAGAAAATCAGAGACAGACTGACGATCTCATCAAGAAGGATGCTTTAAGAGACGTTTATTCATAACAAATGTCTATGTTTAGAATTAGAAAGACTATGAGGCTGAGTTGCTTCTATCAGCTGTAGGAGTCTATTAGAAACAGGCATGGTGAATATAATGATAGCAATAAGTACAAAACACCATTATAGGAAGAAACAAGCTTTGAGATTCATTAGCCAAACCTTCTAAAAGCAATCTTGCTTTTTCCTTTAACCTTTCTGGATATGTCCCAATACTGTTTTCTTCTCAATATGTCTGACATATTAATACTTGCTGATACTCACAAAGCCTAAAGGAATGCATGTGAATGTGTACTGTTGAGTCTTAGTAACCCATATTATACTATCACTGAAATACAGACTTGAAGGTATGATCTTACTAAGGATTTCTCTAAGCCCTCAGCTACCTCTTCATCTTGCCTAGACTGGCAATTGTGCCATTTCTTTGCAAGTGTGCAAACTCTTGGCAAGACTTGAGGGGAAAAGGAAATAAGCTTACTGAGGGAAACCTCGCTTATCAAGGGTGCCACATGCCTGACAGTACCAGTCTTAATAACAAATCACACTCTCTTTGCTGCAATTCATTCAGAGACCCAGCTGGCATGAACCCAGGATGATGTTGGATATGGGAAGTAGATTAATCACTACTGATCTATTAGGAACACCAAGAATCATCTGACACTGGGAGAAATGTCAAAATTATAGGTGGTGACAAATTTGAGGAAAATTTTGCTTTTAGAAGCCATGCAAAATGTTAGGGTTCTGTATAGATTGGTTTCGGTGTATAAAAAGACACTTTCATATGTACACGAGCTGCCTCTTTAATAAGAATGATAAAATGAAACAGCAAGCAATTATTTAGTTTTGTGAACAACAAATCTAAAAGTTATTATTTTAAGAGACGATGAAAATAAAATGCTCCAGTAGTAAATTGGATGTTATTAAAAGGTATGAAAAAGACAAAAAAGTACAAATCAAACACAATAAACAACATTACAAAATTTTTTTAAAAAGTACCACTAATCAGAATAATATTATTAGCTTAACTTTCTAAGGGTAAAAAAGAAATATGACATCTATTATTTAGTTTAATGTTAATAATAGGAAACTGTTTATCAACTATGTGAAACCATTCCTCAAAGAAAATATTGCCCTGATAAATAAGCTATTAAAAAGATTAATAACAGCTAATGGTCAATTTTACTCTCAGTTGTCTGTTCAAAGTTGGTGCAGATAATTGACAATCACAGGCAGTTGCTTTGTGCTGTTGTATTTGGGGTATGTCAAAATGGCGATTTTCTGTGATGGGCACGTCCTAATCACAAATCAGAATTAACTTAGCTCCACTGGACTTGCAGAGGCCCAGCTTTATAAATGTCACTCCCATTGAACAATAAAATGCTGTTGTGCACATCAAATTTGGTGGTTTAAGGATCATACAATAGTAGTTCGTAGTGGGCCGTTAAGTTGCATAATCTCTTGGTTACCTATATCAAGTTGTCAGGTGCTCAATCTTAGGAACTAGTTTTGAAATGGCGAATAATTGTAAATAGAATAGAACTAGTACCGTGATTCTCCTAGTGGGGCTTTTCAGAGGCTTCTTATTTGCCACTGATATGGCTAGGCCTTAAGTGAGAGGCAGGGAAGCTTATACTGTATCTAGGAACTGTTGCAAAATTGGACTTGGTTCAGGTCCTCTAAAATATGTCAGCCTAACAGATTTTGGTCAGTGGGCTGAACAGTCTACCAAAATGTGGCTTTTTCTTCATGGTAGATAGTGCAAGATACAGAAAATTGTCTCTCAGAGTATTTTTAAGATTCCCCGATCATTGGACTGCTAAGAACCTCGCCAATTTGTGAGGCCCTTGGATTTACATGAGCCTTGTATCTTTTCTCTGTCATATTCTCATATTAAAGCCTGCTGCATTGTACTCACCAGATCCAACTAGCACAGTATCATCAATGAACAGAACATGATGTTCTATGTACTATTAAGGTGACTGAGGGTCCTGAAATCTATATATTTCAGACAGCAGGAGAGTAGATACTATCCTGAGTTAAGAAAGGGTGATGGCACTGCTGTCCACATCTCAGGAGGCAAATTGACCTGGCTGTCTTTGTCAAAGGCTGTTGGAAAGAAAGCATAGTACTACATCGGTAGCTGCATGCCACATGCCAAATGCTAACACTGTTTGATCCAATAAAGATAACACACAAACTATTACAGTTGGAATTCGTGAGACCACCCAATTATATTTTTAATTATCACTTTTCACTCTGCATTTCCCACCTGCCTTTTTCAAATGGCCATTCAGGCCAGTCATACAGAGACATGCTGGGAAGACCCCTGTACCTCTTGATGGTGGCACAAAATTCTTCTGTGCTTTTATGTATGCAATAATGCTTTCAGTTGGTTACTGTGAGGGATGATGGGTAAAAGGGGACAGTTTCAGGGACTCTGCTTGTCCTTTCTTAATATAATAGCTCAGTTCACAAATATGGTAGCCAATGTGAAGGTCCTGCATGTCACTGAGTATATCTACTCTCACTATGCCTTCTAAAACATACAATAACTACAAGATGGATTTGGGGTTCACTTGGACCCCAATGAAATGGACTTAAGCCAAGAATCCATTTATCCCTCGACCTCTGCAAGTTCTTACTATTAGCAATGGATCTTGGTGGAAGCTCAGCAGATTAGTATAAGAACACAGACAACATAAGTCACAAATTCTATGTGTTGCCTTTTTACTAATAGACACTCAGGTAAATGTCTACAGGTACCTTTAGGAAGAGGTTTGGAGTGATAGTCTCAGATACCACAGAAGGCCGTGATATAAGTTCTTCCTCCATTAAACTGGCTTCCTATCAGTTGAGGAGAGCCAGTTTTGTGAATTGACTTAAGCTAGTATCTTAGTTCAGGCTGCTATAACAGCACACCCAAGACTGGGTGGCTTAAACAATTGACATTCATTTCTCCTAATCCTGGAAGCCAGGAAATCCAAAGTCAATGTGTCAGCAGATTCTGTGTCTGGCGAAGGCCTACTTCCTGGTTTGCAAGTGGCTTTCTTCTCCTGTGTCCTCACAGAAGAGAGAGAGAGGATTTCATGTCTCTTTCTCTTTTTTTAATGGAACTGATTCTATCATGAGGGTTCCACTTTCATGAACTAATTACCTCTCAAAGGCCCACCTCCAAATACTATCTAATTGAGAATTAGGGTTTCAACATATGAATGTTGGAGTGACATGAACATCCAGTTCATGAATCTTCACTACTTCGACTCAACTCGATTTCAACAACCTTTACCTTATCCTATTATATATGTCAAACGGTACCTAAAAGGGTTACCCATCTACCTCTTTCCGAGAGATTAGTGATGAATCAGCAACAACCACAGATAACTCAAAGCATATTATGGTAATTGGGTGCACTTTATCTCATAGCTAAATGTTACTATTTGACCTCTACCACTGTGGAACCACTGTTAAGAACACGTATCTCAAAATAATAAGAGTTATCTATGACAAACCCACAGCCAATATCATACTGAATGGGCAAAAACTGGAAGCATTCCCTTTGAAAACTGGCACAAGACATGGATGCCTTCTGTCACCACTCCTATTCAACATAGTGTTGGAAGTTCTGGCCAGGGCAATCAGGCAGGAGAAGATCGAAATAAAGGGTATTCAATTAGGAAAAGAGGAAGTCAAATTGTCCCTGTTTGCAGATGATATGACTGTATATCTAGAAAACCCCATCATCTCAGCCCAAAATCTCCTTAAGCTGATAGGCAACTTCAGCACAGTCTCAGGATACAAAATCAATGTGCAAAACTCACAAGCATTCTTACATCAATAACAGACAAACAGAGAGCCAAATCATGAGTGAACTCCCATTCACAATTGCTTCAAAGAGAATAAAATACCTAGGAATCCAACTTACAAGAGACATGAAGGACCTCTTCAAGGAGAACTACAAACCACTTCTCAATGAAATAAAAGAGGATACAAACAAATGGAAGAACATTCCATGCTCATGGGTTGGAAGAATCAATATCGTGAAAATGGCCATACTGCCCAAGGTAATTTATAGATTCAATGCCATCCCCATCAAGCTACCAATGACTTTCTTCATAGAATTGGAAAAAACTAATTTAAAGTTCATATGGAACCAAAAAAGAGCCTGCATTGCCAAGTCAATCCTAAGCCTAAAGAACAAAGCTGGAGGCATCACGCTACCTGACTTTAAACTATACTACAAGGCTACAGCAAACAAAACAGCATGGTACTGGTACCAAAACAGAGATATAGACCAATGGAACAGAACAGAGCCCTCAGAAATAATGCCGCATATCTACAACCATCTGATCTTTGACAAACCTGACAAAAACAAGAAATGGAGAAATGATTCCCCATTTAATAAATGGTGCTGGGAAAACTGGCTAGCCATATGTAGAAAGCTGAAATTGGATCCCTTCCTTACATTTATACAAAAATTAATTCAAGATGGATTAAAGACTTACATGTTAGACCTGAAACCATAAAAACCCTAGAAGAAAACCTAGGCAATACCATTCAGGACATAGGCATGGACAAGGACTTCATGTCTAACACACCAAAAGCAATGACAACAAAAGCCAAAATTGACAAATGGGATCTAATTAAACTAAAGAGCTTCTGCACAGCAAAAGAAACTACCATCAGAGTGAACAGGCAACCTACAGAATGGGAGAAAATTTTTGCAACCTACTCATCTGACAAAGGGCTAATATCCAGAATCTACAATGAACTCAAACAAATTTACAAGAAAAAAACAAACAACCCCATCAAAAAGTGGGCGAAGGACATGAACAGACACTTCTCAAAAGAAGACATTTATGCAGCCAAAAGACACATGAAAAAATGCTCATCACTGGCCATCAGAGAAATGCAAATCAAAACCACAATGAGCTACCATCTCACACCAGTTAGAATGGTGATCATTAAAATGTCAGGAAACAATAGGTGCTGGAGAGGATGTGGAGAAATAGGAACACTTTTACACTGTTGGTGGAACTGTAAACTAGTTCAACCATTGTGGAAGTCAGTGTGGCGATTCCTCAGGGATCTAGAACTAGAAATACCATCTGACCCAGCCATCCCATTACTGGGTATATACCCAGAGGAGTATAAATCATGCTCCTATAAAGACACATGCACACGTATGTTTATTGCGGCACTATTCACAATAGCAAAGACTTGGAACCAACCCAAATGTCCAACGATAGACTGGATTAAGAAAATGTGGCACATATACACCATGGAATACTATGCAGCCATAAAAAAGGATGAGTTCATGTCCATTGTAGGGACATGGATGAAACTGGAAATCATCATTCTCAGCAAACTATCGCAAGGACAAAAAACCAAACACCACATGTTCTCACTCATAGGTGGGAATTGAACAATTAGAACACATGGACACAGGAAAGGGAACATCACACACCGGGTACTGTTGTGGGGTGGGGGCAGGGGGGAGGGATAGCATTAGGAGATATACCTAATGCTAAATGACGAGTTAATGGGTGCAGCACACCAACATGGCACATGTATACAGATGTAAATAACCTGCACGTTGTGCACATGTACCCTAAAACTTAAAGTATAATTAAAAAAGAAGAAGTTTTATGCATCAAAACAAAACAAAACTAAACTAAACTAAATCAAAAACAAGAAATCTCTCCCATAGAGAGAGAAAGAAAAATAAAAATAAAAACTTAAAGAATTGATCAAAAAGTAAATTGTTCTTTAACAAAGTTTTCATTTTTGGATTTTGTAATGTTATTTCTATTTGACAACTGTCCTTAAAATTCCATATTTTGTGATGTTTTTCTATCATCATAAATCAATATTCCTTGTATTTTTTTGCATTGGTAATACTGTGCATTTTACTTGAAGAGGGACTTCAAATTTGTAGCAGCCATAGGACTCACAAAACTTTGCTCAACCCCTGAGTCTAAATGGATTGCAACATCAACCAATGCACCCATGACCTTTGGAGGAGAAATATTATTACATTTCTTTAGGTCCTGGTGAAGGAAAAGGTGTTGTCCAACCTTACCAGAGATATAGTGGGGGAACAGGAGGGATGACAGCAGATTCTTCTAAATTAATCTACTCCAACATTCCTTTTTGCTAGTGCTTTTGTTCCTTCCTTTAGTGCAGGGTCCAAAAATCCTTTCTTAGAGAGTACCAGACCACAAATATTTTAGGTTTTGTGAAGGGTACAGTATCTGTCAAAACGATCTAACTGCCATTGTAGTACAAAAACATGCATAGATAAGGCATTACTGAGTTTGAGCAGCTGTGTTCCAATAACACCTTATTTACAAAAAATAAGCTGGCTGGCTGGGTTTGGCTCATGGTTTGGTTGATCTCTGATACAGAGTTTGCCACAGCAGCTTTGCAATTCAACCCCACTGATTAAGATAAATCAGACTGAATTAATGAACTTAGTTAAACTATCAGTGCTACTTCCAGCTACTTACCAAATCCTTGCTCCCTGTAGGGTGTATCTTCCTGTTTTTTATGCTTTTTGATCTAACAACCTCAGAATCCACTCCAATATGTTCCCTAGATTCCTGTCAATTAAAATTGAAAAGATTCTGCTGCTTTTTTGGTGTATAGAATTCCTTTCTCCTACAGGAGTTTTTTACTTCTCCAACTGGGGTCTGTTGGAATCTGATTTTTATTGTGGGTCTGGGAGCCATGAGGGTGGTGAGCAGAAAAGACAAGTGCTCCAGGCGGAGTCACTGCAAGAGTTTCAAGAGAAGCCTGATTCCTTCACTCAGCAAAAAATCCTTACTTTACCAGATAAGGAACCTTTAGGATGACTTAAGGGTTAAAAGTTACTAGCCTTGCTTTTGTCTGTGGGGATATCTCCATCCCATATCTCAGTAACACCCACTCTTCCCTTAGATCTCCTCAGTAAAATAATTCTGGAGGGTCACATTCATTAGTGCTGCAGTTGTGTGACAACTGCAGTTGGGAACTGGGCTTGAATTTCAGCCGTATCTGCCCTGGAGCTATGGCAAATTAAGGCCATTTTCAAAGCTGTCTTGGCGGCCATCTGAGTTCCTCATGTGAGCCTTGAGTTGGGCTTACATTCCAGTCTTTTAGTTGGTTCGTTTCCCTGGATGTCCTTTTTAGAACCACCAGCAACAGCAGCCTGAGCTTTGCTTATTACACTTATCACTCTAGTTATGGCTACTGAGTCACAGCCATTTGCTCTCCAAATGCCTTGCCCTCTACCTGCCTTCATGATGCCACCATATGACACAGAGCATCATATTCCATTTTCCCCGGCAAGGGAGATAATAAGTACATTCATTAAGTACGTGAATGATTTAATACCAGAATTCCACTCTAAGGTTCTGTTTCCTCCAGCTAATTCTGGTGACAATTTCTATATCAGTCAAAGTCCTAGAAGAAATGGATGCACTCTCAGGAGGTGAATTGAAGAGATTTAATAGAATATAATGAGTAATTTATAATGGTGTTTGTTGTCATGTGTTAGCCAACCGTGAAAAATAAGAACCCTAGTGTTGATAAGCATGGAGACATTACTGCCCCAGGTCTGAAAGGGCAAAGAAAGGGAGCATTGATTGCAACACAGAAACCGGTAGCTGTAGAAGAAGACTGACCAGCAGACGTTGTGCCTTTGAAAAGGAACACAGCCAAAGCCAAAACGTGCATGGTTAAGAAAGAAGGCAGAGGAATAAATACCCTTGCTGCTCTCTCTCTTCCTACCATCTGATGCCTGTTGGTGCTGTCTATTGGCTGACGCCAATCAGAAAACAGACTACAAAAGAACTGAGTTTACATGACCCATAGAGGTAGCTTTCTGGGCCCCAGAACAGGGAGAAAAAGAGTAGAAAAGAGAACCAAAGAGGCAAAATTAGAATATGCAGGACAGAGATCTTAGATTTTGGTCAAGCTAATTATCTTCTACTAGTCTCAGTTTCTTTATATGCAAAATAATTTTTAATATCTACTAAATAAGCTACAATATGCAAAGTCTATGTGTCATGGCAAGTATTCACTAATTTATAGTTGCTTATTATTTTGAGATTAAACACAAAATAGTCAGAACAATAGAATGGTCCATAAGTAATGTCATGTGGTGCTTAAAATACTTTGAATGAATGTGAAAAATATTTTACATATTATCTGAAAAACATGTATAAGAAAAACTTATTATTTGCATTGACAGATAACTGTATGTAAAGACAGATTATGGAATGGATGTTCAATAAACAGTAGTTTTTTTTTTTTTCATTACTTGGAACTCTACAAAAAGAATATTCAAAAGAATCTCTTCTGGGGTAGAATTTCCCAAAACTAAAATTCTTGTTACACCTATGCAATAAATTGTCAGAAGACAATCATCATTACTTGCAACCAATGGAACTTAAAGATTAATTATGTAAAAGGCTACATAATTTCCTAGTCCCAGAGGACTCCCCAAAATTACTTTTATTTATTAACCACAGTAGCTAATATTCATTCCAAAGGGAAAAATATTTAAATGGCTACTTGCATATGAATTAATAGTGATTAGTGAATACCAAGTAATTCTGCAGTGACCACCAAAACAGACACACAAATATTAAAGATAAGAAAACAAAGGATGTTAGAATTAACTGAAAGATTTCCAAACACAACTGCAATCATCAGGACATACTGGTCTTCTGCAATCAGCTTTCTTCTTTTCTTTCTTTTATTTTCGCTTTACATATACCATGGCCTATATATTAGCATAGTACCTGCTAATGCCAGCAAACACTTGCTGATGCTCTTTCTCTCTGATATCATCCAGGATGTTTTTTGATGTTTCATATGTTTTTGGCATGGACTTTCTTAGAGGCAAAGAAAATATCCTTTATGGGCCGGGCGCGGTGGCTCATGCCTGTAATCCCAGCACTTTCGGAGGCCGAGAAGGGTGGATCTTGGGGTCAGGAGATAGAGACCATCCTGGCTAACATGGTGAAACCCTGTCTCTACTAAAAATACAAAAAAATTAGCCGGGCGTGGTGGCGGGCGCCTGTGGTCCCAGGTACTCGGGAGGCTGAGGCAGGAGAATGGCGTGAACCCGGGAGGCAGAGCTTGCAGTGAAGCCAAGATGGTGCCACTGCACTCCAGCCTGGGCGACACAGTGAGACTCCGTCTCAAAAAAAAAAAAAAAAGAAGAAAATATCTTTTATAAGAAGAGGAAACTTTTACCAAATTATTAACTCTCCTATTTATAAGAGCTTCACAGAATCGATTCCTGGTTTTCAGAAGGTTGTTTTCAGCTCCAGAAAATTAACCCAGTGGGAAGGGAATTTCGTCAATCGATTTTAGTTGCCTTAGATAATCCACAGGGGCAAGTAAGACCTGAACTACATCTCCACTGAAATGTGGGAGAATTGACAATTGGCATACAGCTGTTTCCTGCTACTGCCTTACTCTAGAGAGAGGATGACTTATCACTCAACGGAAGCTCCCAGAAGAAGCGCTGTAGGAGGCCTTGGTACCTCACACACCTGGCTAAACTCATAACCTGCCCTGTCATGATTGCTATTCTGGGGCTTGATCTATAAAGACTGGGGTGTTCTCAATTCTGGTCTTTGCTTTGCAATCGCAACACTCCACAATTTCTTGCTTGACAACTATATGCAGACACTGCCCTCACTTCCCCAAGGAATTGCACTGTGCCTGCACATCCCTGTCACCACAAAGAGGCAGATAATTTCCTCTCACTGGATAGGGTGCTATGTGGGAACGACGTGAAATCCGCTCAACCTGATTTCCAACACGTGCGTTGGTTTTCTCCCGATTCAGGCCATACTGATTCAGGAGAGAGAGAGGCAGAGCGGGAACTGAAGTAGTTTCAGCCTCACCAAAGTACCTTTCCCCTAGTTCCTCTTACTGCGTTAAACCTCATTATCCTTTCTTTCCTGCTTACCATACATCATTTACCAACCCTTCGAAAATTTGAACTTCCAGGTTCATCTAGCTCTGGCACTGCTAGAACCGAGACTACAGAAGATGTCTGAGTCTTCCAAGCTATTTGGTTCAAACAAAACAAACAAAACCACACACAGCCACCGAGTTGGGTTATTTTAAGGACTTCGAGCTACAGAAGGCAATCTGTCAGTATCCGAGGCTGTTTCAAAACCACCTCCTCCCTCCTTGCTTGAGTCAAGAGCTGCAGTGTCTTTCTATAGCCCATAGCCATGCTGCAGCACTTCCTGAATCACCCTCTTCTCGCTGCACGCATTGACTTTGTTTCTTCGCAGAGGCACTGACAGCTTGCAGCTTTGGCTTATCGATAGCCCCGTGGTTCTCTCTATCCATGACCTACCAGAAGGCATTTTAGTTTAGTTCCCACCACTCACTGCCTTATTTAATTGGTATTTCTTGCCCCGCATTTCCAAAGCAAGGCCGATCTGGATTCTGTTTGGTTCAGCCATCTCGTGGGTCTCCAGCTGCTTCCCTGTTCTGTAGGCGGCCTGCGAGAGGCGCAGTTCCTACTTCCAAGGTTTTGTGGGGCAGTGGCTATTTTTACAGGCTATTGTGAGGTAGCAGAGGTAAAGTATGAGTTGAAACATACAAACAAAATATGGCCCCTCAGCATCGTACAACTTTTGCAGATAATTAATTTTAGAACAAAATAGAGCAGGACATTTGTTTTCACAGTGAGTTTTAGTGACTCTACTTAGAATCTTGTCACTGTTTTGCAGTCACCTCTCCAAGTCATTGTCTTTTATTGTACCCTTGAGAAACAATACTGTTTCCATTCCAACCACTTTACTAAGTATTTTCACTCAGTGGTCAGGTCACAAATAATCTGTTAAGTTTTAAACCCAGTTGTCTTGTATTGCTGATTTCTCTGTCTTATTTATTATTCACTTAAACTATTTCTCTTGTGGGTTTTTTGGCACTATATTATCTTCTTTCTTCTATGATTAATTTTGTATCTCTTTCTTTCAAATCTCCTCAGCAATCACCACTTAACTATGAGCATTTCTCAAATGTTTGCACTTTTGCTCCTCAAATCTTATATTGTTCTACTCTGAAAGCACCCATGAAGTCACTGCACTGCCTGGTTACCCTCAGTGCAGATTACTCCAACATTTTAAATTTCATATATTGATTTCATTCCAGCAGAACACTTCGGAATATCTGACTGAAATTTTCAAGAGGACATTTCTTACCAGGGAATTGAAGTACACGCTCAACCTGCTTACATGCCCATATGTTCTGTTTCCACTTAGGATAAAATATTTTCTAGTCCAATACCACAAAATCCTTCCTTGTATTTGACCGTTCACACAGATCTCAATACATGTACCTATTGCTATTCAAGTCATCATATCCATTGAAATGTAGAATGGTAAGTAATTTATTCACTACTGATATTACAAACTTTTAAGCAGGGTACGGCAAAAGCATTAGATATTCTATGTATTAAAGAAGCTGTTAACTATTTTAACAGATAACTAACTCCCGATCCCAAAATTGTATAGTGTAAGCCCAAAAGCTTACACTATAGAAGTTTATATCTCTCCTTGGTAAGATCTGCTCAGGACTCCCTGATCAGTAAGTGACTCTCTTCCAATGTCTGGTATTCTTACACAGAGACTACTGTGTATGTATTTAGATGAAAACAAATGTCTGTGTTACTGGGAACTGGAATTTTGACATGAGAGAAATAAATATATACTTGAGAGAAAAAATTTTAAGAGCACACCTGTATTATCAATAAAAACCAGATGAATGGCATCTCTTATTTAAAAAAAAAAAAAAAAAAAACAAAAGATACCCTCGTCCAGCCCACAGAAAATGACTAGAAACACTGACCCACTCAAAAGGAAGAGCACAACTGGTACCTAAGACCAGGACCCTTAGGAAAAAAAAAAAAAAAAAAAAAAAAGGCGTTATTCTGAAAACTTATAGAAGAAAAGGAAGGAGTCAAACATTCATCTTGCATTCTCTTTGTAACCCCTTCTCCAGGAGTCAGTTTTTATCCATGACTGGTGATCTCATAAAAATAAACTGATATTGAGTAGGGTGCAGTGGCTCATGCTTGTAAATCCAGCTTTTTGGAAGGCTGAGGTGGGAAGATCGCCTGAGCTAAGGAATTTACCAACCTGGGCAACATAGTAAAACCTCATCTCTACAAAATGTTAAAGAACAACAACAACAAAAAAAGCCAGGCACACACTTGTAGTCTTAGCTACTCGGGAGGCTGAGGCAGAAATATTGCTTGAGCCCAGGAGGTTGAGTTTGCAGTGAGCTACAATTGTGCCACTGTACTTCAGCCTGGATGACAGGGTGAGATCGAGAAAGAAAGAAAAGAAAGAAAAGAAGGAAAAGAAAAGAAAGGAAGGAAGGAAGGAGAGAGAAAGAGAAAGAGAGAGAAAGAAAGGAGGGAGGGAAGGAAGGAAGGAAGGAAGGAAGGAAGGAAGGAAGAGAAACTGATGTTATGTGCTTTAAATATGAGTACACAACATTATTACATGTGAAGAATTTTTTTACCAAAACCAAAATAAACTAGAAGACAAGCTATTTTTCAGCAACCTCTTTACAAAAAATATAGGGAACAGCTGAAATTGTTAAGTGACATGGCAGGGCTTCAATCAGTAAAATGCAGACTCTGAAAAACTCTACAGGACAAATAATCTGATTCTTCAAAATACAAAATTCATGGAAAACAAAAGACTAGGATGGGGGACCTAAAATATAGTTACAGAACACTAAACAATTACAATATATGGACTTTGTTTGCATATTTATATGAATAAAAGTACTAAAATTCAGGCTAAGAAATTTCAGCACTGACTATTATTTATGATATGAAAAAAATTATTGCTAATATTTAGGTATAATGATATTGTGGTTATGTTTCATATGAGTTTTGTATTTTAGAGACTGGCTTTCCTATGTTTGGAGATGAAATATTATGTTGTCTTGGATTGTTAAAAACAATTCTGAGTCAAAGAGAAATTGGCAGGGATTTAGAGGAAACAAAAACTTCCCATGATTTGATGATTGCAGAAGCTGAATAATTGGAATATATTTGTTCATTACACTACTCTATGTAGTATTTCATGGAGTTGAAAGATGTTATAAGACATCTTTTTTAAAGAAGTTTTGGGGTGGGAATTGGGTAGAAATGGAATGGTAAGTGTGGTTGAGATAGGGGAAACCGAATAAGCAAAAAGGAAGGAAATATTTTAAAACCCAGAGTGCTATATACATGAAAAGATAGTCTTTTCAGGCAGTAGTTTCCATTTCACACTTAGAAACAATGAGCTATAAGACTGGAAAGAATGTTGGGCCATATTGAAGAGCTTTTACAAATGTGCTGATAACCTTGGAGACAGGAGACAAGTGAGAAATGTATCCAAGTGTGGAGGCAAGAAACAAATATCTGTGTCATGGAGTAGGTCAGGGAATTGGGATGAGGGCACAATACATGAGAAATGTGGCAGAAACCCATCTTATGCAATGAAGAAACTCAATGTGGAAGTAAAGGAGGAAAGGCGAGAACGAAGACGTTTTCAAAATTTTGGAAACTCGTGATGGGAGGAGTTTTGAAATACGACTACTAATAAAAGAGCCTAGGAAGGGAGAGAACGAAGATGTTTTCAAAATTTTGGAAACTGGTGATGGGAGGAGTTTTGAAATATGACTACTAATAAAAGAGCCTAGGAAAGAAGGCTATTGGGATGTGTGGGAGACGCGAGGAAGGGAAAATTCTCAACTTCTCCACTCCCAGCTCATAACAAATTCCTTTCAGGCGTTTCTTCTAATTATCACCTATGCCCATCATTTCCTTTTTTTATTGACACTACCGATTTACTGGTAAGAACTGAAAGCTCAGACTGTTCCTTGTCCAAATTTTCTAAATCCTTCCTTTGAGAAAACCAATGTCTGCCTTATTCAAAATGCTGATAGTTCCCCACTGACTACAAACAAAGTCAAGAATTTTTAGTGTTATACTTTTATTCTCTAACTACTGCCTTCATCTCTAGAGCAATTTCCTACTAAACTCAACATGATATTAAATTTACATCAGGCTAGTCTTTTATCTGAAGTCTGACTTCATGATTATTTCAATATTCTATTTTTATTTATGAAAAATATTGTCTATGCCACAAGGCCCAGCTGTGTTTCTACTCTCTCGGTGTAGGTTGTTCTGAAAACTAAGCCACCATCATTTTTTTTCCTATTTGAATGACTTCAGCATTACACAGAGATGCTGTGCCCATCTATCCTAGTGTTACACAAGGCAGATTTGCCCAGTGTGCAGACCGCGTGACAACATGGGTCTGCATCTGTCCTTTCTTGGTCTGTGGCCTTGGGTAGATATCTTGACTTCTCCGAGTCCCAGGTCTACATTTCCAGTGGCTTCTCATCTTATTTCTTGTTAAAACTAAATTCCTCGCCCAGGTCTGCAAGGGTCTAGATGATTTCACTTCCCTCGGAATCTCTAATTTCTTCCTCTTCTAGCTCCTCTCTTGCTCAATTGGCTCCAGCATGAGGCCTCCTTGTGGTTCTTTGATCACACTGAGCATTATCCACCCAAAGGCAACCTCGTGTCTGCTTGTCTGGCTCTTCAGCAGATGATCACATGGCCCAACTCCCCCTTCCTTCATTCCCTGCTCAGTTGTCTCCTTGTCAAGGAGGCCTTCCCTAACCTTCTTCATTGATATATCTCTACCACCCCAACCTATATACTCCCTCTTTCCCTAAGCTTAGTTTTTTTTCTTTTCTTTTCTTTCTTTTTTTTTTTTTTTTTCACCATTAGCCTCACTTTCCATGTTGTATGTGATGTGATTACTGACTTCCCTGCCTGGAAGATGAGCTCTAGGAGGGAAGTTATTTTGCCTTTATTCACTGATCTATCAACAAAATTAGAACAAATAAATCGTGTTGGGGATTGGCTCATATTAGGCTCTTTATTCTTTATAATATTTTTAAAAATTAATACCTTACTATTTGTTGTATAGAAATAAAGTGAGATAACTGATTCATCGTGCTCAATTAATGGAAATTTTAAGAACATTTATTATCTAGTTTAGATGATTTTATCTGAAAAATATTATAAACCTATTGAGCATGGATTATGTGTCAATTACCTTCTTCCTTTAATTATTTGAAGCAAGAGGTGAGCTTTTCTTGTCTGCTCTTTTGGAAGTATGGAAGAGAAAGAGGTAGCATCTATTTCCAAGTTTTGAAATGGCCAGATCAAGGACAGGAACCACATGTAACTTTTATTATTTCCAGGACTTCAGTCACTTTTTCTACCTTAAGTTTGGGATCACTCGTTTAAAAACTCTAACTTTTCTCTCTTATTTCAGTTTTTAGACAAATTTAGAATCAGAAATTTGTTTGTGGGTTCCCAGGAAAAAATGGTGCCGTGGCAAGAGTGTGAAAATGAAAGGAAGGCATTTACGTGAAAGAACAAAGGGGTAATTTGGACTATGAGCCTTGCCATGAGTCAAGTTCTGGCGCCTGCACATGCAAGAGAACAACAACAAATGTTCAAAACAAAAGCAAATGAAGTTAGGCCCGTGGACATTGAATACATCCTAGAAAATACGGTATGCATTTCGTCTTCAGTAAATAATTTAGTTGTTCTATAACTGCAATTGTTCTCACTGCTGTTTTGAAGCACAAAGCTTATAGGCATAGTACTAGAAAAATCATTTGGGGAAATATTTTCCCATAATTTAATATAATATTTTCTGTAAGTATAATTTCAAAGTTAACCATTTTTTAGCCAGTCCACCCACTTCTACTTCTGTGAGTAAATGTATTTAACTTACTTTAGGTGAGGGGAGGAGAGTAAAGGGCTTTAATGGGAGGAGAGAAAAGGGCTTTAAGGGGAGGAGAGAAAAGGGCTTTAAGGAACGCCGATGACTCTAGATAGTGATAGGCTAACTAAGCAGCAGCAGCACCATAATAATGAACACAGCTTTATCTAGGAAGTATACAAATAGGAGACATTTTGTAAATATAAACAGTTATATTTGTTCATATTTTCCAAAGTCTATAAAATAATTCATAATGCTTCACATTCTGCTATTTACTCAGCTACAGATTACTCTCAAGATTGTTTTCCACATCATAATAATTTTGATAATCCTTTTTGTCATTTCAATTTTTTTATTCTTACTTCTTGTAGATGTAATATAAGTTAAAAATGGTTGATTTGAAACAGAAAATGTAAACATCACTAGCTTTCAAGACTGAAAAAGCAAATGATTAATTAAACGTTGATGCTATCACAGTAAATTTTATCTATACTTGCTTTAAATATGTACATACTGGAAATTAAAATAAATTACAAGTATAAATGCTTTTTATTAAAATTTTTTTAAAAAAAAACAAATGACCTCTACGAATCCTTACTGTCCTCTAGTGATCTCAAATACTACCTGGAAAGGAATCCATATTTCTACTACAATAATTGTGTAGTTTGTCCTGAAAATGTTATTCAAGGACAGCTTCTACTCAGAAAATTATAATCAAAAATATACAAAAGCACTTCGGTTATAAAATAGATAAAAATATTAGCATGAATGTCAACAGGAGAAGATTGTACGAATATTGGTTTGAGTAATAAGTCTTGAGTGTCCATTCACAGCCAAACACTTCAGAGCTTTGACAAATGTATGCTTTTGGTAAATGTCTATTTATCATGACACGCATTGAACTAAACATTATACATAAGGATCTAACATTCTGCCTTTCGAAAGCAAAACAAACAGAATTAGTTTCCAATGATTGCTTTGTCACTTATTAGCTGTGAGACTACAAGCAATTCACTTTAACTCTATTAGCCTGTTTTCCTATTTCAAACATTGTCATGATCAGTAATGTCCGTCTTGGGACAGGCATGCAATGTCCATCACCATGAGCAACGGCATGTCAAGAATGGTCAACAATCCATACTCTATGGTCACTGGAATTTACTTTGAGAGAAGGGATTCTTCTAGTCACTAGCTGAGTTATCCCAAATTTCTTCTATTTGCAAGATGCACAAATCAATTCTTTACTCCCAAAAGCCTTTTTGCACAAAGCTGCTCAAGGCTTGTTAACAGAAAGCCAGTTCTGGGCCCATCAGTAATCAGTTGACATTAAAGAAAAATGTCATAATTACAGATATGGCATAAGAATGACCACCAAGTATGAAATAGCAGTAGGAGCAAATGATAAATGTGATAACATATGTTCCAAAATGCAATTCTATTTATTTAGAATTATCACTTGAACTTCTTGTTAAATAAAATCAGTACATTTTTTAAAAAGAAGCACCACTTGGGCTGGCAGGTTTAAACACTTTTTTGGGGCAGATTTGTTTACCTCTCACCACATTCCATTTTTAATGAAAAGAACATGCTATATGCAAATAAAAAGCATATTGCTTTCTTTGATGATTTCAAATTCTCAATTATTCAGAGAGGTAAAAGTTTTCAAAGTATAAAAACAAACAGGTGTATTGTTATTATTTAGGAAATGATATTTTACAGAGGGCTTTAGTCACACTGCTATGTCCTTGGAAACTAACTTACATCATAGCCTTAAAACATAAAATTAATTTGGTATCGTTGCTACAAGATTATTAATTCTGCTATGCATTAATAGTTTACTCACATAAAAAAATCTAATTTTATTTGCTATGATGTCACTGAATAAATTTCCTTAATCCCGACAAAAGACGTCTTTTTCTAAGTTTGGGTTCTTACACCTACAGATATGGAAATGATTTCTCATATATTATTATTTGCCTTTTTAGGCTATTAAACAGGATAACCTTGCTTAGCTTGCTTCATCAAATATGCATGCTTTTAGCAATCTGATTCCTCATAATACCACTCACATTGTGCACTGGCAGCATTTCTGTTCCCTCTAATGTTTCTGTAACAGTCATACCACCAAGGAGGAGGCTAGGAGGAAGCATAGACTGCTGAAAATAGCAGCGTACCAGATTCTGTGAAGTGCTAGACCAATAATTTATATGTGGAAACACTACCGACAGTCTGGAATGCGACACCATGTTATGCAAGCAAGGGAAATATTGAAATTTATCTTCCTTTGAACAACAATGGAAAAGGCAGCAAACTGCGGCAAAGCAAGCTATGAGGTCACTGCAATGTCATTGTGAATGCAGCTAACACTTGCGTCCTACTTTCCGGCACGGTTAGATTTTGATACACTTTTCTTTTACATATGCATATATGTGTGTAGACATGTGTATATACTATCATAAATGTAAATGTTTTCCTCAGGCAAATTAATACTTCTTGAATTGGCAGGAAGGAAATATCTCCATTGTTCTGAATATATTTGCCCTGTGTTTGATGAATCTATGTTGACAAGAATAATTATGTGCCTCCCACTTTTTCTGGAACTAAAATGTGTAGGTCAGGAAAAACAAGTACACATTTCAGGGGCTTTGTTGAATGATTTTCTCCTGTCTTTGTACTTCAGTCACTGAACTTTTTCAATGTGTCAGAGCTGCCAGCAGCTACCCCTCCCCTAAATATTGATTTTGACAGCATTTCTGCATCATCACTGGCAAATTCTATGCAATGTTTAGTTACACAATGAGGACCTGTGTAATCAAAAAATAAATTTAAATACATTTCCCTAGGTTCATAGAAATTACAGGCTGTGTTGCACAGTGGGTTACTGTGGTCAACAGAAACCAGTCAAGATTATCTACAAAGTAATTTATTTATTTATATATGCAAAATGTTCATTCAACAGATCATAGGCTGGAAAAAAATTAAGGAAAGGATGACTAATATTTTGCAATGTTTTCTTTAGGTCAGTTCTCTGCATTTACCACTCACATAATGGAAATTCAGCCATTTTATTCTTAGTCTTCTAACTTCGTCATCATAAAATATTGTAAAAAAAACTCAGAAAATTTGAATTCTAGTTTTTCTCATCTGTAACACATGAAACCATAAAGTAATGAAACTTTTCAGGATCTTACAAAATTAGTGTACAAAATGAGTGTTGGGGAATTGATTTTCAATGTATTCTTGTTAAATGGTATAATAAAGTTGCTAAGAATGTTGTTATAAGTACTCCAAAAACACTGAAATTGTTTTGTACAAAGAAAGCGTAGAGGGGCTTGTTACCTTGACTGCTTAGACTGGCTCCTTAGCCTGTGGTACTATGAAGTGGAGAGCTAGATGACTGGACTAGATGGATTTCAAGGGTGTTTGCAACTCTCTAATTTTGATTCTCCAATTTTTGTAAATATCCCAAGGCCTGTGTTAAAGTGCAGAGATGATTAAAAGCCATGCTCTGACACAGTGATTTTGTAAATATAGACATAGTTTATAAACTTTGATTTTTCCTAAAACAAAGATGGAGTTAGAAAAAAATCTAAAATATATTGAAACATATAGGATGACTTCTCTTCAAAAGGAACACAAGATGTGCCAAAATTTTTAAGTAATTTACCAAAATAATATTTTAGGGGAATGAATTATATAATTATATGGATATTTTTATTGCCAACCTAGCCAAATGTAACCTTGATCTACTTTTGGTTATGTTAAGATTTTTAATTATCACTTTTTATATTCTTAAATTTCCAGATATATTTAAAAAGAAGGTAAAATTAATTAAGATAGAATAAATCACAAATAACTCATTAACCAAAATACAAAAAAAAGTAGAGAAAATCTAGTTTTAATGAAACTCTAGTAATATAGTGATAGTTATAACTGACAAAGATCTTTTTGAAACATATTCCTGATTCCATTTCTTTATAAGAATACATGAAGTATAATTCAAAAATTTATTTGATTTTCAATTATTATGGGTGCTATTTTTAAAAACTGTAATTTATTATATGAAAAGGGAAACTTTAAAATGGTTTAAGTGATTGGCATAAATTTTGAAATCAGCAAATTTAAGCACCAAAGGATTTAGGCAGTGATTTTCACCATCAAGAAAATTAAGCCATCCACTATGAATCATTTATTCCATATTAAATATCTCTCTGTTACAAAGACATAATAATATCCCTAGCTATTACTGTATCAGGGAAATATTTGTATTGATTGTATGTCAAATATTATATCAGGGAAAAGCATATCAGAGAATATTGCCACTATTTCCAACCTTCAATCTTTACTCCATCCTTCTTTACTTCTAAAAAAGTGTTACAATTTTACAACTCATAATTGGAGTTCTAATCCTATGTGTTTAGATAATATTCAGACAGCTACCATATTTTTTTATTATACTTTAAGTTCTAGGGTACATGTGCACAATGTGCAGCTTTGTTACATATGTATACATGTGCCATGCTGGTGTGCTGCACCCATTAACTCGTCATTTAACATTAGGTATATCTCCTAATGCTATCCCTCCCCCCTCTGATGTCCAAGTGTTCTCATTGTTCAATTCCCACCTATGAGTGAGAACATGCAGTGTTTGGTTTTTTGGTTTTTTGTCCTTGTGATAGTTTGCTGAGAATGATGGTTTCCAGCTTCATCCATGTCCCTAGAAAGGACATGAACTCATCCTTTTTTATGGCTGCATACTATTCCATGGTGTATATGTGCCACATTTTCTTAACCCAGTCTATCATTGATGGACATATTTTGATGTTTGTTCTGGGGATAGATAAATATGGTCTCATATTCACAAGTTTAGAAAGTTAGATACAAACTGAGCATTCCTAATCTGAAAATCTGAAATGCTCCAAAATCCGAAACTCTTTGAATGCCCACATGACACCACAAGTGGAAAATTCCACAGCTGACCTCATGTGACAAGTGCAAGTCAAAACACAGACAAGTGTGTGACATTGAGAGTGTGGATTCACCAGCATCACAGTGAACACAGACCACCTAATGGTATCTGATTATGAAACAAGAAAAGATTTATCACAATGAAAATTGAAGAGAACTGTGAATACTTAACAGCTTGGTTGCAGAAATTTAATAAAAAACACAGCATTAAATTTTTAAAGGTTTGTAGTGATAAATCATCTACCCATCATGAAGCAGTGGAGCATCTACCCATCATTTTCAAGTTTGCCAGGGTCATCACTGATGACACAACCCCATCAAAAAGTGGGCAAAGGATATGAACAGACATTTCTCCAGAGAAGACATTTATGCAGCCAACAGACATATGAAAAAATGCTCATCATCACTGGCCATCAGAGAAATGCAAATCAAAACCACAATGAGATACCATCTTATGCCAGTTAGAATGGTCATCATTAAAAAGTCAGGAAACAACAGGTGCTGGAGAGGATATGGAGAAATAGGAACACTTTTACACTGTTGGTGGAACTGTTAACTAGTTCAACCACTGACTTCCACAATGGTTGA
>NW_026652279.1:166017544-166045784 GCF_009828535.3 Hylobates moloch
GATGTCCAAGTGTTCTCATTGTTCAATTCCCACCTATGAGTGAGAACATGCAGTGTTTGGTTTTTTGGTTTTTTGTCCTTGTGATAGTTTGCTGAGAATGATGGTTTCCAGCTTCATCCATGTCCCTAGAAAGGACATGAACTCATCCTTTTTTATGGCTGCATACTATTCCATGGTGTATATGTGCCACATTTTCTTAACCCAGTCTATCATTGATGGACATATTTTGATGTTTGTTCTGGGGATAGATAAATATGGTCTCATATTCACAAGTTTAGAAAGTTAGATACAAACTGAGCATTCCTAATCTGAAAATCTGAAATGCTCCAAAATCCGAAACTCTTTGAATGCCCACATGACACCACAAGTGGAAAATTCCACAGCTGACCTCATGTGACAAGTGCAAGTCAAAACACAGACAAGTGCATGACATTGAGAGTGCGGATTCACCAGCATCACAGTGAACACAGACCACCTAATGGTATCTGATTATGAAACAAGAAAAGATTTATCACAATGAAAATTGAAGAGAACTGTGAATACTTAACAGCTTGGTTGCAGAAATTTAATAAAAAACACAGCATTAAATTTTTAAAGGTTTGTAGTGATAAATCATCTACCCATCATGAAGCAGTGGAGCATCTACCCATCATTTTCAAGTTTGCCAGGGTCATCACTGATGACACAACCCCATCAAAAAGTGGGCAAAGGATATGAACAGACATTTCTCCAGAGAAGACATTTATGCAGCCAACAGACATATGAAAAAATGCTCATCATCACTGGCCATCAGAGAAATGCAAATCAAAACCACAATGAGATACCATCTTATGCCAGTTAGAATGGTCATCATTAAAAAGTCAGGAAACAACAGGTGCTGGAGAGGATATGGAGAAATAGGAACACTTTTACACTGTTGGTGGAACTGTTAACTAGTTCAACCATTGTGGAAGTCAGTGTGGCGATTCCTCAGGGATCTAGAACTAGAAATACCATTTGACCCAGCAATCATGTTACTAGGTATATACCCAAAGGATTATAAATCATGCTGCTCTAAAGACACATGCACACGTATGTTTATTGCAGCACTATTCACCATAGCAAACACTTAGAACCAACCCAAATGTCCAACAATGATAGACTGGATTAAGAAAACGTGGCACATATACACCATGGAATACTATGCAGCCATAAAAAAGGATTACTTCATGTCCTTTGTAGGGACATGGATGAAACTGGAAACCATCATCCTCAGCAAACTATCACAAGGACAGAAAACCAAACACCGCATGTTCTCACTCATAGGTGGAAACTGAACAATGAGAACACATGGACAGAGGAAGGGGAACATCACACACCAGGGCCTGTTGTGGGGTGGGGGGAGGGGGGAGGGGGGAGGGATAGCATTAGGAGATATACCTAATGTTAAATGACGAGTTAATGGGTGCAGCACACCATCATGGCACATGTATACATATGTAACTCACCTGCACATTGTGCACATATACCCTAAAACTTAAAGTATAATTAAAAAAAGAAGAAAATCTGATGCCAAAACAAGTCTATAATGCGAATGAAACATCACCGTTTTGGTGTTCCCTGCCAAAATTGACTACAGCCAATGAGACAGCTTCTACAGGAATTAAGAATGCCGAGGACAGAACACCTGCCCTGTGCTAATGCAGCAGGCATACATAAGTGTAAACTCACTATGAAGGCAAAGCTTGCATCCTCACTGTTTTCCATGAGTACATTTCTTACTAGTTCATTACTATGCTAATGAAAAAGGATAGGTCATCAGGGGCATCTTTTCTGACTGGTTTCACCACCATTTTGTACCAGCAGCTCATGTTCACTGCAGCGAAGCTGGACTGGATGAGGACTTCAAGATTTTGTTATTCTTTGACAACCGTTCGGCAGATCCTGCAGCTAAAAGTCTCTTTAAACATTCATGTTTATTTCATGTGTTTTCCCCAAATGTGACTTTATTAGTTCAGCTGTGTGACAAAGGTATCCTTAGATCAATGAAAATTAATATAAAAAATACTTTCTTGAATACCATGCTAGCTAGCATCAGTGAATAGTTGTGTAAATGTGGAAGTTTCTAAAAAGGAACTTAGCATGAAGGATGCTGTTTTGGCTTTTGCCAAAGCTTGGAACACAGGAACTAAATACATAGCTATGCATGTCTAGCATACCCTCTGGGTCTGCAACTATGCTTGGTGATGAGGATTAATAAGGTGGTGACTTTGAGGGATTCTGTATATCAAGTGAGAAAAAAATGTTGTCTGACCTCTTTACATATGCAAAAAATACCTTCAGAGTCCCTCAGTAAACTGGATGAAGTGAACATTGAAGAATGTTATAGACGTTATTGATATTAAGACTCAGTTGTTCATTCATTGACTGATGGAGAAATAGCCAAAATGGTTCAGAATCGAGGTGATCATAATAGTGGCAACGAAGATGACATTGTTAACCCTGCAGAAAAAGTGGCTATAGAAGAAATAATGAAAATGTTTAATCAGCTTACTGAAGGACTGGAGCAGCATAGATTCATAGAGTAAGAAATCATGTCAGTGTATAAAATCAAAGAGAGGCTTGTAAGAAAAAATATTGTTAATGAGGCAGATGACTGGAGGAAACACTTTAGAAGCCATCCAGCCAAATACGTCCTCTTCCCCAGAGGACCCACTTCCTAATCCCTCGACTGCTTCTGATGTTTCTTCTCAACTAAAATAATAATAATACAGTGTATAGTAACTTTTAAATTAAAATACAGACTTGTAGGTGGAGACTGGAAGCCTTCCTTTGTTTGTTATTGCTATTGTGTAACAGCTTGTTTATTGTGATGATGCTGCTATACGGCTTAGTTACCCTCAACATATTATTTTTTATTGTATGAATGGCATGTCAATTTTTTAACTGTTAAGTACTTACATGTGAATAGGTATAAGAAAATGATTGCTTATGTGTAGCATATAAATTCAGAGACAGGAATAATGTTGATGTCAAATAAAATATTAAAAATATTGTGTAAAATTACATTCAGACTATGTCTATAAGGTAGATACGAAACATACATTGATTTTGTGTTTAGACTTGGGTTCCATCCCCAAGATATCTCATCATGTATTTGCAAATATTTCAAAATTTTAAAATGGTGTGTTCCCATGGTCTGTTCCATATCCTTGATTTGACCCTGGGTAAATAGATTCGGGTCCACAATGAAGTAGCCCTGGTTTTGAAATCACAGCTCTTCTTAAATCTTGACATTTCTCAGAGATGGACCAATCTCATAAACAGTCTTCATGTTATTTCTCTAGTATCATTTGAGTGCTCCGAATTCTAGCTCTTTGCTCAAAAAGTAATAGATGGTGAAGCTGTTCACCCAAATACTGATGGTTTTAATGTGATTAATTAAGAAGTAATACATTTAGAAAAAATATACACTATGGTTTAATTCAATCATTAGGTTGTATGTGTTGAGAAGTGGTTATCTGCTGGTTATCTGCAGTGCAGTGTACTATGTACTTGAAATAGGCATGTTTTATAGAAAAGAAACAGTTATATTATACTTTTCTTCACATAATTTTATAGTTATATATGGTTGTCAAACATAAATATCTTGAAAATATTAAAGCCTGATAACTTGAATAGCGTTCTAGAGAGTAAGGTTTTGGCATCATTTGGCAACTGACCTTCGTAAGAATGAATTCCATGAGCAAATAAATACTACATATTTCTTTTTGCTTTGCAGTCTCACTGGTAGAAAGGGAATGAGTCAATCACTCTCACTTAGAGACTCAGGAGGCATGATGAAAAATGTATTTCAGCTCATTGCATAAGGAGCAAAAGGCTACATCAAATAGTAATGATACAATGCAAATAGGTAGCTTTGGATCTTCCAGTGCTCTGGAACATACATTAGTATACTTTCCCTAAAATTATTTTACGGTATATGCAGGAAGTTTTCCTCTACCCATTTTGAAACAAGAATATCAAATAATGAATTACACTTCACTTAAGAGACGTTGTTTGGAGATAAGATTTTTGCCTCTGGAGTCAAGGCAGCAAAGCCTAGTAGTTGTTGATAATGATGAGAGAATAAACAAAAGATAAATTTAGGTGAAGAGTAGGGACTTGTCTCAATAATCTATAGAAATTTTGAATTTCATTTAGTGAAAAATGGAAATCATTGAAAATTTTGAATGAGGGAGTTTGTAATGAAAGCTGCATGAAACAACCACTGTAAGAGGTTTTTATTATCCCCATTTTACAGGTAAGAACATTAAGGTTTAAGACTATATCATATAACCAAGGACACACAGAGAAGTACTAGCAGATCCAGAATTCAAAACTAGGCCTGACACATCGATTTCCTTTTGCCCAAGGCGGAAGATGAAGAAAACTTAGAAGGAAAGAGGTGGAGGTGGGAGGTGGCTGGAATAGGCACTTTAAAGATGGAAATGAATAGTTTCAGTCATTATTGACATATGGGCTAAGAAGGAGAGATGAAGTTAAAAGATAAATTCCATATTTTGAAATCAGGAAAATGAATCATTAATATGAATTAGGACATTGCAGAAACAAAGCCTGGCATGAAAAGTCAATCCTGTGCAATGTTATTTTAAATTATTTAAAAAGAATGGTCGAAAGCATCTATTGACTGAAGGTGTTTACTATATTAAAAATGACTGACTTCTAAATATGATGTCTCTTGTTTAATTACTAACTCCTTCATATAAATCATTGTATTTGACTCTCACAACTTCATGAAATGTACTAGTACAGATGTAGAAGTTAAGGCTTAGAGAAGATAGGTAACTTGGTCAATGTTATGCAGTGAGTACATGACAAAGTCGGGGTCATAAATTTTTGATTTCTCATTCCAAATCCAAGATACCAGGAAGTTCTTAGGGTGCGATAAATAGTCATGTGCATTTTCAACTTTCTTCAATCAAACGGAATACACATACATTCCAAACTAAATAGAACTAGCTAGCAATCTATTGAAGTGGAGCAAGGGAGATTTCGATAAGCTTAAGGCATGATTTCTATTTCAACAAAGATATAAATATCCTTACTAAGGCAGAGGTGAAATAGTCTTACCTTTCAAACTGTAATTAAGGCCGACAGCCCTCTGCCCTAACAAGATGATGTATGGTCCTTTTGAAGGCTGTGAAGGTAGTCTAATGACCTTGGCGATTCCATCCTATATCCTAAGTATGTAACATAATAATGAAAATGTAATTAAAGTCTTCACACCTACTCTTTTTTTTCTTTAATTCTATGATACTGAGTAAGTAGATAGTATCATTCCAAGCGAACAAGTGTCCCTTTTTCATAGGAGTTCATTTCATGTGGAATTTCAAGTTTTCCATAACCCTACAATTCCTTACTGCCATCTCATCCTTTTGGCTTTTTTCTTTTTATTAATTAGAGAACCCACAAAGCTCTTTAAGGATTTTTCTTGTAGAACACCTATAATAATATGTGTCCATCACACACAGAACACAAGCATGTGTGTGCACATCCTGACAGTATTGAAATAGGTCTGTCTCTAAGGCAATGAGTACGGCTCCTATGACAGAATGTTTCCTTGAGAATCTCTAACTTGGTTTTCCGGAATAATAGCTTCAAACTTAGTCATTTAAGAGTCCATGATAACATGGCAAACTTTTATTTAACAATTACTATGCATAATAATTAACAGTTATTATATATCAAACACTATTTTTTTTCAAATAAAATAGACAAAGCAAGTGATATTTTGACAATCCAGTTAATTGATTAATCTTGGTAGAAACATTTTTCACAATTCACTTTATCCTTCTCAGAATCTAGTGGTATGACTTAAGAGAAATATCAAAATTCCAAAGTGTCTAGCAGTTCTTCCACTTGCTAACAGTTGGGACAGATAATCATTTAGGGCAGCAAGTTTATGAGGCTTCGATACCACGCTATTTGTTATGCATTGAGCTGAAGGGAGGCATCTCAGAAGAGGACACAGTCTTAAAGAAAGAAGAGTTGCTGTAACTTCTCTGTTATACCAACTTTTAAGAATTCATTTGTTAGGCCGGGCGCGGTGGCTCACGCTTGTAATCCCAGCACTTTGGGAGGCCGAGGCAGGCGGATCACGAGGTCAGGAGATCGAGACCATGGTGAAACCCCGTCTCTACTAAAAATACAAAAAATATTAGCCGGGCGTGGTGGCAGGCGCCTGTAGTCCCAGCTACTCGGAGAGGCTGAGGCAGGAGAATGGCGTGAACCCGGGAGGCGGAGCTTGCAGTGAGCCGAGATTGCGCCACTGCACTCCAGCCTGGGCGACAGAGCGACACTCCGTCTCAAAAAAAAAAAAAAAAGAATTCATTTGTTAAATCAAAGAAGGCTGGTAAGAATTGTCTTTTAGAGGAAAATAAATGGTTATGTACTGATTAATGAGCTATAGAACAGAGAAGCATATTGAGATCCAATAGATCTGGAGTACCAGGAAACAATCTCAGAATTCAGACACATTTCTTTCAAATTTCAGCAGATTGCTTTGTGGAGCAGAGAAAACTCTCATTTGTTTAAGAATGAATTGATTTTTAATTTCAAAGTATACATTACCTCAATATACAGCAGATACATGGGTTAGACATGCATTGTCTCTATCCCTCAAATAAGCATAAAACTTGGGAATATAATTCTCATGTTATTTAGTAGAAGGTTTAGAAATTCACATAAGAAATGCCCTCATGAATTAAATTAAGTCCAGAGAGAATGTAAAAAAGGGGATAGTAGATGATTATTGTAAAATATTTTAACAGCAGTGGCTAATGAATGACATGATGCCAAACAAGGAATATAAATTTGAAAGTCAAACATTTTTTCCGGTGTATCTGCTTATTCTTTTCTAATCATCTAGTGGCCTCTCAGAAATAAGCAAAAGAATTTTGTGAAAGGGACTCTAACACGCCATTTTGTTTGATTTTAAAGATGTCTACTGTATTAGTCTGTTTTCATGCTACTAATAAAGACATACCTGAGACTGGGTAATTTATGAAGGAAAGAGGTTTAATGGACTCACAGTTCCACATGGCTGGAGAGGCCTCATAATCATGGTGGAAAGCAAAAGAGAAGCAAAGGTACGTCTTACATAGCAGCAGGCAAGAGGGCTTGTGCAGGGGAACTCCCATTAGTAAAACCATCAGCTCTCATGAGACTTATTCACTACCAGGAGAACAGTATGGGGAAACTGCCCCCATGATTCAATTATCTTCACCTGACCCTGCCCTTGACACATGGGGATTATTACAATACAAGGTGAGATTTGGGTAGGGACACAGCCAAAACATATCACGTACTGTAACAGAACTTTACGTGACATATACAAATGGTTATGAGACTTTTTTAACATTCCTATTTAATGAGAAAAGCATTATATCTCTTTTTAAAAAAAGAAAATAGGGAATAAGCTCCAATCAACCAGTTAAAAATTATAAATATCCACACAATACTTTAACAGGGTTCAATTTTATATAGTGTTTTGTTTTGAATTGTACTTATGTCCTTAATATGTAAGTAGTAATTTTTTACCCATGATTTTAAATAGTATCCCTCATCATTTTAACTGGATATGCAGTATTCTTTTTTGTGCGTTATAATTAAATCAAAATTTTATAACAATATGTTAGTATTTTTAACACTTAAATATTTTAAACAATATGTTACATGTAAATTTCTCTTGCAGTAAACACTTAATATGAAATTTGGCCTCAAATGTATACATATTTAAAGCTCTAGATACATTTCGCCAACTTGCCCACCATAAAGAACCAGTTTAAACTTCAGTGAAATGTATGACCATATATCTTTACCACAGCCTTGCAAATATGCATAATGCATCTTAGTTCTCCATTTTATAGGTAAAATGAAATTTTTATTATTTCTTGAACTTACATTTTTTGCTTATTTTTCTACAATTTATCATATGGACTTTGGCCATTTGCTTCCTATTCTCAGCATCAGTTACATCCTTTGTCCACTTTTCTACTGGTGTAGTCAATTAGTTAATATTAGGACATGTTTATAAAATCAATATTAATATTAAAGTTATATACTACAAATTATGTGCTGGTAGTTTTACTTTTTATATACAGAAAATTCATGTGTGTTAAATTAGCAGCTCTTTTCCTTATATTCTCTTTCTTTGCCTATTTTATGCCAATAGTGTAAATTCACCTATGTTTCATTTCAGTAATCCTATAGTTCCATTCTTTATATCCGAATGTTTAATTCATCTGGATTTTATTAGGGTATATGTTGTGAGGTAGGGGTTTAACTTTGTTTTCTTTTTCCACATGGTTAGCCAATTGGACCAGTACCACATGTTAAATAATGTATTCCTTTCTCTCACAATGTAAAATGTCATCTATCTTGTACTACCTTCAAGTGCATGTACAATATACACTTGGCCTGCATATGGGCTCCCTTTACCATGCCATTTATTGGTCTGTGTAGTCCTGCAAACCCATTTGACATCTTAACCACAGGAAGGCTGGAAGACATAAGACCCAAGAGTTTCCTAAGAGTGGAGGGAGGGCAGAGTAGGAGGGGGTTGAAAATTGATGGCAGGAAGTACCACAGAGGGTTTAGTCTGCAGAGGAATAAAAGTGCAAATTTCTGAAAAGTCTAAAGTTCTCCTTTCTCTTGACACAAAATGTATCAGAAAGAATCCACAGGAGGAAAGCGTTATCAGGAGGAGAAAAAAATAATGACAACAAGAAATAAAGTTTATGTTTTTGTTGTTGTTGTTGTTTTTTCCCTTTCTTTCCTACAGTCACCCCAGCTGAGGAACATGTAGTGTCATTCTGAGCTTCAAAGTGAGGTCAGCACACAGCTAAGGAGATAGAAGAGATGGCCAAGCTGTCTAAAGAAGCAGGAACAAGAGCATCCAGAAACTGTCTCATAAATGTGGAACAGGGTGATCTTCAACTTCAGTAGCAAATTGCACTCGATAGGAAAACTCGTTCTTTCTTTAGTTTTTGGGTGGCATGGGAAAGACTTTCCTAATTCCCATTACAGCCACTGAAAATGTTGCCAAATTTTTGCATGGACGTATCATAAGCATACACACATTTTTAATTCAATATCTAATAGAAATTTTTGCCAAGAATTCCAGATGAGATATGAAATGCTGGTAAGTTGGAGAATTATGAGGAGAGTACCTTATTTCTATATATCAAATATTCTCATTTGCAACTTAAATTAAATTACAATGTACATACAAAATATAACCCAGGCCCTTTATGGCTATATTATCAAGCACAAATGTTTCAAGTGGATTTAAATATGACATAAATATGAGACACACAATATATTTTACATACCAATAGCCTAGCAAGATATAGTTACCTAAATGTCAATGTCTTTCCAGCTTTTGATATGAATTCCATAAATAGGTACCCTATGAGAATGGTTTACTTGATGGCTTGGAAACTTAGAATAATGTTGCCTAAACAAGCATAGAAACTCCAAGGGTAAAGAAGAAAGTGTAAATAAAATGCAGTTTTAAGTATTAGAATTAGGATTGGTGTGTCTCTGTATAATCTGCTTAGGTAAATTAAATACATTTTTTTTTTTTCTTGAGATGGAGTCTTACTCTTTTGCCCAGGCTGGAGTGCAGTGGCACTATTTCAGCTCACTGCAACGTCCATCTCCTGGGTTTAAGCAATTCTCTTGCCTCAGTCTCCCGAGTAGCTGGGACTACAGGTGCACGACACTACGCCCGGCTAATTTTTTGTATTTTTAGCGGAGACGGGGTTTCACCATGTTAGCCAGGATGGTCTCGATCTCCTGACCTCATGATCGGCCTGCCTCGGCCTCCCAAAGTGCTGGGATTATAGGCTTAAGCCACCACTCCCGGCCTAAATACAAATATTTTAAAACCAGAAGGCCACATTATCAGTGAACACCTGTCAGCAAGAAACAAAGGTAAATTCATAGAGAATTCATAAAAAATGTGTTCAGGCCTCATACAGGTGCCCAAAACAACCTTCACAAGCATAGGATGGTTTTTTGTTTATTTATTTTTTTTTAATATTTGGTTTTCACATGGGAAACAAAATGCCTGGCTTAGTGCCAAGGCCTCTTCACAGTCACCCAGAGAACAAGCAGGAAGATGCCCAGCCGCAGGGAGCAGGTGGCATTCTCAGCAAGCCTGCAAACCTACACCAGGTTTATACAGGGAGAGGGGCACAAGTGGTCCCAGAGCACCTCGCAAGACATAGTGTGAGGATGAGCTAATTACCCTGAGTAAATTACCTCTCCTCTCCAAGGATTTACAGGCATATTGCTGTCTTAGTACTTTAGCCACATGCCTTAGGAATCATTAAGAACTGATTTCAATTTTCTTTGACTTGATCATAAGCCATAATTTCTCATTGTTTTTAATTGTTTAAATAGGACTGATTGCACCTTTAGAAATCTTTTTTTTTTCTGTGATCAAAATCAGAGCTTTGTTTTTCTCATATGGTCTCTTAGACATAGCTCTTAAGCAGGGAATGCATGTTCCTATAACAGGTAAAATTGTTTCAAGAGTCATTTCAATGAAAGAGATGGTTATCTTTGTAAAGTAATACTTATGCATGTATTTTTAACTCGAAGTCTTCCTCGTGCTAAAGAATATGATATACATATCTAAACAAGAATGTAGCAAAATTGTCCATTCTTACTCAAATTTTTATAAAATATTTTTCCATTTATACAATTTCACATTTTATTTAATACATATTGGGTAGTCTAATATATTGAAAACATAGTATAAAACAGTTAATCAATTTCCTAAGACAGAATTATTTGTGGGAAAAAATGATTGGCAAGTGTCTCAATCATCCTAAAATATTAGGAATGTTATCGTCACATTTTACTGGATTCTAGTGGCTGATTTGATTGGAAGAAATCCTTAGGAATAAGAACTTTGCTCTTAAGAGTTATTTCATTTTATTATTTTTATTTTGTTTTACTTAAAGGCAGTGTAATAGTAGCTCTTAAGATTTAGATTTGACAAAATAAATTCTATACAAGGATGTTCACACATGTTGTTTCTCTGCTTTTTTTACCCCGTTAGTTTAATGGTGTAGTCATCTAATTACATTAGAATGAGAGGGTACATGCAGGCAACACATTTTGCTATTTCATGGGTAACTGCCTACTAAGAAGGGGGATCTGTATGTTCTAGTATCTTGTGTTCAGAGTGTGGTCAGTGGAGCATCAACATCCGCACTAATGGAAAACTCATCAAGGATAAAATTTGTGAGCTCTGCCCAAGACAAGTTGATTCAAAACCTGCATTTTCACAAGGACTGAGATGTCCTAGGAGACAGAGCTAGGACAGAGAATGTAACAGAGGTGACAACATAGAGAGGAGAGCTTGGACACCTAAGAACTGTGGAAACCCAGAGAAGCCTGTGGAAGGAGGAGGGCCTGGGACTCCAGTGTTGATTAGATCCTAATGGTCTGATACAATTCAGCAGAGAACCAGATTAGACAAACGTAATTAATCGAATACATGTCTCTAAAATTTTAAATACCTAAAAACAGTTTTCTGAATATGCATGTTTTTGGAAAGTAAGAATTGAAGGAAATCAATTTTCAGAAAGTTTATATTAGGCATCATGGATTTTAATGCTAGATTTTGTGGCATTTTATTGATGAAAGTGGTAATATTAAAAGGAGTAGATGATGCCTGCTTCTAACCAAGATAAAATGGCATGGAGCAGATTTATCATCACAGAGAAAACCAAAGTGGACAAAATATATAAAACCATTGTTTTCAAGAAACTGGGCATCAGACAAAGAATTCCAGACATCTTTGATAGAAAAGAAACAAATTAGTTAAATCCTAGAACAGGCCTACCTTAAACTTAGAGACAGTTTGCTAGTGATGGAGCAGAAATTGGTAACCCACATGGAGCCAGTGGTTTGAGGAGAGAGACTGAGATGAAAATGTGGAGAAACCAGGGTGTCTGGAAGTCATAGGAAAGAGAACTGATGAACACGAAGCTACAAAGAGATGAAGTTCTGACGACCTCAAGAAAGAGCCCCTTGAGAATTCAGCTGGATACTGGTCATGGAATGAATGGGAGAAAATTACCCGAGGCTGGCAAAATGGCCACCCAGAAAGAATTAGAAGAAACCGTCTCTGGAACACACACATGAGTGACAACAGTGCCTGTTCTCAGCTGGCTGAAAGGAAAAACTTAGCAATTTAAGTAGAATACTTAGAAAGGTTTGTTTCAGTAGAGGCAAAACATTAGTTCTAGTCTAAATACTGCTTAGGTTTTTCCTAACAGCGGTTAAAACAAAAACCTGAAAGGATCAAACTGATTCTAAGGAATATAAGCATGTTCCAGGAAAAAAAAAAAAAAGTCACTTTTATAGGAATACAAACATAGTCAAATCCAAAATAACTTCTATTAAATAAAAAATATTCAGGTACACAAAGAAGCCAGAAAATATCACCCATAATAAGGATAAAAGGCAATTCATACAAACAGACCCCAGAAATGATACAGATGATATGGTAAGCAGTAAAGAATACTAGAGAGTTGCCATCGCATTACACTTGCTCGAGAAACTAAAAATGAGATGGAACTTGTTAAAAAGACAAAGAAATAAAAAAAATTCTAAATTAAACTTCTACAAAAGAGAACTATGGAAATAAAAAATACACTGGATTCAATTAACAACAGATTAAATATTGTAAATGAAAAATATAGTGAACTTGAAAAAATAGAAACCAATGAAAATTAAACATAGAAAGAGACTGAAAACGTATGAACAGAAAATAAAGGAGCTAGTTCTGTAATAGACATGTAATTGGAGTCCCCAAAGATGGGTGTAGACAGAAAAGAAAATTGAAGAAATAATGGTCATTTTTCAAATTTGTTAACAACCAAAACTCTACAGGTCAAGAAGCTCAGTGGACACCAAGGGTGGGGAAAACATCACCAAAGCACAACATATAAAACTTCTTAAATTCTATGATAAGGAGGAACATTTTAAAAGCAGCTAAGACTGGGGGAGAAAAAGAGGGAAGGGAGAAAAAGATAAAGACATGCAAAAGAAGAAGACCGACCTTGAAGCCAGCCAGAATCACGGCACTGTTAAATCACATACAGGAAGTTTGCAGAAACACACGTGCTTATACTGTGCTGTTCACCATATTTCTAGTCTCAGTCTCTGTTCAGCAGTGCTCAAAGCATGACTGGAGTGGGGAAGAAGGCTGTGAGCACCCATCAGCTATCTATCCTTATAAGTTGTTGAAAATATTCAAAAATTTGTAATAGCCTTGTAATTATTGGTAGCATTTCCAAGAGCTTAATATTTTCTACATATTTCATAACTTTAGGTATGAAAATAATTATTTGCTTTACAACGTATTGAAAGTTCAATTTTATAGATGAGGAAATGGAAGATGAGAGAGGTTAAGTAATAAATGAGAATTACAGAGTATTAAGTAGCAGATACAGGATATAAGCCAGGATGTCTAAAATCAGATCATAAAGTAATTTTCAGTATAAAATATTACCCTTAGTCAATTCTTAGCATTCAAAGAAGAATTCAACAAATCATCAAAAATATTAGTCCTTCACTACAGATATCTTTTAATCCTGGATATAAATACCCGGTTTTCCGCTGAGCTTTATTTTATTATTATATTTTCTTAAGTAGTCAGATTCAAACTCATCAGTTGATAGAAAGTAAAATTTACATCTATAACCCAGTTGAATTGTAAAGGATCTATCAAAATGGACTATACTTAGCAGAGATACATTTTCCGCTTCTAGCCAAGATGGAAAGAAAAGCAGACAAAATACATGAATCAAATTGAGCTATAAATTCAATTCATTCTAAATAAAACATCCAGCAGGTCTTCATAGATACTTGCAAGCTTAATATAAAATTTATACAGAGATAGAAAGGGTCTAGCGTAGCCAAAGCAATTTTGAATAAAAGGCTAAAGTTGGAGAAACAAAACTACCTGAATTTAAGAATTAGTATAAAGTGATATTAATCTAGACATTATGATCACTGAGTAATGACATAGACAGATGGATCAATGGAACAGAACAGAACGTTTAGATATAGACCTACACATATATGGACAACCGATTTTCAAGAAAGGTGCTAAAGCAATCAAATGGAGAAAAGACTGTCTTTCAAATAAATGGTGCTTGAATAAATAATTGGATATCTGTTAGGCAAATGAAAAACAAAAAACTATCACGTATACTTCACACCTTATATACAAGTTAACTCAAAATGGGTTGTAGCCCTAAATGTAAAACCTGAAACTATAAACTTTCTAGAATAAAGCATATGAGAAGGGCCTTTCTGACCTGGGTCAGGGGGTGGTGGTGGTCAGGCAACCATTTCTTAGAAGCAATGCCCAGTTTGATCTCTAAAAGAACATAGTGATAAATTGGACTTTCAAAATTGAAAACTTTGATTTCTTTTTTTTATTATTATTATACTTTAAGTTTTAGGGTCACAAGGACAGAAAACTTTGATTTCTAATGGGACAGTAAAGTGGATGCAGAGTATAGGCACAATCTAATCTGATGTATATTTTATTTCCATGTTATAGCTTTCTTCTGTTGAAATTCAATTTAGATCTTTTTTGCATCATCCCTGTTGCTTTTTAACATGTTACACCTCTCCTTTAGTTTCTTCTCTCTCAAATACAGCCATGACCTTCTCCTTTCCTCACTCAAAACCCTACCATGGCTTTCAGTGGCCACAGGATTGGGCCATGACACCTTAACTTGGCCTTCAGAACTCTTCATGGTCCAACATGGCCTGTCTCTCCAACCCCACCCCTTACCACTCCCTGGGTTACTGAAGCATGGGCTCTGTGTGTTGCTGTGTGACCCTGAGCAAGTTGCTTAACTTATCTGAACCTCAATTCCTCATCCATAAGTTTGAAATAAACCTCTGCCACAAAGGGAGCAGGGTTTCACTTGTGTGACTCCAGTGAGCTCATGCCTGTAGCACTAGGCTGGGTACACAGTCATTGCTTATTAAATGCAACGGGACATATTTGTAAGTAATATATTTGTAATTGACATAATTGATAAGGGGCTTGCATCTATCTATAATACAGAAGGAATTTTCAAAAACATTAAGAAAACAAACAACCCAATAATAAATGAGCAAAAGATTTGAAAACACTTTTTACTAAAGAAGATATATGGATGGTAAACAACCAATGAAAGGATGCTAACCATTATTAATCACTATAAATGCAAATTATTACCACCATGTGATACCTCTGCCTTTTAGAATGACTAAAATTTTAAAAACCTGCCCAAACCAAGTGTTGGCAGAGATGTGGAGTATTTTACATTTGTTTAATATAGTTGCTGCCTCAGAATTCAATTTTAGGCCTGACATAAGGTGTTTGAAATACAGTCATACCCCATCACCTCCAGCCTGGTTAAAAGCTCCCCTCCCTGTGGCTGTTGTAATATAGCCCACTTGTTCTTCATCTCACAGACCCAAAACCTAACACACCCTGCAGGTGCTGACCACAATAAAACTTAATAGTCAACACCAGAGTCATAGAAACAAGTTCCCTCCTTGATGCATGTTTTCTTTAAACTAGGTAATACACAACCATCACACGAAACCTAAAGAATAAAGACCATGGACCTTAATAGCATAGTTCCCCAGGTTCTCTCTCTCTCTCTCTCTCACTCCCCACTCAATGGGTAAACTTCCCAGGTCTGCTTCCTGTAGACTTCCTGGCAGCCTCGCATCAGCACGCCTGAGCTCTCTGGACCTGTGAGTGGTAAGTGTCCTCTGTTTCACGCATTTTGGTTTCACTTCATCGTATCTCTCCTGACACACACACCTGAACTTAATGTTACCCCCAGTCCAGGCTCTCTTAGAGAACAGCTGTTCTGGTTAAAGGCCACTCTCAGGGAGAGAACTCAGCACCAAATTAGGAAAAAACAATTATAACATGACACATAAAGATCTCTCATATGCTGCTAGAGGGAAGAAAAAATATACAAACAGATTGAGAGTTTCTGAAAAGTTTAAACTTTCATGTAATCTAGTCATGAAGATTCCGTCATGTTTGCTTGAGAGAAATAAACAAAATAAATGTATATGTCCTTAGAAACACTTATACTTCCTATATATAAAATTTTTCATAGCAATTTCATTTGAAATAGTCAAAAACTGGAAACAACCCAAATGTTCATCATCAGATGAATGAATTTTAAAAATAGGTATACTTCTTAGTAATGAAAAGAATAAACTATACTGGCTACAGCATGGATGGATCTTAAAATAATTATTCCAAGTAAAAGAAGCCAGAACTCTTTTCCCAGAGTAAAAAAAGAATTCACCTTGTAAGATTTCATTTGTATCAATTTCTAGAATTTTCAAACCAGTCTTGTAACAGAAGCAGATCCATGCTCCCTAGAGGTAGAGGAGGAAGTACCTCAGGAAAGACGGGAGAAATTGCAAAAAGGCAGCAGGATTCTTTGGGAGGTGATGGATGTGTTCATCATCCTAAGTATGATGGTGGCTTTATAAATTTATAACTAGAAATACACAAACTTCAAATTGTATATTTTAAATTTGTACCATTTATTGTTTGCCAATTATGTCTCAATCTGTTAAAACAAGTGGAAAACTGAGAATTCTACTTCTTTCTGCAATACTCACAGTGACTTCTCTTCATTCTGCCTTCTTCTCGTAGGACATTCCCAGTGCCCCCAGTTGGACCTTGCTTCCTCATTCTCTGTGTGTTCACTATATGTTCTGCACACCAGAACATGTTGAATCGCCTGTAAGCATTTGATCGCATCTCTCTCTGATTATTAAGGTAAAACTCCACAAATTCGCAGACCAAATTTTATAGCTGTCATATGTGAGTGTCAATGAATAGTGAATGAGTGAGATAACAGTGGCCCTTGCTTAAGGATGTCGTTAGGAGAATGAATAAACAAACAAACAAACAAAGCAAAAAGAAAGACTAACCAGTTGGCCGGGTGCAGTTGCTCACGCCTTCAATCCTAGCGCTTTGGGAGGGCGAGGCAGGCAGATTGCTTAAGATCAGGAGTTTGAGACCAGCCTGGCCAAAATGGTGACACCTGGTCTCCATTAAAAACACGAAAAACTTAGCCTGGCTTGGTGGCGCACACCTGTAATCCCAGCTGTGGGAGGTTCAATCAGGAGAATCCCTTGAACGCTTGAACCCAGGAGGCAAAGGTTGCAGTGAGCCAAGATCGTGCCACTGCACTCCAGCCTGGGTGACAAAGGGAGATTCTATATATATATATATACATATATATAAAGCACCAAAAAACTAACTAGTATTTGCTCATGATGGTTGCAGAGTCTGCGACTAAGTGATGATTGAGACTGCAAACTGATGAGTAAAGAACAGGGGCAAGTACTCTTACAAATGCTTAAATGCCTTGTGCAAATACCAGCAGGCTAGAAGAACTCTTTAGACCAGCATGAAGAAACTTATCTAATGTAACAGGAGGTAATTAGACAAAATAGAACTATTTCAGAAAGATGAGCTTCTAAGGTCAAGTGCAGAACACTTTGGCTTAGATATTTTAGCCAATGTGAATAACATTTTTTGAAAAAGTTTTTCCTGAATCAAACATTTCTTTGCTGAGCAAACAACCGGAATTATCTACAAAGTCTTTGTAGTCATGAGAATGAGGATTTTATGAAACCTCATACATTTGTATATCCATACAAATGAATTGGAATTAGAGCTCAGTCTATGCAAAAAGTAAACACACATACAGTTTGAGTCTCTATTTAAGTTTACTAATCAATTTATATCAACCAAATAACTTAAGTTTTTATAATTTCTTTGTATCTTTGCTTTTATATTTAATTACAGCATGTCACTTCAAAATTCATCAAAGACCAGATTTTTTTTTTATACAATAGGATGCCATCAACATACTCAAAACAATGTAAACATCCTACACTTCAGGTCATTCAAAATGACTCTTAGAACAATTTGAAAACATGTTCGTTAAAGTACGTACTACAAAAGAAACACACTGACATATTATTTGAATTATAAGTTAGTGTAATATTGCCAAGATAATTGGTTGAGAGTATACTTTTTCCCATGTTTTCCAAAAGAAAACTGATAAAACTAAAAAGAATAGTTTCTGTGATCTTACTTCTAGATTTCCATGTGGGAGATATAAAATACCTATTCTTAACACACCCAGGTTTTGTGTTGAGCAATTTTACCTTTGAATTCTGTATTAGGGCCTCAGTTTCTGGAGTGAAGGGACTTAATCTCATTATGATGTCAATCTCCTTACTTAGGTGAAAGCTGTTTTTCATCTTCACTGCCACTGAATCTGAATTAAGTAGTTGAGTTCCACGATTACTCCTTGTTTCCCTCTCCGGGAATTCCTAGCCTCAAACAGATGATTCCAAACATTCTCCCACTTTTTGTATTATTTTGCTAGGGCTGCCATAACCAAGTACCACTGACTGGATGGCTTATACAACCAAAATTTATTTTCTTTGAAGTATGGAGGCTGGAGAAATATTAGGAAGGTCATAGAATCATTGAAAGACCTATAGAAACAGATTGGAGCATAAATTCACAGAAATGACTGCAGGACGTCATCACAGAGCTAGACTGAAGGGAGAACGATGTAGTCCTGACATCCATCTTGCCTGAATCTGTTGCCACGTTTTTCCACAAAATGGCTAACTCACACTGTTTCTTTAAGTTGCTTATTTACAAATCCATTTTATGTTTGTAAGTCTGAGGGAGCTTTTAGAATATTACTTTGATAGTCTGCTTGTGCTCAGTTCATTAAAATCCATTGAGCTATTTACATGCATGTGTGTTTTGGTAGATAATAATTTCAAAAGTTTTGTGGTAACTATAAATACAAATATGTTCACCATACATCTCACATATTAGCTTCCTAGCCATAATCAAAAATTTACCTCATGAAGTATTTCTACTAATATTATTTTAGCCCTGAGGTTTCATTACTTTGATAGCCAATGCCATGGAAACAAAATAAAAAATGACTTCAGTAGTCATCATTCAGTGTCCCCCCTTTTTATTTGGATATTATATTGTATGTACATTGGAAATAACTATTTCCTCACAATTAACTTGGTCTTTGCAGTGAATAATAGATTTGTTCAATAAAGTTTTGACCTTGTCACTCTTCTGAAACAGTTACTAATGTGTCACATTAAAACCAACCTTCGCTATCATGGTATTTTTTTCAAGTTGTTTGATTAACGCGCTGGTTATTTAACTTCAACTTTGTTCTACATTAAAAAGCAAAACAAACAAGATAAAAATTAAGAAAGTTTATACTTGCATCTTTCTCTTCTGATAAATTCTTCTAATTTTATTCTAAAACATCTGGTCTCTTCCATAAGACATACAATAGACCGAACTACATTTTAAGAAGTCTTTTACTAAATGAATCCTTCACATCCACTAACATAGCCACTCTTACCATTTCTAGAATTGAACACTGTAATGTTCTAATCAATGTTCTATGGTCAATCAGGAAGACTTTTCTGTACTGTATCTATGACATGTAAAAACAGTGTATGTGTGCTTGCATATGCTTTATTTCTAGATTTTTTATAATAAGATCACCAATGTAGCCTAAATTTCTTACAATTGGAAATATTTCTACTACTGTTGCAATGTCTATAAAAATAACCTGACAAAATATTAAGACCATGTATAAAATAACATAAATATATATGTGTGTATATATATACAAGTGTATGTGTATATTAATACATATACACAAATATATGTGTATATTAATACATATACACAAGTATATGTGTATATTAATATATATACACACAGGTATATGTGTATATTAATATATATACACACAGGTATATGTGTATATTATATATATACACAAGTATATGTGTATATTAATATAATACACACAAGTATATGTGTATATTAATATATACACAAGTATATGTGTATATTAATGTATATATACACAAGTATATGTGTATATTAATGTATATATACACAAGTATATGTGTATATCTATATATACACAAGTATATGTGTATATCTATATATATAAACAAGTATATGTGTATATATATATTTTTTTTTTTTCAGATGGATCACTGCAACCTCCACTTCCTGGGTTCAAGTAATTCTCCTGCCTTAGCCTCCCAAGTAACCAGGATTACAGGCATGCGCCACCACACCCAGCTAATTTTATGTTTTTAGTAGAGATGAGGTTTCACCATGTTGGCTAGGCTGGTCTTGAACTCCTGACCTCAGGTGACCCACCTGCCTTGACATCCCAAAGTGCTGAGATTACAAGCATGAGCCACCATGCCAAGCCTAAAATAACGTAAATATATTGACCATAAGAATGAACATCACCTATTGGACATCTAACATGTACCAGGCAGTTGTCATCCCTATTTTATAATGGGATAAATAAAGGGAAAATATTTTTAAAAGGTTAAATAGTTTGCCCAAATTTATGCCACTAATAAATAATAATTTATTTCTGAAATATGAATTCAGTAAGTATTTTGTATTTTCTACTAATTATTCTAGTCATAAGGATACAGTGGTGAAGATAATGGACTACATTCTTGCCATCCTGAAGTTTATATTTAGTGGGGGGGGGGGGGACAGAGAAATTTTAAAAACAATCAAATATGTATCATTTCAAATGGTGTTAAAGGCTATGAGGGAAAATATGACAAGTAAGTATGCGTAAGTGGTGGGGGTGGAGAAGATTGGTTCAGGGAGGAGACATTAAGAAAGAGACAAGTGAGCAGGTTCATGACACAGAAAGAGCAGCAAGTGTCCATGCTCTGAGGTGGGAAGATGTTGGAAGAAACAGTGAGGGGAATATAATGTAAGAGAGGAAAGTAATAGGTGACACAAGTAGGGAAAGGGCTTGCAGAAGAAGTGTTGTAGAAACTCTCTCTGGGCAAGATGGATGGACATCTTGAAGTAATGCCTGAGACAAGGATTTGAGGCAAAGTAGTTTATTTGGGAGGATATTCTAGCAAATACCAGGACTAAAGTGGTAAAGTGAGACAAGGAGAGGAAGAGATCAAATACAGAGTTCATTCATAAGCAGGTTGCCCAGAGCAACTAGAATTATACCCTGTCAGGACCCTTTGGGGATGACACATCACATACCTCAGAGTGTCTTGACCTGAGGGTTGAGAATACTGGAATACTTATCCACCACTTTCTTCTGTCCATGGTTGATGGATGCTCCCAGGGCATTGACTATTTCTGTACTTCTACCTTAACTACTCATCCAGTATTGTTCCTAGAGCCAGAGGAAATCCCTAGGAAAGGAGCTACAGGCGCTCAGAATAGCAGTTACCTGTAGGGCCTGAAATAAGGAGTGTTGAGAGAGGGAGTGAAAAGAGAAGGGGGCACTGACAACATTTTGTCTTAGCCATTGGGGGGTTTGGAGCACAGAAGTGGCAAGAATGGATGTGCATTTTTACAGACCACTTTGTCTATGAGGATGGTAACTGATTGTGCATGGGCAGGATGTGGTGACAAGAGCAGAAACAAGGAGTTAAAGTTGGTAAAAGTAACAAGGAATTAGTTCTGTCATCTGGGTGAGCAAAGCATGGCCTTAAACTAACACAATAGCTGTTAATAGTGGTGAGAAGTAGAAATATTATAAACACTTTATGAAGGTAGAGCTAAAAGGATTTGTCAATAGATTAGTTGTTCAGTGTAGGACAAAGATCCATTAAAGTTGTGTCTAAGGGTTTTAATCCAAGGAAATGGAAGAATGGAGTTGTCATTTACTGAAATGAGAAAGAGTGCAGGATGAGCTTTTATGAGGAAATAATTGTGAAAACAATAATCTCGAGCATTAAAATGCTCCTGCAATGCAGATATTACTATTCCCACTATGGAGATGAAGACAAGGTGCCCAGAAGCACCACGAATTAGCTGGAAGATCTTAAACATATTAGTGTTATCTAGCAAGGGCAACCATGTTTGTTTACAAGGTGATAAAAGGTAATACTTGTCATGCGTCTAGTACCTAGTAGGTACTCAATTAATAATGGTAATCTTATGCAAAACTCTCTTGAATATTTTACATATAAATCTGTATTTAGAACTTATGTTTATTCTTAATCATGGTGTTTAATATTCAGCAAATTTCTCTAAACAAAATAGCTTCCAACAAAAAAAGTAGACTTTGACAAAACGAATGGAATTGTCATCTACCAAGAAGAATAAGGGATAAATTAATTAGAATTTCACATGCAAAGCAAATAAAACTTCAAATAAAAGTATAGTCTTTGTAATAAAAGCAAATTAATTTTAGTAAAACCACACAGGAAATATGTAATTTGGTCACATTACAATGAAGGAACTATAATTAAAAAATTCTTGCTACTTTCCAAGAAAATGAGATTACTCAGTGCTTTCATTAATGGCCTCAATGTCTTAATAGTTACAAATATATTCAACTCTAAGTTATTCAGTGACAGATTAGTCAACATTCTGGTCACTCAGTCACAGAATTCTGCTAATTACTCTTCTAAGTCTTTAAGCACTATATATAAGTTTACCACTTTTGACTGTTAATGGCTGAAGGCAGAGGAAAATTATGTTGTAGAATCTGGCTGATTATAATTGTTTTATGAAGATATATGTAGAGAAGAGGTTGACACTTAAGACTTTCATAAGATATTTAAAGGTTACTTTGTAAATTATGGAAAACAGCAAGCTATATTTTAAAATTATTATTTGAAATAGAAGATAGTGTTTTTGAAGATTAGGTATCTATGATGAAAACTAATTATAAAGTATGCAATTTCTTCCTGAACTTTCTTAAAATAAGTATTTTGAATTCTTTTTCAGGCATCTCAGAGATCTCCATTTCTTTGAGGTCATTTCCTGAATAGTTATTTTGTTCCTCTGGGGTGAAAAAATAATTTTTGCCTCTTTTGACTTTCTAGTAGCCTTGCATTGAGGTTTATAAGGAATAGCCACCTCTTTCTGCCTTTTCAAATTTGATTTGGTGAGGAAAGATATCTGCCTGAGGCACTGGCTGGGTGTGGCAAAGCATCTCTGGTTCCCAGAAGGGCACAGTGGCTTGGTCTGTCTGCAGCCACATCACCTAAAGTAAATGTTGGCAAAGACTCTGGGTGTCCACAACAGCCAAAGCTGTGAGTGGCTGTGACAACTAGTGCTGTTGGAGTCCTTGGTGGTGAAGGCTGGTGGGTTTATCTGGTTTTCCCTTTCTCCTGTTGGGTGGAAGTTCTAGCACTGGCATGTATGCAGCTACAGCAATTCTGCAATCTGGTGTGTAGGCAAGGTTTCCATGGCAGTGATGCCAGTATTCAATGAGATAAAAGAGAACACAAATAAATAGGTCACATAGGCTAATAGCCCTGATGAACATAGTTGCAAAAATCCTCAGCAAAATATCAGAAAATCAAATGCAACAGCACCTTAAAAGAATCAGACATCAATATCAGGTGGGATATATTCCTGGGGTGCAAGGATGATTCAACAGGTACAAACTAATACATGTGATATATCACATTAACAAAATGAAGAACCAAAAACTATGTATTCATCTTAATACATGCAGAAAAAGCATTTGACAAAATTCAACATTTTTTTAATAAAAGCACTTCACAAATTAGATATACAAATAATGTATTGCAACATAATAAATGCTGTATATGACAAGTCCACAGCTATCATTATACTCAATAGTGAGAGCTTTTTCTCCAATATTAGCAACAAACTCAAAAGGTCCACTCTTGCCACTTCTGTTCAACAAGGTAAATAAAAGCCCTAGCCAGAGCAATTAGGCAAGAAAAGGAAATAAAAGACATTCAAATTATAAAATATGTAAAACTGTCTTTGTTTGCAGATAACATAATATTATGTATAGAAAACATAATCTTATGTATAGAAAATCCTGAAGACAAAAAAATTGTTAGAAGTAATAAATGAATTCAGTAGAGTTGCACAATACAAAATCAATATATAAAACTAAGTTGTGTTTTTATACATAAACCAAAAACTATCCAAAAATGAAATTAAGAAAACAGTCCAATTTACAATAGCATCAAAAAGAATACAGTATTTTAAAATAGATTTAACCAATAAAGTGAACATCATATGTATAAAACATTGATGAAAAAAATTGAAGAAGATACAAATAAATAGAAATGTATTTTATGTTCATGGATTGAAAGAATTAATGTGTTAAAATTACAGCTCTAGCCAAAGCAATTTACAGATTTAATGCAATCCCTATCAAAATATCAAAGACATTCTTCACAGAAATAGATCAAATAATCCCGAAATTTACTTTGAACCAAAAAACCTCAAATAACCAAATAAATATTGAAAAGGAAGAACAAAGCTGGAGTTCACACTTCTCAGTTTTAAGTTATATTACAAAGCTATAGTAATCAAAACAAAATTGTACTGGAATAAAAACAGATGCATAGACCAATGGAATCAAATTGAGAAAACGGGATAGCTACATGCAAAATGAAATTGAATCCTAATATTAAATTACTCACAAAAGTTAATTCAAATGTATTAAAGATTTAAATATAAGACCTGAAACTGTAAAATTTTTAGAATAAAACATAATAAAAAAAGCTCTATGATATTGGTCTTGGTAAAGAATTTTGTCTGACACCAAAAGCACAAACAAGAAATGCAAAAGTAGATAAATGGGACCACATCAAACTAAAAAGCTTCTGAACAGCAAAGGAAATGATCAGCAAAATCAAAAGGCAACCTTTGAATGGAAAAAATATTTGCAAATCATATATCTGATACCTGATAAGGGGCTAATATCCAAAATATATATATAATAAACTCATACAGCTCACCTGGATAAAAGCCACATAATCTGATTAGAAAATGGGCCAAAAAATATAATTGACATCTTTCCTAAGAACAATAAATAACCAAGAAGTACACAAAAAGGTGCTCAACAACCTCACCTATTATTAAGAAAAGGCAAATCAAAACCACATCGAGGTAACACCTCACACCTGATAGGATGGCTTTTATCAAAAAGAGAAGCGATAACAAGTATTGGCAAGAATGTTGGGGAAAATAAATCATTGTGCACTGTTGGCAGGAATGTAAATTGGCACAGCCATTATGGAAAGCAATGTAGAGTTTCCTCAAAAGATTAAAAATAGAGCTACCATATCATCCAGTAATTCCACTTCTAGGTACGTATCTACAAAAAAACAAAATCAGTAGCTCAAAGAAATGTTTCTACTCTCACATTCATTGTAGCATTATTCACAATAGTGAACGTAATAAAACAACCTAAGTGTCCATTGACAGGTAAACAGATAGATACATGGTGAGATATATACATATATATAAATCTTACATGTGGAATCTAAAAAAGTCAAACTCATAGAAACAGAGAGTAGAATGATGGTTTCCAGGGATTGGAGGATGGGAGGAATGATGAGATGTTAATCGAAGGTTACAAACTTCCAGTTATAAGATAAATAAGTTCTGGGGATCTCTTGTACAGCGTGGTGACTACAGCTAACAATACAGTACTGTATATTTGCAGTTTGCTAAGAATGACAATCTTAAATGTTCTCACCACAAAACAAACAAACAAACAAAAGCAAACAAAAAAGATAACTAAGTGGGATAATACAGATGTTAACTAACTTGAATGTGGTAACCATTTCACAGTATTATATATATATCAAAATTATTATACGCATGAAACTTGCCTAATTTTATTCATCAATTAGATCTCAACAAAGCTGGAAAAGAGGGAAGCACCAAAAAGAAAGGAAAAAGCATGCCATATCTCTAATATAAACATAAGTATATTCTGTAAATCATGAAAATCATGAAGAATGATTATTTTCAGAAATCATAGACTTTCTTAAAACTTCAATATTCAGTGATTAAAAACATTAAAATATTTTTAGGCTATTGGAATTGAAAAATGAATAGATAGTTAAATAGTGTAGATATTTAACAGGCATAACTTATGTCCTTTGAGCAAAAATTGTAAAAGCCACTATATATGTTACCAACGGTCTCTAATATTTAGGTTGCAAAACATAGAGAACGAGCTTTATAAACTTTAGTTTCCCATACTTTATATTATGTCTTTTTTATCTTCTCTCCTTGCCTTACCCACAAACATTTCTTAATACAATAATTTCAGAAGCTACATAAGGGCAAAAAAACTTGGATGTTTTTTCTCCTCCACATAGGTACAAGAGAACTCAAAGTATTGGTCACCTGGTCACATAAGTTACAGTAATTATTCCTGCAAAAAATTATTGCAATCTCTTTTTCCAAAGAGTGGGTGGCATTATTTGTCATCAAAATTGGGGGAAAAGTAGCTTGAAAGCATAGGTTCTATGAAGATATTTTATTCCATTATACCTATATAAATTTAAATAGAGTAATACATTTTGTATTTTCCAGTAAGCAAGTATAAAGTAATGAACAACAAGATATAAAAGGGTTATACCTTACTACAGTAGTTTTCTTGATTATTTATATGAGAGGATGATTGGATATTAATGTGATTATTAAAAACAAAATATTATTTGACTTATTTTGAATATAGCATCAGATAATTATTGGCAAAAAAACATTCTATATTGTTCTTCAGCATTTCTATTTAGTAAACTTAGTTTGCAGAGACTTTCACCATGTCACAGTATGTGTATGTGACAAAACGGGAAATGCTAGAAAAATGTATTACTATTGGTTTGTGAATGAATGTGTAAGAGAGAGGGTGCAGGATGCTGAAAGATATACAGCAAATTCAATAAATAAGCTGTTTATTTTAAATACTCCACTTATTACCATAAAGTAAATTAAGAAACATTGGAATAACCTAGCTGTTCTTACATCCTGCTTTTCTTAATATATTGTCTCAATATCACTTTCAAATAAAGATGTTTGAAATAGTGTCTGCAATCTACATTTTTGATCTGCCTAAATAGCTGCTGGCTTCAGCAGAACATTAATGCAAATCTAATGTACCTGCTGGTATGATTAGCTGAATCAAATGATGGCATTTAAGTAACACCTAAATAATCTTAATTAGGATCTTCAACTCATCTTAGCACTTAGAACTCTACAGATGGATAGTCTTAATTATCAGCCTTTTGATTAGGATAACAGCCCTAATCAAGATGATGTGGGCCTGATAGACAGAGTATCAGTAAATTAATGACTGCTGTTAAGTGGGAACATAAGCAAAAAATATAGAGCCGCTTTCTATGAGAGACAGGATGATATCTATGCAAGGAAATTTAAATTGTTAGCAAAAAGATCAGAGCAAAGAATTGTAAATTGGGATTAATGTTATTATATCAGATGTATTTGAGTCCTTATTTTCAACATAATTGTACTGCATGATTACATTAATGTAGCATTTTCATAAAAATGACAGTGCAGGTTATTTTTACAGATGTTTCTAAGTTCAGTATTGGTAACTTGGTAAACTTCATGGATTTGAAATATGTTAACCAAAACTATTGGAAACAGATTTCTTATGATAGAAATTATGAGATGATTAAACAAGATGCAGAAAAATTTTAAATATTTTTGCTTACTTGTTTCTCTAGAAATAGTATCTTTTCTGAATTTTAACTTTCCAAATTACCAACTGCCTGATTAATTAGGCATAAAGCACTATGAAAAAGTGTTTTCTTGTAGTCGGACAAGGACTCCTTGATTTTGAAGCTCTCCTAGTATTTAATACACGAGAAAACAAAACAAGCATTGTATTTACATACTTCGTGTGGGACTGTGAAGTGATGTAGAATTGATTTAAAGAGGGCCTCCACTTATTTTCATTGCATGTGTGACCATACTAGATCTTCAGCATGAAGGCTGTTGTACCATTCTGGCTTTTGCCAAAAAACTTCCCTTAAGGCTCAGTCCCAATCCTCTGTGTCTGGTGTCTCATCTAAATTTCTCCTCCATCACCGCTACCTCCTCACTCACATTTTAAGATCATTCCTGGCATGTTCCTCCTCTCTCTCTCTCTCTCTCTCTCCTCCCTCTCTTCTCCTCTCTCTCTTCTCTCTCTCCCCCTCTTTTTCTCTCTTTCTCTCTCTGTTCCCCTCCCTCCCTCTCTCTCTTTTCTGCCCTCCTCTTTCTCTCCTCCCTCTTCTCCTCTCTCCT
>NW_026652279.1:166045794-166469858 GCF_009828535.3 Hylobates moloch
CCCTCTTTCTCTCTCTCTTTCTCTCTCTGTTCCCCTCCCTCCCTCTCTCTCTTTTCTGCCCTCCTCTTTCTCTCCTCCCTCTTCTCCTCTCTCTTCTCTCTCCTCTCTGTCTCCCTCTTTCTCTCTTTCTCTCCCCCTCTTTCTCTCTCTCTCCCCCTCCCTCCCTCTCTCTCTTTTCTGCCCTCCTCTCTCTCCTCCCTCTTCTCCTCTCTCTCTCCTCTCTCTCTCCCTCTTTCTCTCTCTCTCCCCCTCTTTCTCTCTCTCTCCCCCTCCCTCCCTCTCTCTCTTTTCTGCCCTCCCTTCTGTCTAGCATGATTTCTATTTAGACTAGTGAATCTTCACAGACACCCCTGCCTTTCACTGAATAAACATTTAAGTTTAGATTCAGAATTCACATCTTGGAACTGGAAATGTTGATAAAGGTGACATCAGAACTTAGACACACTGTTATTTCCTAGTGTGAGTAAGTGAGGAGGGCTTGAGCCTATCCTTGGCTGAGAGGAAGAGAAAGGCAGCACATTTATTACTGTTCAGCATTATATGCATTAAAGATACATATAATGCATTGGCTGGGGGATGGGGAATTCAGGTGTTTGCAAACTGTGTCAAATAATGCAGGTTTCGAAGAACAGTGTTAATTATTTTGTGCTTAAATACTTTATCCTTATAATGATAATACTTTATCCTTATAATGATGATAGTAGTAGTATCATATAATAATTATGTGTGACCGATCATCTGTTGGGCACGAATACATACAATGAGAGACTTCTCCATGCAGAATCACAAACACTTCATCTGCTAATTTATTCGCTGATTGATCTAGATCCTTGAGAAAGGAAAGCTGTAGAAACACTGCCTCAGAATCCAATGTCACTGCAGAGTATGTAGTCACCCACTTCTCTGACCTCAGAGTCTTCCATGTCATTAACAAGCTTCCTTTCATATACCTACCCACTAGATGTTTTTTGAAATTCTGCCCTGTGTGTTTTTCCTATGACAAAACTCTGCTTTCATAATCTCATCTCCTCATAATAGTTGATATTCACTTCTTTGTACTTGAGTATCTTCAACTTTGACACCTCTCTGTGTCCTCCACCTATACACCCAAATGCCTTGCAGATATTCCTATCTGGGTATAGTCTTATCACTGTAAATCTAAATGTATTAAATTTCTTCTCACCATTATGTTCCCATCATTCAGGTCCAGATCCATGCAATCTTGTTTGCTGTCTTCCCCTCACTGTTTATCTGCAGAAAATTACCAAGGCCTCCTAACTCTGTCTCATACTTGTTTCCTGTTTCTCTTTCGTTATCCCCCATTGCTGACTCTTCATACCCTGCCACATCATGTCTTCTTCATCTTATCTCTATCAAGCTTCCCCACGGTCTTTTCTTCCCTGACCTGTCCTTCATTTAATAAAGTTCAACTATCACAAATGGAATCAACCACCCCATATAGGAAAGGATTGAAATTTTTGCAACTGGAGCAGACAAAGAGCAAAGTTATCTTTGACTAAATCTAGTTCAGTACTATCTGGAGACACTTGCCCAACACTGCCTGGCTATTGAGGAAGCTCATCTCCCACTTCCCCATTCCTCCTTATCTAGAGATAGGTCAAATTCTCTCTACCCATTTCTACTTCTGGAATGCACACTCAGACTTGGCACTCACCTACAATGCTCAACTCTGCTTATTACCAGCTCTTTCAATTCCATTCCAGTCTCTGGAGGGTCTCCAAGTTTTTAGGTGCCTTTCTGACCATCTGCTTTCACATTTGAATTTTGTTAGGTATAGCTAAGCTTTTCCCAGGATATTCTTATTTCTATATATTGTCTCTTTTTCAACTAAAGGCAAGAACATTTCCTGACCACCTGCTGCCTCAAGTCTGATTGTACTTTAATCGTTATGTCATTGGAGAAGTTATATCTAGTTGTGACATATCTGATGATATTTAGTCCTGATTAACTGCTATATTCCTTCACTATTTTCATTTATTTTTTATTCATGAGTTGTCTAATAAGAAAAGAAGACAGTAAACCAGTTGATGTTTTTCAACACATACATCTCATAAATAAAGGAAATGTACTATTGTAGACTTAAGAGAAGATTGTTATAATGTACGATAACTGTCAGCAAAGGATAGCGTTCAAGTTTTAGTGGATCTAGCAGGATGCCAGTATCTTGCCCTGCCCTTCAATTTCCTTGGAATTACTCACTGTCACCTATAGTCCATCTTACCTCCAGCCAATAAAGGAAAATTTAAGGCTACTGTTTTTATATTTGTTAGTTGGGAATATCATGTAGATCTAGAGTTATTATCTTATCCCCTCAAATATATTCATTACATAAATTATTTGTAAAATTTCTATATTATTTGAAGGTACTAGGCCGCCTGCGGATCAGCCACTTCAAGGAAGCGATATGAATTTTTCCTTTAGGCATAAAGGCTAGGGATGGTAAGCCTTACACCATAAACTAGTTGCACAGAAAGAGCAAAATTGCCAGCTGCCTTTGCTGTAGTCATCAAGAAAGTCGCAGCAGCAGGTACATACCTATATTCTGGAAAGGGTAAGAGTGTAGCACTGTTCTAGAGTTATTGTTAGAAAGATACTGATTGTTTTTGAAAAAATAGTGAAACAATGTTATTATGTTCATGTCATATCATTCAATTAAAAATTAGTTTCGTTTTTACAGATAAATAAATTACATTTTAATAACTGGGATGTTCTGTAGGGTTCCACATAGTGATAAGAGCCTTGTTGATTGGTTCCTGTTGACTACTAGTTAATTAAGAACACAGTTTTCCTTCAATATCTTAAAATATATAATTTGGATGTTATTATTCAGTCTTCTTAAATTTGTATTTTCCTTGTTATTACTTGTTATGTCTACCAAAATAGTTATAACCTTCAAAACTAGTTATTAAAACATAAAATACTAAGAAAATAGTAAGAATACTATACCACAGTATAAAGCAAAAGTAAATAACGAGCCAACTCCAGTGCAAATGTGGAGTGTGAACCCAATGGTGGGTTAAGTTGCGTCATTAAGTGTGACGATTTTATGCAAATATCTGGAAGAGTAAAGCATGGACAAAAGCATGGATGGCACATACATGAAAACTGGACTCTGTTGGTTTAGTGATCCTCAGTGCAATGTCTCCCACAAAACTTTGTCAGATAGAAATAGGAATTCATTAAAATGTTTATTTTCATCACAACAAGCAAACCAACTAAAATTTCTGAGAACAAGTTAAAAACATTTTCTCATACAAAATTAATTTTAATTAAGTTAGATAAGACAACAAAGCTACAAAAGCACCATTTGCTGTCACAATCTTCATAGTTTAAAAAGGCACAATTTACCATATTTCTGGTAAGCTAATGATAAATATATTCCATTTCAAATCAGAAAAAGAAACCTCTTAGTAAAATCCTTTAATCAAACCTCAGTTAGACACAAACACAAATTTAAATTAATAATAAAATAATGGCAACCAATGCAAAAAAATAAAGGACCATATTATTTCTTGTTGTCTTATATTTTATTTTAGATTCAAATAAAACAATATATATTCAGAATGTTAATCAAGTCCAGATGTATATATTTTGAGGAAGAAAGAGCTCATCAACTCTTTGCTCTAAAATTCTTTAGTGTGAAAATCTAGTTTTGTTTATTTTTGTTATCATTCATAATGTGACTCAAGATTTACCCAATTTGCTGGCACCATTGATAAAAATACCCTATATAAATGATACTGTCTCTGTCATTGATATGGCACCTATATTTTCTTTACACTAAAAATATACATTAGTGGCTTTATTTTATTATTTTTGAATCATTTATTTCAATATTGATAGCCAATATGTATGATCCACTAAGTAGATGCCTAGATATTCAGAAATACTGACAAATTCTTCCTCTAACTTTTACTAAAGAGTCTTTTTCACATCCATTTGACTTAGAATCAGGTATATTTTTCTGTTTATAAAGAAAAAGATGGTGAATGTCAACAACATTCAAAATGTCATCTATCGAAGACTTACGTTTCCTTATGGCTTCCTAGGAGTCTATACAGGCCTTAAAAACCAGTGCATAATAGACATCGGTTTTAATTATTAATCTGATCATATCAACATTCCTGTTATAAACCTTTTATAATTTCCCATTCACTAACTGGTTGAACGTGAACTCAATCTAACATTCATAGCTTTGTTCAAGACTTTGTCCCTACACTTTCTTCTAAGATTTATCTGCCATTGATCTCGTTGAGCATGAACTCCAAACTAGGCTTTCTTTAGTTTTTAAGAACATAAATAACACTTTTCCTCCTTCTCAGTCTTTTGTATCATTTCTTTAATCTATAAATTTTTTTCTTTCTGTTTTCCTTTTTTTCTGGCTGAATTTAGGATCCACCTTAAATGTTCTCTTCATATGAATAATTTTCTGATGTCATCAAAAAATATTATCTTCATTGACCCAGTAGCATTTGCAATCATGTGTCTGAGTGACATTACTTAATGGCAAGGATACATTCTGAGAAATGCCTCTTTAGGTGTTGTCATTTTGCAAATATCATAGATTGTATTTACACAAACCTAGAGCGTTTAGCCTACTACACATACAGGATGTATCATATAGCCCATTGCTCAGAGGCTACAAGTCTGTACAGCAGGTTATTCCACTGAATGCTATAGGCAATTGTAACACAATGGTAAGTATTTGTGTATCTAAACATAACTAAACATAGAAAAGGTACAGTTAAAGTACAGTATAAAATGTTTTTAAATGGTACACCTGTATATGGATGGCAGCTCTATTATAATCTTGTGGGACCACCATCATATATGTGCCTCTTAGTTGATGAAAATTCCTACAAAGCAACTTTGTTTAAAAGTGAATATTCAATATAAAAGTGGGTAAATTTCCCCAAGAAAAAAGTAAAATTAAAGTCACGTAAAAATATTCAACCTTTCCAATAATCAAAGAACAAAGGAAAGCAAATATATATATATATGTATATATATTTGCTTCTTAGATTACTAAAGATTTATATATCGCAAAAAAATTTCATGTTGGTAAGCATTTGAGAAAATGAGCCTAAAGCTTTCTGAAGTAATGACAAAAATAATAACTGGTTCAAAGATTTAGAGAACACTTTTGCCACATTAATCAAAATATAAACAGAGTAAATTAATGGCCAGCAACTTCTATGTTCAAGAATTTATCCCACTAAGATAAGGTCACAAAAAATGTGAAAAAAATATGTAAAAAGATGACCATTATCACAATGTTCAAAATATTGGGAAATTGTATACAGCCTAAGTATTCATTGACACAGGATTCATCAAAGTATGAGATATCCAAATATTGGTAATTAGAAATGATTTTAGATTTTTAAAGGTGAAAGACATTTTCTGAAAGAAAAAGGACAAACTAAGTAGAGCTCAAAATAGATGACTCAAAAGTTAATATTACAAACATGTATAAGACTAGATGAGGATAAAAATAAGTAAACTTACTGAATATTTACTGTGTCTGATGCTTTCTTCTAACTTTTTTTTTTTTTAATTTCCATGGTCATTCTAAGTGGGTAAATTGCCAGAGACTCATAATTACTCGTATCAAAACAAGATTTTAAATAAGTTCTATCTGATTCCAAAGAACATGTTCTTAGTACTGGACCCTGGAGGGTTTTTTTGTTTCTTTGTTTCTGCGTTTTTGTTTTGTTTTGTTGTTTTGTTTTGTTTTCTGGGAGACTTTTTTTCTCTCCGTGACCTATGTGTTTTATGTATGAGGCTGATGGCACTATGGAAAAGACAATTTTATGCTATTTTCTACAAGACAAACTGCCTTTAAATATCCCATTTCCTTTTGATTTTGGAGTCCAATCCACATGTAAGATAAAAATCACTACTAAGTTATAACTAACAATCACCTGAATTAATACTGTAAGAAACACACAATATATTCATTAAAATATAAATTCAGGCCACTGCAAATGGAGATATATTTACCAGTATACACTATTCAAATACTTTTCTATTATTTTAATCTCTATTTTCTACCTTTTCTGAAAATAGACATTTAGCAAACTATAAAATATCTCTTCTTTCATGTGAGTACTTTAGCTACAGCTCTGTCACTTTTCCTACAGCAGCTGATCAAGAGCAACTCACACAGGTACTATTCATCTTCCATGCTTTCATTTTTTGGGACACGCTGCATTGATAATTACATTTATAAGAGGCCTGAAAAGAATAAGTGAGTTTTAGAATTAACAGTGAGCTAAATAATGTCAGTGAACTAATTTTGCTTTCTATTGGTATCATTAATGTTCGTGTGCTGTAAGAATACATTTATTCACAGGAACAAGCAAACATTTAAAATCCTTCAATATTTAAGCGAAAAATACACACAGAATTATTTTGCCTTCTGAAGTATTGAAAATGTCAGAATGCCTTTCATATAAAATATTTCAAAGATAAGTTTATAATGAGAACATATAAAATCTGTTAGCACAGGGAAACGTGTCATCCTGTACAGAAACTATTATTTTGATTTTTTAGCTATTTTTTGGTAAATATATTTATGATTCTTTGTTCTATTTGTTTCTAATAATGCCTAAGTATAGTTGAAACCAAAAATAAAGTCCAGGTCATGAACTTTAGAATATAATGGGTCATTATTCCAGTAACAACTTAAAAAAAAAAAAAGCAAAATTGCCAAATTCCAAGAAGTCCCCATCTTTTTACAACAAAGAGGATGTGAAAATAAGACGTGGAAAAGTTGTGACCCAAATGCACTCAGAAATCACCTATTGGTTGGGAATTTAATATACAGCATGGTGACTGATTTTAGTTAATGTTTCTGTATTGCTCAGTTATAATTTGCAGAGAGATAGGTCTTAAGTATCCTTACCTCAGGCTCACAAACACACACACACATGCAAATGTTAACTAATTGTAGTGATGGATATGTTAACTAATATGATTCTGGTAATCATTCCACATTTGATATATGTATATCAAAATATCATGTTGCACACCTTGAATGTATACTAATCTTATTTGTCAAGTATACTTCTATAAAGCTGGAAAAAATAAGTAACTTATTGTACACATATTTATTGCATCCCTGTTATTAATATACAATACAGTAAGTAACTTATTGTATACACATTTATTGCATCCCAATCTGCTGTTATATGCCAGTCACTGTGCTCACCTCTAGGGAAAGTGAAGAAAGAAAAAGGAGAAGAAGAAGAATCTTCCAGATGTGTTTCAGCCACTGCATTACAGGTTTGCATCTGTCATTTCATTAGATTGCTACAACTTTTCCAAGTGGCAATACTAGGATTACATATTTTTAGTAAATTTTAGTAAATGTAGCGATAATAGGATTATATTTTTTAGTAAATGTAAAGTCTCAGAACTCTACATTGGGTGTGGTGTTGGTGTCGGGTCAGAGTCTACAACTTACTTTACAAAAATAACAAGTACATGTATGTGGGTGACTGAGCTTGTTCTAGGGGAGTATAGTGGAGAAGAAAAGTTACTCTTTCCAATCCCACTATTACAATTTGGATAGAAAAGTAAATCAGTATAGTTCCTTATCCTTCCCATCATAGCAGGGATGGTTCAAAGGCAGGGATAGGGTCTTAGTGGGCTGGGTGGGGAGTGAGATTTATCTGGAGGAGTCTTAAAAATATATGGCTCTTCTGTGTTCATGTTTCCATTGCTCATTGGCTGTGGTTCTCAAAGTGGGATTTCGGACCCTTAGAGGGTGCTCACAAAGCTTTCAAAGGGTCCATAATAGTAAACCGTGTTCCTAAAAAACACAGGGCATGGTTAGGACATCATCATCCTTTTTCACTGTGGACATTTACAGGATGGTATCACAGCAGAAGCCGAGGCCGTGGCTCTGACTGTGCTAACATCTATCGTGTCTTCACCACCTCACACTCCTGGGAAAAAACAAGACTTTAGATTCCCATGAGAATGAATGTCCTGAGGAAGTCACACAAGTTAGTCATGTAATTAAATCTTGAGCCGTATTGGCATGTCTCCTTTTCTGAAAGAATGTCAGCCCCTACAGCATGTGATGGTTTTCTTCAGGAACAGCACCCATGCATTGTTGGAGCTGTGAGCTGAACTAGCTGCTTCCTTTTGAGGGAACACCACTTCTACTTGAAAGAACAACTGACAGAAACGAAGTTTCACCACATGTGGGCATTTGGTAGACTTCCTCAAAAATGAATGAAGTGAGCCAGTCACTTCAGGAAAACAACTGACAGTAGCTATTGCCAGCAGCAAACCCAATCTTTCAAGGATTAAGTAGAAATTTGGAAAACTTCTCTATCAAGCAAAGTTTCACAGTTTCCAAATACTTGAATGTGATATGTCTTATATTAAATAATAAATTATGCCAATGTTTGGAAGATTTATATGTCAGAAAACCAATATTTTCCAAATGACCAATGCATGATGCTATAAAATCACTGGTGAGTAAAATATTTATTCAAAGTGCAAGATAGATTAGTGCCTTTTCACTAAAAAAGAGTACAAAAGTGTATTCATATCATTTCAGATTACACATCACAAGAAACTTTAAAAATCCATTTGTAAAGCTTTCGGGTTGTACGAAGAACAAAGGATATCCACAATTATCTGCAAAGGATTTTTCAACCACTATCCATATCTCTGTGAGACTTGCAATTTTTTTCATATACCTTAACCAAAACAATGAATTGTGATACATTGAATGAAAAAGCTGACATGAAAATAAAGCTTTATTTTATTAGGTGAATCATTAAAGAGATAGGCAAAAATATTAAGCAATGCCATTTCTTCTCACCTGCTTTTAGGTTGTGGAAAATATAGTTATTTTAATGAAACTAATATGTTATCATGTAATGCACATTGTGTTGTCATTTTAATAAACAAACAACTTAAAATTTTTTGGATGATTTAATTTCTAATATGGTAAATATTGATCAATGTAACTACAAAATCAAAAGGTCTTTGGAATACCCAATAATTTTTTTAGAACATAAAGATCAACTAGTCTGAAAACTGAAGCTCTGAAGCCGCCCTATAAAGCATGAGACAAGAATGTGCCTTTCTTTTTTGTATAATGGAAATATAAGTATGTTTTGTTTTAAAACGTCATTTAAAAGGCATTAAGGAGAAATAAATAAAAATTAAGATAAATGTACTCCCTTCCTCCCATTGTAGAGTCAAAGCCTAACTTCCAGGAAACTCACAAGAAGCCAGATTTCCTTCGAGCACCTCCTGAATAAAGAGGCAAAGGCCTTCTTAACTCTTACAATTTACAAGTGGCTATGAGTGCTTTTATAGTTCCCATAATAATTTCTCCATGTAGACTTCCTAAATAATAATTTTTCCTGTTTTATATTCTCTGTGCTTATGTTTATATCAAACAAGTTACCACTTAATCTAGTGCTGATTTTCATTGCTCGCTATGTAACTTTAATTTTCTTTGCCTCTTATTTTTGGATCTTAATTCTAAAACTAGATGATCATAAATTCATTTAGGAATAAGCTTGTGATATAGCCTTCTTTTGAATCCCTTTCTGCTCCTCACAATATTTTTTTTTTTAGATGAAACATTGAGCAACATTTGATCTATGATTGTTAATAGAAAAACACCAATGTCCCAAGTTATTGTAAACACAGGCATAATTGACCTTTGGTTCTTTAAATATGTTTGGTGTTCCCCAAAATACGTCTCCCTTTTATGTAACATAGCTATCATTCCATGTGTTTATAAACTGCTTAGACATGCTAAAGTTATTATTGCTAAATACCTATTTTATCTGAAAATGGATATTTTACTTAAAATGCTGGATTACTCTCAACTAAATAAATTTAATAATTTATTCAGATTATAAATAAATATTTTAGGAAATCATCCTTTTATTGTCTATTATAGAACCAGCACATAATTTACTGTTGCTTATATTCTTCAAGTATTTCTATGAAACATTTTAGAAATAAAAACTTGCAATTAAAAATAATTTTATTTTTAGCATGAAATAAACATGCTAATTTTCATGTCAGTATTTTAAATAGTGTGTATTTTTCTGAAAAATTACTTTTGGTTACAGATAGTTAAATATAAATAAACCTGGATTACATACCTATTCTGATATATATCTCTCTTAATAACGATGGGTGTGTGTGTGTGCATGTGTGTGTGTATGTGACATTAAACGATGTGTAAAAATAGGACAGAGATATAAGGGAAACCTGGATGGCATTTTGATTGTGAAATTTGTTTCTCAAATTGCTTCTAGTTTGCCTTAGTACTAATTGGTCATAATAGTTATCACAGTAATCATATATATTGTCTGTCTGCTATATTATATATAATTCAGTTTTAAATAGTTCAGTATGTCCAGTTCTATACATTTATATGCAGTAATTCATGGTAGTCTATACCCTAAGTATGTATGTTAGTATTTAAAGTGGCCTCATTGGAATACTACAGTTGGAAGGTTATATCCCAGAAATTTGCTATTGTAAGTGCTTCGGCTATCTTTATTTTGATCAATACGAGACGGCTTGACAGTTAGTAAAATGGATGTTAAAATGAAACATGGTGTTTAATATACATGGGTTGATTAGAAATATCTTTTAGGGCACCCAAATCTTTCATGAACTACATGAAAGCTATGACTCTACTGAGCACAAACTCTTACACCACTTAGAGTGGAAACTTGGCTTTGGGATTATTAAACAGTCTATTATTATTATTATTATTATTATTATACTTTAAGTTTTAGGGTACATGTGCACAATGTGCAGGTTTGTCACATATGTATCCATGTGCCATGTTGGTGTGCTGCACCCATTAACTCGTCATTAAGCGTTAGGTATATCTCCTAATGCTGTCCCTCCCCCCTACCCCCACCTCACAACAGTCCCTGAAGTGTGACGTTCCCCTTCCTGTGTCCATGCGTTCTCATTGTTCGGTTCCCACCTATGAGTGAGAACATGCGGTGTTCGGTTTTTAGTCCTTGCGATAGTTTGCTGAGAATGGTAGTTTCCAACTTCATCCATGTCCCTGCAAAGGACATGAACTCATCAGTTTTTATGGCTGCATAGTATTCCATGGTATATATGTGCCACATTTTCTTAATCCAGTCTATCATTGTTGGACATTTGGATTGGTTCCAAGTCTTTGCTATTGTGAATAGTGCCGCAATAAACATACATGTGCATGTGTCTTTATAGCAGCATGATTTATAATCCTTTGGGTATATACCCAGTAATGGGATTATATTAAGCAACTCAACAGAGAATCAAACTTATGTTAAAATGCTAGATAAATCCTGTTGCTAGAATACCATTGTCTCTTTTGAACGTCTCATACAAGGTACTTTGCTAAAATTTAAAAGGCTGCCAACTATCTTATAATGAAGGTGGGGTAACAGTTTTCTTGCCTGTGAGCTGCTAAGATTTGTATGGGTAGTAGATTTTTCTCTGAAATTAGCCTCTGATATGACTTATTATCAGCTACAGATTTTATATGGTAAAAGACCTATAACCTCTCCGATAGGAGGCTATAGATATTTGCCAAAAAGATTAATTACCAATGGACAAGTCGATTTAGGTCAGTTTGTAATAATATTCTATTTCTTCCAACATAGACTATAAGAAAGTTTATTTGAGCATATAAAAGAAAACGGAAAAGGTAAATAACGAAGCAAAGTCAGTATCTAAAAAAATCACTGAGCAACAAAGGGCAAAGAAAAAAGTCAAGAAAAGTAATAATATAAAATGCAGTATGTTAATTTGAAATGTCATATAGTTACAGTAATTCATATTGTATAGTGTTTTCCATAGGCTAATCACATGTATTTATTTAACTTCATTTCATTAGTAGACACTATTTTTATTTTAAAACCCCAGGAATTTTTTGGCATTTTCCATGAACACGTTGTTGCATTGGATGAGTAATCAAATCACAATTATATAACTATGCATTTATAAGTAGTCTTTATGCACATTATAGTTTCCTCATATATTACTGTGAGGATGAGTTAATTCAGAAGTAAAATAGATGGGCTAAATCACCTACGACTTTTTAAGTATTATTTGTAGAAATAACATCTAATTAACTCAATATTTAACCCCAAAAATGTTTTCCTTAGAAAGGTGGTGAATTGTTATTTAGGTAATTATACATTTATAGTCTGTGAAATCAGTAATTAAATGGTAACTAAAATGTACTTACATGTTTACACACCATAAAATTACGGTTTTTTAACATACAGTAATTAATTTATATTTAACATACACTTGTGTATGCTTGATTAAATGTCAATTAGGTACATATTTGTGAAAAATTAACCAGTACTAATTTATGAAAATATTAAGGTTAAGCTAACCATTTTTTTCCTTTAAAATTTTCCTTTATGTTGGACTAAATGTCACTCTCAATTCATTTTTGGTTACATTTCTCTGCATGATTTTTTTTCTATTAAAAACCATTGACTGTTAACTCATTACATAAATCACAACGAATGTGCTTAACTTCAACCGGTGAAATAAAATGAAAAAAAAAAAAAACAAACAAAAGGTTTCTAGTTAATATAGATTATTTTATGAGATGAAATAGTAAAGACATTATGTTTTTTTCTATTTCTTGTATCTGTCACTATATTTTTCCCCTCATTATTTTCTCTATATTTTCTGACATCTTAATAATCAAGTTTGGCTCTATGGAAATTTTTCTTAAATGTATTTTGCACAAAGTTTAAGTAAAATGTAGTTTCATAAAAGTTCATAATTATAATATCACTATTTTAATCATGTGTATTGTTCTTAAAAATTACTACTGGTTACAGATAGTTAAATATGAATAAGCCTGAATTATGTAAACCGTTCTTAATGATATATAACTCTCTTAATAATAATGTGCGTGAGTGTGTATGGCATTAAAAGACCCATAAAAATAGGACAGAGACATAAGGTAACCCTTGATGGCATTTTGATCGTGAAAGTACTTCTCATTTGCCTTAGTACTAATTGGTCTCTATCTAAGATTTTCCCATTAAAAACTATGTGCTTCTCCATGGCAGTCTATAGCTATCAATTAATTATGACGATGACATTTTCATAGGAAGAATCCATTAGCCCACATGTTTAGAAAAGTTATACATTTCAAAATGGAGACCAGAATTCTAAGAGTTTTGAAAGACAGGTGTAAACACACATGCACACTCATATACTCATGAATATGCAACACACAGACACACAAACACTTTCAGATAACATAGCATCTTATAGATAATACTTCCATGTCCGCACAAAGTTTAGCAAGTACTATTGTATTTGAGCCTTTGTATGGGCTTCAACCATCATTTTTCCATTTGCTGTAAATAAGTAAAATTGCTTGTGGACACGAGAAAATTGCTTGATGGGTTATTATTTGCTGTTAGGAAACTCTTCTATAGTGATAGCTGTATAGATGGTCTCAAGTGTCTTGTGATAACTGGTTACTTAAGCTAACATTTAGTTTTATTAAATAATATTGCATTATTGTCTATCGTAATATTCTATTTTTTAGCACATTGTTGCCATATCAATATGCTACTACATTCACAAAAAATTAGCATATGTGGTGAAACAAGTTATTTACATTATATAGACCAGCAGCTATTAAGGCATATTTGGTTTAATTAGCAACTGTTTATTTTAGTTATAATGATATAGAAATTGCTTGGAATCATGTGTACATTTGTAGCTAGAAATTAAATGTAAACAAAGTGCATTGTGATCCAATCTGCTATGAGGGGCCATTGCAACAGTTTCACAGACTGTCCATAGTTTTTACCCGAACGAGGAGTCCCAATGTTCAAATTGAAAAGATGTCTAAGGACTCATCAGGATGTTCTCTAAGATGGCATACCATATGATAGACCAACACAAAGCATGACAATGACTGACTGATTAGTGCCACTGACTTAAAGGGTACCAGTACAGAGGACCATATCCAACCTGGGTAAAACCATTGTGTATCATCACAATTGGCTCTCAACAACTCATTCTCTGAGAATATAAAAGCATTCCAATGTGGAGCAACATCAGAAACAGGAGTTTCTCACTAGTATTCACTCAATTATCCAATTCTTCCAAAAACATCTAACTAAGGAAGATGCTCACCAATCCTTGTTTATTACATTTCTCCAATTGCTTAATAGAAAGCATCATAGAGAGGCACATATAAACATAATTATCTTTTTGTTTTCAGAAGCCATTGACCAGAAGTGCTGGTGAATTATCCCAAATTTACTCCCACCTTTGATTCGTTTCTAGTCTTGTACTCTTGTACCAAATACTTCCCATCCTCCAGTATATGCAAATGCATGCATTTGAAAGAACGTGTCGCTAAATTCAGATTCAAACAGTAGTTATGGAAACAAGTCAACTATATTCTAAGATTTATAATGAAGACTCTGTCTCTTAACACTCTGTAGTAACAAAACGTGTCAAATAGTCCCAGACTAAAATAATATATTTGTCAGAAAATTGAAAGCTGTAGAATGTGAGTTGGTGGTATGGTATGGCTCTGTGTCCCCACGCAATCTCATTTTGAATTGTAATCGCCATGTGTCAAGGGAGAAGCCTGATGGGAGGTGATTGGATTATGGGGGACTTTCCCCCCATGCTGTTCTCATGACAGGGAGTGAGTCTCAGGAGATCTGAGAGTTTTATAAGCATCTGGCCTTTCTCTTGCTTGCACTCCTCTCCTGCTTTTCTTCTCTCATGATTCTAAGTTTCCCGAGGCCTCTCCAGCCCTGCAGAACTGTGAGTCAATGAAACCTCTCTTTCGTAAATTACCCAGTCTCATGTATTTCTGTATAGCCATGTGAAATTAGACTAATGCAGTTGAGATGTACAATATTTAAGATATGCACTTGGTATTATATAATGGAAAATACCTTATGTTTCAATGAAAAGGGAATATGGAAGATACTGAGTAACATTTTCCTGAAAATCTTAATGAAGCTTTAGTTTTTGCTTAGGAAATATATCATGCTAATATTTATATACTTTATATACCTATATACATATATATTTCCATCCATCTACATATTTAACATATAATGACACTTTTTTATTTATTAGATGCTCTCAAATATACAAATGAGTTGCTCAACTGTGTCAGCTTTTGAGTTATTTGAAAAGTACCCACAGTCTTAAGTACCTTCTTATTTATAATTGTATCTTTGCTCTAAGCACTTCTTATGTAGGATAAACTTTTTAGTAGATGTTTCTGCCCTTTGTTTAATAGGTTATATTAATATCTTTAGTTTATGGTAGTAGTTAGCTGCTCTTCATTTAACTTTCTTATATTTTAGTTGATAAAGCTGCTATCCCCACAAAAATCACATATTCAAAATTGTAACACAACAGAAAATTTAGGAAATCACTAAGATTGAAAAAAAGTTAGAGATAAATTAATTTAACTAGAGCAGAAATATATTGGCAAGTCATCACCAACCTGTGTAAATATATCACTGGGCAGGAAGAAGGCAGAACAAATAATTGTTTCCCAAAATATCAATGCAAAGGAGCTCTTGAAAGATGTGCAACTTTGGTACCATAATCAGGGGGAGCATGGAAAGGATCTCCGAAGTCAGACTCACCTCTATTCCTCTTCTCCATCTTTATCCAAGCATAGATTTGCCATTGAATACAGCCTTTAGTTTGAAGAAATATAAATAACAAAGATGAAAAGGATTAACTGCAAGGACTCATGAGAGCCTGGAATATCCGTTAACTAGATAGGAATAGAGACAGGAAAAGTTCTGGATGTAGTAATTCTAAAGATTATAGCTTTTCATGTTTTCATAGATCAATGAAAGCAAAGGAGAGTGGCACTGTATTGCAAGTTCTCATAGTCACATGGAATTCTTAATAGTCAAAGGAAAAAGAAATAGTATAAAAATTATTAACCCATCTCTATTAATCATGATACAGTAACAACAAACCCACATTCTCATTGACATAATACAATAAAATTTATTTCCCATGTACCCAGAACTGCTGTGGGTCTCCGACCATACTGCAAAGCAGCTGTTCTCCACAAGCCAGATACCTCTAATTTTGTTTGATCAAACCAATTTATCACAACTCTGCTTACAATATCATTGCAACAAGGGTGCAGAGAGAAACCAGTAAACCCTCCATGGGTTTTCCACTGCCAAAGACAAGATTTCTTTCCTAGTAACAAGGGTAAATACAGATACGCATTTGCTTACAAGGAGAAGCAGACATTAGTAAATACTAGTAATGTCTACCAAACAACTTGGTAAGTATCTGCTTGGTGTGTGGTAAATCTGGTCCAGAATTTTTAAACAACTTACTTTCTGAATGAGATTATCTTAACCTTCCAAAAAACAAACAAAAAAACCCCCCAACAATCAATATAAACACTTACTTGGACATCACTGGTACCTCCCACCATGATAAAGTATTTTTAAATTTTATTCGGTACAAAAAAGAATGAAAATAAATTCCAAAAATGGCAAAGTAAGACATTTTGAGTGAACCAGCTATTAAAAAAGAGAGCAAAGAGGTTCGGTGAAGAAATGAAAAGATAACCAGAGGAGATGAAATGTGAACTTACAGGGCTTATATAAGAAGACTAAGAAAGAAATAACACTATCAAGAGTATGATAGCCATATCAAAAGCACCTTAAGTATAATAAAATGGAATTCAGAAAAAAGAGAAAAAATGAGAAATGAAATAAAATAAATGGAAACAAAGGATTAGAAGAAACAGTGAAATGTTTATTATTGAAGAAACCAACAAATAAAATGCAGCTTAGCTGCCAGTGTTTCTGGAAAAAGAAATGAAGTAGTAGAAAACATATTTAACTGTAAAAAAATCCAGGGGCCTCCATCAGAGTGGCCCCCAATGACAGCCACAGTTGAGATCTCCGCACACTGCCAGCCAGCACTAATCAGCCGTGGCCGGGAGCTGCCTTGGAAATGAAAATGCCAGTCCCTGCCAAGCCATCCTAGTTGATGCCTTGTGGAACAGAGATGAGCCATTCCTGCCAAGCCCTACACAAAGTACAGATTTGGGGACACAAAAAATAATTATTATTTTAAGTCACTAAATGTTGGGGTGGTCTGTTAGACCACAGTAGATAACCATATCTTTGGCATTATTTATTAAAACAAATAGGAAACCTTTCAGTAAAATGTGCTTTAAAACTGGATTACTCATACAAGATATCCATTCACTGGCACTTGCTGCTTGAAGACATGAAGAAACAGACCATCTTCAGTGGGCCAAGGTGGGAGATCGTTCTGCAGCTTTATAGGTATGAGGACTAGAGAAATGTGACTTGGATATATGTATTGTTGAAATGACTGATCCATTTATATAACTAACCAATGAAATAATTTTATTTCTTTTTAGGAATGCTATTCTGGATAATGACTGGAACATTTCAAACACAGTAGGTCCAAATGAAGATGCCGTAGAAGTAAGAGATGAGCAGTAGAATATATGTTGAGAATATCATCTTGTGAGTGCTTTAAGCAGAGTATATGTTATACTAAAATGTTCTTATTACTATTGCTATACATTTGTCTCTGTAAATTTGATTTATCAATGAAAAGGCCTATTTATCAGAAAGTAATACAATGTAAATGTAACAATTAAATTACATAATGGAAGTATTTCCCAGGAGAAATATTTTGGCTTCTTTTATGGAAAAAAACCCATCTTATATAAGTTAAAAATATAAGCTAATGGGAAAGCTGCATTTGAAAGAACATTGTGAATTATTTCATAATTGTACATGCATTTGACAGTTACACTAGGCAAAGTAATAATATGGTTCTCTTAAAAGTCAGAACTCTGTCAAAATCTGTTTCCAGGGAAATTATTAGATTTAATGGGTAATTCATCTGCTTATATTTTCACACTGCTTAGTGATTTTTAACATATCTTGCACGCAATCATACTCAAGGCTTTCTTGGTATTTTAATGAATACAAATTATCTCATTGAATCTCAAAAATTAAATCAAGCAGAATCCCATATCTCGCTTGACATGAAGACAGAAATATCGAGAAATCTAGTGTTTGATCGCCTATCATTTCTCTTAAGGGTACTCCTTCCAAAACTCTTTGTTGTTGTTATTCAGCTACGTGTAAAAACTTTCACAGAAAAAATAGTTTTTGAACTGTTGAAAAACATCCAGTTTGTAGTTGTTAAAACTTCTTTCCTGTATGTGGAAAAACAAACAAACAAACAAACAAACAAAATGGGTCTGAATCCAATTCATATGTAAATTGTGAATTACTACATCAGGCAAGTACACTAACTTTTAAATTTTCGATTGAGTACATTGTTGACTCCAACGTATTGCTGTGCCCACAAAGTAATGAAACTACAATTTAATTTCTCTTGCCTTGATATTTGGCGTGTGTATATTAATTATCCTCATTTTTCAGATTATGTAACAGATTTATTTATAAGTTTATTTGTGGAAAGAAGCCAAATAAATGTTTAAAAAGCATTTTCATCATAATTTCTAATAATTCAGAAGCCATTAAACATAATACCAATGCAATCCAATTTCCTCAGCATTATTCTACTATTTGTGTTTATAACAAATTAGAGTCACACTTGCACAAAATTTTAGAGTTGGAAGGAACCTCAGAGAGCACTTCATTAAATTCCTAATTTCACTGAGAAAGAGATTCAGAGAAGTTAGAGTGACTTCACCAAAATTACTGATCGAGTTAATTGGAAAGTTCTCACTTGAACCTATTTTTCCCAGTTTCTGTTCCGGTACCATTTCCATTGACACGGAGCATATATCCCAAATTTCATGAATATACCTGAGAGCATCTCAACATAAAAGTGGCAAGTAGCAAAATTTTTAAAAGTTGAAATTCCAAAACTATATATAATTTTATGGAAGAAAACGTTAGAAATATTACTTCCCCTTGTCAAAAAATTTGCTAATGTATGATTTTAGTTTTTTGTAAATCCTTTACCAGTGTTTATATGTATCACCTATAATTTTTTCTTTATCATTAATATAACATATTTAATACACACCAAACCCAATATGTTATGTATTTTTATAAAGAAAAATAACTTATAAAAACTAAATCTGTCACATCACCAAAGAAACTGAATGTAGTAATAATTGGCACTAACTTTTCTACCTCGTCCTCACCCCATCTCCTGCCTCTCTCACTCATAAGTCACCACTATCTTGGGTCTTGTGTTTAGCTTTCTTTTGTCTTGGTAAATTATTTTATCACATACATATGCATTGCTAGGAAACATATTTTTAAGTTTTATTTAGTTTTAAGCTGTACAAAAGTAGCCTTATTCTGTATGCAGTCCTCTGGCAATCGCTTTCTCTCAACTTCAGGTTTCTAACCTTTATCTGGGATGATCCATGTAGATTTAGTCCATTCATTTTTCCTGTTGTAAACGGTTCTCTTTTTGGTAGTATAAAGCAAATAATTCATCCCTTCTCTGAGGCAATAATGTTTTCTGAAATATCTTGAACATGACTCCTGAGGCACATCTGCAGACATTTCTCCAAGTTATAACTGATTCAGGCCAAGCGAGCCTCCAAACTGGGGTTTCGCCCAGGGAGGTTCCTGGCTTCACCCGGGAAAGAATTCGAGGTCAAGTCCGTGTTGTTAGACAGCAATCTCTCATTGAGCCGTGATGCTCCTTTCGGAGCAGGTCTAACTCACAGGCAGTGCTCCCAGAGTCCCCAAAGATAGGCTCTTGGCCACTGTACTTATTTCCACTTATACCCTCCTTCAATTACCTGCAAATTAAGGGTCAGGCTAATGTAAATTGAGGCTCAAGTTATCCAGAACTTTGTAGGAAAAGGGCGGCAATTTCCAGCTAGTTGCCAGGGAGAAGGGGAGCAACTTCATAGATATTGCCATAGCACTTGGAAATTGTCATGACGCTGGTGGGAGTGTCTTATGCTAATGAGCAGTGAGGGCAGCTAGGGATTGCTTTGGTTACCATCTGCTGGTTCCTGCCAGTTTCTTCACTTCATAACTATGCATGGCATTTCTGGGTTGTATGCTGTGCGAATGCCAAATTGTTTTCCAAGTTGGTTCTACCATTATCTTCCCGCGGAAATGTATAAGAGTTCCTGTTGATTCATATCTTATCCAATAGTTCATATTGTTATGCTCTTTTTTACCGTTATTTCACAAGTGTAAAATGATTTCTCATTGTGGTTGTAACCTCCGTTTTTGTAATTTGGGATGACATTGAACATACGTTTCCTCTTCTGTGAAGTTACTATTCAAAATTTCTTTTGAATAAGTATCTCTGACTTGATAATTTATATTTTGTGTTTCAATACTTGTCTGTTGTGTATGTTGTGAATATCTTCTAGATTTTGATTCATCTTCACTTTTTAAACTCTCCTTTATTGAACAGAACTTCTAAATTTAAAGGTAGTTGAGTGTATCAATCTGTTATTTTAATTAGCACATTAGGTCTGTTAAGAAAATACTTTCCTATTATAAGATCAGAAAAATACTTTGTTTTCTAAAAGAGATGTGTGTGTGTGTGTGTGTGTGTGTGTGTGTGTGTGTGTGTGTGTGTTGTGAAGCAGAAGTCTGATATCAGGTTTTGTTTATGCATCAAAAATATATATTAATAGTTTATTAAACAGGACCCACCAGGCCTGCTTTGTCATATACTGAAACTCCATAAATACGTTCTGAGGTTTCTATTCTCTCCCTTAATTTTCATCGTTTTATTTTAAATTTTGATTATTTATGTATTATATCTAATCCTCCACTTCTTCAGTTTCTTGGCTGTTCTTTCTTTTATATACATTTGAGATTTAGCTTGACCAGATCCATGAAAAAAAAAAACTGTTGGTATTTGGACTTTCATAGAATATATCTCAACTTTGGGAGAATTGACATCTTTGGAATGCTATTTCTTTCCAACCAAGAACATGGTATTTATGGTCTTTTTAATGTAGAGTTTTAGCATTTTTTTCCACACGTTTTGTACGCATTTTGTAAGATGTATTTTTAGTTGGTTTGTTCTTTATATTGATAGTGTATATAATGGGTTTTTGCTGTTTGTTTCTGACTGCTTTATTGAGATGTGATTGATGAAATGTGTTTTTAAATGAAATTTAAAAATTTTGGCTTTGGTATACATACTAAAAATATTCCAATTTTTTCCAGTGAGCTTATACCTGTATAACATGCTACTCTCATATTATTGTGAGTAGTCTGCCTGTAATATTTCTTTTTAATTTCAAGATAGATAATATAATTATAGTTACTTCTTCCAAATTCTTATGTTTGTATTCCTTTTTTTCTTTCCCTGCATTGTTTCCATGATCTAGTACATAGTTGAAGAGAATCTAAGAAAGCAAGCGTCTTTGTGTTGCTCCCAATTTTAAAGATAATAGCTTCCAATTAATCCTTATTACAAGAAATGTACATTAGTTTTTATTTGTCCCAAGTACATTGTACCATTCATATCTATAGATTTATGTTTTTAATGAGATTTGGAATATTTTCAGCCATCATATCTTCAAATATTATCTCTCACTCATTTTCTCTACTGTCTCTAATTGTTGTGTGTGTGATCTTCTCATTCTATCTTTAATACATCTTTATGATTATTTCATATTTTTCTCTTCTTACCTCTTAATATTTCACTTTATCTTATATTATTTATTAGATTGTATTTTCCATTTCTCTGTTTCTTTTCAACTCCGTTTAATATATTGGTAAACTTTATGTCGACTTTCAAATTTAAATAATTAAATATACCTATATAATTAATGTTATATGATACATATTTAGACATACAGCCTAGAAGTTTTGTTTTCAAATTTCCACATTTATCCCTGATAATGTGTTACTGCTGATCAGTCTTTGAAATTGTGTCATTTTTTTCATTAAATATGTATATATAATTATTCCATATTTTGTATCAAAAAATTCTAATATTTTTTGTCTTTGGCCACATTAAAATTGTATGTATGCATATTCACTTATTTGTCATTGCTGATTTTCAATTTCAGTGGTCCAAATTCTCATATATTTGTGTTTATTGATTGAAAACTCGTTGTTTGCTCTTAAATAGGAGTTGTGTGATGCTAAATTGGGACATTCCGTTACAGAAAAGATTTGTTTCAATCAGTAGCCATGGGATGCCACTATCTCTGACTTGTCCAGCTCTATATCTTTTAAGTATTTCAGTTCCGACTTCACATCCTAGATTGACATTCCTATGCCTCTAGCGATCCAAGTCTCCCTGTTTCCTTCACAGGGCTACTGGATGGTGACCTGATTGCACAATTTATTTGTGCACAATCCTCCTTTAATTCTTCATTGTGCTTTATCAATATATTAAGATACTGAGGCTGCAGTTCACACTTTTTATTTATTAATTATTTTATTTCAGTAGGTTTTGGGGAACAGGTGGTGTTTAGTTACCTGAATAAGTTGTTTAGTGGTGATTTTTGAGATTTTGATGCACCTATCACCCGAGCAGTGTACACTGTACCCAATGTGTAGTGTTTTATCCCTCACCCCCCCTCACCCTTTCCAAAGGACTTTCCCCAAAGTCCATTGTATCATTCTTATGCCTTTGCTTCTTCATAGGTTAACTTCCTCTTATGAGTGAGAACATATGATGTTTGGTTTCCCATTCCTGAGTTACTTCACTAAGAATAATGGCCTCCAATTCCATCCAGGTTGCTGCAAGTGTCATTATTTTGTTCCTTTTCACGGCTGAGTAGTAATCTATGATATATATATACCACAATTTGTTTATCCACCCATTGATTGATGGGCATTTGGGCTGGTTCTATATTTCTGCAATTGTAAATTATAAATTTTGTTGCTGTAGTTCACACTTTTACATAGAGAACTTGCTTTACTAGTTAGAATTGATTATAAAATGCTATTTTGAAACTACATTAAAGCAGATTATCAATCTACATATAAGGAAGGGGATTTTATTGCTAAGATATTTACAAAGGTAATGAAAATATAGTACTTTTGTCATACGTGTTCCTATATCCTTTAAAACTCCAAGCAGAGGCCTATAGATACATGGACAGAAAAATAGAAGGTCAAAATAATGGGTGAGCAATTAAATATGCTCATGGTTAACAACTATAGCATAGAATTGGAAATATTTAAAGCTATATTGCTGGTATTATTTACATCCATGGCCAATGCAATGTCATATTTGCATTTCTGTGTTTTCTGTAAGTTCAAATAAAATACTGTTTTCCACAATTTGCTGTCAGTATAAAAAATAAATATAAGTGTCTGAATATTGCTTTTCTTTTTGTTACTGACACAATGCTTCCTGCTCCCCAAAAGTTTAGATGAAATTATATCACTTAGGCAGACAAATATCCTTTTTTTAGCTTTTTGAGTATTTATAGAGAATTTGGGTTGATAAGATGTCTTGGGTGTATCCAGTCTGCACACTTGGCCCTTGACAGAATGAGGTTATGTACTGATGGAAGCATATCCTGGAGTTAACAATAATCATATAGAATCCAATGGATGACATATAACATTGTCTTGATAACATGTTTCCTATTAATATATCGGTTAACAAATTTACCTTGTTTATTGAACAGATAATATGCACGTTTTACTAATATATTATTAATCCTCCCCAGTAGATTTATAATAAATAATTCAGTGAAAATATATTTGTTTTAAGGGAAAACCTGTTACATTTTTGAAGTGAATTTTTCTGTAATTAGATTACAACATGACTACATTTTAGTTTCCATGTTTAATACATAATATTATATATTTATATTTACATGCTGATAATATACTCTTAAAAATCGAGACTTTTCTGAAGAAAACAAGTCCTGATACCTTATTAAAATATATCATTTTATCTTTTATGTGCTGCAAGGAACTGAACCAAAAATCTGTATGAACTTTGCATTGTCCTCCATACTAATTTTAAGCTAATATTGCAGAACTAATGACAGCCTTGAGAAATGCTATTATCAATTCCAGCTGTCTCTTGCATCAAGAAACCCTGAATTACAGCAACATCTTTGGAAATGAAGCTCTTAATAAAATCCTTTACAGACAAGCTCCCGTTTTAATATTTTGCAGACTCCTTTCTATTGTGGCTATCTTCTTTCTTCACAGGAAAAAACTTATGACAGCCTCAGTTATTTTACGTTTTTATTTTTTAAATCACTTGGTCTAGCTGAATGATGTTACTGAACCGCTTACCCACGATCTGATGATTTGGAATATCTCCAAATGTTGGTATATTTGATAATGTTACTCAATCAGTCTTTCTTGTGGTCTGAAAACTGTATGATTTCTCTTCTGGATTCTCTACTTTCTTTTTTTTTTTTTTTGAGACGGAGTCTCGCTCTGTCGCCCAGGCTGGAGTGCAGTGGCGCAATCTCGGCTCACTGCAAGCTCCGCCTCCCGGGTTCAGGCCATTCTCCTGCCTGAGCCTCCAAGTAGCTGGGACTACAGGCGCCCGCCACCACGCCCGGCTATTTTTTTTGTATTTTTAGTAGAGACGGGGTTTCACCGTGGTCTCGATCTCCCTGACCTCGTGATCCGCCCGCCTCGGCCTCCCAAAGTGCTGGGATTAACAAGCCTGAGCCACCGCGCCCGGCCTCTCTACTTTCTTAAACATAAAACCACAGCTCTTCTAGGTTATATGTATCTAATCAAATTAGAATGAAAAAAAAGTCTTATTCCACAAAGTAACAAGTTCTTCCCAGATTCTTCAGATGAAAATACACTCCAATGCCATGCATCTACTGTAACACTTACTACCTAATATTTACAGTAAAATTATTTACACATATACTCGTCTCCTTATATCTACATGACATTATTGAAGGTATTCTACATATACAGTCAGATGTGAAGAAACACCAATTTAGATAGACTTTGAGCATTTGTTATTATACTTTTTTAGTTACTCAGTCATTTAAAAATCTTCTTTAGATACCTACTATGTTTCAAACTACATCTTCCTTTTGACGATAAGGAAAAGAACATACTGTTTGTGAATTTTTGATATCCACAATGTCATGCATAGAATGGATCATGGACTGACAAATAATCAAACACACACTAATTTCAATGACTTAAGTGCAGGTGCATATTTATCTAAAAAATGAACTCAGTGGACAGAGAAGAGAGCCTTCAACTCTACATGGTGGTGAAAGAAGCTATGCTAAATAAATGTCATTTAACTAAACTTAAAATGATGGGGAACCGCTCACCTCAATGAAGAGATGTGTGTAAGTCAGAATTATAAATACAGTCTCCAATGGGCAAAGGAAAGGAGAGATGAAGGATCTTGTTTTGGTTGACTATATGCAAGTAATTTGTAACGCCTGCGGTTCAACTTAACTGCAAGTAATAAAAAGACAACTATTATACGATGAAACTAGAAAGCTTGGCAAAAACCAAATTGGAAAGGATTTCTGGATAACATGATAGGATTGATGGTATTAGAGAGCCACTGAAGAATTCTGTGCAACCGTGACATGAGAAAACTGTTTAATTTTAGAACAGTCATTTTGATGCAACATTTTATATTCATTAGATGTGAGTAAGAATGTATGTAGAAGATCCCAGGCTGAAGGTTAGAGATGATTAACAACAATGCTAATATTTACTGAACATTTATAATATTGCAAGCATTATTCTAATTTCTTTAAATACATTAGCCCATTTAATCATTCATGAGTTAGTTATTACTAACTGCATTTTATTTATAAGAAAAACAAGTTACAGAATATTAAATAGCTTGCTCAAAGTTGCAAAATTTCACACGGTAGAGTGGAAATTAACGTTTATCAGTATACTGGGAAGTGCTTAATTTTGCTCTACCAACTTATTGCAGATAAGCATTAAACTCTCTTGTTTGTCTTAACTGATCCCTTCATGCTCTTTTTCTAACTAGGCAATCACTCTGTACTTCCATACATGCCTTAGGATTTCTGCCTTTGTGATTTCACATAGGCAATTGGCATATGGGCAATTCTTACTTCATCCTGTAGAATCTTTCAGAACCCTGCTTGAAATTCTCACTTAAATTCTACTTCTAAATTTTCTGTAGTATTTCAGTCACATGGATATATTACTTTTACATGACTGAGTTGCCCCCATTTATAATTTTTTAATTTAATCTTTCATAAGATTTCTTACTGGTAAGAAAATCACATCAGTTTGTAAATTTTGTATTTCCCTAAGGCCCATGCAGGTCAGAGTCTTGAATACAGCTGTGTTTAATAAATCCTATTTACTGACCTATTAGCAGCTCATGATTCAAAAAATATTTCCTAAGTCCTTCTTTACCGGAAACCTCAATGGTTGCTGGAAATAATGAGAAGATACCAGAAAGAATCACAGAGCTATATTGTACTTGTCTCTCTTCCTCATGGAGCATGAACAGAATACAAATCCTGAAGAATGTAGGAGACCCCTGTGACTGGAGCTTGTGATAAGGTGAGGAAGGGCTTGCGGAAGAAAGGAATTCCCTCTAGTGGCTTGATGGAGCACCAGCAGTTTCCGCTATATTCAGTAAATGCAGAGAAGAAAATTAAGAACTTGACAAAATGACTGAATAAGGACAAAACTAACTGTTCATGTGGCAAAAAAAATGGTAAGAAGGGAGTTGATGCCTCTTACCTTTTAGAGAAAGTCAGTGGACTTCCTAGGTCCTTCCTTTCTTTTGTATACTCTGCCTTTCCTCTGCCATTTTTTCTCTCATTTCCTTAAGGTCTAATTTCTATCTCTTACTATGTATTAACTTTGCACTCCCTTGTCTGCAAACAATAGCAACAACAAAAAACTACCTGCCTTCAGCAGGGTAATTAAATTGCCTTCTTTCCTTTGGTCTCTAGGCTTCAGCTTTCTGTCCCTTTGTAAGATCTTCACATCTAAATATTTCCTAATTGAGGGTTGGCCATTGGCCTCCCTCTCTACCCGTCACGGCTTCCATTTTTCCTTTATTCTTCACTCACCCTCTACCATATTGAATTTCAGTCACCATTTATATTTTTATATTAAATATTTTTTCCTCCATGCTGTATAAAAAGCATAATACAACAAACAAAGTTGGGGTTCTGACACTAACTTCAAGACTCAATACTTATAATAAAGGGACAATAATCAAGAGAGTGTAGCATTGGTGAAAGAATGTACAAATAGATCAATGGAACAGAATAGAGAGGCCAGAAACAGACACACAAAAACATAGTCAATACATCTCTGACAAAATAAAGACAATACCATGCAGTAAAGATAGATGTCAACAAATGGATCTACAGCAGCTGGACATCCACATGCAAAAAGCAACAACAACAACAAAGAAAAAATAAATAAAAAGAATCTAAGTCAAGACTTTACATGCTTTACAAGAATTAACTCAAAATCGGCCATAAAATGCAAAAGATAAAACTCCCATTCCTCAAGGATCTAGAACTAGAAATACCATTTTGCCCAGCAATCACATTATAAAACTCCAAAAGATTATAAATCATTCTACTATAAAGACACATGCACACGTATGTTTATTGTGGCACTGTTCACAATAGCAAAGACTTGAAACCAACCCAAATGCCCATCAGTGATAGACTGGATATAGAACATATGGTACATATACACCATGGAATACTATGCAGTCATAAAAAAGGATGAGTTCATGTCTTTTGCAGGGACATGGATGACTCTGGAAACTATCGTTCTCAGCAAAGTAACACAAGGACAGAAAACCAAACACCGAATGTTCTCACTCAAAAGTAGGAGTTGAACAATGGGAACACATGGACACAGGGAGGGGAACATCACACACTAGGGCCTGTCCCGGGGTGGGAGGGCAGGAGAGGGATAGCATTAGGAGAAATGCCTAATGTAGGTAACGGGTTGATGGGTGCAGCAAACCACCATGGCACGTGTATATCTATGTAACAAACCTGCTTGTTCTGCACAGGTACCCCAGAACTTAAAGTATAATTTAAAAAAATAAATGAAAAAAAATCACATGTACCACATATATACATACAACTAATATGTACCCATAATAAATTTTAAAAATTAAATTAAAAAATAAATAAAACATAAGTGGAAATTTAAAAAAAAACTCCTAGAGGACAACATACTATTAAAACTAGATAACCTTTGGTGACGACTATTTAGACACAACATCAAAGCCATAATCGGTGAAAGAAATAATTGATAAGTTGGACTTCATTAAAATTAAAATCTGCTCTGCAAAAGACAATGTCAGATGAATGAGACAATAAGCCACAGACTAGGATAAATTATTTGCAAAGGACACATATGATAAAGGACTGTAATCCAAAATATACAAAGAACTCTTAAAACTCAACAATAAGAGAACAAACAACCCAATTAAAAAATGAGCCTAAGTCCTTAGCAGACACCTTACAAAGAAGACACAGATGGCAAATAAGCATATGAGAAGTTGCTCCACATCATACGTCATCAAGGAAATGCAAATTAAAATGAGATAGAACTGCACACCTACTAAAATGGCCAAAATCCGGAATACTATCAACATCTAATGCCAAGGAGGATGGAGAGCAGTGCATTCACTGCTGGTGGGAATACGAACTGATACAGTGTGGCACTTTCTTAAAAAACTAAACATCCTCCTTCCATACCATCCAGCAATGATGCTTTTTGCTATCTACTTATAGCAGCTGAAAATTTATGCCCATGTAAAAGCCTGCACAGGGATGTTTATAGCAGCTTTATGCATCATTGTCAAAAGCTGAAAGTAATCAAGATGTCCCTCAGTAGATGAATGGATGAGTGAATGGTGGTAAGTTAGGACAACGGAATAGTATTTAGTACTAAAAAGAAATAAACTTTCAAATAATGAAAAGACACGGAGGAGCCTTAAATACATATTATTAAGTGAAAGAAGACAATTCTTAAAAGGCTATATATGATTCCAACTATAAGACATTCTAGAAAAGGCAAAACAACGGAGGTTCACAAAAAGATCTGTGGCTGTCAGGAGCTGGGTGGAGGAAGGGTGAATAGGTGGAACACACAGGGTTTTCAGGGCAGTGAAAACTGTATGAGAGGAATGGTGGATATAGATAGGTGCCATTATACATTTGTCAAAACCTACAAAATATACGTCAAGAGTGAATCCTAATGTACTCTTAATTTTGGGTGATTATGATATGTCAATTAAGTTCATCAACTGTAACAAATGAACCACTCCAGTAGGGATTTCAATAAAGGGGAAAACTACTCATGTGTTTAGGCAGAGGGCATATGGGAAATCTCTGTATCTTCTGCTCAGTTGTGTTGTGAACCTAAAGCTGTTTTAAAAAATAAATCCTAGAAAAAATATAATTTCAACTAACCCAAAGAACACTTACTATGCACCAGGCTTTCTCTTCTACTACACACACACACACACACACACACACACACACACACACGCACACAATTATTCAATATATGAGCATTTAATATTAAAATGAATATATTTTTAAATTGATTTACTATTTACTCAACTAATCTTCAGCACAAACTATATAGTAGTCTTTTTTTATAATCATCATTTTAAAATAGAAGAAACCAAGAATACAACATTAAGTAACTTGCCCATGACACAAGTCTACTAAAGGGAGAGCTGGGTTTCGAACCTGGCACCTGTGTCAGGAAGTCAGGCTGCCATCCTGAGTCTGTTAGTCTGGGTCGGATGCCTGGAGTGAATGATCTTACAGGATCATATACATGCTCTTTGCAGTTTTCTTTAAATGTGTATTTCTTCCAATAATAACGTGCTCAGCGCTTGTTTTCTCTGCTGGGCTGGAGGCTCCCTGAGGGCAGGGAAAGCATCTGCTTACTTTCCCCTGTGTCCCACCCCTGGTGTAGAGTGGGTGTCAATCAGTGCTTGTTCACAGACTCCTAGGAGAGCAAGCCAATTAGAGAAACTCACAGCAAGAAAAATGCCAACTGCTGAAAGTGTCGACAGCAAATGATTTTCTGCTTTGTTGACTTTTACTAAGGGCAGAATAGAAAACTGTCACATGTGACTCAATATAAAGTGGTATTTTCTCAAAGTTATACCTCAGAAAGGGTATCACCTTGTATTTAAGACCTCACAAAGTATCTCACATTACAGGGCACTTTTGAAATGATTTAATTTCGAACCACAAAGTACTGTTTGGGGGAAGATATGTAACCTGAAACAACTTCAATTAATGATAGCTCGAATGCTTATAAAAGCCACCTGAAGTAATAGTAGAAAAAGAGACAAAGAAATTGAATACATGTTTATGAATTATTTAGAGAAAATGACCTCACAAGTTCAAATGTTGGATGTCATTACAAACAAGTATTGTATTATAATATATGTTAAAAGTAATACAGTAAATAGTTTACCCACATCATGAAGCAGATGAATTTATATTCATAAAGCAAATTAAACTAATAATGTTCTTAAGGTGACATGAAGGGATACTTGTGGTTTGAGATTCAGTTTCCAGTAATGGCATCTTATACAGATCCCCAAATGTACTACATGACACACAACTTGGATGGAAGTAGCTAATATTTAAAATGTGAGCACAGAGTTTGAATTAAATTTTTAAATTAAGATGTTATGGAAATATAATAGCTCTGTATTGATAGTTTATGATACCTATGTAAAATTTGGTTTTATATACAAATGTAATCAAATAATTTGATATATTATTAATTATATAAATATTAGATGCATTTATAATGATAGAAGTTTACTACATATAATTATAATATATAATCTAATATGATTTGTTCTATAATTTACATATGAATAACAATGTATAAATTATAGATATAAATACCAGGTGTGATTGAACACATATGCATAAGTGAGTATATAATTAAATCCATTCAATGTTTATGTATTCATATTGACCTAAATTTTTTTTATCTTTTTATTGGAAAATTAGAGACATGTTTTTGTATTCACGTTCACCTTAAACATGTAATTCTTCCTATCCCTCCTCCCTCACTTGACATCCATCCTTCTCAGCAGAGTCATATACACTAACCTCAGTGACCCAGGGAGGTTGGCACCTTCACCCAAGTACATTCTGTATACAGGTCCAGAGTTGTCCTCCCTGGTTGTGGGTGTGATGGTAACAGGTAAGAAACCAACAAGCCTTGGAACAGTGGTCTGTGAGGCAGGAAGGACCAATGTGCTCTTTCTACTTTTTTCCCTTTTCTTCATTCCACCTGAACTTTGAAATACTACCATGGATTATAAAAGTATGCAGACTATATTTATCAAATACATTTATTTATATCTAAACAACAATGATTTTAGGGGCAGTAACAATTTGTGTAAATTATATTACTGTCAAATTGACTTGTTACAAATTTTGTAGAATCATATCACTAATACCTGTCCATGAACCCTCAGTTATTTCAGTTTTCAGGCCCCATGATGATAAATTCATAAATGGGAAAAAAACATCCAAAACATCAAAGAGAACACAACCTCTGACCGTCCCAGGAATTTGTATCTACAAAGATGAATATACAACTAATTTTAAACCTACTATTATTTTAGTTAGGGGACATATTACTATTTTTTAACTTTATCTAGTGACATACTTCTTGTGGTGTACTCTGTTATGCTTGTAACAAACAAAACCCTCTAAAACATCCATTGTGTAGATGTATTCCAGAGGTTCTACGTATAATTGCCAAAACCACAGATATGTCAGATTCCTATGGGAATGTTTTCTGTATAACACTTTTTCCTTTCTTCTTAATCTTCATGTTTACCTTTGAAAATAAAGATGTTTTAAAGTGTTTATGAAATTCACGTGTATTTTATTTTAAATAAAAATCTCAATTTCAGAGATTTTCTATCCAAGCAATTTGTTTTAAATAAAGTATTTTTTTCAGTCATTCATATCATATTCAAGAATAGTATCCTTTACTTCATTCTGAGATAGCTGTTTTCAGAATCTAAGGATCATTAAAGGGTAGAACTGAAGAGAGAATGTCCATGTGTTCTACATTCCTCCCCTGCTGCGCACCATGCAAAATTCATATCTAGCAAAAAATGTTACCCTTCAATGTGTGGTAAATTGTGTCTGTCTCTCTTGAAACCTTTGTAAGAGAGCAGCATGTAATATGTGGCTGTATGTTTTAGATCCAAATGTCGGCCTCAGTTTTCTGAGAGCGGGCATCAAAGAGAGTGGACGGATATAATCTGTTATAAATTCACGCAGCCTTTTAATTCTTGCCAAGTGAGAAATTCACTGTGCTCACTATAAAATTTAGGGAGATACAAGCCCCTTTCTGTGTTTTAATAACTATTTAAAATTCCTTGTGATATTAACATGTTTTCCTACTCACCATTTTCCAGTTCTCACTCAACTTCCAGGAATTTGATTTACCTACACTTATACGAGATGTCAGTCTCGGAAAAGACAGCACAGCCAACAAGATGAGAGCTGGATTCAGAGCCAGGCTGCCTGGGTTTGACTCTATTCTCTCCTATTTTCAGATATGGCCTTGGATAAGTTTAATGCGTCTGTCTCAGCTTCTGCAGTTGTAAGATGAATATAATAGTTTTTACCCCGAGAGAGTTATTTAGAAAATTTAATAAGTTAATACATGATTGCTTAGAACAATTGCTGACACATAATGAAAGCTATATGAGTTTGTTTAAACACGATCACAGAAACGGTTAAGTGAAAAGAACCTATTTGCCGCTGTTTTTAGAGGCATCACTGTGCAGTAGCGAGTATCATTCATTCTCCTGTGGCCCACTGTGAAATGCCTGCTACATGCCAGCATTTTCGTTATTTCCTGCATCAAATGCTTATTGAGCACACTGCACACTGGGCCCCATTTTAAGTGGCAATGACCAATTCTGAAAATGTCAGGATATTTAAGCCTCAGGAGCTGGCAGCACAAAGGGGAGAATCTCACATATACAGAAAGATAAAGGCTCATAAGCACCTTAGTAAGCATCTTTGCAAGGTAAAGAGGAGTGGGAAATTTTAAATTAAGGCCACCATGGTGTGACCACAGCTAGTACTCTGGAGCCAATACAACTTAGTTTAAATGCTAGATCTGCTAATTATCAAACTTCTGAACAAAAATAAATTATCTTACCATTTAAGCTTCCATTTCCTCTCCGCAAAATGTGGAGATCACATTTCTCTCTGCAAAATGTGGAGATCACATCATAACAGTGATGTTGTTAATAACTTTTTATGACAATAGCTAATATTGATAGAATATTATAATTCAGGTAATAAGCTGCCGACTTTCTGTGGCTCCTGAAGAATTGTACATAAAGTTGTTTGACTAATGCCTTACAGATTAGTAGACATTTTAAAAACAGCTGTTAGTATTTGTTTTATTTCCTTTAACATTATATAAATCTGCATGTGAGTTGAAGGGATAACTGCCTTTCAGTAGTGGGTAGATTTTGGTTTCCTCTCTACTTTCTGAAGAGTCTGACTGAGTCTATTATTGGATCAGAAAGCCTTCTGTCCAGGGCGGTTTATGAAAAAGGGGTCCTGGAGTGTTTGCATGCTTCAGTGAATGGGAACAAATAATTAATTCTGAAAGGTCATTGTAACTTCCAAAGTATCTCACATAATCTGAACACCTAAAATGCAGTGAGGGGTGCATGGTGGATGGGACACAGTCATTTTTGGTCTCCTCAGACAAAATACAAGTGAGGACACTGTGGTCTTTCTATACAAAGATAATGTATTTCCCAAACGAGTCAGGCTGTTCTTAACTCAGACTCACTAGTACTTGGTTAGACGTAGAAAATACAGTTATACAATAATTTGGCATGATAGATTCATTTCATTGTAATGTTCAGAAGGCAAAAAAGAGACTGTTATGAGACGGAGTCAGAGCAAGTTGTGTTTAGTCAGCAAGGGACAGAATTTTTAATTATTTCTGAGACTGACAACAAGCTACCTGAAGATTTTAAGCATGAGAATGTCAGGATAGATTTTATGTGGTTTTAAAAGTTTATTTGGCTGCCAGATGGAGAACACAGAGAAGGATTAAATGCTGGAGTGGAAGGCCAGATAACAGGTATTTTAATAGTTCAGGCAAGATATGGAAGTGGAGTGGTGACTTACACCTGTAATCCCAGCAATTTGGAAGGCTGAGGCGGGTGGATCACTTGAGCCCAGGAGTTTAACACCAGCCTGGGTACTATAGGGAGACACCATCTCTACAAAAATTTTAAAAAATCATCCAGATGGCTGGGTGCGGTGGCTCATGCCTGTAATCCCAACACTTTGGGAGGTCGAGGTGGGCAGATCACAAGGTCAGGAGATCGAGATCATCCTGGCAAACACAGTGAAACCCCGTCTCTCTCTACTAAAAAACACAAAAAATTAGCTGGGCGTGGTGGCGGGCGCCTGTAGTCCCAGCTACTCGAGAAGCTGAGGCAGGAGAATGGCGTGAACCCAGGAGGCAGAGCTTGCAGTGAGCCAAGATCGTGCCATTGCACTCCAGCCAGGGCAACAGAGCGAGACTCTGTCTCAAAAAAAAAAAAAAAAGAAAAAGAAAAAAAAAGAAAAGAAAAATCAGCCAGGCATGGTGGCACACACCTGTGGTCCCAACTACTTGAGAGGCTGAGGCAGGAGGATCTCTTCAGCCCAACAGGTGGAGGTTGCAGTGAGCTTTGATGGCACCAATGCACTCCAGCCTGGGCAACAGAGTGAGAGCCTTTCTCAAAAAAAACAAAAACAAAAACAAGCAAACAACAACAAAAAATATATATATAATTATATATATAATTATAAATATATATAATTATAAAATATTATATACATATATATATAGAAGTGCCTTGGATGAGGCAGTAATACTAAGAATAGAAATGGTATATTTTCATGAGATAGCTGACATTTTTTTAATTCCAACAATCATAACCTGGGAATGAATAGTATCAGAAAGTAAGCAGGAGAATAAACAACAACAACAAGGTCTTGATTTTTAGCTTGAGCAATTATTGATTCTACTTCTCTAAGTGTGGAAATCTGAGGAATGCAATTTGGCCAGTGTGGGAAATGAAGATTCGTTTTTATTGTTAAAATTGAGAAGTCTATTAGATACTTAAATTGATATGTAAGTTGGCAGTTGAAAGTGTGATTTTAGAATTAGGATCTAGAAATTTTAGTTACATATGTATTTGAAGATGTTGCATTGAATATAGAATGTAGTTCAAGAGAAAGTTTGGGACTAAATACAATTAATATTTAAAATCCAGGGCTGAATGGAATCACTGAATAATAGAGAATATTTAGAGAAGCGAAGACAGCTCAGAATCCTGGGGAATGTCATTTAGAGAAGAGAAGAGATAGGAAAGGAGTCGGCAAGGAAGAATGGAAGAGAGGTGTCTGGGAGGAAGAACAAAAGGCAAAGGAAGGCTGTGTTCAGGAAGTCAAGGGAAGAAGGGGAGAGGGGGCTATGTTTTGATGAATGTTACTGAGCTATCACTGAAGAAGAGCTCAGAGATGCCGAACGTGGCAATATGGCCCCTTAGGAGACCTTGGTAAGAGCAGTCTGAGGGAAGCGATGTGGTCAAGTTCAAGTCGGATTTTACTGGTAGTGGGACTCAGCAAATGACTAGAGACAGGAATGTCAAGATGTTTTGTTGAGGAAAGGCATACCAAATTGGATGGGGAATTGGAAATGAATGTGAAGTAAAGGGATATTGTTATATTATTTAATTTTTAAAATATTGTTGATATTAGGTCATGTTTATATAATGATGAGGATAATCTGATGGGGGGAGAAATCAGAGATGCAGAAGAGAAATTTCACAATTGCAGAAGAAAGTTTCATGGAAATTTGGCAATACGGGATGGGATCCATCAAATTAAAGGATTAGTTTGGCACTGGCAGAAGGGACCTTTCATCTTTAATGATAGGTGCAAGACTAAAAATTATAATTTCAGAAGCAGAGAGGTTGGCAGTTATGGTGGTGAGATGATGAGCATATTTTCATCGGACGCTTTGGGGCACTTCCTTTTACATCTATGACTGTGGAGAAAAGCACGACTGTCCTGTGCATAAGCCTGGCAGGCATCTCTAGGTTGTCCCTGTAATGCTGAGTCAGGGGCCTCCCTCCCCAGCTGGCTCTGTGTCTTGCTCAAGCTCAGTGCCTTGGTAACCCAGTGTCCAGATGCTGAGAAACTGGTGTTTGCTAACACTTTCCTAAACAGAAAGCTTGAGACCAATGTATTTGTTCCTCACTTACTGTGCCCTCATGCTCATCTCATAAAACAAGACAGCAATAAGGTCACAAAGTTTCTCTCCCAAAGGCCATACTCACAGTTCCTCTAGGCCTCTTCATAGAATACCAGAACACAGAAGCTGTACACCTGCTGCAACTGCCCATATGTTTCTGTGCCAAATGCAGCTTGCTGGAAGTTCATGCATGCAAACTTGTGTGGATGCTATTGACCTGGCACATGGCAGGAGCCTTAAACTGAGTCATCTCAAGGGCTGAAGTCATCTCCTGAGGTATAGGGTAAGTTATAAGAATGGACAAGAACTAGGTGGCCATGTTGTCTGTCTGTAGGCCACTGCTGCTCTTGAGTTTATGGGAGCTGGCATCCCTCTTGAGGGTGATAGTAATTCACTGTGAATACCAGATGGCATGAGAATACAGGTGTCGCTTACTTCCCAGGTGTACACCAGGTCCATAGGGCATTAATGCCTGAGATAAGGCAGGTTACATGGAAGGCAGCTGATGGAATGGCTGTTTTATACACCAAGGGCCACACACTTCTGAGTGGGCAGATCATTCAGAAACCCTAAATTACAAGGGACACCTGGAGTGATTCTGCCACCAATTCTGTAACTTGGCTCCCCTTCAAAGTTGGAAGTTCTTCCTAGCACTAACAATAAGAAAGAATGGCTAAAAACTGTCCACTCCAAATCACTCCATGCCCCTTGAAATCCTAGAGAAGAAATACTGAGCTACCTCTCCTGGGAGTACCCAAGAGGAAAAGAAATCTTGGGATAGAGTAGATACATCCATGTAGTTGAGTGAAATCAAGAGCTTGGTGACGGAGTTAAGAGTCCTACTGCAGATATCCTTCTCTGAGTTCAGGACTCAGGAGCAGTCTACTTTATACTTGAGCTGGTTTTTGGTGATTTTAGAGGGCATCCCACACAGCTTTCTGAGAGGCTTCCTGACAGCCTCACTGAGACATAAATGTAAATCAGAATCCTTTTACTGAAGCTACTCTGAAACAGCGTGTCATAGTATCATGGTTACAGAAAAATTACAGGTTATATAAATGATGTCAGGAAATGGAACTCTCTATACCCAGGACTCTGCATCTCTGCCCAAAGGGAATACTAGAGATAAGATAATAGGAGAAGAAGAGATGAACAAGAAAAGGAAAGATAAATCATCACACAGACTTCTTTGTGCAGCAGATTCTGACCCAGATGTGTGGTGTGTCCAAATATTCCTCAGTCAGAATATGACTTTTGATCTGGCTTGGCTTTTTGTCCCAACCCAAATCTCATGTCAAATTATAATCCCTACATGTCAAGGGAGGGAACTGGTGGGAGGTGATTGGATCATGGGGGCTGTTTCCCCCATGCTGTTCTCATGATAGTGAGTCCTCATAAAATCTGATCGTTTAAAAGTGTGACACTTCCCCCATCCATCTCTCTCCCCTGCCACCATGTAAGATGTGCCTTGCTTTCCCTTCACCTTTTGTCATGATTGTAAGTTTCCTGAGGCAAACCCAGCCACGCAGAACTGCAAGTCAATTAAACCTCTTCTCTTTATAAATTGCCCACTCTCAGGTAGTTCTTTACAGCAATGTGAAAATGAACTAATACAACTTCTACAATTGGCCAGGAGACGAGGCTCCCTTGGGTCAGCCAGCATTGTGTCCATGAGTTTCCACACTCAATGGTACCTGCTGTTCACCCTGAGAACTCAGCACTACAGATGGACTAAAAACATGAATTACACCCTCAGAGTACATATCAAATAGATTCTATTCGTATGCTTTCATTGTAACCTGTCATCCATCAATACTTTTATATCTTAGTCTCATTAATCGTATCAAAAACATATACTAAAAATACTTCTCTACAAACATACATGACTCAAATCATCACAGTGTTTTGGAAAACAACTAAACCAGCAGTTGGACATCCAGGAATCTAGTTCCTACATGCCTGCACCTAACTGTTGAGACTTGCGCCAGCCCTCACAACTTGGTCTCCCTTACCAGAGTGAGCAGCGCCAGGGCCCCCTTTACAGTGGGTTCCTGCACATGACTGACCCACCACCATCATCAGTGTCAGCTTTCCTCCACAGGGACACTTATAAATGTCACGATTGTAATTAATTTTGTGTTAATGTAGTCAGGCTTTCCTAACGGATTGCATTAGTTTATATTGTTTTTCATCACCAAAGTGTTCAGGATCCTTGTCTTTGTAAATAAATTGCAAACATGTGACATCATATTGCTAATTTTCTTCCTGCAAGTTGGTAAAACGATTGTTTCTATTTTTAGTCCAGTAGGAAATATAGATTACATTCTGGTCTAACTATAAGAAAAGTTTTATGAAAGAGAGAAAAAAGATAATTTGTGGAATATAGGCTCGTTTCACCGGCTTTAGGTAACTAAGCAAATAAATGTATTTCTATGTCAACACTAAAATACAGTAATGACAATGAACACCTAAAAATAAATGAATGTGCAGGATTTTTTTTTTTTTTTTTTTTTTTGAGACGGAGTCTCGCTCTGTCGCCCAGGCTGGAGTGCGGTGGTGCAATCTCGGCTCACTGCAAGCTCCGCCTCCCGGGTTCACGCCATTCTCCTGTCTCAGCCTCTCCGAGTAGCTGGGACTACAGGCACCCGCCACCACGCCCGGCTAATTTTTTGTATTTTTAGTAGAGATGGGGTTTCATCGTGGTCTCGATCTCCTGACCTCGTGATCCACCCGCCTCGGCCTCCCAAAGTGCTGGGATTACAAGCGTGAGCCACCGCGCCCGGCCAAATGCAGCATATTTTTAAAGTCTGCATAATTTCAGTTATGATATAATACATGTCTAACATGTATTGTGTTTAATACATATTAATTTTATTTATATATATTTTAATGATGTAACATTTTTCTATTTTTTCTTTATAGTACCAATATATTGTTGGTGACATAATTTATAAAAATGTGGTAAAGTCAAATAATATTTAAGCTAGTAGAAAAAAATATGTTTTATTTGAAATAATGTTTGGCCACTTTGAGTAAAATGTCCTGGGATTACTTACGATCCGAACTCCCTTGGGCATCATTTTCTATATCAACAGTATGAAATAATTATATTGATTCCCACAATATTTTTCTCCTAGTTTAATGTAATTATGTCCATAAATCTCTCATCTCTCTCCTCAGTGTTTTTGTCTGTGTCTCTCTTTCTCCCTCCCTCCACACATACTCAGCCATATTTGTATCATTCATATTCATATAAATGCTAATTATTTCAAATGAAAACTAAAGAAAAAGGGTTCAGATTTTTAAAATTTATATTAATTAGCAGATGAGAAACACAAAAATATCTTTTTATTAGAATTTGAATCAATAAAAATGTTATAATATTATGCCCCTATAAAAAATTAAAATGATTAATTTACATAGCAGCTCGCCTTGTTTATTGTCTATAATACTGGTCTTAATTTGGAAATCAAAGAAAAATATTAAAGCAAAGGAAAACAAAACAAATGTACATATAAGTCAAAAGTTTTTGAAATTTAAGCAATATAGTATTCAGTTAGAAACATAATGAGCAATTATAATGTCATGTCATACTAGAATTTTTATACATTAAAAGCAGTATTCAGGTTTGGTAAGTTCTAAATGTACAGACTATATGTTTAAGGTACTATAGACATGTGCTTTACATTCAGACAAGACTGAATACAATATGATATTATCTGGAGAACGATTCTGTATCAGTGATACAAAGAAATGTACATCTATAATATTGATAAAACATTTAGTTACATTCATTATTTCAATGTATCACAAATCAAATGTACTGAGAAAAATGTTTTACATCTTTTCATCAGTATAGGGATTAAAATAATACATATTCCTCAAATATATTAACTATTGGGGTACTGTATAATTTCAAAAATTATTTTTTATTTATTATACCATATATACATTTGTTTTATAGATATATACACATTTGTTATATATATATATATACATTTGTTATATATATATACACGTTTGTTATTTATATATATATGTACACATTTGCTCTACAATAGTTTATAGATTTGCATTACAATTTTATACGATCTCACCAGGAGTTTGCTGCAGCCAGGAGCTAGCTGCTGGCTATGATTAGAGAGATTTATCTGTAGTAGAGTATCAGAACAATCCTAATTGGGGTGTGAGTAGATTAAACAGAAAATATTACCTCCATTAAGACCACGTGCTAAGCAAATCAGCCAATCACCCTTAGGACATAATGCTAACAAGCTCTTATGAATTCTCTGCATTAGATGGTGATTTCTTATACTTTTGAAGTCACCTCATATATTTGTCATTTAAATTTATCACTTCTAAACAGAGCTGCCTATACTACAGACATATGCTTCCAAAATGATGGTTATTCCTAGGAGAGGAAAACAAGTGAGAAAGTCTATCATCTCTCTTTATTTTCTAATAACGTTTTAAGAACTCAAAGTTCTTGATCATAGCTTTAAAAATCGTCAAATGCTGCAAAAGGTATGTGAGATGAATTTTATTGTAAACAGACTGGGAAAGGATAAACTAGTTCAATCTTTCTGAAAATAGTTTTGACAAGGTTTACAAATAGCCTTAAATATGCCCACAATTTAAATTTAATCCATTATTTCAACTGTGGGGTTCTATTCTAGGAAAATATTATATTTTATAGATAAATACAGATATAAACAAACCAGAGACAAGAGTTTGGAAAGGGCAAGTAGAAATCACTCAACCTTCCAACTAAGACCAACTTATATATTGTCGATTTTTTTAATTTTAGTTTTCATTTTTATGGTTATATAAGAGTTGTGCATATTTATGGGGTACATGTGATACTTTGATACAAGGATACCATGTGTAATGATCAAGTCAGGGCAATTGAAGTATCCATCACCTTAAACATTGATCATTTCTTTGTGTTAGGAACATTCTGATTCTAATCTTATAGATATTTTGAAATATACAATAAATTACTAACTATAGTCACTCTATTGTGCTACCATATGCTAGATATTATTCCTTTTATCTATCTGTATATTTGTGCCTATTAACCAACCCCTTTTTATTCTCTCCTCCTCTACCCCTCCCGGCCTCTGGTAACCATCAGTTTACACTCTAGATCTATGAAATCGATATTTTTAACTCCCACATACGAGGGAGAACATGATATTTGTCTTTCTCTGCCTAGATCATTTTACTTTACACACTGTACTCCAATTCCATCCATTTTGTTGCAAATAACAGAGTTTCATATCATTCTATGAGTGAATATTCCATTTTGTATATATACCACATTTTCTTTATTTATTCATCCATTGATGGACACTTGGGTAGATTCTATATGTTGACTATTATGAATAGTGCTGCAATAAATATGGGAGTGCAGACATCACTTCAATACCTGTCAATTTAAAATGTTCTTATAAGGGACAGGAATTATTTTCTATTTTATTGATCAAGTTATGACATTACTAGAGAAATAAAAATTATAATAATTTAATTTTAATAAATACATTCTCCATGTATAAAAGATTCATTCACAGTTCCAGATAGACCAATGGGTTTTAATGTAACATTGTATAAAAGTCTGGTCAATGTGGTTTTAGTTGTCATTAACCTTTAAGAAACCACCTTTTGTCACCTTTTGATGTAGTATCAAAGAAGAATATTTGCAAGTATCTGGAACAACCATGAAAATACCATCTCTTCTTTAACTTAATATATTTTTGAATTTGGTCTTTCATTTTATGCATCAATCAAAACAACACATTACTACAGATTGAGTACAAAACAGCCAGGAGAACTCAGCTAGCTTCAATTAAGCCTGGCGTTAAAGAGAATGAAGAATATGTAATGCAGTTTCAGCCTTCTCACCATATTATAGTTCTTTTTCATAAAAATATAATAATAATAACACTGTACGGGTTTATTATTGTGACTTTAATTTATAAGCACTTTTTCAAATTTTAATGTCTAATAAGGTAAATATAATTGGCGTTGCTTCTCAGTAATTTTTAACAGTGTTAGAGACCTATGCAAAAGTGTGAAGCTCACTTTTTAGAGGTTCATAAGAAAGAGAACTTAGTGCTCTCCATATTCTTCACCAGAAAAGTACCTGCTCTAAGCTTTAATGGTGATATTGTGAACTGCGCCAACAGCCGATTTCTGAGAGAGACAGCGAGAGAGAGAGAGAAGAGTCTTTTAGTAGCCTGTATCTATCAAATTGATCTTGCGGACAAACACCTCGCCATCTGATCCGTCTCACACTCAAAATTCATATATTTGATACTTTTCCTACATTTATGAACTCTCTTTTCCATTTATGAACTCTCTTTCCCTTTAAACCTTTTCTCTTAAAGAAATGCAGTCCATGTCTATGACACACCTTGAGCTCACATGCTTCTCCTGCCTGCTTCCCCGACAGCATTCATGGTTGAGCTGAGAGGTCCGTGCCAGTTCTTTCCTTCCCTAAAATGTAACTTGCAATCTAAGTTTTAAAAATGGAGCTATTTAACAGGCCCAAGGGATTCTGTATTGTTAGGTTAGTGCAAAAATAATTGCAGTTTTTGTCATTACTTTCAATGGCATAAACAACAATTACTTTTGCACCAACCTAAATACTTCTCAGTTTTTGAGAATTTCAGTGTTTTTTTCTTTTTTTAATCATATTTATTATATTGTGTGTGGTGGCTTTTTTTAATGTAAAAAAACACATTTTGATAATTTAAAATATTTTTCCAGAAATATAAAGATAGTTTAGAAGCTGTCTACTTGGGGATCTTTTAGTTTTCAGCTGAGAAGACTAAGACTAGAAGAAGCTATGTGACTAAACTCATGGATTGAATAGTGTCACTTTTCTGCCTGGGCTCTGTTGTCACGAACTTCTGGAGCCTCCATCTCCTCAACTACAAAATGGAACGTGTGTTTGTTTTCCTGTGGGTGTCATAATAATATACCATAAGCTGAGTGGCTTATAAAAACCAAAAACCAAAAATGTATTGTCACACAGTGTTGGAGGCTTGATGTCCAAAATCAAGATGTTGGCAGAGTTGGCTGCTTGTGAATGCCATGAGAAAGAGCCTGTTCCATGCCTCTCCCCTAGCTCCTGGTGATTTTCTGGAATCTTTGGTGTCCCCTTGGCATGTAGATCCATCTCTCCCTCTCTCTCTGCCTTCGTCTTCACACGAAGTTTTCCCTGTGTGTGTTTCTATGTCCAAATCTTTCCTTTCTATAAGGACATCAACCACACTGGATCAGGCGTTCACCCCCTTGCAGTATGACCTCTTTAAGTAATGGCATCTGCAAATGCCCTAATTCCAAAGAAGGTCACATCCTGAGGCACGTGGGCCAGGACTTCAAATATGAATTTGGGGGGACATAATTCAATCCATGACAGTAATATTTAAAATATTCTGTCAGAGCTTTTTTTAATAATTAAATGAGGCAAAGTATAGAACATGCTTGGTGCAGCCTCTGAAACATAATCAAAGGTCAATCAACGAAGCTACTCTTTTAGCATTTATGTGTAAAATGGAATCAAAGACACCAACTCCTTAGTGGTTTCATTAAGTTAATGCACCAATGTGTTATAAAATGCTTAGTAGTGTCTGTTATGTATTAGTATCCTAGAAATGGTAGCTTTCAGGTGGCTTAATGAGAAGCAAAAAGAAAAGCATCTCCTTTTCAGTATCAATATATCAACCAATGACAAGTGGGGAAGAGGAGAAGGAACAGACTCCAAGAGACAAGAATTTTAAAAAAAGAATCTCTGCATGTAGCTGCCCTGTGGGGATAGAGATAAGGAAAGAACAACTCAAGAAACAAAAGACAATCCATATGGCTGTGGTCTAAGTCACATTTCCAACAGAAATCATGTATCTGAAAGCTTTAAGTGGGACTATTAAAATATTCAATACATTCACTAATATTAGACATTTGCATGTTTTGACTATGATATACTAACCTACAAACTTCTTTTTTCTCACATGACACCAAGTTCCTCAGGAATATTAATGCTAGGTCTATCTGGCATGATATAAATTGTTCCCAATTTTCCTTCTAGGTATGTTTTTCATTAATGAGCCAAAGACTAGAACTTCCTAGGTAAATCATGCCCTAGGCCAAGCCCAGTTTAATTCCAAGCATGTTAAGATGTATGCACTAGCTTTGGGAGTCATATTTTAATTAAAAATATAGATTTATATTTTAGATGGATGAACTGAAAGTACTATGTGGCTCAAAGAGTCTGTCCACTTTTATCATAATTCCATTCACAGACTTGCCAGTATGCGCTTTAATCCTTTTCCTGATGTAAAGACATCTGCTTCTTAAGCTAATTTATTTATTTTCTTTGATGGTCATTCTGCTCAATGCATTCCATATGCTTATTACACAATGTTTGGAAATGCTGCATCTAAATTCTTTGCATATTTTGAATCATCAATACTTTTGTACTATGGATTGTCAGTTTCCTACTCATCTAAAAAGATCTCACATATTTTTCTCCCTGAAAGTAACTCCTTTTTCTTAATATAATCTGATATTTTCCAAAATAATGCAACCAAGGAAATCTATTGTTTTCCCTGTGAAGCCTACAGGGATCTTTTGATACTAATACTCCTAAGAGCATACTTATGACTTGCCGGTTGAAGTTGTGCTGAAGAAATCCAAGATCAAAGTTCAAAGTGGATCAGGACCAGGGAAAAAGAAAGAAAACTAAAACTAAGTCTGTACATAGGTGCAAGGCAGCAGCAGGTCAGGGCTTGATGTTACGCCACTTCCGTGCGGAAGCTGTTCAACATTGCACTTTATTGGCTGGGCGCGGTGGCTCAGGCTTGTAATCCCAGCACTTTGGGAGGCCGAGTTGGGCGGATAACGAGGTCAGGAGATGGAGACCACGGTGAAACCCCGTCTCTAATAAAAATACAAAAAAATTAGCCGGGCGTGGTGGCGGGCGCCTGTAGTCCCAGCTACTCGGAGAGGCTGAGGCAGGAGAATGGTGTGAACCTGGGAGGCGGAGCTTGCAGTGAGCCGAGATTGTGCCACTGCACTCCAGCCTGGGAGACAGAGCGAGACTCCGTCTCAAAAACAACAACAACAAAAAAAAACATTGCACTTTATCCTACCCTGTGCAACATAAATGTAATATCAAAATGAGCTGGTGTTGGCCAGCACTCTTCACCACTGATTCAAATTTTAGGAATGACTTTTCCTTTTTACAATAAAAAGAGACTTAAAGTTTGCCATAGAGAGCCAAAGAAAATAATTTTGACTTCTAGTATTTATTTTGATATCCTTATATTACATTGATGAGGATATCATGTTAATTAATTTTTTAAACTAAAAATTTAGTAGGTCCTTTTTGCTCCTCTTCCCAACTCAAAAACTATTTTTAAGTGAAAGTCATATTTACAATATATAAATCCCAACAGGTTGGGAAATTTCTGTACTTAAAATGAGTTGAAATTATTGATAAAATCCCAGGTAAATTATTTAGATCTCTTAAAGATACCAGGTGTTTCATTAAGGTTAGTTTTTGGAGCTAATTACTGTTTGGATAATTGAGAAAAGTGATGATAACCTATTTAGTATACATATTTTTTAATCATTTAAAAATAAAGTCAAAATATGATTGCATAGTTAGATAAAATTTGTATCTACTAAGTTTACTTTATATATGTAATCTAAGAAGTACAACATTTAAACAGGTGTTGTAATAAACAAAGCTTATGAATAACACTCTCTATTGTCAAAACTTACAGAATTGCTCACTTCTCTTCAATATTTACTGTTTTTCTTTCACACTAGGAGATATTTTCTGTTTGCTTTCGTTTCTCTTGTCTGCACATGTATACTCGAATGGCTTCAGAACACTAATTGTAAATAACTTAACAGTTTCATTTCTCCCCAGTCTTATCTGGTCAGAGGTTCTATCAAATTGGCTAAAAATTCCTTTTGTATGAGGCATATATCAAAGACTTTTTGTGTTTTAAGTTACAGAGGCCTACACATTTCTTCTTCTTCGAACATAAAGCCAGTGGTTCTTAACAGATGACAATATTGCCCTCACCCTGCTGGGGACCACTGCAATGCCTGGAGACATTGGCTACTGGTATCTAGAAGGTAGAGGCCAGGTATGCTGTCAACATCCTACATGCACAGGAAAACCCACACAACAAAGAATAATCTGACCCCGAATGCCAATAATGCCAAGATGGAAACAATCCATCATAGGTGATTCTAAAATGACACTTAGAATTAAAATTACATTGCATTGATTTAATTGTTCCTCACTCCTGCCTTGAAATCTCTTTTCTTCTTTACAGTGACTGAACCAAAATTGGTATTTTATAGGGAGCAGGTTCTCAGCAATCCAAAAAAATAAAATAAAAAAGCATGCTCTACATAATTGTCTACAAACAATCGTCTCTACATCAATATTTGAAGTGTATTGTAATATTCAAAACATATATAACATGTTTCATTCCCATTTTACATTCTGTTGATGCCATATACTTTTCTGCTTATGATTTTCATCTTTCACTTAATTATTAATAATATTATTTCAAAATATATAACAAATAAGTAGTAGAAATTATTGCTCATTCTATGGTAGTTTCAATCATTTGGTTTTATTCTAACATACAGCATAGTAACAGTATATATGTATACTAAAAAAAGAAAGTTATTATGTAGTATTAACAACTATAATGATAACGACAAGGATGATGACAGCTTATCTATTATGAGTGTAACTAACATTAATTTTGTACCTAACAAGTGTCAAGCATAGTGGTGAGAACTTTACTTATATTATTAATACATTTAAATTTTAGAAGGTGGAGGAATGTCAATGTAAGTCTCCCTGGATTGAAGTTACTTGTGATTTTCCCATTTTAATACAATTTCCTTACTAGTCTGGAAGATAATAAGCATTCAATATATACAAACTGAATGAATTAATGTTTGAAGAATTTAATCTCATTTCACAGACTCAAAATACATAGGTCATCTATTTATTTTCAGGATCACCCATTAGCTTCAATATACAGACCAGGCAATCTTATTCACAACTTCCTCTCACAAAATAGTGCCTGGAAAATGTCAGCTTCATAAAAGAAACTTTGAAATGAATTCATGAATGAGTATTTGAACCAATTATTTTGCACCCTATTATTTCATCAGAAAGAATGTAAATGAGACTACAAAGTAAACCATTGGACATTGCAACAGTCTGCTTCCCTGGGGTTAACTAAAAAGTTGATGAGAAAAAAAGTCATTCAGATAAAACCTTATCACAACTATGTGACTTTATTTGCTCTTTCTGAGAGTCTGAATAATTATCTCTCTATCTATCTATCTATCATCTATTGATCTATCTACCTATTTATCTTTCTGTCTATTCATTCCTGTCTACTCTGATGAAATAAATAAAAGGCTGTGGGTTGTTTCATCTCTATTCAATAATGTTCATTATCAAAGCTTGATGTCTATTTCTCATAAAGTAAAAGTACCACAAAATCTAACAAGCACTAGGTATTATCATTTACGAGAGAGAGAGAGTCATTTCTCTTTGCTTGTTGAGGGGACAGATTCCCATCAACAATTTCATATTATTATCTACCATCTGTGTGATGGCTTTACATAATTTCTTACACATCATATCTTTGATAGGCCTTATTTCTGATATACAGAAAATACAATTAAGCTCTCATATGAGATCCATTACAGAGGAGGCTTGGAATAAATATAGTAGCTTTAATTTTTCCCTTTCACAAACCTGACAAGTCAGCTGCTGGAAGGCTCACTTATAAATCTTTATTTAGAAAGAAATTCAAAATGATGAAGCTTCAGCCGTTAATGACAAAATGTGCTATATGGTCAATGGGAAAAGAAGTGTTTCCCAGGCTTCTATCTTACATACATCAAGATTAAAAGAATACGAGATAATTTAGAATGATAGATAATCATTTTGTGCCACTGAATTTTAAATCAACACCTGGGTGAGGCATGGTGAGTAGAATAGGAAGCCAAATACATTCAAGGAAGCACTAGCATTTGCTTTTAATATTCATGGAGTTTTAAAATTGAAGCTGTACAATATGTTGTATCACAGGTGGCACTTTAGGAAATTATGTCATTTGATGGGAAATCGGCAGGTGTATGACTATTAGCGTACCAAATGAGGTTGGACACAGGTAGGATACTGATCGCTGAAAGGGAAAAACAGCAAAATACATATCCAATCTGGATATGTAAAAATCTGTTACAAAGTGAGAAATAGCTAAGACACTATTGTCCCTAAAAATTACATGTCAGAAAACAAGTTATGTTGCAAAAGATGTGAAAAATCACACTAACAACAACAACAACAAAATCAGCATCCAGACATAACGCGAAACATACAAATCTTAAGTGTTCCGTCTTTTTACTTTTGGAAATTATTTATACTTGTGCATCTAAGATTTAAAGATACGGAACATCCCATCACCTCAAAGAGTTTCTCTTGACCTTTCCAATTCACTCCAAGGAAACTCTTTTTCATTTATGTAACTACAGTTGTCCCAGTTCCTGGGATATTATAAATGAAATCCATCAGCATGTTCTTATTTGTGTGCATTTTCTCTCACTTAAAATTGTCTTGCTAGGTACATACCTGCTGTTTCACTGCTCAGTAGTCTTCATTCTTTTTTTTTTTTTTTTTTTTTTTTTTTGAGACAGAGTCTGGCTTTGTCGCCCAGGCTGGAGTGCAGTGGCGCGATCTCAGCTCACTGCAAGCTCCGCCTCCCGAGTTCACGCCATTCTCCTGCCTCAGCCTCAGGAGTACCTAGGACTACAGGCACCCGCCACCACGCCTGGCTAATTTTTTTGTGTTTTTAGTAGAGACGGGGTTTCACTGTGCTAGCCAGGATGGTCTCCATCTCCGGACCTCGCGATCCGCCTGCCTTGTCCTCCCAAAGTGCTGGGATTACAGCCACCGCGCCCACTCCTGCCTAGTCTTCATTCTTATCGCTGACTAGTAAATAATTGTTTGGGTAAACTATAGTGTTCTTGTTTGTTTCATCCATTCTTCTACTGATGGACGGTTGGATTATTTCTGGTTTGGGGCTCTTACGAATTTGGCTGCTAGGAAGGTGCTTTAAGAAAATCATTTTTATGAACATATGTTTTTCATTTATTTGGGTATGATTAGGAGTGGAATTGATGGATCGTACATTGGCTGTATGCTTAACTGATAAGTAAGTGCCAACTAGTTCTTCAAGGTGATTGTGCCATTTGACATTTCCACCAGCGAAATATGACTGTGTCACTTCCTCTATAACCTAACACAAGGTTTTCAGGATATATTTTTAAAATTTTAGACATTCTAGCAAGTGTAAAATGATATCTTACTGAGGTTTAATTTATATTTCCCTAATAACTAAAAATGTTGATTATCTTTTCATGTGAGTATTGGCTATCATAATGTATGTCTTTTTTTGTTGAAGTGTCCAAGTTTTGGGCTATTCATTTTTTAAAAATAATTTTGAGGTGAAGTTCACATAACCTAAGATGAACCATTGTATTAGTCCGTTTTCACGCTGCTGATAAAGACATACCCAAGATTGGGAAGAAAATTTCAACACGGCTGGAGAGGCCTCAGAATGATGGCGGGAGGTGAAAGGCACTTCCCACCTTGTAGCAGCAAGAGAAAATGAGGAGGAAGCTGAAGTTGAAACCGCTGATAAACCCATCAGATCTCGTGAGACTTATTCACTATCACGAGAATAGCACGGGAAAGACCAGCCCCCATGATTTAGTTACCTCCCCCTGGGTCCCTCCCACCACACGTGGGAATTCTGGGAGATACAATTCGAGATATGAATGGGGACACAGACAAACCATATCAACCGTTTTAAAGTGAGTAATTTAGTAGTATTCAGTATATTCACAATATTTGTAACCACTTCCTCTTTCTAGTTCTAAAACATTTTCATTTGTCCAAATGAAAGCCACATACCATTAAGCCGTTGTTCCTCCTCGCCGACTCCCCTAATGTCTGGCGACCACCAGTCGGCCTTCTGTCTCTAAGGATTTATGTATTCTGAGTAATTCGTATAAGTGGTTAGAATGTGACTTATTGTGTAAAATTTTTAAAAGAATTTGTAATTTGGCATAATGTTACTTAACTTTCTTCACATTGTAACACATGGTGGTACCTCATTCCTTTCTATGGTTAAATAATATTCCACCGTATGCCCATACCACAGTTTGTCTGTCCATTCATGTGTTGATGAGCTTTTGGGTCGTTTCCAACTTTTGGCTATTGTCAATAGAGCTGCAATAAACATTTGTTTAGATGTACTCTTTTCAGGTTTTTTTGGATATATAATGAGCAGTGGAATATTGGGGTTATATTGTAATTCTATGTTTATTTGTTGTGTGTGCTATTTTCCTTTTAAGTGTTGACTTATAGGAGTTCTTGTATAGGTATATAAATCTGTTGTCAAATAAGATGTAAATATATTTTCCATTTTGTGGTTTAACTATTCCTTTTTTATAAGCACATATTTTGAACTTGGAAAACATTTAATTTATCTTTCTTTTTAAAAACAGACGATGCTTATTGTGTGACAGTAGAGTTGACGAAGAAAGCCCTTTACAAAATTCATTTTGCTGATAGATGTAATGGAACGAGGATCAGCCTCCTGGGTGCAGTGGTTATACATTTCCCAATTCAGAAGAGGCATCAGTACAGAGGAAGGAACAATGGCTTTTCCTTTTGCTATGTGGGCTAATAACATTTGTGGTGATTTTCTTTTCAGAGCAATTCTTGAGCACAGTTTTAGGCACTATTCCTATGAGCTTAGCTTTAAGCTTTGTTCTCTTATATAGCCTTCCCAACTCTGTGAGTTATCAAGTTTTTTTTTAATAATAAACTGCATTCCCATACAATCAAGATTAAGCAAATGTTCCCTGCAACAAGAACACTGACCAATATACCAACTAGGGATATTGTACTGTTTGTTGCCAATTTTATGGGTGAAGTTGATTATCCGATATTTGATTATTTTTATATTAATGATTATTGAGACAGACCGTTTAAAATATTTTATTGGACTATTTTATTTATTATCTTGTAAATTTTATATCTTTTGCCTGCTTTTATGAAGCGATTTCTTCATAAAATTTTTAAAATAATTTGTAAATATATTGAATACCTATATGTCTTCTTCCACCAGTTAGTTTGTTATTTCTTGTAACCCACACGGATTTAGCTAGAGCTCTAGTTAGCTCATGAGTAGGGACAGAACTGGGTTTGGAGTTAATTTTACCCTGTACTTATGACTTAAAACCAGATTGGAATTACCTTCTGAGTAAGTGTTCCCTTATTACCATATCTAAATTAGGTGTTTCCTTCTTTCAACTACTGTAGCATCTTCTCAGGATCAACTATATAATTTTTAGGGCCCAGTGAAAACGGAAACTATGATGTCCTTCACTAGAAAATGATTCAGAATTTTCAGGAGGTGCCAGCAGAGTGTTAGCCCAAAAGCAGGTCCTACTACAGGACCCAGAATGATGGCACAGCCTGGGAAACAATAAAGCTGGCCCTGCCTCCTTCCTCAGTATTTATCAGAACTTGTAGTTGTAATTTTTATAAAATATGTATGGTAATTTTTTTGTTGCATTTGTTTGTTTTCTGGAAAACTGCAAGCTTCACAACGTGAGTAACATGCATACTGTATTTCTTGGGTCAGCTCAGCATCTAGCACAGTGCCTGATGCAGCAGACACCTATAAATTCTGGTTGAGTAAATGAATAAATGAAAATCTAAATGAACTAATAGATTTCTATGCAATAATGTTAACATCTCAGTTACAATTAAAACCATAGAAAGAAAACGAAACAGCACTGTCTGTGCAGCAATGAGAAGAACACTACCATAGCACTGCACTTCCTTAATGGGAAACCCCTTCACCCTACAGGAGTAGTTGTATTGGCCTCATCCAGAGTGGAGTTACTGAAGACTTAAGTACTACAATGCCTGCATACCACGTCATTTAGATCACATCAGTATACCCAGTCAGTAGAAGGAGAGGAAGTCGGTGCCAGTCCCTTAGCCAGATTTTGACGTGATTCAACTCAAGTCACATCCTGTTTTCAGGACTTCACCAATGTTTCCTGCTGGCATAACCCATAGATAGTTTGTATTCATTGATTCCATTGGTCTTTAGTACATTAACAAGTGGAGACAGGGTGCAACAGAGAATTGGTATGTATTACCTCTTTATGTCCCTACTGTAGGTATGATTTGCTCATGATAGGCACTAAAAATATTGAATTATTCAAATCGAGACACTTGTGACAAAAATAACATTATTAATACTAACATTACATATTTCACATAACTTTCTTGGATATAACACAAAAAATAGAAATATGAAATAGAAAATACAAAAATAAAAACTACAATAAAAATAACAGGCAAAATTTAGAGTGTATACATTAGACATATTGTCATGTCAAATATTTTATAAATTCCTTTCCCCATTTGAATGTATTTCATATGACACTAAACCTGCTTTTTTGGAGCATATCTTCCATGCAGGTAAAAATAAGTAGTATTGAAGCTGCTTACAGTATAAAACTTTATTTTAATCCATTTACAATTAATCAAATATGAAATTTAACAACATATACTGTTGACAGGGAATAGAGTAGATGATGTAAGATCATATGATTACTGGAAAATTACATTTACCTAATGGGAAAACTAAGCAGTGGCTTCATTTCCTAGGATTAGAACTTTCTTGGTGTCTGCTTGTCCTAAAAGATAAACAACAGCTAGCATGCAACATGAGTCTTTCATTTACACAGGACAAAGAGTACATACTTACTCTCTTTGTCTTCCAATATTAACTTGTCCTAATGGAAAAATTTCATTACCGAATGAAAGATAATTGCCCTACATCTCCCTCTGGGAAACAAGTTAGCAACAGACCTAGGATATCTTGAAATTTGGATTTCCATATTCAGAAACTGCATATTACCGGCTCAATACAGTTGAGTTAGAGCAATCTAGGCAGATGATGGGGTTCAATTTCAGTGTTGTTCCTTTTCAGGCAATGAAAAGTAATGGAACAAGAGCAGATCTCTCCCCTTGTTGCTAAATGCAATAAAAGAGCAGGCTTCCTTTCTCCAATGCAAATGACACCATCTTCAGGTTGCTGAATAAATCCTCTATTGTTGACATTCAAAGGAAGAGGAATTCAATTCCATAGCATCAAGAAGGAGCCAAGGACATCGTAATTGATACTCAGAATAACAAGGTAATCTATTTTCACAGAAAGGTCTTGAAAGTAACAAAAAAGACTTAGAAATTACCCACAGATTCTGAAAACAGTGGCCACAGAATTAGGTGGTATTAAGTATTGTGCTGTCCTTTTTTTGGGGGGGGGAGGGAAATACTTCTAAGAAGTAGGGTATGTTGCAATTTAAACTCTAAGAAAAATTAAATAAATATTATATTTTAGAAAACACTATGAAATATGTCTTCATATTTTTTATGAAAGGAAAATGAATGGAGTGGTTTACAATAGTCCAGAAAACAAATAATTTGGTGTCATACAAAATAAATGAATATGTTATATGAAACAAATAAATAATTATTTAGACACGTAAAACGGAATGTGCACAATTATGTGTGTAGTCTACAAATATATTCAGAACTTTTAGTCATAATATTGAAATACCACTATTGTCTTAAACCTAAAACTGAAAAAGGGATATAAAGAGAGGAAGCCTTCCCTTTGAAAACTGGCACAAGACAGGGATGCCCTCTCTCACCACTCCTATTCAACACAGTGCTGAAAGTTCTGGCCAGGGCAATCAGGCAGGAGAAGGAAATAAAGGATATTCAATTAGGAAAAGAGGAAGTCAAATTGTCCCTGTTTGCAGATGACATGATTGTATATCTAGAAAACCCCACTGTCTCAGCCCAAAGTCTCCATAAGCTGATTAGCAACTTCAGCAAAGTCTCAGGATACAAAATCAATGTACAAAAATCACAAGCATTCTTGTACACCAATCATAGACAAACAGCCAAATCATGAGTGAATTCCCATTCACAATTGCTTCAAAGAGAATAAAATACCTAGGAATCCAACTTACAAGGGATGTGAAGGACCTCTTCAAGGAGAACTACAAACCACTGCTCAATGAAATAAAAGAGGATACAAACAAATGGAAGAACATTCCATGCTCATGGGTTGGAAGAATCAATATTGTGAAAATGGCCATACTGCCCAAGGTAATTTATAGATTCCATGCCATCCCCATCAAACTACCAATCACTTTCTTCACAGAATTGGAAAAAACTACTTTAAAGTTCATATGGAACCAAAAAAGAGCCTGCATTGCCAAGTCAATCCTGAGCCAAAAGAACAAAGCTGGAGGCATCACGCTACCTGACTTCAAATTATACTACAAGGCTACAGTAACCAATACAGCATGGTACTGGTACCACAACAGAGACATAGATCAATGGAACAGAACAGAGCCCTCAGAAATAATGCCGCATATCTACAACTATCTGATCTTTGACAAACCTGACAAAAACAAGCAATAGGGAAAGGATTCCCTATTTAATAAATGGTGCTGGGAAAACTGGCTAGCCATATGTAGACAGCTGAAACTGGATCCCTTCCTTACACCTTATACAAAAATTAATTCAAGATGGATTAAAGACTTAAATGTTAGACCTAAAACCATTAAAACCCTAGAAGAAAACCTATGCAATACCATTTAGGACATAGGCGTGGGCAAGGACTTCATGTCTAAAACACCAAAAGCAATGGCAACAAAAGCCAAAATTGACAAATGGGATCTAATTAAACTAAAGAGCTTCTGCACAGCAAAACAAACTACCATCAGAGTGAACAGGCAACTTACAGAATGGGAGAAAATTTTTGCAACCTACTTATCTGACAAAGGGCTAATATCCAGAATCTACAATGAACTCAAACAAATTTACAAGAAAAAACAAACAACCCCATCAAAAAGTGGGCAAAGGACGTGAACAGACAATTCTCAAAAGAAGACATTTATGCAGCCAAAAAACACATGAAAAAATGCTCATCATCACTGGCCATCAGAGAAATGCAAATCAAAACCACAATGAGATACCATCTCACACCAGTTAGAATGGCGATCATTAAAAAGTCAGGAAACAATAGGTGCTGGAGAGGATGTGGAGAAATAGGAACACTTTTACACTGTTGGTGGGACTGTAAACTAGTTCAACCATTGTGGAAGTCAGTGTGGCGATTCCTCAGGGATCTAGAACTAGAAATACCATTTGACCCAGCCATCCCATTACTGGGTATATACCCAAAGGACTATAAATCACGCTGCTATAAAGACACATGCACATGTATGTTTGTTGTGGCACTATTCACAATAGCAAAGACTTGGAACCAACCCAAATGTCCAACAACGATAGACTGGATTAAGCAAATGTGGCACATATACACCATGGAATACTATGCAGCCATAAAAAATGATGAGTTCATGTCCTTTGTAGGGACATGGATGAAACTGGAAAACATCATTCTCAGTAAACTATTGCAAGGACAAAAAACCAAACACCGCATGTTCTCACTCATAGGTGGGAATTGGACAATGAGAACTCATGGACACAGGAAGGGGAACATCACAGTCCAGGGACTGTTGTGGGTTGGGGGGAGGGGGGAGGGACAGCATTAGGAGATACACGTAATGCTAAATGATGTGTTAATGGGTGCAGCAAACCAACACAGCACATGGATACATATGTAACAAACCTGCACATTGTGCACATGTACCCTAAAACCTAAAGTATAATAATAAAAAAAAAGAAGATCACAGAAGTGAAAAGGCAGATGAAAAATACAAAAAATCTCCCCTGCCAAATTATCAGTTGTGTATGACTTCTGTAGCTTCACATGTAGCACCAATATGATACAGTATGTATTTTATCTTTGCATCATTTCCAATACCGGATGTACAAAATATGTAAGACTTTTAGAGAGTTCTAATTCATTTTATGCATTTACTGCAAATTTGACTCCATGAAAGTACATTATCACAAGTTCACTTTGTGTGAAAACATTGTGGGTGTACATAAAATGTTGAAACTTCCTCAATAAATAAAGACAGGTCAAAAAAATAAATAAAGAGGAATGAAAGATAACTGAAGTGAAAATAGAAACTACCATCAACAAAATTCCTTTCCTAAATGTATTTTTCCATTTGTGTGTATGTGAGTGCGATGGTGAGAAGTATGATGTGTTGAGAATAAAACAATACTTATTTGAATTGTCATTTTAATTAATTATGTTCATGTAAGATTCCTTAACTTAGGCTAACTGAAGACTTAGAACAACATAAAAGACAAATAGTGCAAGGGGGATTGGTCCACACAATTTAGTTAATATCTGAGATGTTTCTTCTTTCAGTGGCTCTTCAGTGGTTCTCCAAACAGAAACCAAATTCTCCTCCAAATTTCTGCAGCTTTTTGTGGCCAGATGCCTTGTGCTGCTGAATATATTGCAGTATAGCTGTTGAAACTCCTTAAGTGCAAGACTGATGTCAAACTTAATTACCTCTGTCTAAGATCAATTTCAAAAAAATGCATACTTATGACAGCAATTTGCTAGAATTATATCACTATACATACAGTAACATGAAACTCTTTAGTGAATAATATTTGCAAAAATAGTTCTAGGTATCAATGTTTTAGCTTAAAACAAAACATATTTTAAAAATAGAAATGTCTGAGAGTAAATGAACATTCCTTGTATGCCTATTAAAGATGAAAGCAAAACGCAAATATTGGCTTTTCCCTAATAAATAATGAGTTGTGTTACAGAGGAGACATTGTTTTATGCACTGTAATCTGACCTCATGTTGTCCTTATGTAGGTTCCTTTTGACTTTTCTTTAAAAAAACCTTGACTTTTCTTCTGTTTCCTTTGCCTGCTTTTTTTTTTTTTTTTTTTTTTTTGGCAGAGTCTTACTCTGGCACCAGGCTGGAGTGCAGCGGTGTGATCTCGGCTCACTGCAACCTCTGCCTCCTGGGTTCAGGTGATTCTCCTGCCTCAGCCTCCCAAGTAGCTGGGACTACAGGTGCACACCACCATGCCCAGCTAATTTTTGTATTTTTAGAAGAGACAGGGTTTCACCATGTTGGCCAGGATGGCCTTGATCTCTTGACCTCATGATCCGTCCACCTCAGCCTCCCAAAGTGCTAGGATTACAGGTGTGAGCCACCGCACCTGGCCTGCCTGCCTGCTCCTTTTTTGTATACCACCTCCCTTCTCCAAATATGAGGGTTCTAAGATCTTCCCTGGACTATCCCGTTCTTTCTTATTTCTCTTGTGATAATCTTGTTAAATCTCATGACTTCAGGTCACTGTTCTCTTCACAAAATTAACAAACCTTCATCTCCACTTCAACCATTTCCTGAGTTTTGGTTCCAGGCTTCTAATTGCCCAATGAACATGCCACCATATACCCACACTTGGTCTTCAAACTCAATAGGTTCAACACAAAACTCATTATCTGTTCTTTGAAATTATTTCCTCTAATTCTTTTGTTTCTACCTTAATTGTACCAGCTTCAGTGCCAACCAAGTTTAAGCATTCAGCATTAGTTTTTACTCTACTCCCTTTCTTGTTCCCATATCCATGAATTAGCTAAGGTTAAGCCTGTCTCTGCAATGTCTTTTGTGTCCATTTCTTTAAATCCTACTAAAACATGAGCCCTTCATAACTTTCCCTCATTTGCCTCCCTTTTGTCCAATAATAAAACTTACCAACAGGCACTTCTAACTCTAGATTCTTTTTAGCCTAAACCACCTTTGTTCTAAAGCTAGATTATTGATCCTAGATCATAGTTTCTTATCATATTGCTCCCTTAATCACATTCAAGTTCAAATTATCCACCATAATACAGATAGGCAGTCAGACACTATTGAAGGCCCCTGGCAGCTGCTTCATCTTTCCACTCTCATATCCTACCCCTCCATTTCAAGCACATTTTGCATACTCAGTCAGCCCTAGTTGATGTGTTCATCACTGCATGAAGGTGCTCAATTTGAGAATATTCTCAGGCAGGAACAGAAAAATAACTTCTTCTGAATCTTCACTTTTCTGCATTCCCCTCTTTCTTCAATACTCTGATTAACAATTACCTTCTCCACAATGCATTATTCACCTTGAGGGCAAACACTTTCCATATTCACCATTTTAGTCCTAGTACCTAGCAAAATTTATCATCTATCCTAACATTCAAAAAAGATTTATTGAAAGTAATTGAATCATCTGAAATAATTTCTTCTTTTGAAATTACTTTAAAATATAAGTGTACTTTTATTGTCATTTTAATATTTTTCCTTAGTTTTCCTTCTATTAGATTTACTTTTATATTGGTCTTATCTCTCCAATGAGACTATAAAGTCTTACTTGGTAAGATTAACCTTTTTATCCCCAAAAGACCTAGAATAGATTCTCTCATATAGCAATAAACTCAAGCAAAATTTTAAAGAATATGTCTTTGGGATTTTTTCGACATAAATCTATTTAAATAGTTATTGGTTTATGAAGCTAAGCACAAAATCTATTTAACTCATCACTGTTGCTGGCATGTTAGTTATGTAATTTTTTTAAATGTGCTAAATATTTATTGAGGAATATGAATAAGTAGAAAATAAAATACATTTATATGTATTTACTGTTGGTTTGCAATAGGAGCAGTGGAGTGAGAAGCATATAAAGGAGAATGCTACACAGATTCTGATATGAAATTCTACACCCTTTTATGAGGTGCTGTAGTATTTAAAGTATAGGTACTTTATTATGTTGGAAATGATTGCATGTATGTCTATATATGTACGGGCATATGTGTGTATACATATGTAATTTGTCTTGATCATCAGCCAGTTATTGTTATTCATCTCACCTACACTTGACATAGATTTGCATATGGTATGGCTGACCACTTCAGTGAAAGTAAAACCATGAAGAATTGGAAATTCTGAGCTCTAATAAGGGGATTTCCATGTTTTCAGCTTAGTTACATTTGATAACATCATGTATATATGTATATATGTGAGAAATCATATAGCTATTTGTTGGGTGAAATGTATTTTTTTTAAGTTGGACATCCTGTCCTTTAGCTGTCCAGGTCCTGGTATGCACGTTACACACGTGTGTGCATGTGAGCGTACCCACCCACCCCCAAACATGCACACGCACATTTATCACTTCATATTTTTCTTGCTCAAAGTTGCCACCTAAGCTACTTCCCACTTAAAATTATGTGGAAAAGTCTCAGCCACCGCATGATGCAGGAACTGCAAATTTGCACAATGCCTGGCATCTTCATTAATCCGATGTGAAATCCAGGAAGAATGTGGACTCAAAGCCTCTTCTTCACATGGGATGTGCTATTCTGACTATGAAAACAGAGCCTCCAACGCAGTGCTCGTCCTAAAGGAATTGCCCCTTAGTGTGGACTGCCTGGAAGAAAACTGTAAAAGGCTTTCTGTAATTTTATTTTCTTTAACGTCTCAGTTGAAAGTTTATACTCTTTTTTTGTTATTTTATTGATTCATAGCCCTAAAAAAAAACTTAAATAGAAGATGTTAAAAATTGTAAAGAAAAGTGCAACAGCTGAATTACATACACTTGTATCTCCTTTGAACTCTAGGTACTCTATCCAATTGCCAAGAAAGAACTGTATAGCCTCTTTTATTACCCTTGTAAATGTACCCAGAGACTATTATGTTATGTGGGTGCATCCAATAAATAGGATAAATAAGTTTATAGCAGAGCCCTTTCAGGCAACCTTAAAAAGACCAGGTAGCTAAGCAATCACGTGATAGCTAGTTTCAGACAAGTACTAAAACTTAGCAGGCCTTCCCAAGTCGTCAAATGCCATTACTCACATGGCTGTGATTAGAAAACGTGAATGATTCTTCCTTCTTTAGGGCTCCTATGGCCTTTAAAATTTGATTACATCTTACAGCAATATCTCAAACATATCCTGTCAGGGAAAAAAACATACCAATATTTTATGTTTTATTTAAGAATACCAGGCATAAAGGTCTATGAGAAACGGCTAAAGGATGTCACTGTACAGCATGAGCTCAGATGTTCTATGTCGTTATGCTACCATTAAAACAAACGAATAAAGAACCTCGCAGCCTCCGTTTGAAGCTTTAGCTTGTTTTGAACTTTCAAACCGGAAACATTTTCCAGAAATGTGTAGACAAATAGATAACAAAGTGCTGCAAAGTGTGCCAACATTATAGCTTTGTTTCATTGTTTTTAAAACATAAGCACTGAGTTTAGATTCTCTGTTCTCTTGGAATGCCATTTAAGTTACTAATAATTGGCTTTAAGTGCATAGCTTCAGCATTCTTACTACCTTAGAAAAGTAGGAAATACTGCTGACACATTGTTCTCCAGTGCAGGCCCAGGAGCTCCAGGAAAAATAAATAAATAAATAAGAGAAAACTCCTTACTGTATGTTTTAGCATGCCACGATCTAAAGTAGACGTTTGTTTTATTTTTCCATTTTTAAAATTGTATTTTCATACCAACAAGACAGTTATGGTGAAGGGATTCTAATCATTGTTAAGCACCTAATGTATGCCAAGCACTGAGCAAGGGAGTGTTACAGCCTACATAATATTCTGAAGTTCAAATTATGGGAAGAGTGCTATCCCTACCAAGAAGGTATTGGTGATCTTACATGCCCCAAGTTGCCATGGCCTGTAGAACATGAGATGCACTTTCAGTCCATGTTCCGGTCAAAAAACAGCCCTATACTGGGAAGAACAGAGCATAGGCTCTTTGATCTGTCTAAGCAAATTTCATTTTTTTTTTTTTTTTTTTGAGATGGAGTCTCACTCTGTCGCCAGTGCAGTGGTGCTATCTAGGCTCACTGCAACCTCCGCCTCCTGGGTTCAAGTGATTCCTCTGCCTCAGCCTCCTGAGTAGCTGGGACTACAAGCGCCCGCCACTACGCCTGGCTAATTTTTGTATTTTTAGTAGAGACGGGGTTTCACCATGTTGGCCAGGATGGTCTCAATCCCTTGACCTCGTGATCCACCCACCTGGGCCTCCCAAAGTGCTAGGATTACAGGCATGAGCCACTGCGCCTGGCCCGCAAATTTCTTTTTTCAGAAACAAAACCACCACCACCAACAACAACAAACAATTGTCTCTTATCAAGAAATCCTTCAGCTATTGCTACATATAATTTGACCCTGAACTGGGTTCACCCTACTTGAGACTTACCCTAAAGCTTCTGATACTCAAAAAATGTTAATGAATTGGCATCTATTCCACAGGTGTTTGTAACCAGGCTTATATTCTTTGTGTTGCTAATGCATGGCACCAGTGGTTCTCAAAACAATCTACACACCATAATCATCCGAAGACCTTTTGAAAATACAGATGCCTGGGCTCCTGCCCAGACTTACAGAACTCATAGTAGATTATTCAAAGCAACCAAATTTGAAACTCTGCATTAGACTTTGTATGTATATACTGTGTATATACATATATACAACATTTATATATAAAATTTAATTTAATACATACAAAACTTCTGTAGGCAGGCATTTTACCTGTATTTTTTACGATGTAGGAATCAGGCTAAGGAATGAATAATAATAGGCTCAAAATTGTATATCTAAGTGAATGGTAGGCTTCATATTATAAGGCAGGTAAATCTATCTGTAAATTCTATGCTCATCCTATTTATCACATTGCCCCACCCAAAGGAAATCAAATAGGGAACTCTTTCAGAGAATGAATGAAAAAAAAATTCTTAAATGAGGTCTCAGGTGATCCTGAAAAATGCAATAACCAAGGCATCTCCAGGATATCTTACAACGTAACATTAATCAATTAATTAATTAGTCCATTCAGTGAGCAATCATTTATTGCGTTCCACCTATGTACCAAGCACTGAAAATATGTAGAAAATAAACAAGTCAAAATAATCTCAAAAGTATTTGTTTACAAGCAAATCTCGGCAAAAGTAAAGTAAAAAAGGGGTTGAAGTCAATTTGTCCCAGCGTAAGTGGGCTTTCTATAAAACATAGCATTTATGGGTTGATGTTTTTTCTCTGCAAAAGATGTGTTGAAGTCTTAATTCCTAGTATCTATAAATGTGACCTTATCTGATAATAGAGTCTTTGCAGATGTAATTAAGATGAAGTCATACTGGAGTAGGCTGGACTATTAACCCAATGTGACTGGTGTCCCTGAGAGAAGAGACAGGGATACACACACACACACACACACACACACACAGAGAGAGAGAGAGAGAGAGAAAGAAGAATGCCATGTAGATACACAGACACACAGAGAGAAGACGTGAGAGACTGAATTTAAGAAACTGCAAGCGAGAGAATGGTAAGGATTGCTGGCAACAGCAGAAGCCATGGGGCAGATTCTCCCTTGAACTTCAAAGAGTGCATTTGGAACTCAGATTTCTCACCTCCTAAATTTCTGTTGTTTTAGGCCATCCAGTTTGTAGTGATTTTTTATGGCAGTCCTCGAAAAGTAATACTCAGGGATTCTCAAAATTTTGAAGTCAGAACCTCTTTGGATTATTAAAATTTATTGAAGACTCCAAAGAGCTTTTGTTTTTACAGGTTATATAATCAATATTTATTGTTTAATAATTAAAATGGTAAATTTTTAAAATAGTAACTTTTTAAAAGAGTAGCATCCTCATTGTGTATTAACATAAATAATATATTTTAAAGTAACTTTTTTCCAAAACAAAATTCACTTAGAAGAGTGACATTGTTTCACATTTTTGCATCTCTTTAATGTCTTGCTTAATAAAAGGCAGCTGGGTTCTTATATTGACTTCTGCTTTCAATCTGCTTCAATATGTTGTTCTGAGTGAAGTATATTAAGGAAATATGGCCTCACACAGACATATAGTTGGAAGAGAGGAATATTTACTTGTCTTTTCAGATAATTAAAGATATTCTTCTTGGATGCTATACCTAAACTCATTAAGCGGTAGTATCTTAAGCTTGTTGCTATGTAGAATCCGAAACTTTATAAACTTTTTTTACCCTTTTCTATTAAATCCGTTGGTTTGTTAATATCCAGCTTTCATTTTGAATGGATCTTTACGCGTGCATAATTTTGTATCAACGTGCACTATTCATTTTGAAAATATTGGTTTGCTCACTTAGGGCTAATCTTCCAATGTTGACACATGTCCTTATATAATAGAAAAAAAATAGCATGGGTTAATGTCAACAATCTTAACTAAAAATTCTTTAGGTTTTGGGTAACCAGTAAGTTCATGGTGGCCAATACAATTTTTTTATTCTAATTTTGATTGGTAACCGAAATTTTATAATTGATAGTTGATACTCTAGTTATCCTTGAAGTGACATGCTCATTTTATTCAACTTGAAAATATGTCTGACATACACTGAATCCCTTATAAAGATCATTTATCTATCAAGCATTCTTTCAAGTAAACATGGTGCTCTGTGGTTAAAACTGCTAGTTCAGCTTGTAACTCAAGAACATGCTATTATCCCAAGACAATCATCAGAATTTGAGATGAAGCAGAAGTGCCTTTCGTGTATTTGCCCTTTTATCACAGGGAATATTTTTAAAGTCTATTTAAGTGTAAAAATACAATGAGATTTTACTGCTTCTGAGTTAACAAGAGAAGAAAAGAGTCCATGAATGTTAGGGAACAGGGGTACCTTAATGGCGCTGGTTCTGGGTTCTTCTTCCTCCTCGATACAGACCCGCCAAAGAAAAACCAATCAGAAAGAGATGTCTTCCCGCCTTGGTCTGAGCCCAGCCCCCCAGCCAACCATTGACCTCCACGTAATATCTCAGATTATAAAAAGTCGAAGCCCCAAAGCCCTCTGTCTCTGCTTCCTCTTCGGCTCCCTACCTGACGCCTCCAATAAAGATCTCTTGACCGTAACCGGTGTAGCGTGGTCTTAGCCTGAGTCTGTAGAGTCACTCTTTCATTGGTGCCGTGACTCAGATCGGGACCCCCCGCCTTCTGGTGGGACCCCGATCCCTTTCAGGCTTAGACCAGGCCTCAGTTGGTCTTCGCCCATTTTCCTGTTTGCCGAGCTCCGCACCCACCATCGGCTTCCATCTGGTAAGTTCCCCTTCTCAGGCCTGCCGCTTAGGCCAATCACACCAGGTCCAACCCGCATTCCGCCTAATGCCCCTACTGCAGCAATAGGCCCATTGCTTTTCCTTCCGCCTCGACCCGCAGGGAGCAGAGTTTTCTCCCCTCTTCCCTTTCTCGCCTCCAGCCTGGGCCCCCCCTCCCTTTCTTATCTCAAAAATCCTGGTACCAGGTGGCCCACGGTCCTCGGCCATAGCCGGTCCCTCAGTCCTTTCACTTTGGTGACGACCGAACTGGAAGCTCTGAGTCACGTCGCAGTGTTCGGCTATTAGGGGATGCCCTACTTAGCCCTCACTGCATATCCTCTCGTAGCCCCGCAATGGGAGGCTCCGCATCCCTGCCGGCCAACTCTCCCCTACGATGCCTCCTAAACAATTTGTCAGCCCTAGGCTTAGCGGCCGACCTCAAACCAAAACATCTAATTAAATACTGCACACAAGACTGGCCCACTTACCCCTTAGATAACCAAAACAAGTGGCCCCCTTATGGGTCCCTCGATCCTGGTATCCTCCAGGATCTCTATAACTATTGTGAGTGAACAGGAAAATGGGCAGAGATCCCGTACCTCCATGGGTTTTTCCTCCTACACGCCCCCAAACTGTCACCCTCCCCGACCCCCCCCATTCCTTCCGCTCCTGACTTTGATCCCGCCGATGAGCCCCCGCCATATCACCATCCACAGCCCTTCCCCCCCGGCTGCCGCCCAGCCTGCAAGGGCCCCACCCCCGGCAGCAGCCTCACCTCCTTCCGCCAACCCCGGCCTTCCTTCCCCGTCCTCTCCAACCTCTCCCACTTCCTTTCCTCCACCTTTCAGCCCTCCTACTACTTGCTCCAGATCTCACCTCCCTGTCCTCGCTCCTCTGCAAGAAGTAGCAGGGGCAGAAGGCATCGTTCATGTCCATGTCCCCTTTTCTATGGCTGATCTTTCACAAATTGAATAACGCTTAGGCTCCTATACCTCCAACCCCGCTTCATATATCAAAGAATTCCAGTATCTTCTCCAAGCTTACAGCCTCACCTTTCACAATATTTACATGATCCTCTCTAACACCCTTCTCCCTGAGGAGCACCAGCAAGTCTGGGAGCAAGCCCGCACTTATGCAGACCAGGTCCACCAAACAACCCCAGCCCTGCCCATAGGGGCACAAGCAGTCCCCGAGCAAGAGCCTAACTGGGATTACAACACCCAAATTGGCATCACTGCCCGGGACGACTTTGCCACCTGCTTAATAACCAGGCTGCGTAAAGCAGCCCAAAAGGCAGTCAATTTTGAAAAACTCCACCAAATCGTACAAGAAAAATGCGAAAACCCATCCACCTTGACCGCCTTACACAGGCACTCCAACAATATACCAACATAGACCCTGAGGCCCCCGATGGCAGGCAGCTTCTCATGTCCCATTTTTTAGCGCAAAGCTTCCCAGATATTAGAGCCAAATGAAAGAAGCTAGACAGAGGTCCCTTCACCCCACAGACTGAGATTCTGGCCACCGCATTCAAGGTATACCATAACCGTGACTAGCAGGTGAGGAGGCAAAAGTGTCAAATGTTGGCTCAAGCTCTCCGAGCCCCTCCTCGGCCAGCTATAAACACTGGTGACCATAAGCCACCATTTGCCCACCATCAGCCTCCTGGGCCCTGCTTCAAGTGCAGCAAAGAAGGGCATTGGGTCCGTGAGTGTCCCAATCCCAGGCCTCCACACAAGCCGTGTCCAAAATGCCACCAGCCCGGTCACTGGGCCGTCGACTGCCACAACTCCCGGAGGGGGGTTGGGCCAGACCCCGGCCCCACCCCCGACCTCTTAGGACTGGCCATTGATGATTGACGGAGCCCTGGGACTCCCCCCACAACGCACACTGTCACTGCACAGGAGCCCAGGGTGCCTCTCACAGTAGATGGGTGCCTCGTCACCTTCCTCCTTGATACAGGAGCTACTTTCTCGGTTCTGCAGGAATTTTGGGGTGTCACTTCCACTTCTGGCCCTCCTATAGTAGGGGTAGGAGGCCAAACCATGCACCCAAGAACTACCCCACTTTTATCCTGCTCCTTCTCAGGTCACTTCTTCTCTCACAGGTTTTTAGTTATGCCCCAGTGTCCCCTTCCCCTATTAGGAAGAGATATCCTTTCCAAGTTTAGAGCAGCCATCACTTTTAATCCCATATCTCTCCCAGACTCTGCCTCCCTCCTCGCCCTAGTTGCCAACTCAACTGACCAACCCCACACTCTGTCTTCCTTGTCCCTATCTGTCAACCCCACAGTCTGGGACACTGCCACCCCCTCACTGGCTCACTGCACTCCTGTCGAAATCTCTCTAAAAAACCCCCACCACTTTCCATGCCAGCCCCAATATCCCCTTCCCGCTACCAGCCTCAAAGGCTTGCAACCCCTTATCTCAGAACTTCTACAGAAGGGGTTCCTTAGGCCAACACACTCTCCATTCAACACTCCCATTCTAGCAGCAAGAAAACCCAATGGAAAGTTTCACCTCGTTCAAGATCTGTGGCTTATCAATGAGGCTGTTAAGCCCATCCACCCGTTAGTCCCTAATCCCTATACTCTCCTCTCCTCTATCGCACCCGATACAACGGTGCGGACCTCTCGGTGGTGGACCTTAAAGATGCCTTTTACACTATTCCCCTCTCCCCGCAGTCCCAAGACTTCTTTGCTTTCACCTGGACTGACCCAGATACCCAACAGTCACAACAGCTTACCTGGACAGTACTTCCCCAAGGGTTTCGAGACAGCCCCCACATTTTTGGTCAAACCCTTGCCTCAGATCTCAGACTACTACACCTCCCTCACTCCACTCTCCTGCAATATGTAGATGATCTCCTCCTATGCAGTCCCTCTTTAACAGCCTCTCAAACTGACACTATTTCTCTCCTAAACTTCCTAGCAGACAAAGGATACTGGGTATCCCCCCTTAAGGTCCAATTTTCCTCCACGCAGGTGACCTATCTAGGAGTCCTCCTTTCTTACAACTCCAAGGCCATCACCCTAGACTGGAAGTGCTTCATCCAGAGTCTCCCAGTCCCCAAAACTAAGCAAGAACTTCTCTCATTTCTAGGGCTTACAGGGTACTTCAGAACATGGATTCCCAACTACTCTCTCCTAGCAAAACCACTTTATGAGCTGTCCCATGGAGCTCCATCTGAGCCCCTAGATACTACTGTCACCCAAACTTTTCAAGCCCTCCAACAGGCCCTTCTAAAGGCTCCAGCCTTACATCTCCCAAATCTCCAAAAACCCTTCACCCTATATGTGCATGAACACAATAGCCTAGGTCTAGGAGTCCTAGGTCAAATGCAAGGACCCACATTTGCCACCATTGCATACTTGTCCAAACAGCTAGACCCCACAGTGTGAGGGTGGGCCCCCTGCCTCCGGGCCCTAGCAGCAACCTACCTCCTACTCTTAGAATCAAAAAAACTCACCTTTAGGGCAAGCATTGTTATTGCCTCTCCACACCAACTTAAAGATCTCTTCACATATAAGAGTCTGCAAACCCTTCCTCCTTGTCGCATACTTTCACTTCTAGTCTCTTTCCTTCACGACCCAGCTATTTCCTTCCAGCCATGTGCTCCCCTCAACCCTGCCACTCTCCTACTAATCAATCACCACCCTCCTCAACACGACTGCATTGAGATCCTAGAATCCCTCCTCCCTTGTCCGACTCATATAACTGAAGGACCCCTAGACAGTCCTGACCACACCTGGTTCACAGATGGCAGCACTTTCACATTACAAGGGCAGCACCTTGCAGGATATGCCATAGTCTCTCTAACCCAAATCATAGAGGCAAAGTCCTTACCACCAAATACCACTAATCAACAGGCAGAACTCATTGCGGCCACCCACGCTTTCGAGTTAGCGGCAGACAGCTCACTTACGCTTTACACAGACTCTAAATATGTCTTCCAGATCCTCCTCTCCCACTTGGCTATCTGGAAAGAAAGAGGATTACTCACAACCAAAGGGACATCCATCACCAATGCCAGCCTCATCTCTCATCTCCTCCAAGCCTCTTTACATCCCACAAAAATCGGAATCGTTCACTGCAGGTCCCACCAAGTTGACTCCTCCCCTGTAACCCAAGGCAATAGCAAGGCAGACCAAGAAGCCCAACAAGCAGCCCTATCGGCCCTATCCCCCACCTTAATGCCAGTCACCACAGAGCCATCAGGCACACACCTGTCAACTGAGTCAAAACACGCTCTTTTCACATACCTTCATTCCATCTTCCACACCAGCCCCCAAACGTTGAAGGCGTTCCTCTCTTCCTTTTTCACCTTAGACTCCTCTGATTTACAGCTCCTCCAACAGCTCATGTCCACCTGCACTATCTGCCAATGCACTAATCCACAAACCCCACTATGGCCAGGCACCTTCCCCACTCATCAGGCCAGGGGACACCTCCCCAGCAGCGATTGGCAACTTGACTTTACCCACATGCCTCCAGTTAAAAGATTTCGATACCTCCTAGTTCTAGTTGACACTTTCTCCAGGTGGGTTGAGGCTTTCCCGACTACCAATAAGAGAGCAAGCACAGTTGCTTCACTTCTTCTATCAGAAATCATCCCGCGGTTTGGGGTCCCCTCCTCCCTCCAAACTGACAATGGTCTTGAGTTCACATCCCAAATCTCACAAAATATAGCAACAGCTCTCAACATACCTTGGCACTTTCACATCCCATATGACCCCCAATCCTCCGGAAAAGTCGAACGAACCAACCGAACTCTTAAAGAAACCCTAATTAAACTCACCCTCGAATTACACCTAGATTGGACAAAACTTTTGCCTACTGCTTTATTCAAGCTCCGAGCTCTCCCGATAAAACCAACTCTCTTATCTCCTTCCGAAATTATGTACGGCCGACTGCCTCTTCCGCCAGGCATTAGCCCGTCTTCCCCGCCATCCATCCAACACATCCCATAATCCCTCCTGTCCTTCGTCCGTTGTGAGCTCTGGAGAACACACGAAAGCCTTTTGCCTACCCCTGACTACACTACCCCTACATTCCCCCTCACCCCGGGAAAGTGGGTGTACTTCTCGTTGCCAGACAACCCACAGTCAACCTCTCTCACTCCAAAATGGAAAGGGCCCCTCCAAATTATACTGTGTACACCTACTGCAGCCAAACTCCAACAATCTCCAGGACAACTAACTCCCTGGCTCCACATTTCCAGGTTAAAACCGGCCACCAGCCCAGATCAACCAGACGCTCCTCCGAGCGGCGCCTGCCCACCCCCACCAACTACACCTGCACGCTGGTTCCGCACCACCCCCTCAAACTTCGCATCTCCAAAACGCCTTCACCTCCCCCAATCATGGAAACATAACATGCCCCTCTCTCCATGCCTTTTCCTCAGTTTTCTTCCCCTTAGCCTCCTCCCCCCTTCACCTTGCGTCTCCCTATGCAAACTCTTTCAATCTCTCCCTCCCTCAAAACATCTCCGCAAAACTCCTTGTATGCTGCTGCCTCCCAAATCCCCACCGCTGACTGTTTCTGATGTTCCTCTTCTAACAAACCACACAGTCTCTGTTTGTTCCAACTCAACTGCACCTACACCACAGCTCCTCCAAACTTCCCAGCCCCTGAAGGCTGGTGCAATGGCTCCCTACACAAGTCTATCAACTCTTCCACTGGTGGCCCATGTTCCCGTCACTCTCTTTCCCCAACTCACCCTATTACCATTTTCTGAAGGCTCATCAGCATACCATTTTGACCACCCTGACCTAGACCCCTCACAGATTCACTGACACAAGAGAGCAGTTTTCCTACCATTCATTCTCGGGCTATCCCTCACCACCTCCCTACTAGGCTCAGGACTAGGGGTTGCCTCCCTAGGTTACAGCGTGTCTCAGTTTTCCAATCTCAAGATTCCCAGTCCTTAGCTGCTTTACGACGTCAAATCACATCCCTAGCAGGGGTAACACTTCAAACCGCCGAGCTCCAGATTTACTCACCACTGAAAAAGGCGGTACTTGCATCTTCTTACAAACATTAAAAACTTACATAACATTAGGAAGAAACTAATAGGGGCCAACTCGTCCCCATGATTGTGGGACACCCTAAAGACCCCCTCCTAGCCCAGATCCTCCCATTTCTAGGCCCTCTCATGGGTCCTCTTGTGCTCTCCTTCCGTGCCTTCTCAAATTCATGAGACAGCAAGTCTCATCCATCTCTAACCAAACCTTTAACCAGCTTCTCCTTAGACAGTATCAACTCCTAGCAACCAGCGAGGAAGCGGCTGACTCCAGAGACAGACTCTGAGCGCCATGTCTCGATTCCACTAGTTCCTAGACAATCTCTGCAAAGACTGCTGGCTCATCACAGACCCCTCCCTGCCCCTTGGAACATTCATGGACTTCACAACCGAGGAGATGTTCACATACAGCACCCTACTGCTTGGCCTTATACTCCTGCTGTGCCCCGTACACAACCCCACAGTCCTCCCATACCCCTCCCCCACGACGCCCCCGCTCAGCAGGAAGTAGTCAGATGAACTACAATGCCCATTTTCCCACTTCTTAAGAAACAAAAAAGGGAGGAATGTTAGGTAACAGGGGTACCTTAATGGCACTGGTTCCGGGTTCTTCTTCCTCCTCGATACAGACCCGCCAAAGAAAAAGCAATCAGAAAGAGACATCTTCCCGCCTTGGTCTGAGCCCAGCCCCCCAGCCAACCATTGACCTCCACGTAACGTCTCAGAGTATAAAAAGCCGAAGCCCCGAAGCCCTCTCTCTCTGCTTCCTCTTCGGCTCCCTACCTGACGCCTCCAATAAAGATCTTTTGACCGTAACCGGTGTAGCGTGGTCTTAGCCTGAGTCTGCAGAGTCACTCTTTCAATGAAGACATGTAAATAATATTAGGCACTGTTTTCTGCTTTGGGAAATGTCCAACAACTGGACAAAAATCTTTACCAATTATTTGATACTTATGTGACCTTAAATATTTTACAAAATCTCTGTAGGCCTCTGTTTCATTAATGGCATGAAGAAAGCTTCCACAACATTATTGTAAGTCTCAGATCCAATTATTTATAAGGCATCCAGCATGGGGCCTGGCACTTCTTGGTGATAACAAAAATTCAGTCCTTCACAACACTAGTCTTCTGACAAGGGCTCTTGTCCAAGGTATTAGAGCATTGACATTTATTTTCACCTGTCATATACCTGAAATGCAGGCAAATTTATGTTTCCTCCATAGAGCATTGTGGGTGCAGAAGTGGTAGAGACGTGAGTACCTTTACTTACTGAGGGTGAGAAACCAATGGCATAGAGAAAGAGAGATTTAATATTCAGATGTAACTGGATGTGGGAGCAAAATGTCAAAGTTCTCAGGAGAAGATAAGATGTAGATCACAGATGAAAAATAGAAGGCCTGAATAGGAAGGGTACCTCTTCGAGAACAAGAAGAAATAAGTTAACACTGAGACCTATGCAGATAAGTTTTCATGGGATTGAAATTGGATAGAAATACTTTTGTTCCGATGTCTTTTTGTTACCAGGAAGGGACTGAGGTTTCAGAGTTTCCTGCACACCCATGTGGATGTGACAGAACAGGAGGACCTGGGGCTAATTTGAGGGTCATAAGACCGGGTACTGCTCCAGGAAGCTGTCTTCTAGTTTAGAGCAAGGGGCTGAGGGTCACAATGCTCATCCCAGTGTTTGTTGGAAAGAGGAGTTGACAGTCAAAGGAGTCGTCTCACACTCTATAGGACACTGCCCTACACCCTTACAATCAGGATTGTGCCATTATATGAGAAATTCTACAGCTAAATTTCTTTGCTATACACTTGAAAAATACCATTCAGCTTATTTCCTTCCAATGAGAAAAATCTGGGGAATATTTGCTAACACAACTCTTTTTATGTTAAAATATTTACATCCATTCTAAATGGTTCAATAAAGGAAATGGGATTGTTTACTGGCCTCTAACTCAAAATGAGATGTACCTGATGTCATATTCATAGTCTGGTACTCCAAGCTTTTTCCAAGTGCAGAACTACCTGTGAAGACAAAGCAATCCAAACTTGTCTTTCTACTAGGATTTGGTGGTATACAGTGACTAAATTTTTCAAAATGCTTCTTTCTCTATGTGGAGAAAGAAAGAAGAAAGTATAAATATTAAAGTACTAACTTATTTCTAAATTGTGAAAAATACAGATAAGATACGGGAGTTCCTCTGTTTTGTTCTTTGTCCATTGAAAGAATTTACCTTATTTTATATATATTTTTCACTGTTTTCTTTCTTTTTTTTTTTAGACGGAGTCTCGCGCTGTCGCCCAGGCTGGAGTGCAGTGGCAAAATCTCAGCTCACTGCAAGCTCTGCCTCCCAGGTTCATGCCATTCTCCTGCCTCAGCCTCCCAAGTAGCTGGGACTACAGGCGCCTGCCACCACGCCTGGCTAATTTTTTGTATTTTTAGTAGAGACAGGGTTTCACCATGTTAGCCAGGATGGTCTGGATCTCCTGACCTCGTGATCTGCCCACCTTGGCCTCCCAAAGTGCTAGGATTACAGGCGTGAGCCACCACAACCGGCCTCTCTTTCTTTTTAATATGATTGTTTTCTTCACTTAAATATGAACTGGTTGATAAAGTTTTGTGGAGATATTCTACAACAAGGTACATCATGTGAGTTTGAGATCATATAATTGGATTTCTGCTGCACTAATTACCCCAGGGATTAAGATGGCTGAAATGTATCAGATTGTCTAATTTGTTTACCAAATAGAAAGGCAAGCATATAAAGTGATCTATTTCATTGGAGTATTAGAGACATATTATAAGTAGAAAATCTCATCTCCATGTCTTGCAGCATAATTCTCCTTTTGCTATGAAGAAAATATTTCACCTTCTACATCTTGACTTACAATTTGCTTTATTACTTGTCTTCCTTTAGGAAATAGCTCCTCTGCTGCCTCTTTTTAGGCTACTTATCCAATTGTGTCTTATAAGCCCCTAGTTTTTGTGGTAACATTCTACTCTCACATGTATCAGTGCACTCAATTCTATCACTGCCCTGGAACTGTGCTTACTCAAGTATCTTTCCCAATAGAGTGAGGGACTTAAGATGAAGAATACATTTTTTGAAGTGTTGTATCCAAACAATGAAGCTGCTATTGAATGGACACTTGAAATAAATTAATAATTAAGAAATAATTGTATGATGATGCACCTAATTCCATTTCCAGCAGGTGACAGCCGTTAAGAGAATCAGGACACATTTCAGCCTGTGTACATAGAATTTATCTCCATTTTCTGTGTCCTTTATATGGATATAACAAACCCCTGTAGCTCACAAAGGCACAGAAACTAATTGCAGTTTCTATAACCCCTCTTGAAAAAAATTTTGCCCTCCTAGAAACTTATTATAAATGAATCCAGTTCAGAGGAGGATTGAAACATTTTTATGTTGCGAATCTATGTTAGAAAAGGCAATGGCATATGGCAGCAAGAAGCTATTCATATTGGCCTAGAGAAAACAGACTTTTGCAAGAGAACATAGTTAGCATGATTGGCCCCTCTTCTTTTTGAGACTGTTGTATATGTGAGCCAGCAAAGACAAAACTGATGACCGATTAGAGTTTTATGAATCATAAAAATAGTTCTTATTTTGGAAAACATAGGAAATAAAACAACTGTGCCTCACGGGAAACATTTTCAAAATGAGAATAGAGGATTTCCCAGTTTAAAAAACAATGGAAGAAGATGACATTATGCAGATCTCATGTATTATTATTTTTTCTATGTTGTCCAGCTTTTATTATCCAGTTGAACTTTGCTTTTCTGTACTTACCCATCAGCGCTGGTCTAACTATTTCAAGTGCAAGCCTGCCTGCAAGCAAGTTGAGTGTGACCTTGTGGATTCTTGGATATCTTCTTTCCACTTCTATAATGCAGGAAGGGTCTTAAAAATTATCTTTTATAATTAGATCATTTATAGATTTTAGTTAATAAATCTAAGATTTAATTTTTTCTGTGTAAGAAGCTTGATTTGTATTAAACATTTATTCTCATTATACAGTACAATTCATGTGCATGGTACTAGGCAAATAACAATTCTGAGAATAATAGATTCATCTCACTAGATTAAACAAGACAGCTATTGAATGCTTAATTAAAAACAAAGTGATAATAAGAACATATTTCCAGAGATTCAATCAAATGGCAACACATACACAATCTACCAAACAAGCTATCATGAGATAATTAAAAATTTTTAAATAATTAGCTATTGTAATAAATGCGTAGTTAAGTTGATTTAATATTATCTAATTCTTTGGGGGATATATTTCCATAAAAGATGGGTTAGAGTATATTTAGCAATACCAATACCAACTTTTTTTTAAATTTATAAATGTTAGGAGTATGAAAAAGTAGCCTATTTATCTAAAGATGAAAAATATTTAATTTTTTAAATATTCACTAAAATACCATTGCAGAATTTGAAATGGCACTAAGTTTTGGGTTTAGGGGCAAAGAGTTTTAAAAACATCTGGAGATGCTGAAATAACCTGCATTCATTTATGTTATTTAGGTTGTAAAATCATATTCAATCTTGACCCACTCAGGAAATCTAACATAAACGTCCTGCTGATTTTGACAGTCATACAGCAAAAACACCCTCTAATGAGCATTTAATAGTCACCAAAAGTTTTGCATTAAGTACAAAGCCCTTTTGATTACTTATTCCACTAATTTAAAGTAAATGCTTTTACAGATGGCATCTGTTAGGCCGCAGAACGTGTGCAGCATTCATATGCACTCATTGAAAATAGATTCCAGCTTCACTAGAAAGATTGTACCAAAAAGATCAAAAATGAGACACTGAGTAAACATTTACCAGTGATATATTTTCTTTAAACCTCTTCATAAATACTTATCCAATAAGAGAGTACAATGCTTAGGGCCGAGCAGTAATTGAGAAATACCTTGGCAAATTAACACCTACGACTAAATGATCTAGACAAAGACATAGAGCTCTCCGTTCTACCTCTCATCTTCTTACGTGTGGAAGGATATAATATTTCAGTCCCCTTCAAAGTGTATTATATTACATACATAAAAAACGCCATGAAATACTTTCAGATGGCCGAGCTGATCAGAAAAAAAAAAATGACACATTGCAAAGAAAAATCAAAGCAAGCCAAAGATGGCCTTATAGACAGATGAATGGATAATTTTCTGGTTTTCTTTTCATTAATAGATTTACTGTGATTAATAATTCCTTCAGACATGAAGAGACATTCTAACAGAGAACTAATATAAATTTAATTATGAGATTATATAACTGAACTTCATTTATTCATAGAAAATATCATACAATGAGAAGTCATGAAATGAATCCATTGTTCCTGGTGTCTAATTCTGGTTTTTATGCTTTGGGAAGAACAGGAGCTCCCTCTGGCCTATGGAGTAAAATATAATGTAGTAGAATCATAAATGGCTCCCCCGTAAATGGAAACGAAGGTGAGAACATATCCCACACTTGCTAATAATGCAAAAAGTTGCTTAGAAAATACCAAGAAGTAGCCATTCTGATATCAAGTGACTCATTGATTTGTAAGTTTGGAACTAATTAATGAAACTTCAAAGGCAACAAGATTACAGTATTGAATAAGTACCAGCATCTAGTTTTGTATTAAGAAATTGAGTGATATAATAAATGTATATGAAGACTTTGTTTCAAAAAAAAATTTTTTTTTTTGAGATGGAGTCTCGCTCTGTCCCCCAGGCTGGAGTGCAGTGGCGCGATCTCGGCTCACTGCCAGCTCCGCCTCCTGGGTTCATGCCATTCTCCCACCTCAGCCTCCCAAGTAGCTGGGACTACAGGCATCCACCACCACGCCTGGTTAATTTTTGCATTTTTAGTAGAGATGGGGTTTCACTGTGCTAGCCAGGATAGTCTCGATCTCCTGACCTCATGATCCACCCCTCTCGGCCTCCCAAAGTGGTGGGATTACAGGTGTGAGCCACCGTGCCTGGCCCCTCAAATCTTTCATTTACTAATATGGTTAAAAAATATATGCTTGAAAGCAAAACTATGATAGAAATATATCAGTTTGTCCAACTTGGTACTATTGTATTGCAGGCTAAAATGTTCTTTGTTGTAGAGTGCTGTTAGACACACCAACGAAGAGATTTAGCAGCATCTGTCTTTGTCCCACTAAATGACAGTAGCATCCCCCCAACACCAGTTGGAACATTCAAAAATGTCTCCAGTGATACAAAATAGTTGTTGGATGAAAACCTGTAAAATAAATGAATCTGGCTGAAATATTAGAATAATCACTTAATTGAGGTTATATTACATATGAGTACCTAAAACATATTTGAAACTTTGATAATTTGTCATGCTACTTCATATGGCCTTATGATTTTCAGACCCTGCTAAAATCCCAAGTCTTTTTTATTTTTGCTAGTATGCATCCTATTAGAAATATAGGGTATGAGTTCAACTTTTTTTTCAATATTCTCTTAAAGCAATGCATAGTTTTGTGGAATGCATAGTTATATACCTACTATGAGACTAAAAGATAGCTATGGAATTTCTTAAAGATCTGTAAGCATTTGAAAATAAGAATAAAGCAGGTAAGAGATTGACAAACACCTTGTCATATAATAAATACTTGAAGAAACTGTGATGATTATCCTGGGGGAGGGGGAGGAACTCAAGTGTAGGTTGGACTTAGTAGCAGCTATACATAATTAAAGCCATAGCCTTATGGAGAAACTGGAATACAGTTATTCAGATCTGTTTGCAAAATATTTATTAAGCACCTACAATGTCCCAAGGAATTTTGTTATGCTCTAGAGCTAAGTAAATAAATGACATACTCTGATGTGCCACATCCACAATTAAGACAAGTATACATGAATTTCATTTGATTTTTTAATTAAAAAATAATTATATATATGTAGGCATGCGTATATACACATATAAACAGAAGAAGGAATGCACATGATGACACATAGAGTACTTGAAAATATTTAATGCCCAGTAGTGTTTCTTTGTAGATAAAATTGCCATATTTTTTCTTCTAATATCTAACATAATTAATTAACTAATCAGTTACTCAGAGATTTTTTTAAAAATCTGCCTGGCGTAAGTTTATACATTCTAGGATCAGTTGTAAGTAAGAAGGTTTATTTCAACTAAACTAAAAAAACTGAAGCTTGATTCAGTAGTAGGTTATTATTATGCTTACACTTTATTTCTTCTTTCAGAAGTTATAAGTTAAAAAAATTTACATTTATTGCCCTGAATGTTCAGTGGTTCAATGGAGTAACTAATTTATCCTATATGTATGTATTTTTATTTTTATACATAAATAAGTGAGTAAAGACCAGGACGCTGAGAAAATAGCAGTTACAAAAAATTTCATTCACAACAAGCGAGAACCTTTTGTGGATTATTTCTTTATGAACTTTGGGTCTTGGTCTATTTCTTCTTATCTTTTTAATATTCTCCAATGTAAAATTTCCAAAACCAAAGTTCTGGTACATACATTGCCTACCCTACAAAACATGTGCTTATAAGGTGGAGCCACGTTTCTTAATACTACATGTATCCAAGAAAAGACCCTAATTCTCATGTCAACTCAGCTAGGATCCACTTCCTGAAATGCCGTGTAGGCCTGGCCTTCCCACTCTCTGGTTTCCACTGAGCTTGCTGTCTGGACCTCACTGGGCCACCCAATTCTGCAGTATTCAGTATTCTACAGAATACCTACCTTCTCATGTGAATACAAGGAAAGAAAAATTCTGTTGACTCTATATTAGAGTTGGTGTAAAAATTTGTAACTGAACTCAATACATGAAAGTAATTTAATGTAGATTTAAAGAAAAAGATTCTAGATACCTATAAACTTAATAGCCAGCTAAATATTATATGTGATGCTTCATAGATAGAAGAGATTCAGAGAAGTTGTTGAACGAGAGATGTTTATATTTTCATTCTTCCCTGAATACAAGTTTAATTAAACCACAGAGGCAAAATAATAAACTGTGACTGATTAATTTAGTCTACAGTTATGGTTGGACTCATGTTATCTGACCCTTAATTTAACATATTGACCCCTTCTATAAAAATAAACAAAGAAAATTATAATTTGAAAATATTTATTACCATATTTATTTTTTCTTTAGTTTCTCAATTTTTAATTATCTTAATGTAAATACATGGCCAATTCCAAATCTGTATGTTGGACAAGACTGATATTTCTGGTTCTCTATCATTTAGAAATTGATTATCTATACCTAATCATTTAGAATAAAATTGTATTTTAATTTACTCTTTTCCTTTTACTTTACCAATTGTTTCAAAGGTATTTACAGTGATAATATAAATATAATAATTATTACCCTGAGTAAAAATTAATCCTTAATAAAAAAAGAGAAGAGAAAATGTACAGTTATAAATAAAGATTATAAATGACATAATACTTAACCATAAAATCTAATTTTTGCTTTTCTAGATTCTGGGGAAAATAGGAGAAAACAATATGTAGATCTTATTATCTACCAATAGAGAGCAAATCAATTCATTAAAAAAAAGAGCCTCTTCCTGAACTTAAGGTCAAAGAGAAGCTTATTTTTAATCTTCTTCATAGATAGACACTGAACGACATAAATGATAACATCACTGGCACTATTTAAAAATTCAGATGAGTGTTTCATAGCCCTATGTGTGAGTTACCTATCATTACTGTGACAAGTTGCTACAAATGTATTGGCTAAAACAACAGAATTGTAATGTCTAAGAGTTCTGGAGGTCAGAAGACCAAAATGGTTTTCACTGGGCTTCAATCAAGGTATCCTCAAGGCCATGTTTCCTCCTGGAAGCTCTTGGGAGGAATCCTAGAGCCCGTTCCATGGGCGCCATATGCCTTGGCCCGTTGCTCTCTTCCTCCACTTCAACATCAGGTGGAATTCTCATCTTACTGCATCATGCTGACCTGTGTCTCCAACCTCTTTCCTATAAGGACCCTTGTGATTTCAGTGGGCCCTTTAAGTTCATCCAGGCTAATCTCCCCATTTTCAGATCATTTTGCTAGCAACCTGAAGTCCATCTGCAACCTCAATTTATCTTGCCATGTAACATACATATTTACAGGTTCTGGGACAAATGTGGACAGCTTTGTGAAGCCATTAGTCTGCCAGCCACACCCCATATCTAATATCAGTCACCTGGGAAAACTCAAATTGCATGATTCTTTGTGTTGGAGAAGGAAGAGTGAAATGTGGGTTTGAAGTGAGACAAGGGTATTTATAACATGCCTTAAAAGTAGTTTAGAATATCCTGAGAATAGTTTGTGCACACCTTGGACTAGTGGGTCTCCATCATAGAGTACATATAATGGAATGTCATAAATTTGGTTAACAGAAAAATGAACAGTGATAGCTCGCTAGTGTTGAATTGTTTTAAAATAGGGTGCTTATATAATTATGGACAAAAGTCTCCACACTTTTGAGAGTGAACAGTAGGTGTTAACAACAGAAAATATAAACCAGGATCTTCCCCAGTGAGCTGGAGATTATGGTTATACTCATAAGCCAGGCTATTGCATCAATCAGTAAGAAATGGGTATGGATGGTATGTTTTGGCATATATAAATGTTATTATAGGGAGACATCATGCAGTTTGGAGGGGCAGTTTGAAAAACAGCCTTGATTTCCTTCCTAAATACCATTTGTTCTATGTGACATCTCAGCAACACTGAAAGTCAGACCGTGAAAACTCAGATCACTCTAAAAATGAAAAACTAAATGTTCCTTTATAGTAATTCAATGATATGGTTGGGACACTTCTGGTATTTAATTACAGAAACATATAGGACACATACAGGCAGGGACAGAAGGACAGTGTGCCATGGGTGTATTGAAACAAATACCTAGGACATTTGAAGTACTGACCTTCCCCCAAATCATGGCTCTTCACCCCTCTTCTCGTGTGAACTTTAGCATAATTACAGAGACCAGTGTTATTCAGTGGTGCTCCCTGATCTGCCCTTCCCATCACTGCATGACTAGTCCAGGCCCTCGCTCCATACCTGCAACAATTCACTCACACTCTAGCCATTCTCCTTCCAAGCTAACACTTCCCTTCAACACTTCAGATAACCTCCTGCTCAGACACCATCAATACTTTCCACTTACTAGAGGATCAAGACCAAAATCCTCAGCTGGGCATTAAATGCCTAACCCTTCCTGCGCTAACCTACATTTAAAGTCACAGCTATAGATTTTGAAAATGTAACGACACTCAGATCTAAATCCACCATTTCATAAAAGAAGAAAACAAAGCTCAGAAAGATTAAGTAACTTGACCTAGTCACACCAATAGTGACAGGTTAAAGAAGAGGAACAAAGGTTATGTGACTAACACTCTGCCCCTTGCAAATTCCCAACAATATTTTCTGTTCACCCCAATACTGTATTAGTGCTGGTCTTCATGTCCACTCAGTGTATCATCCTCATGCTGTACTATTATTATTGACAGAAGACAGAAACTTACCTACTGTTAGCTTAACTAAATTACTGAAGATAATATTGACTTTTAAAATTTGTCACCAATAAAAGTTATTTTTTTCTTCCCTTCTGGGTGCTTTAGAATTTTTCAAGTTTTGGCTAAAAAATACAATTTATGTTTACTTTTTTTTCTGAAGTCAAGTATCTTATATTTATTATATTTATTTCCTATAACATACAACATAATATCTTATGCCTGCCTTTCTCTTCTTCTCTTCCTTCTTTCATTTCTTTACTATTTCCTCATAAAGTGTATTTTTTAAAAAAATATTTATGTTCAATGATATTCTAGAAAGATTTTCAGTTAGTTTATGAGAAGGCAGGCAAAACAATAGGATGTGACAAAAAATAAGGCAGCAAAAGAAGTAAAAATATGTATGGGTCCAAAGAATAGCCAAGAATAATACTAAAAATGCAAACTCTAGTGACCTACACGGGGAAAAGGGATGGAACACAATTTTGAATCTTATCTTTGTATCAAATAATGTGAAGAGGAAAGATATGCCAATTAATCAATTTCAAATTTATACGTTTTATATATATAAACATCTAGATTATTCTGGGAAACTATAAATGCTCTAATAATATTTTGGAGTTCTTTCTAAAGCAGTAATTACATTACATACTAAACTCTATGTGTGACAAGATGCATACAAGCGGCTGTTTACTAAATATTGATTATCAATTTCACCTTATGATTTCACAGCAAAACATGAATGAATGAATGAATTATTCAGAGATTTCTGGTTTTTGTTCTGAGATATAGACAAAAAATGAACATCATTTCTAACATTAAAACATGAAAAAAAAATCTGGACAAGATACAAATTTAAGAATTTCTTAGAAACTATCAGATAACTGAGCTTGCAGAGTAGAAACTCAGTATCTGGAGGAGACCAGTGAATGTAGGAAGAAACAGACCAGAGAATTTGGTTATTTGGGACAGATGCCCCCACATGTCATATAAGCAGATATGAAGATTCAGCTAGAAATTTTCGATAAATTAAAGCAAGCAAGTATGGTTCAGGATGAAAAATCCCTAGGTGCCATAACACAGAGGATTCACCTTTTCTGTAAGCTTTTTTTACAGGAACCCTAACAGGTGTTCATAGCTGGAAAGAATCCTGAGAAAGCTTCTGCCTTAGAGAGAAGAGGTAAGGGAAAATAACAGCAGGCAGCCCTATCACCCCTGTGAAATAAATGCCTTTATCTTCAGAGGGAAATAAAAGCAAAAACAAAAACAAAAATCAAAACCATTATCCTGAGGGCAGAAACTATTGCATCCTGGGGAAATGAACAAACAACAACAACAACAACAACAAAATAAGCTCTTTCCCTGGAGGAGGAATCCCTGGAAGTTCTAGCATCACTTAAGAAAAAGGGGCAGGAATCCTTGTGAAGGCCACATCTGCAGACTCAGATTTGAGAAGTCTGCCTAGAACTGGATCTTAAAAAATGCACACTGTGTTCCTCCCTCCATCACCACACTAACAAGTACTGCGTGGAAATCACCTCCGAATGCAGTTGTGAGAGCTGCAGGAGACAAAGTCTCTCTGAGGAGTAAACCAAAGACAAATTCTCTCTGTCAGCCAGACACGGAGACCTCAGTGGAGAGCACCTTAAATCCTGTCTTGCCGCTGAGAGGGTGAACATAAAATAGACAGTTAAGGCCTAAGAAAAGGATACACATATCCAATGCCTCTCGTTTAAAAACCAAACCAAAACAAAACAAAGCCCTCATCATCTACAATTTTATACATGTCCATCTTTCAACAAAATCATTTGAGATGTAACTTAAAAGGTAAAAGCAAATACAGTCTGAAGGTTCAAAGCAATTATCCAAACTATACTGAGATACGACAAATATTAGAACCATCAGAAAAAGAACTTAAAATTATTACCATAAGAGATTAAAGGTTCTCATGGAAAAGGTAGATAATATACAAGTTCACAGAGGTAATTTCAATTAAAAAAAAATGGAAAGTATAAGAGAGAATTAAATGGAAATACATTTTTAAAAAACACAGGGGAAGAATGTATTTTACTTGGTCATGATTAGACTTAATTCATAATAGGAAATCAGTGAGCTGGAAAATAAGAAAACAGGAATTACCTAAATGAAAATTTAAAGAGAAAAACATTGAAATAAAAATAACAGAGGATTCAAGAGCTGTGAGACAATATCAAACAATCCAATGTACTTGTAATTGAATCCTTCTGAGAAAAAAGCACAGCACAGAATAAATATTGGGTGAAATAATAACTGATAATTTTAGAAATTATTGGCAGACAGTATACCAGAGGCCCAAGGTCACAGAGAAAACCAAAATTAACAAATATTCAAACAGAACAAAACAAAATGAAAATGAGAAAACCTAGGCATTCAAACTGCTGAATGCCAAAGACAAGAGAAAAATCTTAAACGTAACTGGATTAAAATAAGCCGCATTATCTACACAGACTAAAAATAAGAATTAGAGCATATTTCTTGTCAGCAGGCACAGAAGCAAGAAGTCAAAGTTGTGAACTCTTTAAATATATAAAAGAAAAGCAAAACTCCTAACCTAGAATTTGATGTACAAATTGAAAATAAACAAGTAAAATTTCAAAATTTCAAAAATGAAGAAAAAACAAAGATGTTCACAGACAAACAGAAAATGAAAAAATCAATTACCTGGAGATCTCATCCATAAGAAATGAATAAAAATTTTGTATCAGCTGGCATCACCAGAAAATTTGACCCATTGAAAGAATTAGAATACCAGAATGGAATAAAGTACATTTTTCTTATTTTTTATTGCTCTAAAAGTAACTGCTCATTAAAGTAAAATTTGTATCAAAGAATTTTGTTTTTGTAGAATATTTAAAACTAAAATATATTACAAAAATGGCAGAAGGAATGGGAAAACAGAATTGAAAATATAATCTATCAGGTTCTTATACAAAATATGAAGCTGTGTAACATTATTTGAGTTTAGACAGATTATTTATCACTGTATACTATAAATCCTAAGACAACCAAATACAGATTTTATAAAAGTAGTATTAGAAATAAGCTAATATGCTGTCCCAAAATTTCAAAAGAAGAAAAATAAATAAATAAGCCAATAGAGAAGATTAAACTGGAACCAAAAAAAAAGAAAAAACAGAACAAACAAACAAAAAAACCTCAAGGCCAGAAACTGCAAATAAAGAGGAAAAAAAAAGAGAACAATGGAAAAAATAGAAAACAGCTAGTAGGAAGGTAGAGGCAGAATTTAATCCAGTAACATCAGTACATTAAATATAAATGATCTAACCACAACAGCTAAAGCACAGAGATTTTATTATTAGAGTAAGATTTAATATGAATTGAGCAATTTTGACAATATTCACATGTAGTGGAATAAATTGATATTGTTAAATGATTATCACTGATTTTTTTCCTACATTCTAAATTTTAAACAGTGCTGTTTATTAATGTATTTCTAAAACATAGCTTTGGCCATATTACATTGTGCCTTTGGTCATTGATAAACTATACAAAAATTACCTGAGATAAAAATTTCAATCATGGTTCTTCTTTTAACTGATTATTTTCAGATATGGTACTACTAAGAAGATGTATGCAAAAAATTTCAAAACCATGCAGTCACATTTTCAGATTGATCTTTTTTTTTTTTTTTTTTTTTAGACAGTCTCTGTCGCCCAGGCTGGAGTGCAGTGGCGCCATCTCGGCTCACTGCAAGCTCCGCCTCCTGCATTCACGCTATTCTCCTGCCTCAGCCTCCCGGGTAGCTGGAACTACAGGCGCCCGCCACCAAACCCGGCTAATTTTTTGTATTTTTAGTAGAGACGGGGTTTCACCGTGTTAGCCAGGAAGGTCTTGATCTCCTGACCTCGTGATCCGCCTGCCTTGGCCTCCCAAAGTGCTGGGATTACAGGCGTGAGCCACCGCACCCGGCCTCAGATTGATCATATTATTTGTGACTACTTGTATTCATGGAAGAACATAAATATAATTGCAGTTTCTCTACTATCTAGACTGATCAATAGTGATCATTTTTATTTGAAACTACAGCTAAAATTATGAAATAGTTCTGTTGAGCCTAGAACTATTTTTTTTAAAACTTAATATTTAAGTCTGAGGCATAAACAGAGTATGTAAGTGCCAGATTCAAGCACAATATCTTAATGCACATTAATTATGTTCTAGAAATTTTATATTCAGTTTTGTAGAAAGATAATTATGTAGTTAGACATTTCTTGCATTGATTGTTCCTTTTGTTATCTCTTGGTATCATTAGTATGTTTACCTTGAACAGACACCTTGCCAAAAGTACCAAGGAGGTTGGAAACACCTTCCAGACTAAATAAATTCTATTACTATGAGCATAATATAATGAGAGGCAGAATTTACAAACTTCAATCTTTGAAGAGTTTGATTGAACTATTAGAAATGAGCACAATCTGCAGAACTAAAGGCTAAGAATGAATTTAATAATTTTGATGACTACTTTAAAATGATAAAATCATTTTTAGGGCATTAGGACATTGCCTCTCTAAAGCTTTGCCAAGTGACTGTTGCATTTTCATGGATAATGTGAAACACACATGAATTGACCAATACATTCTATTTTTTATTATTATATTGAGCAAATTTCTTTTAGAGGCAAATGCTATGTTAGGTACAAATGATAAATGACAATGAATAGTGCACAGGTCCTTTTTATGTAAGAATTGTACATTGAAATAGACAAAAATATATATGAATAAAACTGGGATGTAACTACAAGGAAGCATATAATAAGTGCCAAATGTACTTTAATGAACAATGGGAGGAAATATTACACTTGCCTGAGATAATTTTACTCTGGAGAATTTTTATCCACCCTTTTACATGAAATATAGATATCATCCAAAGAAAACTAAATCTCTGGGAAAGTTATTAAGTGTCATTGTCATGATATACTTTTCTGGGTCCTACAATTACCTTTCTTTCTTTACCCTGGGCAATCAAATTAAATCACAATTGAAAGCACCAATTCACTTCTGTCATCCCATTCCATTGTGTTGGGCTGTTCCTATTGTGAATCAAAAGTCTGAGCAGCCTGTAAATGACAGAAACTTAAATTATTTCAGTAGCTGAAAGTCCCAATTATTGAAGAAATAACTATACAGATAAGTAGAGTGAAGTAGGATAGTTAGTACAAATTGAAATATTCCCATCAAAGTACCATAGAACCAAGTATGTCACCATGCTGAATAAAATAGACTAAGTAAAACCTAATAGTTTTCACCCTTTTACATTTACTTATTAGTTCCTTTTTTCCATTTCCATTTTATTTTTGAGAAGGAATTATGCTATTATCACTTGCAAAATTCTTATTAAGTCAATCATTTTCTAAGCCCCTACTAAGTGTGTCAAGTTCCAGTGAGGATATGGGAACAAACAAGAAGTTTCTCCTGCCATCAAAACCTCAGAGACTAAAAGAAGAAACATATATAAAAATAATTACAAAGCAATGTGAGATGAATAAAGGCAACAATAAGGTGTTAGGAAATTATGAAAGAAGACTCTGACTTGATGGCATTAGGATATAAAAGAAGGCATCTGAGAGGATGATCTGATATACAGTAAACCAGTAGGAGATACTTAGGCATCTGGTTAGGGGAGCTCCTCCTAGACAGAAGGGCAGCCCTTCTCGAAGATCACAAAAGTAGAATAGGGCAAATTCAAAAATCACAAGCAACTCAGTATAAATGGAGTGAAGACTGATGAAAGGAAATTGGCATGGGAAGGCAGGGGCCACATCATGAAGACATTTCTATGCCATTAAAAAAAAAAAGTCTTGATTTAGCCTCTAAGGTACTGAAAACGGCTGATGAATTTTACAACAGGGGATGGGGTGCTCAAGGCCACCAAATGAGTCATGCACTTTGGTCACAGATGAGTTTGCCAGGCAATGGAACCTCATTCTGCTCATCAATCTATAGGATCACCTGGGCCAGATTCTGCCTGGAGGAAAGAACATCTGTTTTGTTATCTGTCTGCAAAGGGAATGCCTTGAAATCAGCTTAGAAATTAAGAAATTTGATCTTAACAACTCTATGAGGAAAGAATTTTCTCTATTTTGAAGTGGAAACAACTGAAGCTCAGTGGGGCCAGCCCTCTAGACTGGCTAAGAAAACAGGCCCCAGGTTTGAAATTTATACCCATCTTTGCAGACTATCAGATCTCTGACAAATTCATTCACAGCTCTGCATCTCAATTTTACCTTGTGTCAAACAGGGATAATAATACTACCTATCACAAAAGGTTGTCATAGCGATTAATTCATTATTAATGAATAATTTCATTAATACAAATGATTATGACAGTTACTGACACATCTTAACTACTCAGTAAGTATTAATGGCTGGGTGCAGTGGCTCACGCCTGTAATCCCAGCACTTTGGGAGGCTGAGGCAGGAGGATCACTTGAGCCCAGGAGTTAGAGGCTGCAGTGGGCCTAGACTGCACCACGTATTTTCCACTTTGGTGCTATTCCTCTGATAGAGTTCTCATGAGATTTGCTTGTTGAAAAGTGTGTGGCATCTCCCCGCTTTCTCTCTTCCTCTTGCTCTGCACATGTGAAGATGTGCCTGCTTCCCTTTCCCTTCCACCATGACAGTTCCACATGTTGTACAGGAATCATAGCTGAGGTCTCTCCAGCAAGAACAGACTAACACAACCACAAAGCCACACAGAAACCTAATACATGACAAAAAATGTGGAAGATAATTTGTAAGTGAATTCTCATTCTAAGATGGGCTCATTATATTAATTATGAGGAGGAAACTTTTCATACTGATAAGCCAACAGAAAAGATCAGAAAGCTATAGAAGTGGTATAGATAGGAAAGCCTACCTCCCCTTATTCAGTATAAGGTGAAAATAAAATTATGGAAACTATGATCAAACTCCCTAAGCAGTATAAAACAGGGAAAAAATATCTAGACCTATGTAATTTTAGTGAAGGAACCATATTCTGGTCATGTGAAAATATTTATTGCCTCGTGAAATTGCCATAATGTTTCACATTGCAGGCCTTTGTACAAATTTTACCTTCTGCTTAGAATAGAGCCTTTCATATCTGCCTGGCAAAAAACTACTTATCTTATGAGAAGAATGCCAAGGGCTACAGCCTCTAGAAAACCAAGCTCTTCTTTTCTAGGAAGATCATATACTGAGCACACTGACAATTATATTTATCAGTGAAAAAACTCATAAAGTAAAAATTAACCAATTCCAAAGGGAATGGAGTTAGTTTAAAATGTAAAGCATGTTATTTTTGACAATATCTAAGTAAAGTATATTTTACAACAAAAGTTGTAAACACATGAAACACTGAAGATTTATAGGGGTCAAAAATGTAGACACTCCAGAGAAACTTACATAGCTATGGGAGCTGAAACAATTCTAGAGAAGATGATACAGATATTTATGCTATACATGTAATATTTGTGATTAAGTTGATACATGAGAATACTACAGCCTTTTTAAAAAAATTTTGCAGTGGCAAAAATTATCTGGTAGATGTTTTCTTTCTCTTTTCTTTAGATGTGATATAACATTCTCATTGTTTTCATCCTATAATTTCTTAAATTTTGTTCATAAATACAAAATAATGTATATCATTAACAATGTTTGTATGTGTTACAATTTTTTTTCATAATTATAGCTAGTAATTGAACAATTCACAACATATGAAATATAAGTAGGTTTTGTTCTTGCAATATTTTTATTCTTTATTTCCACTAATAATATCTTAAAAACCTAAAACATTAACAAATGCCATAATAACTTGAGCACTCTTAAGTAAGGAAAGCTGTCTTTCTCCCATAACTATGTTTTTTCTGAGATTAATGGCATGAGAAACACATCGGGTGAGTTTCTGAACCATAATACGTATGCTACACTCATGACAGGTGTAATGTGAACTATTAATCTGACTATATGGAATTTCTCTCCAATTACCAGTCAGGATTAACCAACCTGGGCGACAGAGCGAGACTCCGTCTCAAAAAAAATAAAAATAAAAATAAAATAAAAATAAAATGTCAGCAAGTGCCAAGGACATTCTAACCTTCCAGGGACACTGATGTGTTATATAATTTGTAACTCCATCTTTAATATGTTCCCAACAACACCTGGAATGATATTAGCTAACATCAGTATTTCAAAAATTGTGTTATTGTATTGCTGACCTGGTTCTTTCTATCAAGATTAAGACCTGGTGGTACAATTTCTAAAAATAAACACAATTTAATTTAACTTTTAAATTATCCTTTCCATGATATATGTTAGTTCATAATTCCTGAAAAATCAAATTTCCTGATATCTATTGAAACAACTTTAGAAGATATTCAGCATGATTCTCCTCTTCTGTCTCTCTGCAGTATGTTGGAAAATGCCTTCAAAGTGGTTTGCATGAGAGAGAGTGTATATTGTTGTCTTGATGTTAATTTCATGCTAAATCATAGCTTATGAGCTCAGAACCACAGGACATACCAAGTAAAGTTGTAAGGAAAGAGAGACTAGAGATGCTTTGGAGACAGAGCACCAAGAAGATACAGATTCCCAGTGTTCTGCTCAGGCATTGACCCAGTCACCTTGGGAGACTCACTGATGCACCCACAGTTTTGTCGTTCTACATTTTAGTGCGTGTCAGAGAACATGTCAGAAGTTGCACACGCATATACATAAAATCTATTTAATCTTCACAATAGCATAACCTGCGTTGATAAAATGAGGAGGGTAAAATAGCACAGGACCAGCACTTGAAGACCTCTGGGTCACATCCCAGACTATCTGACTGTAATGTCTTCCTACTCCTCATACCCTGCATACATTTCTTTCATTGCATTGAACATTGAGGCTAGACTGAAGTCAAATGTTAAAATGAAAATTGCTGGAACTAAAATTATCAATGAATGCTCCTCAAACCATTTTGTAATTTTTAGGACCTGGGAACTTGACTCCTAAATTGGTAAGAATAACTATTTTTTGTCAGTTTTTCTTTTCTATAGAATATGGGGCTAAAAACAGATGAACTGGAAAAGGACAAAAGGCAAACTCATGTCTTCTCTTCTCCAGCACACTCTCTTTTATCCTTCTACACATTAGCCAATTCTCTTCCCCTCAGTCACAGGGTTCATTTTTATCCACTTGATGTCCATGCATTGAGCCACGGCTAAGAGGTAGAAGGAAAAAGCCTGGCACCTCATTGTTGGTATAATTACTTTGTGAACATACACGTGGCAGGTATGTACAGCTGTTTTAGGCTCTTGATTCATAAATCGTGCTTGGCATTTACACTATTTATTCCATGGCTAATGACAAAATCAGAACACTTTTTGTTGCTTGTTTTTTATTCTAAAAATATTTCTTTAATCAAGTTCCATAATTTTTGTTTAAGCAACAAAAAGCAGAAACATGATTAATTCATTGTTAATCCAACTTGCTTTAAAATTAAATAAAAAAGAAAATAACTGCCAAACAAAAATTACTTTTCCCACAACCACAATGTATAGTTCAGAAGCACGTATACTAATAACAGTAAATTTTGGGTGCTAGAAAATTATAATTATTGGAAAAAGTTTTCAATAATGTGTTTTCTACAATCAACTTTGTACCAAAATATCATAACTTAGGCAAGTCTCAAAATCCATTAATTATACCACTGAAAATCATTGATAGTTAATAAGAATCACTGGGAAAATCTTTTTTAAACATACACTTTCAGTCATCATAAAAAGGAATATACAAAGAATTATTTTTTGAAAGATTATTGTAAAATATGTTGGGATAATGCTTGTTTAGCTTTTTTTAAATGTACCATTTTTCTCTAGCAGCTCTTTATCATATTTTTAAAATGATTCTTTCTCTAGATATTTGTGGTGATAAATGTGACCTCTTTTAATTTGTCTTCACAAAATATGAAACATTTCCAAACAGAAAATAGTTTTTGACTATCTGTTCCTGCATAACAAAGTACCCGCAAATTTACTGGCTTAAATAAAAGCAATTTGTTCATGACTCTGAGACTAGGAACACAGGCTCAGCGGCGCAGTTCTGCTTCTCCAAGTAGTGTTCACTGGGATCGTTTACTTAGCTGAATTTAGCTGGTGGTTGGTCAGAATGGGAGATTGTAAAAATGATCTGGGTCCATGCCTAGAAGAGGCTGCTGGCTGCCGGCTAGAAGTTCACCTGGGACTTTCAACAGTGGCTGTGCTTCCACTCCACATGGCCCTGTGGACTTCTCACAACACTGAAAGTGCCTTCCAAAGAAATGGCAGCCCACATACGTGGAAAGCAGAAGCTTTTCATCTCCTAAAGCCAGCCTGAGAAGTGACATAACTTTTCTTTTGTCACAAATTATTGTAGACTCCACATCTTGATAGAGAGCTTCAAGATGACCAGGCAAAAAGGCCTTTAAGATAGAAAGTATTGCTATGGCCGTGTTTAGAAATACAATCTGCCACGAGGTCTTTTTTTTTTTTTTTTTTTTGAGACAGGTGGGATCGTGTCCCACTCACTGCAAGTCCCCTCCGACCCAATTCTGCCTCAGCCTCCTTAACACTGGATTACAGTCTCCTGACCTCATGATCGGCCTGCCTCGGCCTCCCGAAATCCTGAGATTACAGGCGTGAGCCACCGTGCCCGGTCCCCCCCACTTTTTTTTTTCCCAAATAACTCATGGCTTAAATGTTTTTTAAACATGACAAAAATATATATTTTGCAGAGTTTATTTCATGATATGAAAGCTTGTACTTCAAGAAGTTCTAGAAAGATTAGTTGCATGAGATAATCTGATCTCTAAAATTTTGCCTTTTTAATATTTTATCAAGAGATCCAAGAACAGTTACTGCAATATTCGTACCATAATCAACTTTACAATTTGAAAAGATACAAGGCTGTTGGAGGAGAATGAATTGTGAGTGGAGAGAGTTAGAGAGGAGATGAGACTCAATTTGAGGAAGGCCTATTGAGACATTTGGTTAATGTGACAATCTGTTGTTTTGTACTGTGGTCATTTCCATGGATATGGAGATAAATGAGCATATTTTGGACAGTTTATTTAACAGCATACCAACTTTTCATATTTTGAGGTTTCTAAAGTTGAACGCATCTTATAATTGATGACATGTCAGTTTGATACATTGTTTTTCTCTGTTAAAAACATATGCTGTGATACATGGCATCTTAGATGCAAAGAAATACAGTACTTTGGGTAGCACAGAGTGCATATAGCACATAGTAGGTAATACCTATTGAACTGAATGACATCCAAGTCGGATGAGTGTATTTTCTCCAATTATAATGTGTTTTGAATATTATATACAGAGGCAATTCAAACATGTTTTGTGATTGGTTTGCCTGATTTTTAAATTGAGCTAAAGAAACATTTCAAGGATTTGACTGCAGTTGATCAGAAATAATCATACAGAGCTGGCATAAGGCCTTAGCATTGTTTACTTTTCAAGTTGAGTCTTTTTGGTCCATAGTGTGAATAAATGCTTTCTGTGTTCTTTAGATTAAATCTTGTCCTAGGTGGGGTGGATAATGTTCCCCATGCATTAACACTCTTCTCCAGGTACATTTTAAGCAGCAGCCCACAAATAAGAACAAAGCCTACAAGGTGAAACGAGACAGGGAGGCATCACTGAACATCATTTAGGTCTTGCCCATTTTTACTCCCAGCCTTGCTAATTGCCACCTTTTCCTTTATCGCTAACTTTGCAGACATCAAGCCTCCTTTCCAATAATTAGTCTTTCTGAAAAATATTTAACATAAAAAAATTAAGTCTAAACTACATTTTTTTCTTTTTTTTTTTTTTTGTTTTGTTTTGTGTTTTTAGTAGAGATGAGGTTTCACCATGTTCGCCAGGCTGGTCTTGAACCCCTAACCTCAAGTGATTCACCCACCTTGGCCTCCCAAGGCTTACAGGTGTGAGCCACTACACCAGACCTAAGGCTAAATTATCTTAATCAAAGGTTAAAAGACTTTTTCCAATGTGCAGCCTCATTATATACTGATGAATAAGAGTAAACATATCTATTATACAGAACTTTAATGAATTAAAATTAACAAGTTACAAAAGGGGCCTTGCTGAAGAAAACCTCAAATGCTATATATCATACTTGCATTCTCATCATATTGATTTTCTCTTGGGATAGTTTAATGATTTTGAAATCATGAACAAAACAGCACAAGATGTAGTACCTTATTATTTTAATAATTATATTTCATTTCTAGAAGCTCTCTTAGATGGAAAACACAGCTTAGGGTCAGGTGACTGCAGCCACTATGATAGTGGATCACAAAAGTTAAGTTATTACTTGTTCAAGATTTATAAAGAGTTACTTCTGGAAGCCACTTCAGCTACCTGGTATTTGGAGGTTTTATGCTGCTAGTTATAGCCACATGCTCTTCTGGTGACTGGAGAGGGCTGGATGCTGGAGTGAATTTTAGCTGAGTTAACCACAGCATTCTATGCATGAACACAATACGCCTTATTAGGTTTGATTTCAATGCAATGGTGTTCTCAAAAAGTATAGATAAAATTACTGAGCCTACATTAGAAAGACTTACATTTACTTTTTTGATCCTCTCAGGAGTGGGGATGGTTTTCCCCTCATACTCACTCTGTCATTTTGATGGTCCATGGCATTTGGCACCATAGCTAGTCGGCATTAGAGAGCAGTCTGAATCCATGAAACAACAGAAAGCTAACCGGTTCATGCAGGAGTTGACTTGTGATCTTGGCCTTGTTAGCCCATTGGCCTAAGTATGCCCTTGCCATCAAATCACTGCTATTCACTCGCCTAGTTGCAATGACACTGGTAAGTAAAAGGGTAAAGGCCTTGGGAGTTGGAATTATGACTTTCTTTTCTTGAAGTGTTTCCACCTCAAATTACAGTACAACACTGACAAGTTGTTTGATCCATCATGCTAACCCACAAGGATAACAAGTCTTCTCCTCAGCCCTGTGGATATACTCATGGGGTGGTTAGGTCTGTCACCAAAAGCTTTGCAGAATCTCATTTCACCGCATCTTCACACAGTCTAGTGTTTCTAGTACTTTTACTGCCCACTGTTAATGGAGAAAATTTATTATAGAATTTTATTAGCAGCCACAATATAGTTTCTCGCTCATCATAAGCCATTTGAATACATAGTATTTATACATTTTGCCAGATCATTTTATTAGTTTAGATTTTTAAGATAAAAATAAAATAAAATTTCAACAGTAAAATATTTAAGAAGTTACATATATCCTGGTAGTGTTATGTATCATCATACAAAATGCTAGATATTAGTATCATAGAGAAGCGATGTCTGATTTAATCTAGCATTACTTGATTTGAGTCCCCAAAAAATCTAGCCCTAGATTGATTTTGGAAATATAGATTAATGAAAGCTAGTGTTTTAGGCTTGGTTTTCAAATGTAAGACAGAATGATACCAAAGTGATTTCCTTGAATTCCTTAAAGGCATACCTCAGAATGCAATTTAATGTAGAAAACTGAAGGTTATTTGTTAAAGTATGTTTATTTGCTTTATACTTAATATGCATAAATATTACTTTTTATGAACCAAATCTAATTTGGAACTTAGAGGTTTCCAGATTTGAAATAGTGCCCTATTATTATTATTTATCCTGCATAAACAATATGATCCTTTGACATCTGTGTAGTAGTAATTTTCAAAATTAGTCTTTCTTACTAATGAAAAGTAGCTCACATGTAAGTGGGCATGAAATAGTTAAATAAAAAAACAGCATTCACTACATCCAAGGGGAAAATGTGATGGTGCAATACAGAAATTAAATAATAAGATGATTATCTAAAAAGTGGCAGAAGGTTTTTGAGGTGAAATTTAACAAGAAATTATATAATAGCCAAAAATGCCACAGCAGCTAAGGGGGAAAATTCATTTCTAGGTATTCACAAGAAACTGCAGGAGGGATTTTTACAATAAGCACTCTAAGTTTCAACTTTTGATCTGCGTGGTGATAGCTAGTGAGAATAAAAATAACCAGCTAATGAAGATTCTGCACTTTGAGTTACAGACACTGATTCTGCAGATAGTTGGCAATTTCTTCAAATATGCAATTAATATGTCAAAGCTGATCCATCTGATGATGAAAATGCTGACCAGTTCAGAAGAGCTTCTGTGTAATATGTTGACGATAACTTTTCATCAACTATAAAGCTGATAGAACGAGATTTGAAAAACACAATTTGAGGATCACCAATAGCATTTTATTGCCAGTGAGCCTACCACTGACAAAACTCTATTTCCTTCTCCAGGATCAAAAATACAGATTGTAAAACTAGAATTGGAACAGCTGTATTCTAACGCATTCCCACAGATGACAGCTATCTTCCTACATCTCACCCCATTAGCCAGTTCCCCAATTTCCATATGTCTGCCCTAGCTGTCCATTGCAACTCTCAGAACATTGAATAAGGAATGAGAACTAAGGGGCTATATTTTATCCAGGAAAGTAAATGTTTTCTAGTAAGTCTGTTAGCAGATATAGAGAAAAAAAAAAAAACCTGAAATAGTAAATATTAGGACTTTAATTTGTTTCTGGTATCAGATTGCTTAGGAATTAGAAGCAGCTTCCATCTCATGCAGCCATGGGAAATGCCTGCTAAACACTGGTAATTGACTGAAGGAATACTGATACTGCCCTGTGGTCCAGTATCCTCTAGACCCCAAAAGGAGAGAAAGGCTCAGAATTGTTGTAAGCCAAACCCATGCACTAGGTTGGCAAACAAAAGATCTGAACGGATATTCATTTTCAAGAGCGGCAATGAAAATTTATATAGTCTATAATTTAAAAAAAAAAATGAGAGGACCAATAGATAATGCTGAAATCTCAAGGAAGAGGAGATGCTTTTTTAAAAAAAAAAAAGGTACACATTGTAAGATCCAGAGGTTTGAAAGATATGTTTTAAAAATTGGCATGCCCTATGAACTATTAAGAAGTAGGCATCTAAAGAACACAAAGCAGAAACACACCAGCAAAAAAAAAAAAAAATATCTAGAGTGCCAGAAACCAAGAACTATAGATATTTTTGAAGGAAATAAAATGTGTTAAGGAAGCAAATTAAAATTGCATTTAAAAGACAAAAATACATAGTATGAAATCAAAGATGAATTCCTGGATGTTCACTTCTGCCCCCAAATCAGTAATTTGCATGAGAATGGCTTTTCTACTGATAAAAATCTAGAAAACTAGATAAATGTAAAAAACAACATTTTTTACATATCAGACAAACAGAAGCACAGAGTTGTAAACTTTAGGGGAAAAAACATAAATGGATGAATGGATGTCTCTATTTTTTGCCAGGAGGCAAAATCCAGACTGCACTGAAAGGAGGGAAATCCACTCTGAGCTAGGCAGGCTGTCTGGGTTCCTGAGACAGAGAGGCGTGCACAGAGGCCAAAGCATTTCAAATTCGCAAGTAATGTACTGAAAAGAAGGGGCTTTGCAGAGGAAAATCTCCATTAATCTGCATTGTATTGTCTTATGTCCCTTATGCCTTTAAAAACAAAAGCAGAAACAGAAGATATAGATTAGAATATATAACATACTGAAAATTTTTTTTTTTTTTTTTTCCTCTAACATTACCCTGTATTCTTTATTTCATTACTCATCCTAGGTTACTTACATAATGGGCCAAAAAAATCTATATCATAAAAGCAACAACCTTATACAACCTAAACAAAGTATTAAGGGGTCAACACAGAGGCAGGGAACCACCAGATTCAGTACATTTAGCTTCTAATCTTCTATTTCTTAGAATCTCACTTACTGAAAGAATAAAATACTATTTTTTACTCTCTAATATAGTTATGCTTTCCTTTTAATCTTTATTTTTATTGGAGAAAACAATTGTAATACATTTGCTAAATGATAGTAATCCACTGCTAACCCTTTTAAGTTCTAATTGATTTTCCTTTTAATCATGCGTTTATAAAAGAAATATCTTCCCTTCCCGTGGCTTAAATCTTTATTTATTCTGTGTTTTTTCTTTCCTTTTTATGGAAAACTGGCATACTAAAATATGGCTAATTTCAAATATTTCTTAAAATTAATATCGTTACAATATAATAAGCTCGTGGACAATAGTATAAGATGTAGAAAAGGGGTGCAAAAAATAGTTATATCTGTCAATACTAGGTTCTGCCTGTTTTTCAAGAAAGAAGAATTTTACAGTATTGTTGCTCCAGAACAACTATCTACAGTTAAAATGCAGCCAATATAAAAATTCTGATACTCAAGTAGGTTTAGAGATATATTCAACACTACACAGGTAATAGGTGGTGGAATCAGGATTCGAATCCATCAGGGCTTCCCCTTGGGTCTACAAGGCCCTAGACAAATATGTTTTTTGGGGTCTTTGTCCATATAAATATAATTTTATAAATATAGACATTATAAAAAGATTTTCAATGTCAGTAATCATTAGGAAAACAAATCAAAACCAAAATGAGACACTACCTCACACTCATCACGATAGCTATTAAAAAATAATACAACAGAAAATAACATGCATTGGCAAGAATGTGGAGAAATTGGAACCCTTGAACATTGCTACAAGGAATGCAAAATAGTGCAGCTGCTATAGGAAACAGTGTGGTAGTTCCTCAAAAATTAAAAAGAAAAATAATTCATTCATCGGCCATTCCATTTCCAAGCACATACGCAAAAGAACTAAAAACAATAGGTTTTTGAACACCTATGTTAATAGCAGCATTATTCACAATAGCCAAAAGTTGGAAGCCACCCAAGTGGCCATTGAGGGATGAATAGATAAACAAAATGTAATATATACACAAAATTGAATGTTATTCAGCCTTATAAAGAAGGAAATTCTAACATACTACGACATGGATGAACCTTGAAAATATTAGTATAATACACTACTAATAGAGTCACAAAAAGACAAAAATTGTATGGTTCCATTTATATGAATTTCCTGGAGTAGCTAATTCATAGAGACAGAAAGTAGAAGGGAGATTGTTATGGGCTCAGTGGAGAAGTAAGTGAGGAAATAGTGTTTACTGGGTACAGAGTTTCAGGCTGGGAAGACAAAACATTTCTGGTGATAGATGGTGGTGGAAGTTGCACAACAGTGTGAATGCCCTAGTGCCAATGGACTGTACATTTAAAAATGGTTATGATGGTGCATTTTATGTTATGTATAATTTATTGCAATAAAAAATACAAAATGTGGGAGCTCCTGTGAAATACAATGATTCAATCTGGACATTTATATCAATGAGTAGAGCAGAGTGGATTACATATCTGTCCATTGTCCAGCTGCCTTGTCTTTCTTGTCTGATGCGGGAACTATCTCTTTGTGTTCTCAACTGTCAAATATTGAGTGCTGGGCTAATTTTGTATCTCCTACCAGTAAAAAAAGTTAGCAACCCTCCTATTACCCTCCTTGTTAGGCCTGTGTTTGTACTTGAACAATATAGATGGCCTTTTCCCTGTGGTTTCTTGACATCATTGTTTTAATGATGGATATATCATCCCTCATCACTTTGCATTGTCCATCCTGCTGCCTGTGACCTCTGAGTTTCAAGGACTCTTCTCTTCGATCATGACCACAATACAATCCAAAGTATATAGCAAAATGTGAACACTGATTCTTTGTCTGGTTATGTTAAATTTACATTTAACTTTTTCAGCTTTTAGAGTGTGAACATAGAACAATTTTCCAATCAGGTGCTCCGTGGAAATCTGTAACCCATAATTGCTGTATGTAGACGATGTTGCTCTTCCCATGTTGACGATGCATCTGCTGGCCACACACCTGGTCCTCAGCAGGAAGGATAAGCACGGAGTTTGCATGGGGAGCTGGAACAGTCCCATTTATGCAGAGTATAGCAATCCTTCGTTGAGCCTGGCAGATGACCATTCAGCAAACATGATATCACCCCATTGGTTGAGGTTAGAGAGGAGAATTGGAAAGGCCCATTAGCATTGTGGACTAATCATCTCAAAAGCTCTTGAAACAGAGAGGTGCAGCCACCCAGATCTGCCTCACATAGAGTACAGAGCCAGCAGAAAGACTGGGTGACCACCACAGGGGCAAGGACACACAGGGTAAGGAAGGTTGCTGTCACCCTTGCCAGCCTTGACTGCTGTAAACGAGACATGGTTCCATGGTTGGAACCCAGAGGTGAGAATCAGCATTCAGCCCATCAAAAAGTCACAGTGGATTGCGGGTAGCCTTATGCTCTAAATTTGTCCTGTGTCAACAAGTGTGACAGTGACCAGATCCTCTGAAAGAAATACTGTGACTGCCAGTGGTATATCCTGGACCGATGAGGCCACGGGTCTGAATGGAACCCAAAGAATGAGTCCCAAGGTTCCTTTGGGCACCCAGTTGAACCCACTCATAAGATGAGGGCCCACACATGCCCCAAAGGGAAGAGTACAGGAGCCCGTGCCCACGCAAGTCCCTTTCAGACCCAGGCTAGATTACTGCCAGCACTGCTGGCCCTGGATGGTCCTAGCCACTGGAAGGGGGACTTAGAATCTTCTGAACAGGGTATTCTAAAGTGGGTCTAAAGTTGCTGCTAGAATTGATATATGCCTACCTCCAAATTTAGTTTCACTGTCAGTAGGTTTCTAATTTTTTAAATAGCAGAGGCTTTAAAATAAAATCTTACATAAGCCTAAATAGAGAAAGCAGCTAATAAGAAAAAAATGTCTGGTTGAGGCATGAGTGAGGCCTAAGACATCACTCACGTGTCCAACCTCTTGGCACCTCCATCATTCGGTGGCAGCTCCCAGGACATTGGCAAAACACCCTGCGAAACACATTCTGACTGAATGGGGCTGTTGTATTCCATCCCTGCTCAGAACTCTTTGGAAGAATCAATGAGATTGATATAATTTGATCACCATGAGTCTTTTCTCCCCATTGTGCCAGCTACCCTGGCTTCCTGTTACATTCTATTGACCCTCACTCAGCTATCCCTAGGAATGGACCTCACAGTATCTTACATCTTTAGTTTTATAACCTAACATACATATTCAGTAAATTAAACAATGCAAACAAACAAACACAAAAGTTATGATCAGGGAAAATAAAGCAAAAATAAATTAATTGGTCCTGATACACTGATTCAGTGCTATAGCAGTTTCCTCTCTTACTGGGTATTTCATAATCCCTACCCCTTTGATTTGTACCATGACTGACTTTTCCTAGATTTTAATTTTATTAGGAAATGTCAATGCTTAACAAAATTTAAGTGATTAATGTGTAAATGAAATTATTCTATTTATAACATTTTGTATTCTGTGGTCAGAACATTCTCAGACATATTTTATGTTAGCTGTGGCTTTTATCAGATAGTTCCCTGACTTTAAAACTTTCAATAAGTATTAACCACCAAATGTTATCCAGATTCCTTATCAAACTTTCAAGCTTCACTGCAATTCAATCTCTAGCTGCCTTTGAATCTTTGCCAGCAATTCTAATGGACCAACTGCTAATATCACTTATTAGATCATTTTTATGTGTCAATCACTTAGGTAAATAAATATGTTCATTGTTTAGATGTATTTATGTATAGATACACATGCTATATATACAATATAGATATTGTATATATGTGTGTATGTGTGTGTATATAAAACTGAGGTTTAGAAAACAAATAATTTTACCTAATGACACAAAATCACTGATTGTAAAGTTTAAGTTGATTTCAACTGAAAGGTGTTGCCATTTCTATTAAAGAAGTGAAACATTACCTGCCTCTATACCATCTCATGTGTTTATTTACCTCAAATACATCTTCAGCACTTCCTTTCTTCTTCCCTTATTCTCTGTTTCTGACTTCTCTCCATCCCCCTTCCTTCTTTCCTTCCATTTCTTTGTTTTTGGGAAATTACCATTATAATTCTGAGCATTGGATTCAATCTAGAGGAGCAACTGACATATAAAAATATTATATATGTATGTGTATATGGGTGTGTATATAATGCACTTATTGACCAGCGAAGTTCAGTGCAGGTGCTGGGAGTTTTACAGGAAAGATAAAACTTGACAGCAGTTAATTGCTGTACACTATCTGTTGCACAAGGAACTTGCATACTATGTTAACATAGTATGCAAAGATTTTATACCCTGAACAGGTAGACATAGATTGATTGACTGATTTATATAGATTATGTAGATGTGCATTAAACATTAGTTATACCCATATACTTAGGTACATATCAGATATATGTTATACATAGTTATGTATACATTTCTACTATATATAATCTATATTGTATTATAATTATATTTTGTGTTGTTATGGTTTGGCTGTGTCCACACCCAAATTTCATCTTGAATTGTGGCTCCCATAATTCCGATGGGTTATGGGAGGGACCCAGTGGAAGGTAATTGAGTCATGGGGGTGGTTTCCCCATACTGTTCTCATGGTAGTGAATAAGTCTCAAGAGATTTGGTGGCTTTATAAGGAGAAAACCCTTCCTCTTGTCTCTCATTCTCTCTCGCCAGCTGCCAAAGTAAGACATGCCTTCCACCTTCTACCATGATTGTGAGGCCTCCCCAGCCACACAGAAGTGTAAGTTCATTAAACCTCTTTTTCTTCATAAATTACCCAGTTTTGGGTATGTCTTTATCAGCAGTGTGAAAATGGTCTAATACAGTAAATTGGTACCTGGAGAGTTGGGTGCTACTGTAAAGATACCCCAAAATGTGGAAGTAACTTTGGAATGGGTAACAGGCGAGGCTGGTACCGTTTGGAGGGCTAAGAAGAGGATAGAAAGATGTGAAAAAGTTTGCCACTTCCTAGAGACTTGTTGAATGGCTTTGACCAAAATGCTGATGATGATATGGACGATGAAATCCAGGCTGAGGTGGTCTCAGATAGAGATGAGAAACTTATTGGGAACTGGAGTAAAGGTGACTCTTGCTATGTTTTAGCAAAGAAACTGGTGGCATTTCGCCCCTGCCCTAGGGATTTGTGGAACTTTGAACTTGAGAGAGATTATTTAGGATATGTGGTGGAAGAAATTTCCAAGCAGCACAGCATTCAAGATATGACTTGGGTGATGCTAAAAGCATTTGGTTTTAAAAGGAAAACAGCATAAAAGTTCAGAAAATTTGCAGTGTGATGATGTGATAGAAAAGGAAAATCTATTTTCTGAGGAGAAATTCAAGCCCGCTGAAATAATATGCATAAGTAATGAGGAGCTGAATGTTAGTCCCCAAGACAATGGGGAAAGTGTCTCCAGGACGTGTCAGAGATGTTTGCAGCAGTGCCTCCCATCACAGACCCAGAGGCCTAGGAGGAAAAAATGGTCTCATGGGCTGGGCCTAGGGACCCCTGCCATGTGCAGCCTAGGGACTTGGTGCCCTGCATCCCAGCCACTCTAGCCATGGCTAAAAGGGGCCAAGGTACAGCTCAGGTTGTGGCTTCAGAGGGTGGAAGCCCCAAGCCTTGGCAGCTTCCACATGGTGTTGAGCCTGCAAGTGCACAGAAGTGAAGAATTAAGGTTTGGGAACCTCTGCCTAGATTACAGAGGAAGTATGAAAATGCCTGGATGTCCAGTCAGAAGTTTCCTGCAGGGACAGGGCCCTCATGGAGAACCTTTGCTAGGGCAGTGTGGAAGGGAAATATGGGGTTGGAGCCCCACACAGAGTCCCCACTGGGGCACTGCCTAGTGGAGCTGTGAAAAGAGGGTGACCATCCTCCAGACCCCAGAATAGTAGATCCACCAACAGCTTGCACAGTGCACCTGGAAAAGCCACAGACACCCAGTGCTAGCTAGCCCATGAAGACAGCTGGGCACAGGGGCTGTACCCTGTAAAGCCACAGGGTCGGAGCTGCCCAAGGCCATGTGAGCCCACCTCTCACAACAGCATGACCTGGATGTGATACATGGAGTCAAAAGAGATCATGTCAGAGCTTTAAGATTTGGCTGTCCTGCTGGAGTTCGGACTTGCATGGGGCTTGTAGCTCTTTTGTTTTGGGCAATTTCTCCCATTTGGAATGGCTGTATTTACCCAATGCCCATACCCCCATTGTATCTAGGAAGTAACTAAGTGGCTTTTGATTTTATAGGCTCAAAGATAAAAGGGATTTGCCTTATCTTGGATGAGACTTTGAACTTTGAGTCAATGCTGAAATGCATTAAGACTTCGGAGTACTGTTGGGAAGGCATGACTGGGTTTGAAATGTGAGGACTTGAGATTTGGGAGGGGGCAGGAGTGGAATTATATGGTTTAACTGTTTCCCCACCCAAATCTTATCTTGAATTGTAGCTTCCATAATCCCCACATGTTGTGGGAGGGACCCGGTGGAAGGTAATTGAATCATGGGGATGTTTTCTCCCATACTTTTCTCGTGGTAGTGAATAAATCTCACGAGATCTGATGGTTTTATAAGGGGAAAACCCTTTTGCTTGGCTCTCATTCTCTCTCTTGCCTGCTGCCATGTGAGACGTGCCTTTAACTTTCCACTATGATTGTGAGGCCTCCCCAGCCATGTAGAACTGTGAGTCCCTTAAAGCTTTTTTTCTTTATAAATTACCCAGTTTGGGGTATGTATTTTTCAGCTACCTGAAAATGGGCTAATACATAATTATATAATGATTCATGAAAAGCATATAATTTATCATATATTGTATCACACACCTACTTCAAATGTAATATAACACATATATTGCACATAATGAAAGTTGTATTATATGCTGTATTCTATAGAGCCTATATAACATATATCATAAAAGTTGTGTTATATGCTATATACTAAATAGCCTACATAATGTATGAAATATATAATATATTAGAGAATTCACTAGGGCTAGATTGTGAGATCTTGACTCACATGCCAAAGTGTTGGTTCCTCACCCCAAAGGTGATGCACAGCCATAGCTGCAATACAGCCCCTCCTCTGTCATGTTCCTGCATCATGACTTACTATAAGCTTCTGTGGTTGTAATTGTATTGCACCACAATAAGTCAATTGCCTTTTAATTCACTATATTTTCTTTGCTTTATTTTCTTTAAATTTGGCTTATGTATCCCTTGCCTCATGAATTCAATTATGATTTCCTTAAGTGCAGGTGCTATCTGTGTTTTGTATATTTCAGAGCACCTAGATACTTTAAAATAGTAGTAATTATATTTTTAACTTTTAGTTTCAGGGGTACATGTGCAGGTTTGTTTAATAGAAAAATTACATGTTGTGGGAGATTTGGTGTACATATTATTTCATCACCCAGGTAATAAGCATAGTATCTAATAGGTTATTTTTCGGTCTTCACCCTCCTCCCACACTCCACCCTCAAGTATGCCATGGTGTCCATTGGTCCCTTCTTTGTGTCCATGTGTACTCAATGTTCAGCTCCCACTTGTAAATGAGAACATGCAGTGTTTGGTTTTCTGTTACTGCATTAGTATTCTTAGAATAACGTTGTCCAGCTCTATCCATGTTGCTGCAAAGAACATAATATCGTTAATTTTTATGGCCACAGAGTATTCCATGGTGTATATGTATGAAATTTTCTTTATCCAGTCTACTATTTACGGGCATTTAGGTTGATTCCATGTCTTTGCTATTATGAACAGTGTGGTGATGAACATATGCATGTGCCTTTATGGTATATACTATATTTCTGTGGGTATATACCCAATAATGGGATTGCTGGGTTGAATGGTATTTCTCTTTTAAGTTCTTTGAGAAATCTCCAAACTGCTTTCCACAGTGGCTGAACTAATTTATATTCCCACCAGCGGTGTATAAGCATTCTCTTTCATCTGTAGCTTCACCAGTATCTGTTGTTTTTTTGGCTTTTTGATAATAGCCATTGTGACTGGTGTGCATGTCTCAATATGATTTTTATTTGCATTTCTATAACGGTTAGTGATGTTAAGCATTTTATAGTATGCTTGTTGGCTGCATATATATTGTATTAGCCCATTCTCACACTGCTACCTAAGACTGGGTAATTTATGAAGAAAAGAGGTTTAATTGACTCACAGGTCTGCAGGCTGTACAGGACCCATGGCTGAGAAGCCTCAGAAACTCAACAATCATGGCGGAACGAGAAGGGGAAGCAAACACGCTTTACCATGGCCAAGCAGGAAGAAGAGAGAGTGGAAGGGGAAGTGCTGCCCACTTTAAAACAACCAGATCTTGTGAGCACTCATTCACTATTACAAGAACAGCAAAGGGGAAGTCTTCTCCCATGATTCAATCACCTCCCACCAGGCTCCTCACTTAACATGTGAGTTGGGTTTGGTGCTCAGTCGGGTTTGGGGCAGCTGCTCTGCTGTCTTAAGCCGGGGGCCCAGCCTTGTGAAGAGTAGTGGATGTGGGAAGAAAGACTATTCTCCACACTGCATGGCAGCTATGGAGTGCTAGAGGTGCCAGTGATGCAACCAAGCCCTTTGTTCTTTCCCCAGCCCGAAGGCAGAAAGGGTAATACCGTTGCAGCTGCAGTGGGAGAGGGCTGTTGGTTGTCTCTGGAATTCCTCCCCAGAGTAACACGGAGCCACCACCGACTGAAGTGTTCAGTCAGGGACAGGATGGTTGGGCTGGGGACCAGGTTGAGAGGCCCTGCCTAGTGAGGAGTAACAGGGGCAGGGACCTATGTGGAAAACACTGAGGCCACTATTCTGTAAGGCAGCTGCACAGTGCTGAAGGCCTGTGTTAGTCTTTAAGCTCTTCCTCTCTCCTTAGCCTGAGGGCAGCAGAGGCAGGAGCTGCAGAACAATAACAATGGTGGGCCTCCTGGATGCCTCTGGGAGCTCCATCTCAAGGAAGTGCAGAGCTGCTGCCAGCCCAAGTGGGTCTGGGGTGGTTTAGGTCCCTGGTTGGGAGGCCCTACCTAGTGAGAAGAGCAGGTGAAGGGACCCATGTGGAAAACAGTCTGGCAGCTTTTGCGTAAAACTGAGAGGTAACAGCGTGCTGGCAGTCCTCACAGCCCTCGCTCGCTCTCAGTGCCTCCTCTGCCTGGGCTCCCACTTTGGTGGCACTTGAGGAGCTCTTCAGCCCATCGCTGCACTGTGGGAGCCCCTTTCTGGGCTGGCCAAGGCAGAAGCCGGCTCCCTGGGCTTGTGGGGAGGTGTGGAGGGAGAGGCGCCAGCGGGAACCAGGGCTGCACGCTGTGCTTGCGGGCCTGCTGGAGTTCCAGGTGGGCTTGGCAGGCCCCGCACTCGGAGCAGCCGGCCGGCCCGGGCAATGAGGGGTTTGGCACCCGGGCCAGTGGCTGCGGAGGGTGTACTGGGTCCCCCAGCAGTGCCAGCCCACTGGCGCTGCGCTCGATTTCTCACCGGGCCTTAGCTGCCTTCCCACGGGGCGGGACTCGGGACCTGCAGCCCGCCATGCCTGAGCCTCCCACCCCCTCCGTGGGCTCCTGTGCGGCCGGAGCCTCCCCGACGAGCGCCACCCCCTGCTCCAGGGCGCCCAGTCCCATCGACCACCCGAGGGCTGAGGAGTGCGAGCACGTGTGCCGTACTGGTGGGCAGCTCCACCTGCAGCCCTGGTGCGGGATCCACTGGGTGAAGCCAGCTGGGCTCCTGAGTCTGGTGGAGATGTGGAGAACCTTTATGTCTAGCTCAGGGATTGTAAATACACCAATCAGCACCCTGTGTCTAGCTTGAGGTTTGTGGATGCACCAATCGACACTCTGTGTCTGGCTGCTCTGGTGGGGCCTTGGAGAACCTTTGTGTCCATACTCTGTATCTAACTGATCTGATGGAGACGTGGAGAACTTTTATGTCTAGCTCAGGGATGGTAAACGCACCAATCAGCGCCCTGTCAAAACAGACCACTCGGCTCCACCAATCAGCAGGACGTGGGTGGGGCCAGATAAGAGAATAAAAGCAGGCTGCCCGAGCCAGCAGTGGCAACCCGCTAGGGTCCCCTTCCACACTGTGGAAGCTTTTTTTTTTGCTCTTTGCAATAAATCTTGCTACTGCTCACTTTTTGGGTCCACACTGCATTTACGAGCTGTAACACTCACCGCGAAGGTCTGCAGCTTCACTCCTGAGCCAGCGAGACCACGAACCCACCAAAAGGAAGAAACTCCGAACACATCCGAACATCAGAAGGAACAAACAACTCCAAACGCGCCGCCTTAAGAGCTGTAACACTCACCGCGAGGGTCCGCGGCTTCATTCTTGAAGTCAGTGAGACCAAGAACCCACCAATTCCGGACACAAAACAGCTGTGCTGTGCTGGGGTCTGAATTAGTCCTTAATCACTTCACTGTCTCCTAAGCCTGAAGGCAGTAGGTGTGGTAGGGGGTTGTTGGCGGGTGCTGTAGAGCAGCAAAACTGGCGGGCCCGTGTGCGAGTGCTGGGAGCTCCATCCCAGGGAAATACAGGGCTGCTACTGGCCCAAGAGCTCAGGCAAGGCTGGGGTGCCCATGCTAGGGTCCCAGGCTGCTTGGCCTTGTCCTGTACTGTGCAGTCCATCAGCTCCTCAGCTTCATATATTCAGCCCCTATTCTGACAGGGTGTAAGGGAGCCTGGCCTCCCCTGTTGCCAGAGCTGCAGTTGCTGGTGCTGGGGTGTCCAGATGTCCAAGTTCCCTAAGTCTAGGCATGTACCTGCACAGTGGCTCTGCCCAGACTGCATGTCACTCTCTGTGTGAGTCTGGAAGCCCTGGTGGGGATGGGAAGGGATGATCACAGGGAATTGCCTGAGCCCAGAGTTGCAAAGGTCTGTGGCAGAAGTATGATCCTTGGGGGCTTTCATTCACCCACCGTTCCATACAGTGGGGAGCCTCCTCTGGCATAGTCCTAATCCTGTCTTGTCTTGCTCTTCTTTGTTCTCAGTGGGTCACATTGTTTCCTGGATGCATCCCAAAGTGTCCTCCTGGACCATCCAGGTCAGGAGCTAATGTATACTCACCACTGTTTCTCCTCCTCATGAGAATGGCAGACATCAGCTTCTAGTCAGCCATCATGGCACTAGAAAATATTTCCTGGCTTCCAGGGATCCTGCTGCCTTCGTTATGGATGGATCTCCCAATACCTTCCAGTCCCAGAACCACAGAGTCTGCAGTAGAGTCCCCTAGGGTCTCCAGGAACAGAGGGCATGGAGCAGTGAAGACAGGATGTGGAGCTCTGTCTGGAGCAAGAGACAAAGGCCCTGCCAGATTCCAGTGATTATTTTTTAATGTAATTGTATCATAATACTTTTTCTGATTTGTTCTAATTTATTTGTGTATAGAATGTATTTAAAATGCTATTTTTCATTAATAAAATCATAAAATATTTTATCTATTACCAAAATTTGTATTCCAATTTTTCAAATTGGGAATAATGTCCTTGAATTTTTACCATTTAAGTCTAACAAAGTTTTATATCATTATTGTATGAATATACACTATATAAATAATATAAACATATTATATATAAATATATTGCATATATGTACATGTAAATATATAGATATAGTATATATGTAGATTTATTGAATATATGCATATGCGTTTGTGTATGTGTGTAATGGTTACGGGCATTACCAGGTTCAAGATCTATGATAAAGTAAACATCAGTATGTAAATTTTCAAGAGTCTTACTATACCCATTCATAGTATTTACACACATACAAATGCACACAGCCTGCAAGAAGAGGTGCTAATCATCTTAAAGCATATTGCAGCATTTTTCAAACCAGACTCATACATTATTATCTCTGCTTCCTGATTTAAAGCCTGGCTTACAATTTTATGTATCACACATCTATTTGGATCATAATATATGGAAGACTATTTTATGAAATGATGGTTATAAACTCTGTAGGTATGAGCTTATAATTAGGTCCAGATATCAAGTATTTTGACTGAAAATATATCTCCTTTAGTGGAATCTAATCAAATTGGTCCAATTAATGGCTCAGTACTTTGTACTTTTTAGATGTTTAAGTGTTCGTTAGCACAAGTTAAATTTATAAATATATTTTTTCCACACAGAAGTGTTCCTTTTTAACTAATATTTTGTACTGAGTTTTGGGATATTGTTAAATGGATTTTGTTAAAATTTCTTTGTCACTGTTTTTCAAAAACAAATGTCTCCCATACATTCTATGTTCATGGATTGAAAGACTTAACATTGTTAAGATGTCAGTACTACCTAATGGTATCTGTAGATTTAATTCAATCCCTTTCAAATTTCCAATGGCATTTTTTACAGAAATAGATAAAACCATTCCAAAATACATATAGAATCTCAAGAAATCCCAAATAGCAAAAACAATTCTGAAAAGGAAAACATAGCTGAAAAACTCACACTTTCTGATTTAAAAATTTAGTAGTCTTACAACAATCAAAACAGTGTGGTACTGACCTAAAGACAGAGACCAGTGGAAAGGAATAGACAGTCCAGAAGTAAATCCTCAAAAATATGTGCAGGGGATTTTTAATAAGGGTGTTAAAACTACTCAATGGGGGAAAAAAAGTCTTTTTTAACAAATGGTGCTAGGAAAATTAAATATTCAAATGCAAAAGAATCAAGTTGGACCCTTACCTAATGCTATATAAAACATGACATAGTATTTAAATAAAAATGAATTCAGTATCTAAACAGAGACTAGTAATTATAAAATTCTTAGAACAAAACACAGGACAAAACTTCACAATATTTCTGAGGGCTCTGTTCTGTTCCATTGATCTATGTCTCTGTTGTGGTACCAGTACCATGCTGTTTTGGTTACTGTAGCCTTGTAGTATAGTTTGAAGTCAGATAGCGTGATGCCTCCAGCTTTGTTTTTTTGGCTTAGGATTGACTTGATGATGCGGGCTCTTTTTTGGTTCCATATGAACTTTAAAGTAGTTTTTTCCAATTCTGTGAAGAAAGTCATTGGTAGCTTGATGGGGATGGCATTGAATCTATAAATGACCTTGGGCAGTATGGCCATTTTCACGATATTGATTCTTCCAACCCATGAGCATGGAATGTTCTTCCATTTGTTTGTATCCTCTTTTATTTCATTGAGCAGTGGTTTGTAGTTCTCCTTGAAGAGGTCCTTCACATCCCTTGTACGTTGGATTCCTAGGTATTTTATTCTCTTTGAAGCAATTGTGAATGGGAGTTCACTCATGATTTGGCTCTCTGTTTGTCTGTGATTGGTGTACAAGAATGCTTGTGATTTTTGTACATTGATCTTGTATCCTGAGACTTTGCTGCATATCTACAACTATCTGATCTTTGACAAACCTGACAAAAACAAGCAATGGGAAAAGGATTCCCTATTTAATAAATGGTGCTGGGAAAACTGGCTAGCCATATGTAGAAAGCTGAAACTGGATCCCTTCCTTACACCTTATACAAAAATTAATTCAAGATGGACTAAAGACTTACATGTTAGACCTAAAACCATAAAAACCCTAGAAGAAAACCTAGGCAATACCATTCAAGACATAGGCGTGGGCAAGGACTTCATGTCTAAAACACCAAAAGCAATGGCAACAAAAGCCAAAATTGACAAATGGGATCTAATTAAACTAAAGAGCTTCTGGACAGCAAAAGAAACTACCATCAGAGTGAACAGGTAACCTACAGAATGGGAGAAAATTTTTGCAACCTACTCATCTGACAAAGGGCTAATATCCAGAATCTACAATGAACTCAAACAAATTTAAAAGAAAAAAACAAACAACCCCATCAAAAAGTGGACAAAGGACATGAACAGATACTTCTCAAAAGAAGACATTTATGCAGCCAAAAAACACATGAAAAAATGCTCATCATCGCTGGCCATCAGAGAAATGCAAATCGAAACCACAATGAGATGCCATCTCACACCAGTTAGAATGGTCATCATTAAAAAGTCAGGAAACAACGAGTGCTGGAGAGGATGTGGAGAAATAGGAACACTTTTACACTGTTGGTGGGACTGTAAACTAGTTCAACCATTGTGGAAGTCAGTGTGGCGATTCCTCAGGGATCTAGAGCTAGAAATACCGTTTGACCCAACCATCCCATTACTGGGTATATACCCAAAGGACTATAAATCGTGCTGCTATAAAGACACATGCACACTTACATTTATTGTGGCACTATTCACAATAGCAAAGAGTTGGAACCAACCCAAATGTCCAACAACAATAGACTGGATTAAGAAAATGTGGCACCTATACACCATGGAATACTATGCAGCCATAAAAAATGATGAGTTCATGTCCTTTGAAGGGACATGGATGAAACTGGAAAACATCATTCTCAGTAAACTATCGCAAGGACAAAAAACCAAACACCACATGTTCTCACTCATAGGTGGGAATTGAACAATGAGGACTCATGGACACAGGAAGGGAACATCACACTCTGGGGACTGTTGTGGGGTGGGGGGAGGGGGGAGGGACAGCATTAGGAGATATACCTAATGCTAAATGACGAGTTAATGGGTGCAGCAAAACAACATGGCACATGGATACATATGTAACAAACCTGCACATTGTGCACATGTACCCTAAAACTTGAAGTATAATAATAAAAAAAAAAACTTCGCAATATTGAGCTAGCAGTAATTTCTTGGCTAGGACACCAAAGGCACAGGCAACAAAGTAAAATTAGACAAAATGCATTTTATAGAAAGTAAAAGAAAATAAAAATAGATCTTCAAAGGACACAGTCAACAGAATCAAAATGCAACTCACAGAATAGGAGAAAATATTTGCACATTATATATCTAATGAGGGATCAATATTCAGAATATAAAGAGAACTCCTAAAGCAACAACAACAAAACACACAACCCAATTTAAAAACAGGCAGACAGCACAATTAAAAAAAAAAAAAGACTTAAATAGAGATTTCCCCAAAGAAGATATACAAATGGCCAATAAGCCCATGAAAAGATGTTCGTCTCTAGTCATTAGGGAAATGCAAATCAAAACTATAATGAAATACCAATTCCACTCTTAAATACCATTTCAGGCAAAATTGGTCATCTTACTGCTTTAAGTGCATCTATCTAATGCTAACAGTATTCTTTTTAAGAGACAAATATCTTTATCAAATAATATATAAAATGTTTCATTTTTTCTATCATTGAAGATGTTTGTATACAATGCAAAATAAATAAATGCTGGCCTCTTGCAAGTATGAAAGGAACTCAGTATACAGCACATGCTGTTGGTAAAACACCCCTGGCTTTCACTGTTTTGTCATGAACTCTGCTAAGAACCACTTACCCTAGTCAAGGCCTTAGATTGCTCCTGTAGTTTGGCAGAGAGTCCAATTTACGGTGTAAGTTGAAGAGCTCTTCTAATACACACTTTCTTTGTTTGTGGTTCTAAAAAGAGTTGAGCTCAGTACAGAAAGCTCATTACATTCACTGTAAACAAGCAGCCTTGTTCTAAGATATTCATGCTGGGTAATCATCATTGTGAACATATGTACATCTAAGTTCTTGGTTAGCTTTTTTTCCACACCCACCCCCTCCCCAAGGGGTGCCATTTGGTATGTATTAAAATTCTGTCTTCTTGAATATTATTGACAGTCAGTTATAATGATTTCACCATAGGTGATATGCGCCTTATTTAAAAATAAAAATCTTAAATTCCAAGAACTTCAATGATACTAAGGGGTCTGGCATTCCCAGTGAATCAAAAAATTTGGTTTTCAGATATTAATTAAGTATGGAAAACTCACCTATGCTTAGAAGATATGGCCCAGATTGAAAATAAAGAAAAAAATTGGAGGGCTAGGGGCAGTGGCCTATGCCTATAATCCCAGAGCTTCAGGAGGCTGAGGCAGGAGGACTGCTTGAGACCAGAAGTTTGAGACAAGCCAGGCAACACAGTGAGACCATGTCTCTACAAAAAATAAACCAAAGTAGCCAGACATGGTGGCCTGGGTGTGCTGTAGTCCTAGCTACTAGATTGCAGTGAGCCCTGGAGTTCAAGGTTACAGTGAGCTATGATCATTCCACTGCACTCCAGTCTGGGAGACAATGCCTTAAAAAAAAAAAAAAAAGAAAAAAAGAAAAGAAAAAAAAAAGATTGGAAATGTAGGTAGAACTCACTTGCTTATTGAACTGTATTATCGAACTGTAGGGTGGTTAACAATATGTGGCCCTCAAGTGTCTGTATACACATATACATATGTATCTAATGTTGCATATATTATTGCTAACATATTACACTGCAGAGTATATAAGTATATATCTAGAAGTTACATGATACTATAACTATAAATAAAATGTCAAATCTAAATTTTATTTTCAGACTATCTTAATAAGTTTAGCATTTGGGAACATATTAGAATCATCTCCGTATGCGAGAAATGGGGAGAAAAAGTTTTCAGCACAGCATACATTAGCTCAGGACAAAAATCTTACCTGGTTGCAAGTGATTGTCAGAGATTAATATGTTTTAAGTTTCACAGGGAGGACACCCCAATAATCATAGATGCTTCTTGGACAGTTCAACCATGTCTTAAAGTCACGTGCAGAGCTCTCTGAGTTCAAATCTGTAAAAATGTTCTCTTGTCTTATCTAGTTCAGTCTATACTTTTGTACAGATCCAAGGTATTTATTTTTTTGTTGTTAATGTAATAATATATATTATGCTGAAATAATACCTAAGTAGGTTATAGATACCGAACACTTTACAAAGTGACAAAGTGTTTACTTATTATGAATATTGTTATTTGTGTTTTTGTGAACTAGTCTGTTTTTAAAAGCACAGATGTCCAAACATTATAGTTAGTTGTTTAAATACCTTGTGTCTCATTTGATTGTAAGCAAAGCAAGGCTATGAATGAAAGAGAAATACTGAAATTTGATTGCGTTAGAATATTTAACTGCATAAATTATTCTAAAAATATGAAGTCTTGTGACTTAAAGATTTGGAACAAAACAAAATTGTGATGATTATTAATAATCTATATTGACTTGTGCCCTAGTTATTTTTTATCAAGTTAAAGGTTAATTTATAATTCTTTAATTGCTAAACTATTAATTGAAATTCTGTCTCAGTATGGGCTCAAGATGTTCAATAAAAGAGAGAGAAGTGAAACTTTGATTACTGAAGCTCATCCAATATTTGCAAATGCCAAATTTTATAATAGATTTAGGCACCAAAGGATCTTATGCTTTTCTCCAGGAAAAAAAAAAAAAAAAAACTAATCATCACCATGATGTCATGATGTATACATCAGTTTTGAGGCAAGTTACAATCCCCACTTTCACTCCCAAACACCCCATTGCAATAATTGCGCAAGTAAGAGTCCTCAATTCTGAAGCCTGGGTGGTCAGCCTGGCGAGTTTGGAGGTTCTAAGTAGTTTTCGATGATCGGGAAATGAGGAAGCAGAGAGAAACAAAGCAGGCCACGGGGAAATGGGAGATACATACATCTCTCACGATGTGAGCCCAAGTTTGCAGAATGAGAGGTAAAGGTTAACTACCTAAGCTGATTCCCCACAGGCTGGCCTCCCAGAATTGGCCTCCTCTAATCCTCTGAGCAAACTGGCTTTGGTCAAGTGCTAATGACAATCATCCATCTTGGTCAATTGCAGAACTTAGACCCCAGCCTCACCCCCATCCATTAGTCTGTGGAAGAGCCTTGTGTTTTCCGAACCAGGAATGCTGATATGGCAAATACTGCCAGTAGCTTGTCCCATCGTGCAATTGCAACAATTCATGGACGCCTGCACTGAATCATGCCAGTGGAGGGGCTGGAGTCCCCTCTAATGAACACAGAGCAGGAGACAAGGGACTGCTCCATCATCCTGCTATTGTGCCTTGCTCCCAGACACATCAGGGAGGGAGCTGATGTTTGCCCAAGCATAGAACTTGAATGCCTCATGGCCTTAGGTAATTTGAGTCACCTCTTTGCCTTCTCTGTCATTCAGAAAATCTCTTAAAAAGTAAGATTTTCTTGAAATGTCTCCAGCTAAAAATTGTGGCTTGAATATGTCCCTGATAAAGGCTTAATTTTACTTGATTTTATCTGGAAATACAAAAACATTACTGGGCAGGGAGGAAGCACAATAAATAAATAAATAAATAAATAAATAAATAAATAAATAAATAAATAAAATAAAACCAGGGAATAGGAAAAGCTCTCGTTTGAAGAGTCATCTTAATTGGATAAAAGTTCATAGAACTTTTATGAAATATTCTTATAACTCTTGCTTATGTATCTAAAAAAAAAACACTGGAAGTAGATACTTATTCCAAACTGCCCATGACAACAACTATCTGTGCCGTCTCTCCTGCCTTAAAGAGGCATCATGCTCTAAAGACAAATAGATAGCAGTTCTGTCTTCTAGAAAAGAATCTAAAATTTGGTTTAAAATATAACACCTGGTAAAGTAAATCATATAGTAGATGCTTAATAAATGTTTTGAGAAACATATGAATGATTACATAAATGAATTGATCAAAGGATGGTGGCATTAAGAAATTCTAATCAAATTGAAGCCACTGTGACAGCTGTCAGATAATCTAGGCTGACATCCTAGGGCACAGAATAAAAAAAAAAACCTAGTTTCAAATTGCTTTCTTCAGACACTGATTAATACTAATAAACTTTTAATACAATGGAGGAGAATGGTGTTTTGCAGAAATACCTTCTACAAATCCTCCAAGTAACAGGCTGCCTGGCTAGATCTCTTTTCATGACAATGATATTTGCATGTCTAGAGAAAGATATGGTTAACAATGTTGTCCCCTGGTCTGGAAGATCCCTCCCTGTAAGGAGAGATCTTCTCCTGTTTTATTTTTATTTCTTCAATTTCTACATAATCACTGTCCACAGTCTGTGGTTAGTAAAAGGTGCTTTTTCAACTGGACTAAAAATATACAATGGCCTATAATTAAAATTTTTAAGTTATTTAATGCAGAAATCCATAAAAATAAACGAAAAATGAGAGACAAAATAGAATTGAGAAATAAAAATTATACTCCAGATGGAATTTAGTCTACATGGTCCTTAAAGATATACAACTCATCTTATTTATTACTGTGTATTTGACACCTGGCCCAGGGCCTATCACATAGTCATCATTTTATCAGTTTGTTTGTTGTGTTTATTAATACAGTTGAAATATTTATTAATACATTGTTGAAGGAGTGATTCTGTCCTCTCATTTAGGCCTATGCACACCAGATTTCAGTTTCCATGTCTAGATTAATGTATGTTAACTTGAATATAAGGTGAAGAATTGGAACAGAAAGTTGAATTTTCCAAGATCTTGTAAATCTCTGAATTACCAATTTTGGTTTACGTAGAACTAATAGAAGCTATGGCTTTAAACTAGGTAAGCCTACCCTAGCCAGAAAAACTTAGTGGGCTTTATTTCTCATTTAAGTAAGTTGGCCTCTATGCAGATGGCAATAGAATCAGTCTCAAATAATTGCCACAAGCTTAAATGAAAAGATACATGTTATTGTGCAAAGGCTGAAAAGCACATGTGCATCAGATAAGGACTCCCGAGCCACCTGTAGTGAGAGACAGTGATTTGCATCACTGTGTCTTGTTACCCTCGAGCTCAGAGAACATGATACTTAGAGACCAGCCAAGCCCTCCTTCTTGGACTCATTCTCATTCAGAATCTTCCACAATCTCTGACTCCTGTACTTTCATCCTTTACTGACTCCTCAACCTGCTTCCTCACAAACAGAAGATGACATTCTGTCACAAACATAGAGTCAATCTGTACCCCCAAATTCCAAAAAAGGCAGATTTTCTGCTCTGTGTGTCCACATAAAACTTCATACTCGGTTTTCCAACACGAGGGTGTGACCCATCTGAACAATTTATGTCACTCAAAGCAATTGAAGAAAACACCTATTCAGAGAATCATTAGCAAAACACCATGAGCCTAGGTCTAATTGGGAAGGAAAATATTTCAATCCACTTCAAAAATATTCTGCCAAAAAACATGTTAAAACACCCACCAACTTTTTGTTTTTTAGATTTTCCTTCCCCCGTCATATGTGGGTAACTGTTTTGTTGCTGTCAAGTACTGACATTCAGCTATAATCTCTCCTTCTTTGGTAGCCTTGGGGTTGTTTATTTCCTTAGGGTTTTAAATTATTTTTCTTGGCCTTAAAACTCATGGTGCCTACTGTCAGAGTTGCACAGAACCCAGTGCTCAGCCACTGCCTGCCTCCAAGCGCTGACATCGTAACAACAGCCTGGGTCTCTGAGGTCTTGGAGCAGAGGGAGGCGAGACAAAGATAACAGGGTCTAAACTGTGCCTACTGGAAGTCTCTGCTCTCAAATGATAAAAAAAACTTAAAATGAACAACATTTTACTAAATATAGCCTGATTAGTATTTGCATGGGGGCTGGATTGATCTGGAACGATCAGAGCCAACATGAAGCTCTTTTCTGGAGATGTGGGACATCAAAGTCACATACTAAGAAGGGATGAAGACATTGCAGTGTCTCAGTCTCCCTCACCCTGTCCTTCTCTAGCGGTAGAATCTTTTCCTACTGGCCACAAAGAACAAAACTCTGAGTGCAATGCCATGACAAATTTCTCCAGGAAGGCTAACCAAATCGTGAGAAAGTGCCTTTTTTGTTGTTGTATTTTTAAGGAGTCTTTAAAGGGTAAAGTGAATCCATAAAAGGCTGAATTAGAAATGTTATGTTTTTAATTTTAATAAGCCATCCTGCATCTTGCTCTACAAACACCAAGTTCATTGTGGAGGCTAAGAAGCAGCGCCGCTGTGTGCATTTGTTTTGTGAGGTCAGTCACCTCTTCTCTCTCATGCACACAATAACATATGCAAAAAATTCAACTCATACAAATGTGCTCCACAGGAAAATCAATGCTTTTTTGGTCATGCCAACCTAGTTATTTTTCTTTAATGATTACGGGCTAACTACACACAGTCGAACAATGTTCACTAGAAATAGATTAACTCGGCCTTTCAGTTGATGTGAGCTGGCTTCCAATGCTGGTTATGAAGACAAAAGCCGGCCCAACAAAAGCTTCTCCCCTCTCTTTAGTGGCTTTGATGCTGCTTTTCAGCCCCTGTGTGCAGTGACAACCTCATCGCTTGTGATTGATCTGAGAACCTGTGCACTTGGATTCCTTGAAACTTTTTGTCTTGGTTTCACTGGCATCTATCTCGCATTCAGTTCCGATATCTGTGACTTCATCATATCCATGGCCTGCCACTAGCTACAGAAGCGCTTTGTTCAGCCTCTCTTCATGCTGGAGGAGGTTTTCCTAGGGGTTGCTTCTTGTTCTCAAACATGAAAATGTGTGAAGCATAAAACTCCAGCTGCGAATACTTACCTCCCTGCAGTGTTAAAAAGTTCAATATACAAAACACCTGGTTTCAAGTAAAATGTACATCAAGATATACAGCAAAGAGACAGGTTTAATATCCCCCATAGGGCCCTTGGGCGGTTTTTAAAATTAAAGACACAACACACTTTCTTTTTTCTTTTTTTTTTCAGATGAGGTTTTACTATTTTACAAATAATGAACCAATAAACATCAGGCAGTTGAAGGGAAAGTTGTAAGAAAACAGTGGAAAGGGTCATTGTCATGTGAATGAAAATCACACAGGCGTTACTTAGACACATTGTAAATGTATTTATTCCTGGTCAGTAAAATTCTTTTTACAAGTGATAAATGTGGCCAAAAGCCTCAATGATTTAAATCCTGTGGGGAATACTAGCTCTTTTAACTTCAGCGACCTTCTAAATGTTCATCATGAATTTATTTACTAGGAGATAAAAGTAGCAGAGCGGCCATTTTAATGTCTTCTTCCTTGCGAGAATCCTAAACTTGGATAAATGATTATTAGAAAGTAACTGAATGGTTATTTTTATAACTATCCTTAAATCCTCCCAAAGTTAAATTTAACATTTATATGTTACAAATATATATATATATGGAAAAATATTGAGAGGGCAAGAGTGGAGAGGGGAGAAAACATTTTAATATGGCTTGGGGCAAGGTATTGATCGAATAAAATATCTTCAACTGTTTTTTTTTTTTTTTCCTGAATTTCCCATTTCAAGGTTAAAGAGCCAAGTGCCTGTCTTTAGGAAGAAGAGTGAGTGTGGGTATCTGCAGGTGTATGAAGAGTTATCTCAATGTGGTTCACAGTGTCTTTCCAAGAGGGTGCAGAAGCTGCAGCAGAAAGTGTGTGGTTGGCCTCACTTTCCTTCCCCCTCCACTCACACCCATGCCCCCCATCAAGACTCTCTCCCCTGCATTTTTGGCCTAAATATCCTAGGACCCTTCAGGGCCAGGTTCTGAGACAGAAACAGCTTCCCATTATAATTATTGTGCAGTATTCAGTTACAAGGGTCATTCCCCACAGTCTACTTTAGAAAAGGAAAAACAAAAGACCCCAAATTTAACATTCTGTAATTCTCACTTGCTTCTGGTGTAGCTGTTTAAAAGCACAGAGCCTCTGGGCAGAACGCCTTAGTTCAGACCTCACCGTTCCTTATGCTGTCTGTGCAACACTGGGTATACTGCTGCTCTGCAGTTTTCATCTTTGTGAAATGGGAATAATATTAGTACCAATCTCATCCAATTTTGAAAAGGATGAAATGAGTTAAAACAGGACAAGGCTTAGAATAGTGCCTGTCAGATAATAATATTCAGCACGGTTAGCTAATATCATCACTGCCGTCAACTTCTCCATTAAATATTGATTTTAGTAAACTCTCATTCTATCTTGTTTATACACCCTACCAGCAGGTTTTGATTCCATTTTACTTCATCTTTGGTGGAGTTTTTATTTAAAGTATTTGGCAGAAGTAACGTGATACTGGTAGTATTACACAAAGTGTTGGTGCATTCACTCAGCAAATGCTTATTCATTAAAACTCAAGGAACCCTTGGGCACCATCCTCCAAGAGACCGGTTTTGAAACAAGGAAGATGTATCGGGTTTTGTATTTGGGGTATGTAAGTGCCAAGAGTGGTCCTAGTGTTAGTTTAACAAGCTTAACAGACGATGTACCTTTTAACATCTCTGAACTAGAAATGCATAGTCATAACCTCATTTGTTTATGGAAGGGTGTTCTGGAATAATAAAATACTTTTTCACTCAATTAGCTCTCCCATGCTCTGCAATGATCATTTTATTCTCCCTGCAAAAGTAACCAACAGCCCTCCTCACTTCCCCACTCACCAAGTTAGATGACCTTGCCAGAGAAAACAGAGGGCATTGGTTGGAATATCTCTCAACATGTCCCTACCCGCATCAGGAACTGTCTTACCTCTTACTAAACAAAAGGAATCATTTTGCTTTTTGCATAAGGCCAGTATAATTGTCCCATGTTTCAGTACTGTTAATATTTGGCTTCTCTGCTTCCACTTTTAGCACTTTCTTGCTTATTCTCAACGCAGTCACAATCATCCTGGTGGTCAACTAATGTCTCTCTTCTGCTAAAAAACATCCTTGTGATTTTCCATCTCACTCAGAGGAGACACCAAAGTCCTCCTCACAATCAGGACAGCCCTGGAGCTGTAGTTCCCAAGGTGCTCCTGCTGTTGTGTTGCATCAGTATTCCCTGAGAACTTTTTAGAAATGCAAATTCATGGGCCCCACCTGAGACTTGGGGAATCAGAATCTGTGAGGGCTTAGAAATCTGCATTCTGCAAGCCGCTGGGCGATTTGATATGTATCTCACCTTTTATTCTGTTCTAAACTGATCATTCTCCTTCATTTTCATCAAACGCCCATTAAATATTTTCATCAAAACCATCATGCTCTCAACGCAAGACATTTGCAATTTTGGTTTCCTCTGTTAAAAACATCCTTCACCCACATCAACTCAGGCCTCCTTGCCTCCTGCATATATTTATTCAAATGTGACTTTCCCAGTAAAGATGTTCTCAAACATCCTATGTGTCATTTCACCTTTCTCCATTTAGATATATTCCTTTCTCCCTTTCCTGATATATTTTTCTCTGTAACATTTATCTTAATAATACGCAGAATATTTTACTTATTCATTTTTGTCTCCTTGCACTGCAACAGGAGCTTCTCTACAGCTGGTATCATTGTGAGTTTACTTCACTGGTGCCTCCCCAGACCCTGGAAGATCAGAAGAGCTGTTGAACACTTTGATTTGGAAAGTTTTTGGTTTTGTGGGTCCTGTCTGAACTTTATCTCATGGACCCAGTATTTCTTCATACCAGAGCACACGTATTTTTCAGCTATTACTGAGGCAACAAATAAGCCCCAGATCTTAAGGTCTTACAACTGACTTGTGGTTCTTGCTCAAGGTCACCTGGAGTCTCTGGGAAGTTGCAGTTCTGCCAGGTTCTGCTGGGCACTACAGGAATCAGCTCAACCCCGCTCAGTGTGGCACTCCATGTCTTTTTATATGGTTCCCAGGTTGAGGGAAGGAGCTCCAGTAGCAGAGTGAGGGGGGGAGAGGGTTCTTGCAATATTTCTAAAGGTTTCTGCTAACATAAGACAAACACATTATCTACTCACAACCCACTGGCTGAAGCTAGAAGCATGCCTAACCCCAAAATCTATGGAGAAGTGAACACATTCCTTCAACAGGACAGGGTAGAAAGGGAATGGATGTAATTGGAAACAAGTAGTACGATCTACTACATGCAATCTCTTCAAAGTAACGTCTGTACTTCTTGGATTTCCGAGAATTATAATACTCTGGAAGGAAAAAAGGTCCCAGAACCTCTGCTAAGTTATGACACCTTACTGGAGAGCCTCATCCTGTTGCATGTATAGAATAATTTCTAGCAGGACACGCAGGGAATGCAAATAGCAGCATTCTCTGTAAAGTAAAAATCATGAAAGAGAAAATAGCATTCTCACTTTTCATATAAAATACTTAAGAATTGCTTAAAACTGCTTTCAAAAAATATATTTTACTTTTGTAATTCTTGTTTTTTTATTGTGGTAAAAAAGAGATAACACAAAGTTTTCTATTTTAACTATTTTGCTGTGTGCAATTAATTCATTGGCATTAAATACCTTCACAGTGCCATGCAACCATCACCTCTGGTAGTTCCAGAACTTTGCCATCACTCCAGGTGGAAATCTCATACCCACTAAAGAGTGACTCCTCATTCCACCCTCCCCCCAGCTCCTGAACAACACCAATCAGATTTATGTCTATATAGGTTTACTTATTGTGGACGTTTTGTATAAATGGAATCAAACAATAGGTAGCCTTTTGTCTCTTTTTATTTTCCAGTATTTCATTTCTTTTTGTAGCTGAATGATAGCCCATTGTATGGGTCTATTCTTCACTTTAGGAGTATATATATATACACACTAGGATATATATATATATATATATATATATATATAGCCTAGAATAAAGAAGACAGCTGAGTTACTGACTTTTTTTTTTTTTTTAATTTAAGCCAAATGTTTCAAATGGTAGACACAGGCACTGGAGATAAAAAAAAAAAAAGTATTTGACATTCAGAAGATATAAATAGCAAATACGAACAATGAAAACATGATGAAACAAGGCATAGAACTTATTCATAAACAGGAGACTGGGAAGATTTCATATGAGAAGCTAGTTCTTGCCTCACCACCATCCAGCATTCTCTCCTCACCCCTCCCATCACAGTCCCACTAAGAATGATACAGTCATTGTTTAATGAGGGAAAGAGCCAGAATTACAGAAAATAGCAAGAAGGTTAATGACTGATGCAAAATTTTTTCAAAGGAGTGTATTAGTCCATTCTCATGCTACTAATAAAGACATACTTGGGACTGGGTAATTTATAAAGGTAAGAGGTATAATTGACTTATAGTTCAGCATGGCTGGGGAGGCCTCAGGAAACTTAAAATCATGGCAGAAGGGGAAGCAAAAACGTCCTTCTTCACATGGTGGCAGCAAGGAGAATTGCCAAGCAAAGAAGGAAAAGTTCCTTACAAAACCATCAGATCTCGTGAGAACTCACTATCACAAGAAGAACAGCATGTGGGTAATAGCCCCCATCCCCATGATTCAATTACTTCCGACTGGGGCCTTCCCATTACACCTGGGGATTACGGGAACTACAATTCAAGATGAGATTTGGGTGGGGACACAGCCAAACCATAACAAAGGGAGTTGTACCTTGGCCTCTAGTAGGATCAAAAACCTTGGGAGAGATAGAATAAAAAGATGGAATTTTCACAGTTGTTTTGGGGAAATCCCAAGAGATAAAGGACCTGAGCCCTAATTTCCTGGAAATTTCAATCATAGAGAGATGCCCTGATTGGGCATGGAGCTAGAATCGTCAGTAGCAATGGCCCAGTGCCTTGTTCAGGACAACGTCCTGAAGGCATCCTCAAAGGCACATCAGGCCAAGGGAGAGGATGACATGACCTGGCTCAGTCAGGGTTCAAAAAACTCAGAGTGCAAACCCAGGTTCTGGATATTGAGGGGGGACCTCAGACATCAGGCATTGTCTGTAAGAAATGCTGGCTAAGACCTTAGGGGAGCTCCACTGCAGAGGAGGCCAGTGGGAACATGCCTAGGCCCTGCAAGGTACTTACTAAGTGCCAACCACAGTTTTCAGGACTTAAATATTGTAAAATATTTAATTCAATTATCATTATAGTGGGAAAAATATAATTATTTCCATATTCCTTTTATAGATACAGAAATTAAGTCATAATAAAGGTATGTAACTTGTCCAAGGTGGTCCAGATGGGAGGAAGACCCAGCGTGAGGCAAACTACCCCTAACATCTATCCTGGAGAAGAAAATATGAGGGAGTGGGATCAAATGTAATAGAGTATCTAAGTCTGGATTTTACCTTCAATTGCAAGATGAAGGTCATTGGATATTTGGAACTACCTTGAGTACAGGTAAAGAAAAACTAATGTGTTTAATTTTTTATATATTTTATTTACATGGGATATGAAGTTGCCTATTGACTACATGTCTCTGTATCTCTCTATCTTCCGTGTATTTATTATTACCTATTGTATAGTAATCTCGACGTTTCCAGCAATGCCTAGACCAATACTGTTCTCAGAGTAGGCACTATAACATGTGATCGAGAAATCAACCAATAAATCAAGGAGTTTATTCTTTCTTTGAATTTCCTCCAAATTGATTGTTGCAGATATAATATTTAAAACAAAAATTGAAATAACTAATTTTATTAGTAGCAATAGTAGCATTCTCTGAACTTTAACGTATCTTTGAAATTTAGATTGACCCAAATTTGAGTAATTTAGTTAAGCAACTAGTCTGAGAGAAACATTTTATTGGCTTTAAATTTTTAGTTGGGTAAAATAAAGAATCACAGTATGCTATATCTAGAAAGCATTCATGTTGTCATTTCATGATTGCAACAACTCTGGTTTTGCAATTTTAAGAAAGATTTTGTTGTTAAATAATAACAGAGTTAGCATCAGTCATAAAATAACTCTAATCTCCTTGGTCTGTCCTTGAAGGACTGGTGTGTTTTTGGTTAGCCTTTATGTTGGCTTTCTTTTTTAAAAAATCTTCTTCATAAAAGTGAAGTGTTGAACAGATCAAGAAAAAAAAATTAGACAATTCTAGGAACTCCTATAACTTCATTTTAGGTCAATAGTCATGCATCCCTCTTGAAATCCTGCAAGCTCAAAGCATTGTATTAAGCATAGGCTTTTCTATTAAATTAACCAAGATATTAATACAAAATATTGTATTAGTCTGTTTTCATGCTGCTGATAAAGACATACCTGAGACTGGGATGAAAAAGAGGTTTAATTGGACTTACAGTTCAACATGGTTGGGAGGCCTCAGAGTCATGGTGGGAGGCAAAAGGCACTTCTTACATGGCAGTGTCAAGAGAAAATGAGGAGGAAGCAAAACCTGGAACCCCTGATAAACCCAGCAGATCTCATGAGACTTATCCACTGTCTCAAGAATAGCACGGAAAAGACCAGCCCCCATGATTTAATTACCTCCCCCTGGGTCCCTCTCATAACACGTGGGAATTCTGGGAGATACAATTCAAGTTGAGATTTGGGTGGGGACACAGCCAAACCATATTAAATATGTAATTTTATCATCAACAACTTCGGTTTTCTAAGAATCTTAAATTTAGCTTTTCATTTTCTGTTTTCATAAGATCAGTATTAGGTAAGACAGACATAATGTTTAAATTTGATACTAATATCCCAATCTTAAAAACAGGACAAATTAGTCCCAGCATAAAGTAGAATAACTTGCCTCAGTCTAGCAATTAGCCGTACTTCTAGAAACCAATCTTAACAACTCAGTTACTAGGTTAATATTAGAATTCTAAATAGAACCCACATCAGATGTCTGAATGCAGTTCTGTCTCTAACCGAAGGGGAGTGAGACAGGGACAGTGGTTTTGCTGCAGGATTTTATTATATTAGTGTTTCAAGTATGGTATTTAAAGGCTTATTCAAGGTGGTAACACTAATATGAGTTTGCAGAGGAGTAAACATGAGGTAGAGAAATACATATATATGTATATACTTTTTTTTTTTTTTTTTTTTTGAGATAGAGTCTTACTCTGTTACCCAGGCTGGAGTGCAGTGGGACAATCTCGGCTCACTGAAACCTCCGCCTCTCGGGTTCAAGCCATTCTTCTGCCTCAGCCTCCTGAGTAGCTGGGACTACAGGCATGTGCCACCACACCCAGCTAATTTTTGTGTTTTTAGTAGAGGCAGGGTTTCACCATATTGGCCAGGCTCGAATTTCTGATTCGTGATCCACCCACCTCGGCCTCCCAATGTGCTGAGATTACAGGCATGATCCACTGCGCCCAGCCAGTATTTTCATATTTTTATAACCTTCCTATACTTTTATACTTTTGATAGGTGACTTGAGCTGGTTGTTTTCTTTGTTTCTGCATTCATCATCTCTACATGTTAGTTCTTCCAGTAGAATGCTGCCATACGTTTTACAGTATAGACTATATGCACATTCCCAAGCACAACAACAACCTTTAAACAATGACCTTCCAGTCCACTCCTTTCTCTACAAGTGATATTGGAGCCAAGCTACACAGAATGACTTTTATACCTAATGCCAGAGAAAATGCATTTCCTATTAGCTTGATTTGATCTGGAAAAAATGGAAAAAATTGATATCTGGACAGAATATATTTTTGAGTCAGTGCAGCACACTGGCAGTCCATTCACAAGCACTGCAGGCACTTTGATGCTTCCATAAGCTGATGAAAACACAAATTGGATTATGCCATAGTTGTCATTTAAACTCACAGTGAAAATAATCTGATAAATGTCGGCCTGCCACTGGGCTGCTTAATTGTTCTATTTTGCCATGAGCCAACGTGATGAGGTACAATTTATTCAATATAACATTATGGACAAACACATATTTAACAAGTCCTGATTAAAATGAATTTCCAGGTAACAATCCAGCTTCCATACCAGTGACAGCTTCTACCAATTGCAGGGAAAGCTGAATTTGAAGAAAGAGGTGGTTGAATTTGAGCTCATAGGAGTATTAAAATATTTTTAATGACATTGAAATAAGGACTCAGTGCATTCTGTTTAAAAAAATGTAAGACCCAAAAACGCTGAATTGTAATTGGCTAGAATTGCTTCGCATGATGAGAAAACTTTGCAACTCATCTATTATTTTCCCGGATGTAGTATCTCTGAGGAGTTGCATGCAGAAGGCCTATTAGGCTGCAGGGAACTCAGGAGACACATCAGCACACCAATGAGAAAGGCCAGAATGGACTCAGGGTGACACTGACGTATAATATGGTTGCACCAGTGGCCACAGGGAGCTCTAGAACAGAGAGGACCTTGAGGATTCCAGCAAACCTTAGGGAAGGAGCTAGGCCATATCCTGCAGTCATTGGCCATGGGCTGCCCTCTTAAAGGGGTGTAAACTTGGTTGGGGTGGTTCCCTGTGGCTGAGGGCAATTCCTAGTGAGAGGTACATCTTCTCTTGCTCAGAAGCTAATATCTACTGCATTTAAGAGGTGGGCATGTCAGTCACACAAGAGAGTATCCGGGCAGGTCTCACAGTGTCCAGTTCATTCTGTATAAATTACCTGCAAAAGATACTGTGTGCAGAGTGATATTTTTACCCCACTAGCCCATAATCCATTAAATCTACCCTGAAGACAATGTGTTTCTAGGCACAGTCTGACGTTTAACACTCAATAGCAAAGAGAACCAGGGTGTTTCCGTGAGTTTCCAATGCCTGGAAAATGCTAGCACTCATTCTCTTCTTAGGCAGGTCAGGCCTCTGCGGCTTATGTGAACCCTCTTTTTGACCTGTGATTCTGTATTCTGGCTCATTAATAAATCTCAAATATTGTGCCTTTATATATACTCATATGCAAAAGTCTAGTAGCATGCATTAGGTCATGCCTCATAGTACTGAAGTTTGGAGTTTAGGTCAAATTACTCCATAAACCCCTAAAAAATTTTGTTCGTGCTTAACCCTGGTGTGACCAAAACCTTTAATGTATGCTTAGCCAACCATACAGTATATACACTGCCTAGAAATGTATTTTCAAGGCTGAATTCTTTAGCTTTTCTCTTCTACGTTTGTAAAGAGGAAGGGCGTGCAGTCCAAATGGTCTCCCAACCAGAAACCATGGAACACATACCATTTTAAAACACAGCAGCTGTCTAGCTTCCAGCCACAGAAGTGCCAGTACCAAGATTTGCTTGCATATGAAGTTTTGAGGTTGAGATGAGATCTGGAGGTTTGGGGAACTAGTTTGAGAATAACAACACTTGGGACCTCTCTTTGAATGTAAGCTGTAGTTTGAATTGACTGCATTAGAAATTTAACATTTTGCTTTCCCATAAACATAGTTGCATACTTTGAAAAAAAATTCCAATCTCATATCAAACTTCTACAAGCTTTTGCCATATGTGATATGTGTGCTTGCATACATATCAGTGGCCACAAAACTTGCTTACTTTCCAAGGTACATATGATGAGTTTCAGATGCTTAGGAGCCATAATCAAGACTGGGAAGCAGTCCTGGCTGTTGTGGTGTAACTGAGATGATAAGTACACCTATCAAGTGGGGGTGTTGGGGACCCGGTTGCTAGTAGTTATGAGATCCTTGAAAACTGGACTGTGCTTTATTCAGCTTTTATTCCTTCCACTGCACACTAAAAGTGCTGCATAATCTGAATGATATGTTTTGTACTAAATAAGCAAGGTATTGTTCTGAACCTTTGTTAGCTCTTATCTAAAATGATTCAAGTCCCTGGGAAAATATGACTTTGATAGTATTGAAAGAAGGACATTGGGAGAGCCAGGGACTTCATAAGGCTGTGCACCTGTGAATATGCAATAAATCTTGGTTGACTGGGTGATTAATATACACAATACTTCATATGGTTCTCCAAAAGATCAAGCAATGAACTAAGTAATCTTCCAAGGTCTCTTCCAGACTAATAATTCTGCTTTTGTCTTTTCTATTCACAGACGAAAGATGATACTGAAAGCTATAATATTGCCTAATTCTACATGTGAACTTTAATAAATGATGCATGACATATTATGCTACCTACCTTAGGCACATGTGTAGATAGTCCTTTCATTAGGAACGGTGGCCAAGATGCCAGTTTGACACCATGGGTCAGATGCTTCACCTCAGGGGATTAATAGAAACTTTGAACAATAAGTGCAGCCTCATTCCAAATTGCTTCAGGTCAGGTCTGACTGCTACTGCTCAGAAATCACTATTTATGAGCAATGCCTCCTTGGGCCCTATTTTCTTATATTAAACCTAATGAGTGACAACAGGATCATCCAGGGAGTGAAAGGTCCCAGGGGTTCGGTAATTAAGATATGAAAAGACACACACTCCTTTCCTGTCCCTAATCACACTCGTTTTATGAAGATGAAATCTCTACTGGCTCATAGTGAAATATCAATAAATTATAGGAAGTTATTTTTAAAACAATAGTAAATGACCCATAATCCCATTATCCAGAGGTTTACCTCCTCTGTTTATATTGTTGCACATTTCTTTGTAATTATTTTTATAGATTAATAGGAAAAAAGTGTGTGCATGTGAGTGTATATGTGTGTGCATAATTTCATGGTTAACGACTTGTGTATGACATTTTATACCTTGACCATACCATAAACATGTTTTTTTACATATAAGCTGGCCAAGATTTTGGGAGTTATGAGTATATTTATCATATTTCTATTATATAATTATATATTCTATTATATAGTATATAATATCTAACCATATAATATATAATATCTATTATGCATATCATATATGTTCTATTATATATTATTATATATGCTATATTATATATATTCTATCACATATATTATTATACTTCTATTATTTCCTTCACAATTAGTCTCCTGTAGCACATAAGCTTTCCTTCCAACACTACATTGTTATTCATTTGTCAACTTATGTTTAAAATCTTCATTACTCCAGAGAATCTGGTGAGTCCTCTCTTTCTTCTCTGCACAATCCAAGGTAAAGCCTCCATCCTTCACTTAAATTTTCTGACCACTCCCACAATCACAGAACATGATTTTTTTAAATCTTGATTTCCTGAAAAATAATCAATTCTTTTTAAAAATCATTAATTATTTTCATGGCTGACCCTCAAAGTCAGGGTGTCTCCAGAGTTTGCTCCAGCTGATCTTTCTTCTCGGTGATCCTGCTCATGTGGGGGTCTACACCCTGCCTCTTGGCTTATTCCCTCACCACCGTGATCTCCAAGTGCCTTTATCCCCAAATCTTTATCCTAAATTCCAATCATCCTAGTATTTCTTAAGTACTTGCTCTAGGTTTTACGTTGTCTTATGAATTAGGGATCTTAAGGTAATTGAGACACTGTGCATTAGACATTTGGCACCTAAAACTCAATAGATTCAAGTCAGATTTCATTGTCTACTAGCTCCAAGCCTCTTCAACCTGCTGTATTTCCTGCATGGATTGAGGACCTCTCCAAGCAACCAGGCGATAAAGGCCAAACTCACCAAAGGCCTCTGCATCCCAAGTAGCCACCAGTTTCTCTCATGTTCATCTCTTCCTATTCAACCTTCTCTTTCTCTTCGAACTTTCAGTATATGTCTGGGCACGGTGGCTCATGCCTGTAATCTCAGCACTTTGGGAGGCTGAAGGGGGAGGATTACTTCAGCCCAGGAACTTGAGACCAACATGGAGAGACTTTGTCTCTATGAAAAATTTAAAAAATTAGCTGAGCATGGTGGCTTGCACTTGTAATTCCAGCTACTCAGGGAGCTGAGAAATGCTGTAATAACTGAAATCTTTTCAGTACTACAATTAACAAGACGTGAGATATATTGCTATGGACACCAGGATCTAAAGGACTGGGTTCAAATTCTTGATTTGTCCTTTGCTATATTGGTCAAGTTACTTAGAATCTTTGGGCCTCAATTTTCTCATCTATAAAAGTGTGATAATATCTACATCAAAAACTCCATGACCTGATCTCTGTCTTTGAATGCAAAGTTCATAGTTCAGAGTTGACACTTGATAAATAGTAGTTACTATTATTATTTTAAATAAAATATAGTTGCTTAATTCATACCAGATATTATAAAAAATGATCCCATGCTGTGCAAATAAATAACTTAGCTATGATTTGGAATATCTGAGATGATGCCAACTAACCTATTTTTAGAAAAACAGCAAGAAAAAAAAAAGGATTACTTAACATTTTGTTGTGCGCCTACAATCAATGTGACACCACCTTCAAGCTCCATTAAGTTTGCTCTTCTCATGGTACATTCTTCAAGTAGTGTAATTTCTCAGAGTGAGATTTAGGTATGTGGGTGAATGCTACAAAATAGATCTCAGCATCTGTCTGAGATCTAGGGGAAACTTTTTAACAATATAAAGAATTTCATTTAGTTGTGTTCTCAACTTGTCCTACAGGAGTTGAAAAGGGGCAGAGGTCACATTTTTTAATGTTTGTATTTGCAGACTATATTCTTTTCCCCCATTTAACTAGGCTTGCCTCTTTCAAAGGAAAATATTCTGGATTATGTATGATACTTATAATAAACACCCTTTAAGAGAATTTATTACAAAGTAACAATAGATGGCCACTTCTAACACAACAAAATATACATCACTGAGGCTTCTTTCCCAAAATATTGAATCCATACGAAGATTTCTACAGATCTATTTATTTCTACAAAATCAAGTGTGAAATAACTTTAGACTCTGGTAATTCTGATACTAAATCAAGTTAATGGTACAAAATGCACTGAGGTATTTTGTAGTTGATGATTTGGTAGTAAATAATGACATATAATTTGATCTTATAGTCCTTTAACATTTGAAAGCTTTAAGATTCTTCAGTGAAAAGACCCTATTTATTATCTTTATACAAAATTCAAATACTGTAATTTGTATCTGAGCAACAGGTCAATCTTGACTGAAAACTCACATCTTCTGAAGTTAGAATTTACCTGAAGCCTGGCACCAAATCTTCCTTGGCTTCTACTGAGAAACCTCCTTCAGTCATTACTTTCAGCTTACCTGTTTGTCTACCATCCAAACCTCACCTCTGCATACTGGAGAAGGGTGAAAGGAAAGCATGTAAGCCCATCAAATTCCTAACAACCTTTCATTCTTTCCACCTTTCTTAATGCCTTTGTGCATTGACTCCCCATCTACCAAACCCCTCTCTAGGTATCATATTTAAGAATAGCTTTATAACTTCTGGCTACATAGGATATGAACTGAAACAATTCACAACTGCTAGCTGATTTCTCAAAGTCAATTTTGGACAATGCAGAAAAAGGAGTTTTTGATTTTTTTAAAAATCAGTCCAGATTTTAAAATATTAACTGGATAATGCAGAATTGTAAAAATAAATAATTACACACTTTACGAGCAGATGCCCCTGGGTGGTTGTAAAAAGAAGAGGGGATCACAAGCCCCCAATAAGCATAGCTCTCTGGGTGTGCAAATGGAAGACAAAGGGTGGCGAAGCTCCCCTCTAGCTCCCAGAGGCAGGCGACACAGCTGTGCAACTAGGTGCCTTTGCTTCATTATCTGGCCGCCTGTCACTGAATTTGTGACTGGGTTCCAGCCCTCTCAATATGCTTCTTTCAACTTAGATCATTCACGCTGGAGGCCAAGGCTATTTTCATTGATTCTACCGGCTACTTTGACAGACACGTTCAAAAGTGATATGTGGAGCCTTCGAGAGGAAAAGCCCTAAGTACACACCCAGCATTACCGTTCTGGCACAAATGAAGTTCATGAAAGCTGGGCTGCAATGAGCCGTCATTATCTCATGCAAACGTAGCACAAAGTCCTACTTTCCCATAGCTTTTACAGCCATTAGAGTCAAAGCTAACGAATGCCATTGCTATCTTATTTCCAGAACAATAACGGCACTTAGATAAAATACACTCAGGGTTCTTTCCCAGAAAATGGCAGTGTCAGTAATGCAGCCTCATATTAATCAAAAGCAATTCTGGACAGAAAACACTCTTTTATGAATATAGAAATTTTCTCTATTATCCTCAAGACATAGTATTCTGGTGGCATTCTGCAGAGTTACAGGGCAAATCTTGAAAGTAATTGACTGGCCATAAAAGAAATTCTTAATTAGGAAATAAGTTCATTTAGATAATTTTACTCTGAAATAAATGATGATGGGATGGCAAATAAGTGGATTTTACATTTATGTGCTTGAGATTCGTTCCTTTCCTGGAACTGTGACCAACAAAAATGACTACAGTTCTGTGTATTTCCAATGGTACTTGAAATATTAAGTACTTTTAATAATAAGTACTTTTAAAATAATAAGTACTTTTAAAGTTTAATTTACAAATGTCGTGGCATTGTAAGAATTAATACAGGCATATTTATATTAAATATTAAATGAAAAAAGAGAAACAAATACTCCAAAAACTTTTTAAATGGATGGATATTAGTACTGATTTTTTTTGCAATAAATGTTTCTGGATGTTTTATTATTCTACTTTGCTATTCTAAAGATAAATTTCAAGTACTAAGGAAATACCAGGAACATAGCTACCATCCATCAAATGAAACATCGTGTTTCTTTTTGTTTCCTTTGTTCTGTATAATTTTTTAAAGAACAAAGATGGAAATTATTAGTTCTGCAGTTAATTCTCAAAATGTGAAAAGTAGTCTCATGCTTATACTTCACTTATGAAACTTTTACTACTTACTGCTGCATAAAATTTGTTACTTAATTGTATCAACTAATTTACAATTAGTAACTCAATTCATCCTTATAGCAACTCTAAAGTGAATACTACTGTGATCATCATGATTTCACCCACTTTGCAGATGAGAAAACGAGGTGCAAAAAGGCTCACTAAATTGTCTGAGATCATGCAGCTAAGGAGTACTAAGACTGGGATGTGAATCTATCCCATAGAACACCAGAGTTCAGGCTTTTAAACCTGATCCAATGGTGGCTTTTTCCCAAGGCTGCTTCCTCATCATGATCTTCACGATAATATGTGATGTGCAAATCTCACGTCATTATCCCCATTTTAAGAATGGCTTTAAGAAACTGGAAAGATTAAATCATAAATCAGTTATTATAGAATCAAAGTACTGAGTTCTTCTAAATTAATTTTTTCCGTATAGCATGATACTATATTTAATGCTTGTGACTTTGAGAAACCATAAATATACTTATGGCTATGATATAAATATTTTGACTATCAGAAAAACATTGTTAAATTAATACTTCTATAGGTCTTTACTATACTCCTTGGAGAGTAGTACGTTTTTAGAGGAATTCAATCCCCAAATAAGAAAACATAATCCTGAAATGTATATTAAGAATAAGACATTAACATATTGGCACACGATGATCTTATTTATTTGTACTACAGGCAAATAAAAGTGTGGATCATGAAGAGGCTTCTCAAGAGTTAGGCTTTTAGGGTGGCCAGGTACTTCATCAAGCTTCACCATAGGAAAATGTCAGTATTAATTATTTGATATTAATTGTTAAATGCAGCAAAGAAGATTCCTTTTACCCAATCAGTTGTCAAGATGAATGATGCTCTCATTGGAATAAAAATAATTTTGATTAAACATTTTTGATAACATGATGTACAGAGAAGACAAAAAAATTATAGACTTAAATGAGAAAACCTGCCATATAGTATAAATGAGAAAACCTGACAAATAGTATAACCCTATTTTGTGTGTGTGTATGCATACATATATGGTATGTGCAGTATCTGAGTCCATTTGAGCTGCTATAACAAAAACACCGTAAACTAGTGGCCTAAACAATTTATTCGCCATTGTTCTTAATGCTGGAAAGTCTAAGATTAAGGCACTGGTAGATAAGGTGTCTGGTGAGGGTCTGCTTCCTGGAAAACAGATAGACTCACCTGGTGGAAAAAGAGCAGAGTGAGACAGCTCTCTGGGGCTCTCTCTTTTAAGGGTACTAATCGCATCCATGGGTACCACACCATCATGACCTAATCACCTCTCAAAAGCCCCATGTCTTAATTCTATCACTTTGAGTGTTAGAATTTTTCAACATATAAGTTTTGAGAGTATAAACATTCAGTCTATAACAGTGCAGAAATTTAAATCTGAAGTACTAAATATTTAATAGGAGTTATTTCTAATGATTAAGTTGATATCATATATTTTGGTAATTTCTGTAATATTTCACCATTTTTATGATAAGAATAGATTGTTTTCCTTACTACAAAAACTATTGTAGCTATATAATAAGGAATCATACATACATATCTTTTACCAATAAAAAATATAAGGTGAAAAAATAACCCTCATCATATCACAGAGGAATCAATTCAAGAAAGCATGACAGGAATAAATTACATCAAGGTTAATGAAAATTCAACCAACTATTTTTTTCTTTTGCCATCATTTCCAAGTATATTTCTCCAGAGTATTGCATGATTTGGTAATTGTGGAAAACTTTTGTTGCTGTTGTTAGGTAAATAATATTTAACAGCTTAAAGAAGAAAATCACAGTTGTAAGGAAATAGAGAACATTGCATACAAAGTTAATAAGATTGATTGGGTTGAAAAGCAAAATTGAGACAACTGTATAAAGACCTAGAATTTCACTTTTGTTTGCATAATACTTTTTATCACATCTAACCATACAATATTTGGAGATCACAAAAATGAGACTTAAAGACAAAGTATTCTAATGAGAGGTAAAATGGTATGAACATGTAGTATTTTATTAAGAATCATAGAAAGCTTGTCTTGATTATTTTTCTATTCAGTTGACAGCACAAAGTTTTCTTCAGATGTTAAAATTACACATCTGTAAGTCAATTGTTTCTCCTGCCTTATGGTGTATGCAGGCGAACCCAGAATAAACAATATGGAGCTTATCACCACATCAGGAGGCCTTGAGAGAATCAGAGCCCCAGTAAGTGTTATGGAGAAAGTAGAATAGGGGTTAGGCCCTACACAAGTGTGTGGAGAACTTGGAAAGTTGGGAATGGAACATGGATAGGATTAAAGCAGGAGTCTTTCTGCAGCCACCACACAAGCCAATCATGCACCAAACTGGGTCTAAGAAGGAAAACTGGATGGTCACCTCTGGGAAGCTGAGCCTGTGTGCCATCAGTACTCAGTGGGTCTAGAGCCAATCATCTGGTTCACAGAGTTGGAACCACTGTTATTCAACAGGTTCTGTGGACATGAAGGTGAGCTGGGCAGGGATCAGAGGACGGCGAGGACAAACTGGAGCCCAGCAGGCACTTATGTGTTCACCTGACATTACATCTGACCATAACAACCTTTACGGAGTAATGATAATTGCTTCCCTACCACCTTGCAACTTCGTGGACTACCTCCTTTAGCCAACTATAACCTGTAGCCATGCAGGGGAGATGAGTCTGAGAAATGTATTTTCCAGCTGAACTAATTTCACACTTTATAAAACCTCCAGAATCTGGGTGCACAGTTACATTGATACTCACTCATGAATCACACTTCCAGTATTCTGCATCTTCTTTAGCCCCCTTCCATGTGATCCTGGCTTGTTTATGTGGTTTTACTGAGCCAATGGGGCATTAGCAAACATGATGCAAGCAGAGACTTGGTAAGCATTCTCTCCACGGAACATGCAACCCAGGGACCCAGCTGCCATGCAAGAACCCAGGTCACCCTCCTTGAGGCTCAGAAATGGTGAATGTGGAGAGTCCTTAAGTCCACAGGGAGAGAGAAGTTCATCCATTGCAGAATCCTAGTATAGCTCAGCTACAAGAAAACCCATTAGATAAAGGAACCTCATGAGTGAGTCCTGCAAAGACCAGCAGAAGACCTGTCCAGCCAGCCCACAGAATCAGAAGCACCTGAATTCTGTAGTTGGGTATGAAGCAATAGACAACTGAATCAGCCACAAAACTTACATGAACTCTTTCATTGCTGATGAAAAAATAAAATAAATATTAATTTTATTACTGTCTCACTAACAAGAACCTTTTTAAAAAGGCATAGAATTTGAGTTACTAGAAAAGAGTTTTCAGTCGAGCCTTAGCTTTGTCATTCAAATTACTGAAGGAACACTTAAAAACTTTTTCAATACTTAATATTTGTCAAGTCCTCTATTAAGACCCAGTGTCCTCATCATATCAGTGATGAACATTTATTGAATATATACTATGTTCCAGACTCTGCATTAAGTCTTTTACTCCATGAATTCTCATACTTCATACTTCAAAGACCATGAGTATGCCTTAGTAAAAGCAGAAGCACAGAAATGGAAGTAACTCACCCCGCTGTATCAACAGAGCTGGGATTGGGATCGTGGCAGAGGTTACAATCTTCCTCACGACCCTAGAGCTTCTCTGAGGAATGTCATGTGCCCGGGGGGTTGGGAGGAAACATCTTAGCCCTGGGTTACTGCAGAAGCACAGGTAATAAAGTTCAGTTACTTGCTAGATTCAGAGTTAACCTGGGCATGAAAAGGGGGAAAGGAGGTTTATTTTGATTCCACCAATACCTCTGGAAATTGATTAAAGGGTTTTAGAAAGTTAGCACAGAGAAGCCACAACAGGACTTCCTTTATCTCTCTCCTCTGCTGATGACAGGCCTGCAGGTATAAAGCATAGTTTGCCTCTAGCTAAATAAAAACTGGTGTCATGTGAAAGGATAGAAGTTTATAATTTTTCTTCTGATGAACTTTGCCACCATTTTCATCTCCATTCTAGGGGCTAGAGTAGTCTATCTTAGATTCTAACATGACAGAAAATAATAGAAATTAAGGAATGTGTTGCTTTTGATCTCCAGGATGCTAAACTGTTATTGGAGGGACTTCAATATGTGAGAGAAATGTCATTGTGAAAAGAGCTGGGGACTTGAGTTTCCCATAAGGGCTGGAGAGAAGATCGTTTGGGCTAGACAGAGTAAACAGAGAGACAGAGATGAAGAAAACATGTAAGTTCAGTGTCTCAAATTGATGGTCCCATTCCCTGACACCAGACAGAGGTTTGGGTGAGGGAGCTGGGGAGGGGGGTAGGGTGAGAAGGGGATTAAAAGGCTAAAGAATGGAAATGACTTTATAGGAAATCTATGTAAATATGCCTCCTCAGACCCTATCAGAGGGTACATATCCAAGTGATTATAAACCTGGTGAATGGCTACATAGCCTTAGATAGGACACAAAAGTATCTGTTACCTACAAGCAAACTGGATGATGAGCTCATCAGTGTCCAGCTCGGATTTCTGTTTAAAGATCCCACCACACAATGAATCCTTCAGCGAATACCATCTTAGGCAGAAGATTCAAGATGCGGACCGCACCAGAATTCAAACCTTGCATTGACATGCATTGGTTGAATGAGATCTCAAAACTCAGATAGAGCCCATTTAAGTAGAAATGAAGAAATCAAAACTCAAATAGAGCTCATTTAAGTAGAAATGAAGAAAAGTTATTTTTATTTTCTTGAATGCTTTAGTTAGACATTGTTTCTGATCTGCTGCATCCAGGGTACAGCTATGTATTCTACTCCATGACTACTCTCCTAAGCAGTGTTAAGCTTCACAGATAGAGCAGGTTCAGTTTATAAGAGCAGAGGGGAGGATTGGTTTCCTCATGAGGTATTTAGAGGTGAGAGAAGAAAGGAGCTGCAAATATAACAGAGAAGGAGCAGTCAGAGATCGCAAGAAAATACAGTGTCAAGAAGGCCCAGGGAAGTCAGAAGCTTCAAAAGATTAGAACTTAAAGAAGGGAACCTGTCTAATAATGTTATAGAGAGGACAAATGTTTAAAGTATTGCAGAAAACATTAAAAAGGTATAAGATATGGAAAGAAGTAGCCCTTCTGGCTATTCAGATATCTGAGGTATGCTAGATTTGAAAGATTTTGCAAGTGTTAGAGAAAGGGATATGTGCTAAGGGAATGAGCACAGTGAGTATAAAAACGGAAGTTAAAGGATTTCACTATAAAATATTTGGGAAAATACGATAATCATTGGAAAGGGAGAGGATCAAAGGGTTTTTAAATGGGAACTGTAGAAAGGCAGAATACATCAGGAAGTTGACACAGAATATATTAGAAAGAGGTCACAACAGTATGGGAATAAGGTACTTCAGAAAACAAAAATAAATTGGATTAAAGATGAGAAGAGAATTCTCATATTCAGAATGCTTGCAGATGCATGCAAATTGGAGTCAAAATAGATGACATAAAAAGCATAAATGGTGGGAAATTGGTAAATCAAACACCAGCTGTTCTTAAATTCATAATAAACAGATAGAAGCAAGGTTACAGATCAAATTGGGTGGTGAGAAACTGAATGTAAGTAAAAAGAATGTGTTTAGGGAATAACTTTTGTGAGAAACAAGAAAGAATGTGGGTGGGCTTAAGGCTTTGCCCATAGTAATAACTAAATTAATATTTACTTTTAAAGTTTTTAAAATCACAAATGAAAATGACAGCCAAACACGGCTGATTTTTTTTTCTTTTTTGGTCAGTACAAACCTGTGACAATATCTCCTTGTTTATGAGAAACTCTTCAGTACCTAGCTCAGCATAGCTTGATTACAAGTTGCAAGCTCTTTATCTACAAAATAGACATAACACAGCCTACATTTCCCAGGGTTGTTATAGAAGTTAATTAATGTTTATTATACCCTCTAGGATACAAAGTGAAAACTCTGCTACTCACATATGAACACAGAATAATCTGAAAGGCCTACTTAAGTCCATTTGCCCATAGTGAATAATCGGTCTAACAAATGGAGAAATTAAAATCTACTTTTATATACTTTTACTTTATAAAGTTGTATTTCTTAACCATAACATGTAAAAAATAGAAAGATAATATAACAAAATACTAAGAAGACAGGTTTCCAGAACCAATGAAACTGACAAGTGAAGGATAATTTTGGAATGCCCCATAAAGACAAAAACAGATATGGACTCTAAAGGAACTAAATACTCCTAAATAGTTAAGGAAGCAAATTATGTTTATGAAGAAAAATGATTGTCACTTTAGGAAACAACTTCTCATTATTGTAAAATGCATTGTGTATCTAAGGGGATTAATAAATAAAAAGTCAAAAATTACATACTTTGTAATGATGTAATGACTTCTCCAGCTCAAGATTGTGTGTTGGTGAGTTCACCAAGAGTGAACTCTTTTAATCCTGCTTCCAGAGAGAAGTATATAAGCTTTTACAGCTTTGACCATCAAATTCTTATAAATAAAACCATTACATATTAATTGATTGTGATTCGTTTTGTCAGTTTCATAAAATTGTTGTCAAATCTCACTTGACTCTTCCTTTCTGAATGGGAGAAACTGCTTAATATGCCTGTAGTATTTCAACACTGTATCAGAAGCTGTGGTATATATATTTTAAATGGTCCTTTCGCTTGTCTATAAAAAGCTTAAAATAGGGATGAAGATAATGTTCCCAGGGTGCAACAGAATATTCCTAGGAACATTCCTTGCAAAACAACAGAGAAGTAGAACTGACTTCCACCTCCGTTACCGTGGGACTGCAAAGAAAGAGAACAATCATCAGAGCACAATTAACACAGAATCATGGGCTTGAATAGATTTCATTTTGCATTTTTCATAGCTATTTAAAGTGCTTAAGTGTTGCTTTCCTAATTTTAAGACCTTTGTGGAATTGAAGTCAGAAATCTGAGTAGAAGAGCAGCTTCTGCCTTTTTCTAACCTTTCAGCCTGGACAATCGTTTCTCTTAGCCTCAGTCTTCTCTATGAAGCTGAGTTACTATTTACATCTTAATGAGGTGGTAAGAGAAAATTAAATGGAATAACCTGTGAACAAACATAATTCATCACAATGGCTCAATACTTGTTTATTTGAGACAATTTTGAGAAAATTGGGACTTGGGGTCAGTCATAATTCAAAACATTTTGAAAACTACATGGGTATAAAAAAGCATATATGTTCCGAAAGTAATATAGAAGTAGGTATATATTAACTGCTCAACAGGTTTTTATTAATATATGAAACATACTGACATTCAAAAGTTAAATAAATTGGAAGTGATCACTCTATTACATGTAATAAGAAAAAGCTCAGCAAACTTAAACATGTTTTCTTGGACCCATTACAGAACTGAGGTTTTGGGGTAAACCACCCCAAAATCTGGAGAGACAGGCACAGCTGACAGGTGGAGTTGATATACCTGGACAGAAGCTACCAGAGACATAACCTGGTAGAACACTTAGATGGGAATTTTAATAAATTGCTGGAAGCTGGGTATGGGTTAGTTTGAAAGTGAGGAACTACTAAGGACCATATTCTTAGAGACTAGAGTTCTAGTTTCTAACTAGAAACTTAGTTCTTAGAGCTAAGAAAAACCCCCTTTTGGCTTTAACAGAAGGAAAGGAAAGTAACAGCTGCGAAATATACCCAGAAAATTCTCTAAAACAAAGGCCTAACTCCACAGGAAAAGACTTTATCAGAACCTGATCTACCCGTGGAAAGGTCATTTACCTGAGTGTAGGCCCCTCCAGCCTTCCTGTTTCACCTGAGAGGAGTGGGGAAGCTAAAAAAATGTGTGAAAATGAAGGTGGCAGCTCAGGAACACAAGCCCACTAACAGATGGAGGGTGACATGAATTTCCAGAACATTTTCCATCTTCCACATCTATCACTACACCAAAAGTGAATTTTTCACTAAAAGATGAACAAGATACAGACACTCTCTTTGAGCAGAACCACTTAGGAAAGTCTGGAGTTAACAGCTGAGACAAAGGCAAGGCCAATAGAGGAATATGAAGACTCTGACACCTGGAGTACCACTAAACATAAGCCCCCGAAATATAGTCTTATCACCTCCATTTCTATTGTCCTATACAACACGCCCAGCTTTCAACAACAACAAAAAATTACAAGCCACGACACAGGCAAGAAAAAAACACATGACAGCCACATTTAGACATGACCCAGGATACTAAGCCTGGTCAATGGAGGGGAATGAAAAGATACTGCTGGAGAAGAGGAATGTGCTTCCTGACTGTGGTGTTCTTGCTGTGAAGGCTCCTGCAGCATGGGTGGTCCAGGCAATGCACGGTAGCCAGCAGCATGCAGTGGGTAGTGGCTTCCCCGCAGCATCTTAGAGCTCTGTAAGTTCCAAAGGGTGAAGTTTCACCAAATTCCATTAGAATGCCCCAACAGAAACCTATGTGCCATACAATGATCGGTGACTATGTCCTCACCAGTGAGGTCTGGGAGCCTAGTTTTCAGCCTGGGAGGAAGTGGGGTGGTTCTTCCTTGGGTACTGTATCTTAGCACCAGTGATGACAGCTATTATATTCGATCATATTGGATCATGCCATATCATATTATGCCAGATTTTATTGCATTGAATTATGTTAACATTGTATTACATTACGTTTTACTTTTCGTATAATATTTATATTATATAGGTATGTTATATTGTGTTATATCATATCTGCTCATCTTATATTCTTTAGAATATTTTTAAATTCTTTACAATTCTTTTTGCTTCTTGACATTCCTTCATTATTTCAATACTCTGTTAAAGTTGATATTTATTTATGTTATATATTTATTTATAAATTTTTCTCTGTATCTTTAATTGTTCACTTTTTATCTTTAATTGTTTATATTTTATAGTATACATTTTCCTGTTTGAATTACTGTGAAATTTCACTTTCTACATTGGACCAAGGCCGATAAAGAAAAACATATTTTAATGGCTGTCATTTTATGCCACTAAGTTTCGGGTGGTGTGTTATTCATAAACATTAACCAAATTTGGAATGTAATTAAGTAATAAATTGATAACTTTGAACTTTGTCACATTGCTTGAAATTCTCTTGCAACTGGATCAAATAAGATTTTCTAAATATTTTCCATATTCAGTTACTCTGTGTCTGAAGTTTCTCTTAGTCTCAATTTTTTTTATCTGCAAAGGTATCTGGGGGTAATAACAATATTTACTTCTTAATATAGTTTAATGTGAATATCAAATAAATACTCTATACAAAAGACTTAGCACAATATGTGAAATATAGAAGGTATATTAACTAATAAAATAATTTATAAAACTGTAGGTCTTCTCATTGATGCCACTTTTGTAATAGTTAGAATTATTCTAAAAATTGCTACCAAAAATTACATCAAATAAATATTTATGGCAACCCATTAAGGAAGAATATAAATTGAAAATGTGCAAAATAAAAAAAATTACTTAATCCTTTTGTGTGTACCATTCATATTTTTCAAGACTCGTACTTTTAAAATATGAGTCATATAAGACAAATATTATATAGTGTGGAACCTAAGTTCTTCAGAAAATGAAAAGAGAACTCCAACTAATATGTAGATAATCAGCAAATAAATCATGTAGATAGAAAACACCTCCCATATTTTCTTAAGGTTATATATTTTTAAATAAGTGTTATAAATTTATTTCATAAATTTTTGGTAGATAAGGCAGAAATTTTTTCCTTTATCTTTCCAAGATAAAGAATATTTCTGCTTTAATTTCACAGACTTTTGACAGACCACTTACCTATTCCATACTCACCAATTAATTGCTTAATTTGGCTAAGACCTGCAAGGCTGTGATCTAAAATCCCTTCTTAATAAAACCCTTCTCAGCCTCCAGCTCTGATTTCTCATTGCGTCTTATACACAGCTCTACAATAATACGTTCACACTGCATTGTAAATGAATTTTCCCTTTTATCTGCCTATGTGCTTCAGGACCGTAATAAATCAAAGATAAACTCAGTGTCTGACACCCAAAATTCGTACATTTTGTTGGAAGAAGTATGAATGAACAAATGACTAAGTGAATGACACAACACACTTCATTTCTGTGCATTGCCAGGCTCTACACACCAAAACCAATGAATATAGAGACAATCCCAAAATGAGGAGAAGGCAAATGTATTAGTCCATTCTCTCGCTGCTAATAAAGACATGCCCAAGACTGGGTAATTTATAAAGGAAAGAGGTTTAATTGACTCACAGTTCAGCATGGCTGGGGCGGCCTCAGTAAACTTACAATCATGGCGTAAGGAGAAGCAAACACTCAAACTCACTATCACGAGAACAGCATGGGGGAAACAGCCCCCATGATTCAATTCTCTCTACCTGGTCCTGCCCTTGACATGTGGGGATTACTACAATTCAAGGTGATATTTGAGTGGGGACACAGCCAAACCATATCAGCAAGTTTGTCACTAGATTATGAAATAAAATATTTCAAGTAGTGACTATAATGCACACAAATGTACACATATGGAATTTGGAAAAATGAAATGTTCACCATCTAAATATTGAGTATCTGTTTCATTCATAGGTATCATATAATTGAGTTATACAAATATAATTCTAGATTATCATTTCTTATGAAAATAGGTAAGAAAAATCAAGAAAGACTTATATTAACAGTTATGAACAGTTTATCCATGGATTAAAATATCACACAATAAATGTTAAACGAATGGTCCTTTTCCACATTAGTTTTAAATTCAAAAACTATTTTACAACTTATTTGAATAATTAATATTAAAAACAACATTGCCTTGGGATGATTCGTCGGGAGATGCTGAAATTATAAAGTCTCAGTGTTTCAGAGCCACAAGATTAGAAATCAAATGACATCATTTCTTTTCTTCTTTTGAGTGCATATATGCATGTGTTTCTATTACATGCAAGACGGCTGAGTAAAATGGAAAGGTCACTTGCTTATTTTCAAGTCAGAAAGACCATATTAGAATTCCAATTCTAACACACAGTGGCAATGTGACATTGGGAAATTTATTCAACCTTTTTGGGTTTTATAGTTACCTCATCTGACATCTGGGTGTAATAACCTTGCCTGTATGGGGTTGTCATGAGAACTGATGAGATAACAGAGGTGGTAGTGTGAGTACAGCCTGGCAGAGAGACACTTTCTAAAGTCAAAGAATTAGTCCCTGGGCTGATGGGGTAACAAAGATAGATACTTAAGCTGACCTCAAGGAATGTGATGTCATCGGAGACAATGGAGAACAATGATATCTGCCCTCCTCATCCAGTATGTTTCATTAAAATAATGATTAAACGAATAATGTATATGGCAGAGATTGAAAATATAAAGTGGTATGATAAAATACGAGAATATTATTCCACAATGAAAGAACAGCCTCAGAGAGCTAAGTTGAACTGTTATCTAAATAGATGCTATTAATGATTACACTAATGACACCTGTTAGAAAGGGTCTCTGAGGCACCACCTTAAATGTCTTAAAAATGCTTTCCAGTCACACCCTTGGCTTCATCTTTAGGTTATGTTTTCTTGACAATGTCCTGGATCTATTCCCTGCCCAAAAGCCATTTTTTAATCTCAGCAGACTTTGCCATGTGGACAGACTAGGAATAAAGAAGAGCTTTATTTTCAAACCCAGCAAATCCCAGGTCTTTGGTAGTTAACAGTTCTTTCTCTAGTTTGTCTCACCCTCTCTTGTTTGTCACGTGCAGGTAGAGAAAGTCACGTGGTCCTGTGGTTCACTATCTGTTTCAAAATCTCTTCACTGCATTATCAACTTAATCAGAACCCTTGTTAATTTCCTGTGTTACTTCAGGCAACAATGTTGTGAAACTTATTGCTAGTATAAAGCAAGGGTCTCCTTTCTGCCAGCTTTTACTATCATTTTAATTTTTCATATTTTTTGTTAAGCCCTACTCAGAAGCCTCCTCCAGGCCCATTATGTCTCTGCTAACTCTCTCCAAGGCTCTCTTGTGAACATCGTTCAGTGTCCTCCTTGATTGTGTCCACTGCCTCAGCCCAGAGCTAATGTCAGTGTTTGGGTTGTTATAGGAGCCCCTTCCTCCGGGTACAGAACTCTGTTCCAATTCCCTTTAAAACTAAGTGGCATCAAACATCAATGATTTTTTTTTCTCACTCACCTGTTATTTGGGCCAACTTAGAGGAGGTATCCCATGTGGCATCGAGAGGGGCAACTGGAAGGCCTGGGATGGCTCGACCCTGGGTACTGAAATAATCAGTGTTTCTCATTCATGCCTGATGACTGCTGTTGGCTGGAACCCCAGATGGGGCTCTCAGCCAGAACACCTACATAGGATCTCTTTATGTTGCTATTTGTTTTTTCTTACAGCATGGTGGTGGGTTCCAAAATTGAGTGTCCTGTAAGAATATCAGGAGTGCATGGCCTTTTACAGCCTTACCTTGGGTCTTGCTTTGCATCACTTTCACCATACTTGCTCACTTGGAGCAGCCCCTAAGTCCCAAGCAGGTGCAAAGGGATGGGACATATCCCCTCAGTGAGAGCAGGTCAACCTCACATACACAGAGGAACATGTAGGGTGTATTGTGATGACTAACTTAGAAAAGACAACCTACCACTGTTGCCAGGGTACTCCTTTACCTGCAATAAGAAATGATGAACCCCAAGACAGCACGATGATTTCTAAGGAAGAACACTCTCCTACAAATATAAAAACATGCTCTCCTTTATAGAGAGCTTTAATTTATCTTTTAAAAGAAGGGGATCCAAAAAGTTATCACCAAGGAACAAGCAGCATGTATCCCACAGGATTTCAGAATGGCCATGGACTAGTGGTTCCTGTGAGCCTCCTAGTCTCTTCCTCTTAGAAGAGGAGTTTTGAAAGTCTATATCCCATGCTTGTGTCACCATTGTATATGGTGTGCGATGGGGCTGGAGAAGGAGAGACAAAACACTTCTCTCTTTAAGTCACAATTCTTCAGTCTGAAAGCAAATACTCAGGGAATGCAACCAAGTAGAATCGTCTGTACCTAGAGACGATTTAGGTAATAGACTTCAAACGGATATCATGGAATAGACTACATTGTGTCCTTCCAGAATTCATATGATAAATGTCTAACCCCCAGTGCCTAAGAATATGACTATATTTGGAGGCAGGGCCTTTAAATTGGTAACTAAATTACTATGAAGTTATTAGGCTGAACCTAAACCCAACATGGCAATAGGACTGGCGTCCTTACTAGAAGAGGAAATTTGGAAACAATTACAGAGGGAAGACTGTGAAAACACAGGGAGGAGACAGCCATCTCCACAGGGAGGAAACAGCCATCTACACAGGGAGAATCCTGGGAGACAGTGGGCAAAAGAAACCAAGCATTCTGACACTTCGATCTCAAAATTCTGACTCTAAAATTGTGAGAAAATACATTTTTATTGTTTAAATCATCCAGTCTGAAATATTTGTTATGGCACCCCTTACAAACTAATATCTATGATAAGGACCTGAGACTTAGATTTTGAGGGAAAAGTTGAATTCATTTTACATGGAAGAGGGGAATGGATTGTTGTGGCCAGGTGGCAGACTGTGGCAAATTGCATTTTTCAAAGAGGGCCTCTGCAAGATATTTTGTTCCCTGTGCTCATGTGAAATGACATTCCTCCCATGAGGTGGTTTCCGTGACGGACCCCTCCCTTTGAAAGGTAGAACTTTATTCCCTGTGCTCATGTTAAATGACATTCCTCCCATGAGGTGGTTTCCATGACGGACCCCTCCCTTTGAAAGGTAGAACTTTGTGAATAGAGTAGAAACGATGTTATGTGACCTTCAACGCTGGTGATATGGTTTGGCTATGTCCGCACCCAAATCCCATCTTGAATTGTATCTCCCAGAACTCCCATGTGTTGTGGGAGGGACCCAGGGGGAGCTAATTGAATCATGGGGGCCGGTCTTCTCTGTGCCATTCTCATGACAGTGAATAAGTCTCATGAGATCTGATGGGTTTATCAGTGGTTTCCACTTTTGCTTCCTCCTCATTTTTCTCTTGTCGCCACCATCTAAGAAGTGCCTTTCATCACCCGCCATGATTCTAAGGCCTCCCCAGCCATGTGGAACTGTAAATCCAATTAAACTTTTTTTCTTCTCAGTTTCGGGTGTGTTTTTTGGATATGGCTACAGGAAAGCCGTGGTTGACCATTTTATGTCCTTGGGATACTCCCTTGGGAACCCAGTAGACTTGCTGCCAGGAAGCCAACCAGCCACAATGCAAGAACATGTGCAGAGGTTCTAGCAGATGGCCTCAGGCAAAGTCGCAGCTGACAGCCAACCTCCACTGCCAACCCAAGTGATGTATGCAATAATTCTAGTCCCACCTGTCAAGTAACCCCTACCTTTGGGCTGGCCCAGGGGATGCATGCAGAGAAGAGCTGAGATACCTACTGGAGCCTTGATCATACTGCAGCGTCAGGGACAAGATAATCATAATTACTTTCACACTGAGTCTTGTGGTGACTTATTATGCAGCAATACATAACTAGAACAGAGAACTGCAGCTGATATAAATAAACTGTTTGTAACGTAGAGGTTTCCCTTGCATCCTCCCATTGACCTGAAATTCTCTAATTTCCCCTGATAATTTCAGTTGGTATGTTCTTATTAAGTCAACTATTGTTTTATAACCTCAAGTAGCAGGATTGCAAATTTCAAACCAAAAGCAATTAAACTATGTAAAAATCAAAATGAAAAAGTTGGCAGAGGAGGAGGAGGTGACCTATGAGTTCATTGGTTCATTCCACTTAATCTAGATAATTCATTTTACCTAGACAGACACTAAAAAAGACACACAGGTGCACACACGCTTAGGCATAAATTGTCAGTTTTTAGCCCAGGTCTGTCCTATTCCCATTATTACATATAATTGGATTAGAAATGTCATTTTAAAATTAAGCTATAGGTAAGGTCTTTCTTTGCTACATATATATATATATATATATATATATATATATAATCTTGACTTCTTTAAAATCTAGCCTAGAAAACATTTTTGTTTCTTTTTCTTTTTTTCTTGGTCCCTTCTTTAGCTCCCAAGAATTTCAGAAAATTGTTGCATTTTAGATTATTCTGCCAGCTGCATACTTTTCTGTCTAATTTGCAGACTTCACTTACTTGACAACACATCACACAGCTGTCTACCCCAGGCTTAAATGATTTTCTGATTTCTGAAGAAGTGGCTACACAAATAATGGCTTCAGATCAAGGTCTTTGGCAGTATAATTTTATCCACCAGGCCTGGCACAGAGAAAAGCAAAAAACAAACAAACAAAACAAAACAAAACAAAAACAAAAAAAAAGGGGGGGTGTTAATTTATATTAAGAGTTTGAATTTTTGTCTTATCAAATGTTGAAGAATACAATTCAAAACTTGCTTATAGCATGCCACACAAATAGCTTAGTGTCTTTTTTATCTACATCTTCCTTTGGAGTTTATCATACTTAGAGGTAAGTTTTTTACTTTTTTTAGTGTTTCTTATTTTCTCCAGTAGAGTATCACCATGATTCTGTCAACACTTTACACTCCATTTTGTTACAACCAAAATACATCTAGCCCTTCAAGCAACTATTAATGGTTATCACCTTGAAGAAGATATGAGGAACCTGGAGCTGTCACACTGTGACGTGGCCAGGCTCACTGACATTACCCCTTTTAACATATCCCAGGCTCTTTTCTGAATACATACTGTATGTGAAGTTACTAAAACGAAGACAAAAAGTGCTAAACAATTCAAAAAGTCAATGATAACAACAGAAACCACTTGATAAGGGTCAAAGAAGCTAAAGAAACATCAATTACAGTTGGAGTAAACGGTTTTTTTTGTGATTAAGCAAACGGATAAACACACAAGAAGTAAAACTTTTCCTTATTAAATACCTGACAGACTATGTGAGTCAATAAATTTTTTTTGTAGAAATAAAATACCTTAGGATTAAGGAAAAAAATAAGAAAAAAAAATTCATAAAATTCTGGGAGCAGAAAAGATGGTGGCTATTTCAAAATCCATGATCAGTTTTCCAGCTTGTGCTGTTTTGCCATCATTTGACTCCAAAGAGGCAAGATGAATTTTGCTAAACAATGCAAGATGATTCCAGGTTAGGTAAGAGTTAAAAATACACTATCATAAGAAATGAGTAGTTAATTCCTAACTTTTTAAATTAAGTTTTGCAAACTCACGGCATCTCAGTAACATCTTTAATTCCCTTTTATTTTTACCAGATTTTATAATAAGTTGTACTAACCCATGTGCTGCAAAGTACCTTTAAAACTAAAAGGAATAATGGCAAAAAACACTAACTTCTTATAGCACAGGACTTTTTATTAAGTTTTTAAATATAACTAAGTATAACTAAAAAAAGAATTCAACAGAACTTTGCAAATGAACTTGGAAAAATTATTTTTTAAGTGAGTAGGCTGAATCTCAAAGTGCATTTTGAATTCAGTCTATTGCATTCTCAATAATATTTTAAATATGGGGCAATTATAGTTCTCTCCAAAAATTTCTGACTTTATGCAAAGGGAATATTAAGCAAAATTGCAGATAGCTCTCAAAATTGGATAGCCCTTTATCCTGCCCTCTAGACCAAAACCAAGATGAGTTGAACTTACCAATCATGGTACTCTATGAATATGAGAATATTTAATCAAAATAAAAGAAAAAGGGAAACAATGTGTCTTTTCAAGGACTAGAAGCTATGCAAATGGCTTTCAACTGCCCCTTTATCACAGAAATACAAAGAATGGGAGGAGACCAAGGAGAGAAGTTTGCAGTGGAGTATTATCCCAATTCAAGAATGATGTTTCCAACTCTATTATGTGCATCTGTGTATGCAAGTATAACTGCTGCATAACAGCCAGTTTTCTTTCACAAAGGTACAATAAAAACTGTTCAGGGCTTGGTGAAGATAATCTTTCTCTGTTGGTATTCTCTGAAACTGCAAGCATCTCGAGTGTAAAAGACACCCACACCTAAACTCATTTGATTCTTTTTTTTAACCACTTTGTACTTTATGAATAAGTACAATATATAATTTCAGTCTATATTATGTGCTGTAAACAGAAGAAGATGCACATAATCCTGTCAGAACACTTCTTGATAATCTTTCTTCCAGGATAATATTTATTGTATATATGATATTCACTTCTTCAAAATTATTGACAATCTACTATGTTCTGGTTCTGGGAAAAATAAACACCATACATTGTGTTTGTATTGTGAACTTGGAGAGTGAATCTCTATTCTTTGTTGTTGGCAATGTGCTTCCTTGTTTGTTACAGTAAAAAATTATTTTATTGATTGATTTTATTTTTTCTCCAGTTGTATGTAAGCTCCCTGAGGGCAGGGAGCTTTGTCTTACTCACAGTTATATCCTGGCAATTAGAAAAATATCTGACAGAGGGAAGTATTCATAAATATTTGTGGAAGTATTGTAAGAATGAATCATTGAATAGATAGATATGCTACACTTATACTTTATAATAAAGTATAATGCAATGCCTCAAAATGTCAGGCTTTAAATGTCTTAGAAAAGTTATGTTAAGAATACTACCAACTGGCAAAGGAATTTATGTTTTATAATATATCGTGTTTAAGAAAAAACTGTAGAATACAAATTTTCCTAAAGCATACATTGGTTGATGAAATACTGTGATTGGAGGGATTTGGTAGAAGTATACATACTAAAGCATCTAAATCTTCAGTCTGTAACAATCAAAGCTTCAAGAGGATTCTGTAAATTTGTCTATTCCTGGGATAATAATAGATAAGGTTATTAATCAAATGTTAGAATGTGAGTGATAATAACAAAGGTTTTAAGGTTATGATTTAAATGACCCACTATTAAGGTTACAGAAAAGCTAATTTTCACGATGAGTAATAAATTGTTATCCAGAGATATTTTACAAGATGAAACGAAGAGTTATGTTCCAGTACAGTTTAGATCAATTCACATTTCAGAGCCACTCTTGAAAACTGTGCAACCTCAAGTGTTTTAACCTGAAGAAATGCTCCTTCTGAATGTTCCTTGAACCACTGAATTGATTGAATTAATATTTCCCCCTGATTTGCCATCCATTCAATATGTTAAAACTTTTGTGCCAAAGGTATTAGACATACTGATTTTCTCAAAACTATGCTATTTCTCATTAATTTATTTTCTTCATATGTATATTCATCAGGAGAGGCACTCCAAGAGAGGAGAAACTATTCTTTAAATATATACAGAATTTCAGGGAATACATTAGAACAAAATGCTTTATTTTGGGCTTAAAGGAAAAGAAGTTAAGCTTTAACTTCAGTTAATTGAAGGAAGAAGAAAATAAGATTAATTGCATATGGATTTTCTAGGAATATGAACGGATTGATTGATAATAGAATTGACATTAAAACATCAGCAAATCTGGTTTGCTACTTGGCACTAGATGAACAGAACTCTTGGTGAGAGATCAGAGCAGTATCCAGGGAATGGGACCTCAGAATGGATACTGACACAAGTCATTTCCAGAATTATTTAGTAAAAGACGAGATTAAAGGCATCAACTTTCAGGTTTTCGTTTAACCTAGAGATCTATGTTTTTCAAGATCTGGTAACATTGTAGTGAAGCCCAACCAAGTAACTAACTGCGATGGAAATGTTCGGCCACTTCCAATTGGCCATTAAGAGGGTCCATGTGCAGGCAAGGAGATAGCTTTTTTCTTTTCATTGTATGAAATCGTACACCTCAGGTCATCTGAATGACATCTTTTATGACTGCTGAATATAGAAATGGGGTAATACAGGAGCTTCCCCTGGAGAGCTGAGTTATGGATTATTCTATGCGAGAATCAGGCAGGCCTTTACTAAAAAGCATCGCTCCAGCTTAATGTCAACAAGGCTTCATTACTTCTCCTGCTGGTACTAGAAAAATACTGCTACTGCTGAGGGTTTATACATGTTTTTGTTATAGATCCAATTTCCTGGGGTCGATTTGTCTTAGCAGTCATTTTAAGTTACAAATGGTATCTACTTTCAATGTACCTAAGTTGTCAGATCAACTAAAATGGTGTTTTACAAAATAGTGCATCATTTTTTTTTTAAGTCCATTAAAAATAACAATAAAGATTTCACTGAACAGTCCTGGAGCAGGGGCAGTTATGTTCTTCTGAAGTACTAGCTTTTATTTATCAAGTGAGAAGTGTTCTGATATGTGCCCAACGTGCTAGTCAAAAAAGAGTTGGGCTGAACACAGGTAGCTTGAGCTTGTAATCCCAGCAACTTGGGAGGCTGAAGTAGGAGAATGGCTTGAGCCCAAGAGTTCGAGACCAGTGTGAGTCTTATAGATAGATTCCAGTCTCTAAAAGAAAAAAAAATGAAAGAAAAATTAACTGGGCATGATGGCATGAGCCTGTAGTCCCAGCTGTTACTGGAGAGGCTGAGATGGGAGGATCATTGACCCTGGCATTTGAGGCTGCTGGGAGTATGATCATGCCACCCCACTCAGCCAGGGCAAGACCCTGTCTCTAAAAAAAGAAGAAGAACATTTTTTTTTAAAGGTAGGATTATTTATAGAGAGTTACTAAAAAATTTAGTATCATGATAATTTGTTACATTTAGAGAAGGAATTCTTATGACTCAATTTTGACAATTTATGACATTCAATCAGTAACATTTATGAAAAAAACTAGTATTTTGAGCAAGGAAAAAAATTTCACCAATTTTTTAAAACTGATTCCTTAAGAATTACCATAACTCTTGCAGTAATGGCACTTGTTTCTAAAAGCAGAAAATCTTTATTTTAGTTAACATAAGTAAAGCAACCACAACAGTAAACTTTGCTTTTAAAATATATGTAATAAAGATTTTCAACATAAGTATCCCTTAGGGTAGAAAACTAAAACTTAGTACAGAAGATATAATTAGGGAATTGATTTTAACAGAGGATCCAAATAAAACTTGGGAATAGACAAAAATCAAAAGCATGCATTTCCCTTGTTTGAACTGATACCCCAATTATTACAGATTGTTTTCCTGTATTAAAACATTACATGTGCTTCATAAATATATACAACTATTATGTACCCATAATAATTAAAAATAAAATAAATTTAAAATCACGCACTTCTTTGACATGGAGAACACTTAAAACGCCAGGGGTCATTTCAGGGAAATTGGAATTTAGCCATTGGTAAGTTCAGACACCACTATCATATGCATAGCCCTCCGGCAATACTTATTAGCTTAATGAAATTAGACACTTGAGTGTTAGTGAGAAACTTCCTAGTCAAATTATATTATTGTTATGTAAGTATATTCTTAATTGGATCCACCTTTTAATAATGAGGTCATTATCATAAAATATCAATATGAGTCAATGATAATTAACCATCTCTATTAAAGAAGAATGGATTGAATTTCGTTAGACATCACTTTTTTCACAGGATGTAGTGGGCTAAGAACAGAGAAGACTCTGCCATAATTCTCCAATATTCCTCCCTAACATTGCCCTACCCTTCCTAATGTAGGTTTTGTTTCTTCCAGCAATGTTTGCTAGGGTAAGCGCGCAAAATAGGAGCAGCTCTTCGTACTTCCGTACAGAAAAGACCAACACACTTCTGAACATTGATGCAGCTCACAAAGAAAAATATATTAAAGTTAGTTTTATAGATGAGGAACTGGCAATTTTACGTGAGACTCAGAAAAATTCCTAAATTCTAAAAGCTAAAAAAAATATGGAGATAAGATGCAAGGAAGTCTAATCGCAGATTCTTTCTTCCTCTGCTATTAATATTGAATTCTGTACAAGCCATACCAAGGGAATACACACCATGAATATTAATGGTTATCTTAATAAAAGGTCTAACATTAGTGGTACCAGCTCTAATAATAGCTGTCTTCTTCAGACCCTAACATATGCCCTACCTTGCTTAGCTCAATTCCAATAATCACAGCAGCTATACAAGATGGCCTGAAAAGCCTGCAGTTTACAGAAGAGGGTAACTGGGACTCACAGACACAAGACCAAACTGTCAAGTTCACAATGTTCCTAGTTGCCTTTCTCAGCCTTTGGAATCTAAAGCTCGTGTTTCTACCACCGTAGCATAACTTTTGAAGAAATGAATTCACGTTGTTGTCAATTAAACTGTTTCCATAGTATTTTTTTGTTTATTTCCATCCTTTTAATGGCTAATTGTTGAATGCTATCTAGGTAAGCAGTCAAATAACTCAATACAATTTCTTTATTAATACCCACAACTCCATAGGGCCAATTTGGCTAATTTAGTTTTGGGAACACACAAACCAGATTAAATATTTACAATTCAACTAGCATCTTGGCTATTGATTAATAAGTACTACATCACAGACTGCTTATCAAATCACATGTAGAATAATCTGCACGATTGACATTTTGGACCAGGTAATTCTTGTTGTTGTTGTGGGAGCTGTCTTGTGTATTGTAGGTTGTTTAGCAGGATCGCTGGCTTCAACCTACCAGATGGTAGGAGCACCCAATATCACCCTAGCTGAGAACATCGGGACTACATATTATGTTAGTCCTGTGACAGGAATATTAGAATGTATAATAGTGTCTTAGTTCAGGCTGCTATAATAAAATACCATAGACTGTGTGGCTTCTACACAACACAAATTTCTTCCTCACGGCTCTGTAGGCTGAAAGTTCATGATTAGGCTCTGGCAGATTCAGTGTCTGGTGAGAACTGGCTTCCTGGTTCACAGAAGGTTTCTTTATGCTTTGGGTCTTTACATGGTGAAGGAGTGAGGGTGCTCTCTGGGGCCTCTTTTTATAAGGGCACTAATTCCATTAATGAGGGCTCCACCCTCATGACTGATCATGTCCCAATGGCCTCACCTGCAAACATTATTACACTGGAGATTAGGTTTCAATACATGAATTTCAGGGGAACACGAACACTCATTCTAGAGTAAACTACTTAGTTTCTCTATCTTCTAGTCAGGACTAGGATTTCCTGGAGTTTGTCATTCTCTCTTTAGTACCTTACACTGGCAATATTTCTACTGCTGTCACTAAGCTATGCTAACTAAGGTAAAAGTCGGTCTCCCTTTCTTGCTTCTGCTGGTCAAAATGAGTCCGTGTTTTTGAATGTTAGAACTCATTGTTAAGACCGTATCTCACCGGGCGCGGTGGCTCACGCCTGTAATCCCAGCACTTTGGGAGGCCGAGGCGGGTGGATCACGAGATCAGGAGATCGAGACCATCCTGGCTAACACGGTGAAACCCCATCTCTACTAAAAATACAAAAAATTAGCCAGGCGTGGTGGCGGGCACCTGTAGTCCCAGCTGCTCGGGAGGCTGAGGCAGGAGAATGGCGTGGACCCGGGAGGCGGAGCTTGCAGTGAGCCGAGATAACACCACTGCATTCCTCCAGCCTGAGCCACAGAGCGAGACTCCGTCTCAAAAAAAAAAAAAGACCGTATCTCATTGATCTTTTTTATCTTCCTAGGTTTAATGCAACACTTTGTACAGAGTTGATGTTTGATCCATCTTTTTGTTGTTGTTAGTGGTGACAAATTTACCTACATAGATGGATATGATCTGATTGGGAACACTTGAGAAATAAGACATACACTTTTAAGCAACCAATAAAATCAAGATACAGTTAAAACTGCAAAGTGCTTCTTAAAGAAAAATTACCTCTAAGTGTTTTGTGTTTTAAGGAACTGGTGCACTGATCCTTCACATTTTTAAATGGAAATCTTTTATTCTTGCTTAAAAACAGTAAGTCATAACACAAAGAGAGGGCAGGATGAAAAATCATATATGACCATGCACAGTCAAACATATATGTTTAAAATACCAATTATCTCACCATTTTTGAAGTCAATGGTTTTCTACTTGAGTCAATCGTTTTCCATTTGTTCTCCAATTCTGTTCAATAGTAAAGGGCTAAAATGGACCTTATTTGAGTTGCCTGGCAGAGGGACACTCATCTTAAATGTAGATAAGATACTCAATTTTCCATTCTGGGCACTATTATCAAATCTGTATTATTTTTTAAATGTAATTTGAGTTTGCCATGGGTTATGCAGTCTCATTCTCCTTCCCAGCTTCTCTCCATGGATGACCCAACTTCATCTATCATTTCTGCAATCACAAACCGGGCTACAGCAGCTACTTCTAAGCATACCACTTTCACTTTTCACACTTCTCTTGGAGTAGCCTATAGCTGATATGTGTAACTAACTACTTAACTTCCATTTCTAGACATGCAAATTAGCTTCTGGACTGGATCCAAGTGAGTCAAATTATTTTTTAGACCCTCATTAAGACTGAATTGAATGAGATTAACAAGAAAAAAGTTTACTAGTTTTTTCTATCACCCTAATGAAAAATTTTTTGTAAGTATAAAAATGGTGAAAAATACCAGTTGGAATAAAACTTGAAATGTCATCTATAGGTTGATGGAAAACTCACAGCAAACTTATAAATGTAGTTGTAACGATATAATTAAGTATTTATGCTTTGCACTAAAGATCAATCTCTTGATCATTTTTTTGAGATTACCCTGAGCTATTTCACATTTTACAACTCAATAATAAAGATGAAGTAGCTAAGGAATACACATTATATCTTATCTTGAAATAAGGAGACTGTTTCTACTTATCAGAACTAGAAGTTCACGGCCTAAAGAAAATATTTATGTGCTAAGCACACACAGAGAGAGATACCCAAATTTAATTTAAATACTTGGCAAATACCAAGAATCACTGTCTGATAGACACTTCATAGGTTTCACAGTCTGTTCAGTGTCTTTCTTCTATATTTTCAGATTGAGCCCAGCAAAAAAGGTTTTCAATAGGCATATACAGTATTCTACAGTATTTTTTCATTTATTAAAAATAGCAGGGAATATCTGGGAACTGTCTCATGGTAGCAAATTCTTGCTGATATTGAGGGGGGAAAATCCATTTTTGGTTTTGTGGTTTGCAAAAAGAAAAAAAAAGACATAATTTGATTTAACATACTCATTGTATCTATGCCCTTATTTTATTTTTTTGCCTTATAAATTTTTTCTATATAGTTTCTCTTTCTCCCATAAATGAAGCAAAGTTGGCATCAGTAAACATTTTAAATGACTGGAAAAATCACAATTCAGGTATGGTTACAAGCATGTTTTAGAGGTTTTCCAAATATTATACCTAAAAATGATATTTAGATTAGATTTTATCTGTTTTAAAAATGAAATTATAATATAGCACCTACGTTTAAATGCTTAAGCCCACCAACATGGTCATATGTGTGCTGCCAGGTTAATTTTTATTATGTGTACCTCAGTATATAGTTTCTCCTGTCATCTCTATGCACATAACTGAACTGCTAGCAAATGGGGCATTTATTAGGAAATGTGTAACACTGCAGTTTTATATATATATATATATATATATATATATGTTAGCCTTATACATATTGGTCATGAGAACTGGTACAGGTTGAACACTAATACCTCACATGTGCGCCATGGACTATTAAACATCAAAACATCCAGCAAGGCTGGTGTTTGTTGGCTGGGCACAGGACCTTCTCTTGCACATTCCTGAGGGAGCACCGAATCGGTCTCACTGTGATGACAAAGGATTAAAGACAGCTTTAGATTTAAGCTTGGACTGATACTTTTCTTCATTTAATGACAAATCCTTTGAGCAGTTTTTAGATCTCTTGGTCTTAACGTTTTGACACAAAATATTCTATTATTCTTTTTTTAGCCTTTCAAATTATTTGCATTCAAGATGACCCTGAGATTGTGAAGCAAGTCGATAAAACACAGTGACTATTGTTGACTACTTACATATGGAAACCAAGAGAGATGTTTTCCATTTTATACAACCAAAATGAAAGATGAAGAGATTTAAATCTTTGGAAAAATACTTAAAGCAGAGGCATAGCTAAGGTTAACAGCTTGGGAAATATGACAGGGGTAGAGTCTGGGGAAGTATCGAACAGAAAAAAAAAAAAAAAAAGAACCACAATATACAGAATATACAGATAATGTCAAAAATTATTTAAAATGTGTGCCATGGTTAAGGCAGTGACATTTTCTTAAATGTTATCTCTCATATTTAGGGGAGTATTTATCATGTTGCTGAAAGGTGAACAAAAGGGTATATCAAGATTTTAACAACACAGAAAATGATATTTGTTTCGGTTTCCAAGTTACTCAAACCCCCAAATTTTACATTTTGAAATCTAAAAAGATCTCTTGAAAAAAAAAAACAGAATTATATATTTTTTATTTCAAGTTCATTGAAATAGTTTATTTAGGCATTTGTTGTCTTTAAAATAAAACAAACAAACAAAAGCAAAACCAAACAAACTCAAAGAATTTTAAAAGTGTAGTACAGTGAGAGATTGGGCTTTAAAAATCAAATTAATTGTTACCTTAATGAGATAATAGGAAAGAGTTTAGTAAGTAGAAATACTCTAAGGTTGCATTCATCCGATAATGTTTTCATATTATGGTAGCAGTAACTTTAAATACATTTCAAGACTGTTAAAATCTAGGGTTTTAAATGTTACCAAATGGTAAAAAGTCAAAAATTTTACTGATCAAATACTTTTTGAAATGGAAAATATCGTAGAAATCAGTTTTATGGTCTCAGCTGGGAAGGGAAGACTTCTAAGGGTTTCCTCAGGGCTTCTATATCATTAGTAAAATTTAGAGGTTTAAAAATCAACCACATGCCCTGGGCGGGCTCCTTCATTTACACAAAAGCGTTTCCACCTGCCCTCCACTTGTTTCCAGCCATGCAAAGACTAGACAAAGACTGTTTCATTCCATGTATTCTGGATTTTTCACATTTTCAATATTCAAGAGACAGAATCTTAAAAATATATAATTAAGAATGATTGCCTGGAGGTTGCCATCAACTTAGGCTGAAGCTATTTAGTAGTTTGAGGTCTTTTAAATTAACACTATGAACAACAAAAAGCAGTGTTAAAAATGTCTTTGAAATCTACACCAAATAAATATTTTGATAAGCTCTCTAGGAAATCACCCAAAGGGAATAATATATACCTTTTTTTAGTTAAACTTAAAGCCTTAATGATCCCTCAAAATAAAAACTTAAAACTCTGCCCCTAACGTTTCACCTTACTTGATTAAGTTCATACAATAGGACTTGAAATATTCTAAGACGAGGCTGAGTGCAGTGGCTCATGCCTGTAGAGAGCTTGGGTCTGTGAGAGGGGCGGAGAGAAACACTAGGTATGATGACCTGCATTTCTAGCTATTAGGGAGCAGGTGGCAAGATCCCTGGAGTTTGGGATTTACAGGCTCCAGTGAGCTATGATAGTGCCAGTGTTCTCCAGCCAGGGCAACAGAGGAAGAACCTGTCTCTAAAGAAGGAGAAGAGAAAGAAGAAAATAAGTATTCTAAGACTGAATTACCTGAAATTGAATACCATTTTGTCTTGTAAACATTGTTTCTAAAATAATTATAAAGTATAAATGCCATAGATAATGATGTAAAATAAAGGGTGAATGGTAGATTATCTATATACATAAACGTATGTCCTTTAAAACAATGTGTAAAGACAAGGGAAAAAGATAAAACAGTATGAGAGTAATTTGATCTAGTTGAAAGATGACCAGCAACGACATTAAGTCACAAAGGAATTGAACTTGAAGGAAACAATATACATTTCTTAACAATTAGCAATTAGAGCACAACATAAAAATGGCATCACTTTATCATCTTTCATTGTATGAAAACACTAATACCAAACATTAAGGAGTCACATAAACTATTAATAATGCACTTAAAAGAACTGAAGTGGGAGTATAAACAAAGATATCTATGGCAGTTCATTCCCAGGGTGCTGGCTGATGCCTCTCATAGAGTCTACTCAGATCAATTTTAGAAAGAAATTCTTTGCTCTCTAGTATAATACGCGTACTTAACCACAGGAAACCTTTTAAATAAACAGGGTGCTTATGTGTCATTATTCACACTGTGTAGCCACAATCCAGCATCAGAGAAAAGGAAAGAGCTGGCAAGACATACTTATATAAAAAGAATGATATCTTGTGATTTAATACATGATATAGTCTCAAAATACATATACACCAGCATTAAATGGGAGGCCAAGATAATGGAAAGAAAGAATGAGATTTTGATTGAGGATGCTTAGATAAGAAAAGCGCAGAGCCCCCTTTCCTGGGTCAGGTTGCTTTTCAGTGCCAGCTCACCTTTGTCAACTTCCTAGGTCAAATGTCATGGAAAGAAAAATAATGATCCAAATCAGTAACTTTAAATGATAGAATAAATAGAGAAAACAATTGGCTGAGAGAAAGCTGACTCGATTGTAACGTTTAGCTACTAGAGATGATGAAATTTCAAAGAACTTCACATGAAGTGTAAGGAGATAATAAGTATTGCTCATTGTTAATTTGTCTGATTGTGTCAATGCACACTGGTCATGTGACTTCCACAAGGAAAATGCATTCTTCACCACAGCAGATCATCTTCCTCACTAAAAAACCAAAGGTATAATGTGGGTTACTGTGACTTTTAGAACTTCTAAGGGCCTATACTAGAGAACTTCATAGTCATGTTTTCTAGATCAAGTAAATAAATATATATGCATACATGTATATGTTCATATTGTATACACCAAGTAAAAAAAATTCATACATATGTATTCACATTCTCCTTTATATAAATTAAATATGTTCATGTATATATACATATACATCTTTGCCTTTAAATATTATTTGTGTTATTATTTTAAATACCTTGGGTATAAACTTTTGTTATACGTTACTATTTTAAAATGAAACTACCCACCCCTCTCCTAGTACTTACTTTGCATTATTTTTTTCTATATTTTCTCATTAAGAAAACATGGAGAAAGAAAAGAAGGACTCTCCCTAACTTTCCATTTTCAGGCTAATTAAATTATAGACCAATGGAATAGCATAGAGAGTCCAGAAATAAATCCACATGCTATTCATTTTTGACAGAGGTGCTGAGGATATACAGTGGGGACGGGACAGTCTGCAATAAATGGTGCTGGGAAAACTGGATATTCATATACAGAATAATGAAACTGGATTCCCATCTTTCACCATATACAAAAATTGATTCGAAATAGATGAAAGGCTTAAATGGAAGACCTGAAACTATGAAACTACCAGAAGAAAACACTGGGGAAATGTTATGGGACACTGGTTATGGCAAGATTCTCTGGGATAAGACATCAACAGCACAGGCAACGATTGCAAAATACACAAACTGGATTACATCAACCCAAAAAGCTTCTGCATGGCAAAGGAAACAACAAAGAGACAACTCACAGAACGGGAGAAAATGTTTGTGAACTGTGTATTTAACAAGGGATTTATAAGCAGAATGCATAAGGAATTCAAACTGCTCAACAGCAAAAAACAATCTAATTACAAAGTGGGCAAAAGACCTGAATAGATATTTCTCAAAAGAAGACATACAAATGGCCAACGGCTAGATGAAAAATTGCTCAATATCACTGAGTCAAGGAAATGCAAACCACAACGATAGTGAGATGCCATCTCACTCCAGTTAGAATGACTAGTATCAAAAAGACAAAAAATAAATGCTGGTAAGGATCCCAAGAAAGGGGAACCCTTTTACACGGTTGGTGGAAATGTGAAGTACTGCAGCCATTAGGAAAAGCAGTATGGAGGTTCCTCAAAAAAACCCCCCAAAAAAAGCTAACATAATTCATCAGTCCCACTGTTGTGTATAAATTCCGAAGAAAGGAAATTAGTATTTTGAAGAGATGTATGTACTCCCTTGCAGCATTGTTCACAACTGTCAAGATATGGAATCAACTTAAATGTTCATCCACGAATCAATGGATAAAGAAAATGTGTACATATACACAATGGAATATTATTCAGCCATGAAAAGAATAAAATTCTGTCATTTGTAGCAACATGGATGAAACTGTAGGTCATTGTGCTAAGTGAAATAAGCCAGGCACAGAAAGATGAGTATCACATGTTCTCATTCTCATGTGGGTGCTAAAAAAGTGGATCTCATTGTATTAGTCCGTTTTCACACTTCTGATAAAGACATACCCAAGACTGGGCAGTTTACGAAAGAAAGGGGTTTAATGGACTCACAATTCCACGTGGCTGGGGAGGCCTCACAATCATGGCAGAAGGTGAAAGACACGTCTTATGTGGCGGCAGACAAGAGAAGAGTGACAGCCAAGCAAAAGTGGTTTACCCTTATAAAACCATCCGATCTCATGAGCCTTATTCACTACCAGGGGAACAGTATGGGGGAAACCACTCCCATGATTGAATTACCTCCCACTGAGTCCCTCCAACAACACGAGGGGATTATGGTAACTATAATTCCACATAAGATTTGGGTGGGGACATAACCAAACCATATCACTCATGAAGGTAGAGAGTCAAATGGTGGTTACCAGGGGCTGAGAAAGGAATGAGGAAGGGGAGATGAAGATAAGTTGGTTAAGGGGTACAAAAATACAGGAAGATAGAAGGAATAAGACCCAGTACTTGCTAGTAGGTAGGGAAATTATAGTTTACAATAATTTATTGTATATTTCAAAACACCTAAAAGAGAAGAATTAAAATGTTCTTAGCACAAATAAAAATGTTTGAAGTGATGCATAGTCCAATTGCCTTGATTTGATTGTTACACAGTGCATACAGATATCGAAATATCACATGTATCCTCAAAATATATACAACTATTTTATATCAATTTAAAAACACTGAAAAGTAAGTCTCTCTCTCAAAAAATAAATAAAATGAAATATATAATAGGTAGTATTGTAGCATGCAGTTCACTGAGTTATTTTGTCCAAATACAGTAAGATTTTGTTTAGACCATATGAATGATACTCTCAATTTTATAAACTAGACTTTTAAAATATAAATCACAACGCTTAAAAAATGTATTTGTGGCTTGGTAAACAGCCTCTATAATACTTAGGCATATATGCCCTCTCTATGGAGGAAAATATTACATCAAAAAGCATTTTTTTAAGAGGGACAAGAAAGTGTGTTTTAGACATCTGTTATTATAAGTTAAATCACTCAACTAACCTGGATGAATCCACTCTTAAGGATCAAACTCCTCTGATTTTAAAGAGAATTAATTTGTTTTTCTAATTCATGGCTGTTTCCTATCTAATTGCCAAGATTTTAAAAAGAAAGAATTGTGAGAATTTCCACAATGTTTTGGAAGAAGATGTAATCATGGATCTCCTCCAGCAGCTAAAGAGTGGCCTACAATCTAGTTGGAAATTCTTGCATAGAGGAATTTCCTTTAAATAGTAATAAGTTAAGTATCTTTGTGTGTGTGTGAACAACTGAAGAGTGTTAGCAAGAGTAGTTGCAGTTTATTTTCCCAAAATTTGTGCTAAGTGCTATTCCGATCACAAGTTTAACTGATAAAATCAAGTTGAAGTGGAAACTAAGATAGATATACAAGCACAGTATAACTCGTGAACAAATAGACTTCACCTTAAAGTTATTATTTTTATAATGTGCATATAGAGAATATTCACTTTTTCCATGACTGATAATTGACAGGGCCTTACCTTTCTAAGGCAGATTAGACAACTCAGTCTAATTAGTTCCATAGCTGTTTGAGGCAAAAACTATCAGAGTATAGATACTGCACTAATTCTTCTTTACTTTTAAGGACATTAGGACACTTTTGAAGACAAAAGAGAATCTTGTGTGTTTGTGTTGTAGTTTATTGCACGGGGCATTTTCAGGTGGAAATATTTTTGCTATTTTCAGCTTGTTGTTAAGTGCTTCTTCCCTGAATGCCAAGGTAGGCACAGAGTCTACCTTTTAGTGATTGGGATAGTGCCATGTCCTGTAAGTGCAGCCACATGATGGTGTGAGGTCTAAAGGTTTGCTTCTTTTGCATTCCGATGGCTTATATTACACCAGTCAGACTAAAAACAACAGAAAAGCAAAGAAAGGGAGAAGAATTTAGAAGCACCTTCTTTCCCCTCTTGAAGCAGAGCAGAGGTGGCCTGGGTTTCCGTCAATGGCGTTTGAGCCCTAGAGTCATCCGGCTTGTTCAATAGAGATAAAGCACAGCGTATCCCCAAATGTTCACACTTTTTATCTGCCTTCTCTGTATATTTTCCAAGATCTTTATTACTACCATGCCTTTCTCTTTTCTCGGCAGATCTGACAGAGGTTGGGCATTGTTACTTGGTGATGATGATGCTACTTCGTTAGGACTCACCAACTCCCATGAGAAAAGCCTGTACATCTGCTGAGGCTCAGCAAACACAGCCGGGTGACAATAATAAGGGATGTCCGGGGGCCCTGCCAAGCCTGCTTCTCTTTCATTCTACGAGATTAAGTACCCAGTGGTTCCCAATACTCACCATGCTTTATGTCTCAGTTTTCTTTTTCCTTGAGTATTCACCTGCAAAATACTTATTCCTTTTAAGATCTCTTCTGGGAAATGGGTAATCTACCTTAAGTTTTCCAGTTACTTTTCTCATTTCACATTGAACGTGTGCATTGCTATGGATACCATCACTCAATAGTGTTACTCTTCTTAAATATGTTTTATTTACTTAACAGTACTCAAATATACAGTATTGCTAAATAAACTTACACCGTATATTTATCAGTCATAATACACCAGGTATTTTTTCAGGACCTCTCCTTGACATTGTGTCTTTTAATATTTGCATCCTCAAGATCTAGCACTGAGTGTGGCCCCAATTTTTAGGGGCCAGGAAATTGTTCAGGAAATACTTGCAGAATCTGTTAAGATCACTTGGGTCACCAGAGTCTCTGTTTGGCTTCTAGCAATGGTTTCTTCCACTCTACTGAAGATTTAGACCTCCTTGCCTTTTTCTTGAGGCCTTTGACAGTTGGGATTTTTAAGATTGAACACATAATCATCCAATGAAACTGTTGTTTTATTTTTCTTTTGAGTTTTGCAGTTTACAAAAATGGAATTTCAAAGAGACTCTAGCAAACACAAAGAAAAAGAATTTCTCTACCGGCTTGTTTTCCAGATTCTTATTATTATTTTAGAGATGTCCTTCTGAGAGAAGGAAAAAGTGTGTTCTCAATAGGACTTAACACATCAAAGCAATAATCTACAACTCACCCATATTAATAGGAATGGACGAAATTAATTCAGATTCATTGACATTTGTATTTAAATATATTGTAGAATTAGATTGTCATACTCTTAACTGCTAAATTACATATTCTTTTAATACTAAAATATCTAAGACATTTTAGATAGATCAGAATCCAATGGTAGGTTATGTAACTACTGTAAAATTAAAGACTTGCTCCAGATAACCTAAATCTGATAAATGATAGCTAAATTGTTCTCACTCATCACCTTTAAAGACCTGGAATATTAAAATATCCCGAGAAGGCTGTGAATCTCAGTCCAAAAATCACAGATGTGCAAGCATGTTTCATTCTGAGTTTTCTATGGCATCAATTTAAGTTTGAGCTTAATACAATAATGTTTTGATTTCAGAGTCTTATGAAATGCCAAAGCATGTGTCTGTGTGTGTGTTTTGGTCTATGGACAAGGGAGGGCTGTCTCAGTCACTTAGGACTGCTAGAACACATTATCTAGGCTTTGTGACTTGGACAACTGAAATTTATTTCTCACAGTTTTAATGACTAAGAAGTACAATATTATGATGTGGGCAGATTCACTGTCATGTGAGGCCCTCTTCCTGGTTTGTAGACAGCCTCTTCTCACTGTGTTCTCAGAGTGGAGAGGGGCAACAGAGAGCAAGCTCTGACATTTCTTCTGAAGAGGGCACTAATGCCATTCATGAGGACTACACTGTCATGATCTAATGACCTCCTAATACCATCACATTGTGGGGTTAAGAGTTTAACATGGGAATTTTGTGAAGATACAGGCATTCAGTCTATAACAGAGGTCATTTGTTGTCTGTTCACTACAATATCACAATAACATCCACTTATCCCTTGTCTTACAGGTCCTATGAAACTCCCAGCTTCTATCTATTTCTGCGCCATATTGGTGACCTTACATTTCTGTGAGGTCCTATCTACTTTGATTACCTACTCACTGCCTTCCTTGTCCACCAGTCAAAAGCCATACCTGGGTCTGCATTTCTTGGCCCTCTCTTCTCTTCCTCCTTTACCTAAATCATTCCTCTCTCTCCGATCTTCTTACACCAAGTGCACCTGCTTTTTCCCAGTGAACTGCTTTTTTCCATTGCACCTCTTTAAATATTGTACATTCACTTATACAGGCTTAGAGTTTTGAAAACATGTGAGAAACACTTTCAAATAACTTTGGCCTCTTTGGAAAAAGAAAATGGAAACAGTGCTAAATGAAAACAATGAATGTTTTAAGGCAGTATTCATCCACTGCTGAAATGGAAGTTAGACAGAGATCAGCTTTCTGGTCTAAATCTCTGCTTCTGTTGGGCTGGCTGGTGCTATTCATTTCCTGTTTGCCCCACACCAGTGCACTCCAGTTACCATAACGGCAAGAGGGGATGTGTTCCAGAAACAAAGGGGGGAACAGTAAAACAAATGTGTGCTCCAATTACTTATTTTTATTTTTTAGATTCTAATACATCAAGTATATTAAATAGTCAGATAGATTGGAGATGAAATTCAATAAATGTATCACAAAAATATGCCTGCTGCTTTGCATTTTCACTAATATAAAAATTAGTAATTTCTAAATAACTGTTGAACAATTTTTATCTCTTCCAGCTTTATTCTTTCAGTTTAGCACATGACTTCAACTATCTTAAACACAGCTAAACATTACAGAAACGATGTTTAAGTTTTTTAGAAAATTTAATTTTGCCCTGCAAATAAAAATATATTGTTTATGACTAAATCTAATGTAATTGTTTGAAGTCTCATCTTATTTAATCAAAATTGTGTACCAAATTCCTACAAGACTGGAGTTTGTCAAAAATCTAGATGGATGGATGTATTCTAAATTTGTTCACAAGGGTATCTGAGAAGATATAAATAGATCAGTGGGTTAAAAAAAAATAACCATCATTGTCTGGAAAATTGCTAAAAATATATTCAACAAAACAATGGGCAATAGCCCAATAGTTTATTCTTAGAAGAACGGCACATTTATTTTTTGTGTAGGACATAAATGAAGGGCTCAAGTAACTTCCAGCTTTTTTAAGAAGTTATTGGGGAATCAAAATACCATAGAGTAGTAGTTGATAAGTCCATCTGTGCTCCAAACCTGGCCAGGTCACTTTATGTGATGCTATTTAGTTTCTTTGTGTATCAGTTTTCTCATTTTTAAAATGGTTAATAAAATAAACTTACCATATAGCTTGTAAGAGTAAAGGAGCTCATACAGGTAATGTGCATAGAACAGTAAATTCCATGTAAAAGTCAGCTGTTAATAGTCTAACCAGCATTAAGAATCATCTGCAGAAAAAAAAAAAGATGGGTCAGTGTTACCGAGCCTTCTGTAAATAAAGGAAGTGTCACTAAATGAAAACCTCAACTTGTCTGTGTAGACTGAGCAGCATGAAAATCCTTAAAAGTGACCACGGCTCCTTTGTTCTATAGTTAGAATTGCACATAAGTCAAGACTTCTCTACATGTGTGTCTCACCTACGGCTCTGTTTCTCGTATATTACATTGTATATTTATCAGTCATAATAGACCAGGTATTTTTTCAAGACCTCTCCTTGACACCTTGTCTTTTAATACTTGCATCCCCAGGATCTAGCACTAGGTGTGGCCCCTAAAAATTGTTCAGGAAATACTTGGAGAATCTGCTAAGATCACTTGGGTCACCAGAGTCTCTGTTTGGCTTCTAGCAATGGTTTCTTCCATTCTACTGAAGATTTAGACCTCCTTGCCCTTTCCTAGAGGCTCTTGAGAGCTGGGATTTTTAAGATTGAATGCATAATCATCCAATGAAAATGTTGTTTTATTTTTCTTTTATTTTGAGATTTGCACTTTTTTAAAAATGCAATTCCAAAGAGGCTATAGAGAACACAAAGAAAAATACTCTACCAGCTTATTTTCCAGATTCTTCTTCTTATTTTAGAGATGACTTTCTGATATTTACATTATTTCTACCCAATACAATGTTGAGCTCTTGCTGGAGGAAAAAAAATGATGCCATTTTGGAAGTTACTATGGAAGAGGAAGTTAAAGAAAAATAGCTTTCTAATTCATCTAGTTGTGAAGCCATAATTCGTTTATTAGTTGAATGTCTTCCTTTCTCTCCCCTGTGAATGGGAACACGTATGAATTGGAAATTATGTTCTACATTCTCCTTCACAGTTGGAAAAGGAGAGAAAGACAGACACAGCCCTGGACTCAGAGGGTTCTGCCTGCCTCACCAAGGTCTGGAAGGGTCACTTTCTGTCTTCTTTCCCTTCCATTCTTCTTTCTTCAAATAATTGTCCATGAAACTATATGCAGTTGGAGCCTGATGGTCTTCCCCTTACCACCTCCCCAAGTGAAAATGCGTTCCTTGTTTAATTTGTGAGAAGCCTTTCCCCAAGTCTCTTGCTTTGCTTGAATCCCAGAGCTTAGATTTCCGGGAAAATACACTATGCAGTAGAAATAGGATTGGTGTGGCTCCTGGGACGGGGCTACACAGACAACTTACATCTCAAACTCTGGAAGACGATCATTGTAAACCCTTGAATGAGGCAGGGGCATGACAGATCACTATGAGACTAGCTTCTGTTAAACTGAGGGCTTGAAACTCTGTGTTTCTCACCTAATGAGTTTTAAAAGGAATTTTGTTATTTGCCATAAACGTCAGTGTGATCAGATGATGCTATGAACTTTTAAAAACGTTCACAAAATGGGAAGAACTATAAGAAGTAAACCATTTAAGAGTCATAAATAAGGAAACATAAATGAAGTATTAGGCAAAGTTCTAGGTTTTACAGCGCAATAACGATAATGGGAAACTGGCCAGCACATTCCCAACCTCTTTTGGGAGAATGTTCTTTGCCATGTCTGGACTTCTCTTTAAAATGTGGAGGCAAACATTCAGAGTTTAGGGGTTATTTTTATTTTTGCCAAAGTGCTACTTTTACTTCAAAAAAGAAAAAAAAAAAAAAAAAAACACTCCAAAAACTTGTTCCAAAAGCAACACGGACTTTTAGAGAACTCATCTATTTCTATTTAAAAAATGATATTTTAATTAAGTAAAGATATACATACATTAATTAAATTTAGGATTTATATCATTTTAAAATATCCATATTGTACTTTAGAAAAATTGAGTGGAAATTGCATTAAATTTAATTGACATTAAATTTAATTAAAGTCAATTGACATTAAATTTAATTAAAGTCAATTGACTGAAATAAATGTTTACTGTAAAAAATAAATTTCATAATTTGCCCATTGCATAGAATGTTGCAACACCACTTGTCGGTGGCCATGTGGCTGGTGCACAACTCAGGTGAGGACTGCCTGGCCTCTGAGGTCAACCTTGATTCTGGCTTTTCTTCTGAGGAAAGGAAAATAGTAGGAAATGTACAGAAGACAGGAAATTTCAGGTATCAGATATCAAGCAGCCCACATGAGCTTACATAACAATTCTCCCCATGAACAGCAATTATATTTTCTGAGATTTCTTTTTTAAAAATTCCTACCAATACCTAATGTTGGATTCTAATATGACTTAAGCTTCGCTTGCCTCTATTTATATATCTCTAGATATCAACATGTGTTACTTGCCCTTTTTACAATTTTCTGCAATGACTTTTGCATACATTCTTAAACCACATTAGTGAATATTATTTTCAACTTAGCTATAGAGCAAGCAATAGTCAACCAATCATCGCCTATTTATTTGTTTGCCAAATGTCCACCACTTTTGTGCCACAGAACTAGAAATTAGGAAAACACAATCCAGTCAAGCTTTTAGAGAAAAATGTGGCTTGAGCTGCATAAGACTGGAAGTGAAAAGACAAAAGGAAAGGGTGGTGATTGTGAGGTGCTGTGCATGACTTTTAGCATACTACAAACGTTAGCTCATTTAATCTGTCATAAAAGGAAAACATTGCTGTATCGGTTTTCCAACTGAAGACATGAGGACCAGAATGATTAAATCACTGTCAAGTCCTTCATTGCAAATCCTAAATTCCAGATTCTCATCATCTCGAACCTTATTTATCTCAATAGCCTTATAACAATCTGTCAGTCCAATAGAGTAACCATTTCTTAGCACTTCATACAAAGTCCTTCATCTGATTCTGTCTGGTGATCTGTAATCCCCACTGTCATTCTTGCATGCATACTGTCATTCCAAACAGATCTCACAAATATGTAGTCACAAATATGCTCGTCTTCCTTATGTGTGTGATTCCTGCTGCTCTTAATGGACTTCACTGCATCATAAACAATGCTCAGGATTTATCTAAAAACGTTTCTCCTTTATGAAGCCACTTTCTCCCTTGCACATCCAGCACAGATGTGTGCTTCCTCAACTGTTTCCACCTCCTTCGCCAGTATCTGCCACGTGGAATCATAATCACTTCGTCTCTCCTAGGAGTGAGAGTGCCTCCCTTGAAGGCAGTTTCTTCATTATATTCACCTTAATGTCCCTTGTGCCAAAGACAGCATCTGATTAGCATCTGGAACATGGTAGATACTCAGGAAATATTTAGTATAATAGTGAATGATCAAGGCATGAGCTAAGATAATTTTTAAATGATTCAAGCAAGACTAAATTAGAAGAGGAAACTGAGATTTCAAACATGAACAATTTAGTCGGTGCTCTAGGAGGATCAAACATAAAAACAGCTTTTGGTTTTGTCTTTTTCTCTTACTCATTAAGCAGGAAGTAACTGAAAATAGTCATGAATTCTTATATTTTTACTAAAATCTTCTCCAAAGCTGACCAAAGGGGAACTTGAATAGTGTCTCTCAAGTGTGGAGACTTGTATAAACTCTGTCCATATTTTTCACATTCAATGAGAGTTCTGTACATATTTCATATGCAGTGGCTTTGATATACAGTGGGGGTAAGCTAACGTCTTTTAAGTGGAGAAAATGACGAACATTTCTCTTTCACTTACTTAGATACAACTGTTGCAATAAATGACTTGGAGCCTCCTCATGCTGTGAAGTCTCTAAAATTCCCTGCTCCCCACTCTAAGCATTTACACAGATTTCATGGACTTAATGAAATTTTTTTGGGAGAAGCTTTGCTAGCTTTTCATCACAAGATGTTAGGTTTTTTTGATGCTGTGTGCCTGTATGAAGATTGGCTTTTATGTGCCTGGTAGGAAATTAAACAAGACATTCACCACTTTTGAGCTTCTCGGAACCACAGTTTGGTGCCTACGTTGCTCACATTTTTAAATGAGTTACATTCCCAACCGCTGAAAAGTGAGGAGTTCCCTGAGGACAAGAGGGGAACTTGCAAGTTTCTTCATGAGCTCCCCAGGGATGATTTCCTTTGCTATGGTCAGCCTGGAATAAACTGATCCTAGAAAATAAGCTATTTCATCTTGTATATGGGTATTTTCGCTCATTTCCCTGGGAGTCTTACCAATCTGGATAAGTCTCCTCTCTGGCAAGGTTAGCCAGGGACCAAAGAATCCAGATGCTGCTAAGAGGCTGCTAACTTTCTCTTAAGTCAAGGACCAATGCAGAAACTCCAGTTAGTTTTTCCTTAGGATCTCCTAGGCAGTCGTTTCTCATTTGCAAGCATGAATTAGAATAAAGTCCTATTAAAGGGTAATCAACTCCACTGTACACTACTGTGTCTATGACATAGCATTCAGAATATATGGACAACAATCAAATCCTAGTCATTTCCAGTCTCGTAATTCCTCACAGTCTCTCCCTGATACTTTTCTGCTGCTAATTCTAGTAGATAATTAATGATATTTCCTGAAGATTAATCCTTCCCTTCTGGGTGTCATAGATCTACAGCACCTTCTCATTTTTGTCATCTACTCGGCATAAAATATGCAGTCAGTGTTTTGTTGCCATAATTTTCCTCCAGCCACTCCCTTTCCTGATTATTTGTGAAAATCCATAGCTCCACATTATTTTTAGTTTAGCATAGGAACCTCAAAGAGTTTCTCCTGAATGGATCAATGTATCTGACTCCTAAACAGACAGGCATTAGTATTAGAACAAAATTATCCCTAACACACTTGGAGATCCTAACTAACCTCATATGACATAATTCAGTCCATAGAACCAGGTTTGAGCCCATTTATGTCTCTCCCTGAGGCCCCCAGGGTGAAAACCTGTCTCTTCAGAGCTCAGCCTCTACACTGGGTAACAGGGGACAGTACTCCAGGTCTAGATAACACATCTCTTTATCCACAGTTTGGCACCACACCCAGAAAGCCTTCCATTTACTATCCAGACATTCTGGAGGGGATTCTCAAAATAACTATGTCTCATGGTCAATGTCAATTAAGGGTGAAATCTGTCCAGACTACTCTTACAGAAGAATTCCTTCAGAGCAGACACACGGTGAAGATAAGACCACTGATCCTACTCTACACTCCAGCCAGGCAGTGCTCATTTCTAAGCCAGCTCTCAGTCCAAGCATTGGCAGGCCTTCATTTTGCAGAGGACCATTATTCTTGCAGGAGAATAACTCATCTCATTTTTTTATTTCTTTTATTATTCTTTTATTAAATTTTTGCCCTTTTAAAATACTTCATGTATCTCTAAATTGTATTCATTTAGACAAAGTCCTCGAAGACAAAGGCCTCATCCTTTGTGTCCTGCCTGCAGTGCCCAGCACCGCGGCAAATTGCATTATGGATTGATGGTGATGACATTCTCCTCAGGTAGAATTGAGACTGATTTCAGGGTTTGTTTCTTAGAAGAATTTTTTTTACAAACAATATAGCATTCCTATGTTTAAAATAAACATTTCCAGGCCAACAGTGATAATCACAGTTTCCGTATCACTGTCAAGCAACATTTATGTATATGCATTGCTTGTTTAGTTTTCTCATAATTTACATCCGAATTACTAGACGTTATTTTTGAGACAGTAAAACATAAGACTGTACGTACCCAAACTTGATGCCTATCGTTCGTATTTGGTGATACTCTTTGAAAAGTTTCCAAGTTTGCATCGTGTTGTAATTAGGCTCAAGTTTAATCCCAGAATAACTTTCTGTTCACAACAGAAGCAGAAAATGTCTCCTCTTTTATAGACTGACATCTGGGTTCACCAAAGGTTCCATCTGTAATCAAATATGCCTTCTCCCCATTTCTGCCCCTAGGAATCCATGCCTAGGTGACTGCGTGTGGAGTTTATAATATTAGCTTTCTGTAACTGCTGTAACAAATCAGTACACACTTGGTGGCTTAAAACATGGACCAGAAAACTATCTTTTCTCAGTTTGGAGACTAGAAGTCCACAATCAGTACATCTGGGCTGACATAAAAGTATCCATAGGATGGCACGCCTTCCGGAAGCTCTTAGGGAGAATCCGTTCCTTGCTTCTTCCAGCTCTTGGCAGCTGCTGGCAGGCTCTGCCTCCTCTTCACATTGCCTCTTCTGTGTGTCAAGTGCCCCTCTGCCTCTCTCTTCTAAGGAGGCTAGAGAATAGCATTCATTCCCACCTGCATAATCCAAGATCATCTTCCTATTTTAAGATCTTAACTTCATTATATTTGCAAAGACCACTTTTCCAAAGACAGTAACATTTACAGGCTCAAGGGATCAGGAACCGAAAACCTTGTGGAACATCACTCGACCTACCACAGAGGGACAAAAAAGGAGTAAAAACTGAAAGAGGTGACTTGCAACAATATCCTTGGGACATTGCAACATTGGCTGCATTCGTGATAGATGTGTTTGTAATAATAGGAGACAATGCCTGTGATTTGAGCAGCAACCATTCTGGCATTGGCAGGAGAGATCTGGATATCAAACAAGAGAAGACTCGGAACAACTCTCAGCTGGCATCAGCAGCTCCATTTGGACAGCAGCAGCCATCATTAGACTGGGCATTGGCAATTGTGCCTCTTTTGTCGGACAGTGGTGAAGGCATAATTGGCAGATATTAGTGGCCTAGCTTCTGATTCTGACTTCAGAATCAAAAGCAGACATTACAATGATGATTCAGAGATAACGATGAAAAATGATAAATTCAAAGTAGAAAATGAAAGGGGTAACTTTAAGAGTATTAAAGAGACCTTCTGCAGTCACATGCCCTGAAGATGTTACCAAATCATTTGAAAAGGTTTTGCAGAAACCTAGAATTCCAGCAGAACAGAGAGAAGAGCCCCCAAACCACTCTTTGATGCCATGTTTACCCCACAGGCTGGTTCACATTGAGAAATAAAAGTTATGTAACGACCGTCCTGCTCCTTCGTTTTCATATAGTTCATTTTCAGCTCTCCACGGAAGCTCGTTCTTAGGATTTCTTTGTGGACCATTCACATCTATGAGGTTTTTAGCATAAAGGACTTAGATGAATTCGCTGTGCTGTCATGCTTTAAATTGAGAACGTTGCCCCATGAGCAACCCATTGGCCTGGCGCTCACAACCCTACATGTGAGGATGTTTTAGATCTATTTAATTTTCACAGAAGGAATTTTGGGAGAATGCTCCATGCACTGTCAGTCTGTCACTCCGTTCAGCTGGTGTTCTCATGACAGTGTGCTGCAGATGGCGTGCCTGCCCTCAGATGTGAGCTGGTGTTCTCATGACAGTGTGCTGCGGATGGCGTGCCTGCCATCAGATGTGAGCTGGTGTTCTCATGACAGTGTGCTACGGATGGCGTGCCTGCCCTCAGATGTGAGTTGGTTTTTCATGACAGTGTGCTGCGGATGGCGTGCCTGCCATCAGATGTGAGCTTCTGCAAGTTAGAGGTTCTATCCTTTCTTACTCATCCTGGATACCCATGACTCTGATCATTGACAGAGTGCCCCTCATAACTTAGTCATTAATTCTGTATTCTTGAAGAGTTTATATATGCTCTGTAATAAAAAGTTATTTCTTCTTTACATTTTAAGGCCTTTCATATGGCTTGATATCCTCCGACAAAAAGAAATCCAATCCAAGGGTAAGGTCATTGCATTTAAGTTTTGTCCACAGTGCCTTGCATATCTAAGGTGCTCAATAAGGATTTTTAAAATAAACAATTGAATATAGATATAGTCATGCATATTACCAATAAGTAGATAAGGCTCTGGAATCAGAAAACCTTAAACTCAGTTTTTAGTGCCTCCCAAGATAGAAATATTTGACACCTTGAGCAAAATTTTAGAAATGTTTTATCCCAACCCTCACCACAACTAATCTTAGGTAATAACGTAAACTTCCTTTACATAAATTGCTAAACTCTTCTTTGTAAATCTTATTTTCTTAATGGAGAAATGCCTCTCTATTTTATTTTATTTTTTTCTCACTGGAACTGATGCCAAGAGAAACAGATCAAATGTGACTGGTCAGGAATGAAGCTGGGTAGCCAAGCGTAGAATACCAAAACCAAGTCGCGAACTAATTTGGAGAGGTATGGCAAGGGGCCAGCTACTCAAAGAAGAGAAATAAAAGTATAAGTGAGCTAATGTGAAAGGCAGAACTCAGGTCAAGATTAATAAAAGAGAACAATACAGTTGGGATCACTGTGGGACTGAGATTTGAAGTTAAGGCATTCTAGTGTCAAGACCTTAACTGACATTTGGGTGTCTCATCTTCACCAAAGAAGCAGGACTGCCTTGATAAGTACAACATTCCTGGTTTTAAAATGTAGGTACTCACAGCCAGCTTGTGTTATTACCCACATCCTGCTTATGTATGACTGCATGCTTTGACTGCAATAAATGTAAGCTTTACTACTGACATTTAGCAAAGAGGATCAACTGACGACATTTTCTCGAGAGGATGTTGAATCCACAGAAAAACACATCCAATCATTTCACTTTCATCCTATAATTTTATAGAAGATAGACAGATGATAGATAGATTAGACAGATAGATAGATGATAGATAGATGATAGATAGATAGATAGATAGATAGATAGATAGATAGATAGATAGATAGATAAAGCTGAATGAAATCAAAATCAAATGTTTTGGTCCCCCCACTGCCTGAAAAACCAGGATGTCAAGGTCTGGTGTGCTCCTGTGGGAGGAATTTGGGTTAATGATGTAAGAAATGGAGTGATGTCCTTTCAGTCCCTGTATCACGTGTCCCCTCAAAACCAAACAACTGACTTTTGTGGAAGAGCCTCCAAGAAGCCACAGGCTTATGTCTATAAAGTACAACATGTCTCTAAAGGGTGTCCTAAGTTTCTCAGCAGAAAGACTTATTTGGCTTTCAAGCTTGTAGGGGCAACTAGGCTGAATGTTGCTGTTGCTTAAAGAATAATACAGAAATGTAGACAGAGAGCTGATGATTCTGGAATTTCTACAGGTAATAATCCACTGGGTTTCAAAAGAGAGTAGCTGAAAGATGTGTTTTAACATAGAAGGTCTTAACACATGTGAAGATAAGAAACACATATGGCATGTTGCAAAATGCAAATTCCACATGCAAATTATGCTATAAAACTCACAGCCTTCCTAGTGGTCTACTGTAGTGAAGAAAAGGAGTATGATGTTATTTGTCCTATAACTCTTGATGTGGGCAAGTCATATTAACTTGGTTGGGTTAAATTTTACCAGCTATGATATACAGTAAATCTCTTGGTTTATTTCGAAAGAGTATTATGTTAATAAATACAGTAGTAAATGCTTTGATTTCTTTAGAAAAAAGGACATACTTAACTAAATTCAAGTTAATCATAACACTTGTTACAAAACAGAATGCCCTGAATTGAGAATATAGTTCCTGATCTCAGACTTAAACACTAGTGTGGCATGACATAGTCAGTTTCCTACCCATTTATATAGTACTTTCTAGTGAAAAACAGAAACTCTTAATGTATGTATTTTATATTTCTATAAAATTATTCAATCCCAGAATTTACCTGTAAGTTAGGCAGAACATTGCAAGCAGAAGCTTCATTTTGCCTCAAGGAAACAAGTTTGGTGAGGATTGAAGAACCAGATTTTATTAGCATCACCACATGAAATTTTATATTTTCTTTGTGCAATAGATAGATAAATAATTATTTTAAAGCATCATGATATATTTTCTCCAAGAAATTCCAATGGACATAAATAAAGGTTCTTCTTAAATATTTTAATTTTGTATAGATACATGCTATCAGTTATATATTTGCATACAAATTACCTGCCATATTATTTATGCTTTGAAACTACTCACATTACCTTAAGAAACCCTTTTGTTCAAAATACTTACACTTGACCATTGTTTCAAAATGGCCATGATATTAGCATGTTCAATTAAAATCACAGTTGTCTGTTAGTTGTTGTTTTTACAACAGCTAGGTTTGAATTTGAAGCCACTCAGTACCAGCAAAACTGACATAGCTTTCTACAAGTGCACATTTTATATTTCCCATGGAGCGACTTGGACTGTCACAGCCATTCAACATGAAATATACCAAGATTAAGGCAGCCAAGCATACCAGCAGAGGGTCATGGCAGGGTGTTAAGTGGAATCCCCAGCTATGCAAAGTAATCAGGCACCAAGCCAGGGAATTCCTTATAGTCCACCTATGTGTCACATGTCACCCTAATGGATGGAAAATTAATGTGTTCTTAATTCCAGTATTCTTTAATGTCTGCAGATATCATTTTGCCCAATCTGAAAACCTAGGAAGTCATAAGAAAAACAAAAACAAAAAAACTCGTGAATTAGCAGCTGACTATAGGCTTGATCAATTGTACTTCTGCCCTGACACTGAGTAATGATTTGAGATAAGACACCATATATTTTTCACGTACTCTACAATAAAGTAGAATCAAATTACTTGCTTTATGTGTTTAATTGCTATAAGTTTTCTGTGGCCAAAATTTAGACTATTGAACTTGGTTGATTTCTCTTCAAGAACTCAAGTCTTTACCACTTAGCTTGGCACCCAAGACTTTCCACCAACCTGGTCTCTCTATATTGACTTTCCACTACAACTGCAAGTGGACTTGAACTTCCTGGAAAATCATGTCCTTGTGCAATGTCCTCCTTTACTCAAAAAGCTTTCATCAGCCCAGGATGCCTTTCTGTCTCTCCCTAGCAAATCTTAATTCAATTAGACACACATGTATTGATCCCCAGATCCATTACAGGCTGTGACTCACAGGTAATACACATTTGTGTTTGTAAATAAATGATGAAATGATCATGTACAAATGTTTTCTTAAGTGCTGTGGGACACAGAAAGATACAAAGATATGATCTTTAACCTTAAGGAAATCAAAGGCTAGATAGGGAGACAATAGTGTAAACAGCCAACCATTAAAAACACATAAAATAAGTTTCATAAAGATGAAGGTGATACAGGAGTCTAGACTAAAAAGTATGCATATGAGTTCAGGAAAGGCTTTCTAAGAAGGTGTTATTTAACTTCTGGGCATTCATATTTAAGTATAGGAAAAGGCATGCCAGGATTCAGGAAAAATCTGAGTCATGCTTTATGGTATGAAAGTGTGAGTCATGCTTTATGGCATGAAAGTGTGAGGCATGTATTGAGAATGTTCAAGAGTCGGTTGACTGCCACTCCTTCCTCCAAGCTCATAGCAAATCCCACTTCGTCACAGAACTGTTCTTAAAGTCCACACTTACCACTCTTGCTCCCTCATTCCCCAAGTGCCTTGTTTATTTAGAGTTAGCTATATTGGTCAGGTCAGGCAAGCTAAGCTTCAGTAACACATCAACCCTTAAATTTCAGTGGCTTCACCCAATGAAGATTTGTTTCTCACTTAGGATCCAAGGGTATCTTCGGCTGGTAGGAGATCAGCTGCACATCGTCTTCACTGACTCTCAAGGGCATTGTGGTGTCCTCTCGTGGGTCCTTCTGTATTTATCCAGCTGCAAACAAAAAGAGGATGAAGGGAAGAAGTTTGGAAGTGATGACCTCGCTTCTCCCCACACTTTATGACTGCCACTAGCCAGGCAGCCCCTGGAGATGTCCAGGGCCCGGGAAAGGGAGTATACCTATGGACACAGGAAGAATCTGGAAACATTTTATGAACATACAATATTTTGTCTGTCATATCCAGTAAATACTTAATTAACAGGGAACTAGTGACATACCCAGCATATCTGACACCAACGTAGATCACTCCTTAACATCTCTTGCTCAATATCTCATAATTTCAGTAGTCATCAAGACATAATTTGTATTATAAAATAATGGTCAAAAAAGAAATGCAGTAAGTGCTTTTTTATAATATTCCATATAGATGTTATTAATTATACATTAAAACCTAGATGATGGGTTGATAGGTGCAGCAAACCACCATGGCACATGTATACCTCTGTAACAATCCTGCACATGTATCCCAGAACTTAAAGTAAAATAAAAATAAATAAAAATAATAAAATTTTGTACTTTCCAAACAAAAATATTTTAGAAAGTACCTTGCATTAAGCATTCTGTTTCACCATAAGCTTTAAAAACACATATAAAAACTGAGTGGTCACATAAAATAGAAGAACTGAAGCAACTCAAGTCCTGTTTTTTTAGTCATTACAGTCATTGTGCTAGCATTGTTTATTTCAAATATATCATTTAAATGTAGAAATACGTAGTGCTATTTGGAGACTTCAACTGTGCCCAATTTCAAACTATTATGAACTAATCTCCTAAAACACAAGCACATAGCTGAGTCCCGTCGAGACAGGAACTATGCAATAGTGAATTCTCTAAATTAATTTTCAAGTAGGAAACAGGTTTTATTAAAGCATAATGAGTAATTCTTCTAATTTAAAGGATACACTTGTAGTATAAAAACTCAACTCTGATTATAGTAAGTTTAGAATTGAAACCAAAAGTTCTCTCCCTTACCCCAGAGGAGTATTTAATCATTGACACTGTTTAAAATTGCCAGGCAATGGTAATAATAAAAAGCGGATCAACTTTTAGTTGGTTTTATCACTAGCTTGGAATTTTCTACAGACATTACTGCTTCTAAATTCTCTAAAGTCTCCAGGTTGTATTGCTCCCACCACCTTGCCTCTGGAACCTCACTGCTTTTCACTATGGCAGTGACCTTACCTAGCTAGACTGGAAATCCGATATGATGTCAAGGAATTATTTTTTTACTTGTTTTGAATCTGGAAGAAAAAAAATCCAAGGCATCTAGTACCCAAAGAAAATAGTTAATTCCAGCTGCATGTGAATATGTGTACCGTGTGGTTGTGGTCAGATCCAATCTCTTGCAGTCAATGGACAGAAATGACTGTCCAGAAAAACAAATATTCAAAGGACACTAATCGATGTAGCTGTTTAAAAAGCCAACTTACATGTTCACTCACTAAATTTTTGTTTTACCTACATGTATGATGATCTGACATACTGGGGCTGTAACAGCCAATCAAGAGCCCAGGTCTCTTGTCCTCACTGACCCTGGAACTCATGGAGTGGATAGATACTCAGCACGTGGTGCAGCAATTAACACGCAGTTGCAGATGAGAAGTGCAGCCACGGAAACAAGAGTCTGACCTGATTTGAATTAAGCTCTAATGGAAGCCTTTTCCTGAAGGTAAATTTAACCTTTAGTTTTAAGAGTAAAGTTAGCCAGTCAAGGAGGTGGGAAAACCATTCCAGGCATTTAGGAAGCCACAGTTATGAAAAGGGTTCAGTCCCCCGGAGAGGTAAAGCAAATTCAATATGTATTTAGCATCATGTGTGAGTGGGGATGTGCTGGCGGGAGAGACGAGGCTGTCCATGTAGCAGAGGAATGAGTTCAGAGTGTCTTCCCGAACAGTAAGGTCCTTGGATCTTATCCTAAGTATAACAGATGTCACTGAAGAGTTTTACACAAACAAGTGACATGACAAATGTACATTTTCTCTATTTGGACTGTTACACAGAGCCTAGATTGAAAAGGACGAAGAGAAGAAGCAGGCAGAAGAGAACAGCTGGGCTATTACTATAATTGGAGGTGTGAGAAAGAGAAGGTCAAGAACTCCTCCCGGTTTTCTGGCAAAAACAAGTTAAAAACATAACAAAATAAAAAAAAAATAAAATTAAAAGCAAATAGACGTGCCAACGACAAAGTCAGAGAGTCCTAGAAGGACAAGCTCGCGAGGGAGTACGAAGGTCAAGGGTTTTAGTTCATTGTATTAAGAATGGAGATTTTGCTGAGCCATACCGCACAGATATCTAGTCAGTTGGAAACATAAATCTAGGTGAAGAACAAAGTTCTGTGCTAGAGATATTTATTCAAGAACGATTCTAAAACAAAACGATTATACTAGAAAGATATATCAATTACTTTTCATACAAAACAAAAATGCATATTTTGGCATTCTGATTGTATTTTTTGCATCAAAAATACAGTATATGGCAATTAATTTTTACAAGAACAATTTCTCTAAGAGTCAGTAAGCCCTTTGAAGCAAATAAAAAGCATTAACGTTAGAACATTTCAAGTATATTTTTAAATAAAAGAAATCTATAAACTTGTACTTTAAATATGCCACTTAAAACAACAGTATATCTATATTTGAATACAACTATGTCCGCGTACAATTTAAGAAGAAACACCAGGCAAATTAGAGAAGAAACCAATGGAAGCTATCAAGGATATACAAAATAATAGTAATGACTGCAAAGGAAAATTATTTACTAACAAAATAACATTTTTAATGTCAAAAAGCTAAAATATTTTGCAATCTTGATTTTTGCACCAGCCTTTTTCACTTAATAACTTTATGAAAATACATATTTTAAAAAACAAGAACCAGATTTTTGAATTATAATGTTTATTCTTTGTTAAAGATAATATAATTTTATATTATTTTAAAAATCAAGACAAAAAAGACATATGTAGGCTATACATATTATTATTACATAATTTATATGATTAAACTATATATTAAATAATAAACTGATTAGGTCAGAATACAAATTATCCTTCACAGAGTGAATAACTGAAAATATCATGAGCTATAGTTTGACATTCAAGCTATAATATCATTTAATATTTCTGTCTGACATGTTCATTCATGAGCCATTTTTAACTATTTAAAATATCAGTATGGTGAATATTGACAAATCCTTCTTTAAAGTTTTGCAAGGAGGTCATAAAGTCTAGAAAAAATAAATTAACTTAGTAAATGGTCATTTATATTGTAATATACAATTCATTCAGTATGTTATCTCATTAGAAAATGCACAGTTTGATGTTCTGTGCAAAACTCTAATGAACATGGTACACTAATAGAACATTTCTATTAATACCTGAAAATGTATCTGGTGTGTTGCTTCAGATAATTTTTCTCTCTGATATTCAGTGCATAAATTTGTGCTTTTGGCACATTTTAGTAGATGTAAGCAAAGACATTCTAGTTCACAAAATCAAGCTGTAAATAAACAGAAAGAAATAACAATACATATTTCAAGACTCTATGGCCATGCTGTATACGCATTAATCACCAGTGTAAAATTTCTAAGATTATTATTGTCAATTGCTAAAATAAAATCCATACTATTTAAGTGTTTAGATCAGTTTTGAGAAGCTCTGGGGAGTATACAACGTATTTTCAGTGGCACCCAGGTACGGCAAGGTTAACAGGTTCATTCCACATTCTTAATTCTCATGTCTGTTCTTCTTACAACTATGTCTTCTGAGAGCTTTTGTATTATAGGTGCTGTTCTGGTTTTTCTTTTGGGCTTCTCCTTTTCTCACTGTACTTTTTCAGTTTACAGAGAAATTGGGTAGTTTCAACCATATCGAGTGTGTATACATGCCTTTCTGTGTGTCTGTCCATTACCATGAGAAGAGGATAGCCAGGCCACTGATGTAAGGGGATGGATAGAGACAAGGGAATCAGAGCCTCCAAGTTGTCCTAGCCTTTGGGGGAGTAAAGAAACTATCTACAAAACTTAGGTGACTTAGGACCCTGAACCAATACACATCTAAGCTAAATGCCTGTTACTTATCTTAGGGCCCTGCCCCTTGTTTAAGAGTGTCGTGTGTTGGTCCCAAGCAAATAGCAATTTCTTTCTTATTAAATCTTAGTTAAATGAAAGGTATTGAAAAGAAAATAAAAGTTGAAGTAGTTTTGTAGCTGTTAGATTCATATAAATACAATGAAAAGCTACAAGATAAATAAAAGCAAGTAGTTCCTTATATAATTAAAAATGGACTGGCTGACTGCCTGTAATCTCAACAATTTGAGAGATCACAACAGAGGATCACTTGAGCCCAGGAGTTTGAGACCAGACTAGGCCATATAGTGAGACTTTGTCTCTAAAAAAAAATTTAAAAATTAGCTGGGTGTGGTGGCATGCACCTGTAGTCCTAGCTACTCAGGAGGTTGGCATGGATCTCTTGAGTCCACGTGGTTGAGGCTGCAGTGAGATGTGATCACACCAAGGCACTACAGCCTGGGTGACAGAGCAAGGCCCTTTCTCAAAAAAAAAAAAAAAAAGGAAGACAAGACAAAGGAAAAGAAAAATAGACAAATGACCATTTTGCTGAGATTGCTTTAGTATGATTGCATGCCACTCTTTGGTGCCTGTGTGCCTCTTCCTCACCGCTGAGAGATGATACTAATGTGACTGGGGAGCGCCTGTACATACCTCCTTCTGGAGGAGGAAAAATGGTTCAGAATCACTATAAAATCACAGGTCATACAAGGCTCACGGCTAGGTTTTAAATAGAAAACTCATAGCAGCCGGGAGGGTGTGAATACTTTCCCCATTGAGGAAATTTGTTTATGCTTTCCCCATCCAGAGGGTTCCAAAGAACATAAGAGATGCTCTTGGGATGTATTTATAATATACTAAACCAGGTGTTCACGAACTGTGAATAGAACCTATGGGCCAAGCTCTGCCCACTGCCTATTTCTAAATACAATGTGACTGGAGCATAGACACGCCCGTTTATGTAGGATCTGTGGCTTCTTTTGTGCTAGAATGACAGTGTGGGATAGTTGCAACAGAAATGTACAACCAATTAATTCTGAATTATTTACTATTAGGCCCTTTTCATAAAAAGTTTTCCAACCCTTATATTAAACTATAATAATTCCTTTCTAATACACGTGTATTTAAGTGCTTCGCAGAAAAGAAAACTTTGTCCAATGTCCAAAAGAAAACTTTGTCCAATGTCCCTCTATATATACTTAAGAATAACTAGACAGTTAGTGACTCCTGCTTTTACACATTTCTGGTTTCAAAGCAGATTATCAAGTAAAATTGTAAACTTCCACCAGGAGATTTAGCTAAGGAGTACCAACTGATTTTGTTCTAATGCAGTCTTTAAAATAATGTACACTGTGACATACTCACAAATAAACTCTGTAGCATATAAATCCTACCACATTCTCCAAGCCAGACAGAGGGAGAATAACAGATGCCCCATGAATCATGCAGAAATCCTGTCAACATGTAACAAATTATACGTTGTAGACCCATAAAGTCACTATCAAGTTAAAAGCATTTTTTTGTCCTCAAGTAAAATAAACTCTGGAAGGAGAGAATGATCTTCACATGTCAATGACAATCTGGGAAAAGGGAGGGATAGAGAGTAGAGCAAAATCAGAGTTCCATTCAGAAGCCATAAGGAAGCAGGGGAGGGAGCCGTGCTTACCAACAGCAAAGAGGGAAGTCAGGAGTGCAGAAGAGCAAATACAATAGCAAGAGAAGGGAGCCGAAACCAAAGGGTCTCTGAGTGTTGGTTTTTATTTTGCGGACAGCTGCTCTGGTACAGAGAGTTCTTTCAAACTTAGTTTAAAGAAATTTTTAATGCCACTGGCTTGACAGGCAATAGATGTCATATAATACTAGGCATAGAAAATAAGTAATTTACAGGAATACCATTTTAATTTTTAAAAAGCTAAATATTAAATCAAAATAAGAATACAATTAAAATGAGATAAAATATAAATCATTGAAATATGTTTATGAAAATATGATTATGAAAAAAGACTTTTTCTTCCCTTCTATATTAGCACTATTCTAGACGTTTCCGGTAGCATGATATGAGAAAAGTACACATACACACTTTTAGGCTGGTACGTTTCTGTTTAAAATGTGAGCCTATCTCCAAATACATGTGTATGCAGGACCATGACATTGAGGACCACATCTCAGCGTCCAATCCAGCCCAGTGCTCAGCAGAATGCCAGCAGGTGGTAGATGCTCATGAAATATTTTTGGATGATTCAGCAGGCAATTTATTTGATCAAGTATTAGTTATGAGTAAATTTCAGAGCCAATATTCAAACCCAGTTTACTGTTTATCCAATGTCAAAGTTTAAACAACTACCCAATCTTACTTCTCTGTGATAGAAAACAGAATCACACTCATGATGCCTGGCTAACTTAATTTATGGGGTTGTTAGGAAGACTAAAGAGTATTTTATTCCATATGAATGTGTTTTGAAAACTATGAAACACTGGACAGATCTAAATAATTGAAATATTGAGATACAATAAATTTATAGCACTCCTTTCAAACTTAAAAAAAAATCAGTGTCATCTAGCAATAGAGAATTGGAAAAGAGACTTGTCTTAAAATAGGTTTTCCGGTTGGGTGCAGTGGCTCACGCCTGTAATCCCAACACTTTGGGAGGCTGAGGCAGGTGGATCACAAGGTCAGGAGTTCAAGATCAGCCTGACCAACATGGTGAAACCCCATCTCTACTAAAAATACAAAAATTAGCCGAGTGTGGTGGCACATTCCTGTAGTCCCAGCTACTCAGGAGGCTGAGGCAGGAGAGTTGCTTGAACCCGCGAGGTGGAGTAGTTGCAGTGAGTCCAAGATTGTGCCACTACACTCCAGCCTGGGCAACAGAGCAAGACTCTTAAAAAAAAAAGGGCGGGGGGTTTCTTTACCTTTACGTAGGCAGATCCTAAACTTTCTAGCATATTATCTCTTAAAAGTTCACTTTTTGTATTATGAGTTCTTAGTTAATGGATTTTTAAAACTTAGTGTAAACACAGGAGATCATCACATTTTATTCAACTCAAGTCTCAACCAACTCTTTTCAAATTACTTTTTCCCCACAGATTGAAGCACTCACAAAAAAGAAGAACAGATGCATTTTTGAAACCTTAAAATCATGGTTTTTGCCTTTGCCACAAGATAAAAACCTTCACCAATTTCCTGGGGTCATTCTTGATCGATGGACATCTGGCCTCTGAAAGCACCACAATTCCCCCTTAAGTCATCCTCTATATTTTCACTAAAAGCCTCTCTTCTTGAAGTTCTGGTCAGTAGGAAGCAAACAACAGTGATGCACTAAAAGAAAGATTTGATCAAATGTAGAGGAAATGTTTCAACTTCCTCATGTAGGAAAAAAATAATATGTTTCCCCCCGTTATCCTTTTGAGATGTGTAATTCTTACATAGAAAATGTGTGGATTTGGGGTTTTAAAGAATGTGAAACACACCTATGTAGCCAAGAATAAAATGACTCCATAGATTTAATTTTTAATTTCAGTGTTCTCTTCAGCCTGAGTTACACCTTTTCTTGCACAGGCTAGCCTTGGGAGCCACAGTTCAGATAATACAGACTATATCTCATTTGTGCTGCCTGATTCACACCATCATTTACAACTTGAATGTGCATGCACATCCAGTGGGTATCATATGAAGCTGCAGCAATTGATTCTGCAGATCTGGGTTAGGGCCCAAGATTCTGTGATTCTACCAAGATCCCAGATAATACTGATGATGCCCGTGATCCACAGACCACACTTTAAAGAAGCAAAGATCCACAGCAACTCTGTAAGTTCCCAACTCATGGACCTGAACCTACTTCTTGGGAACTCCTGTCTGGGCAGTTGCTCAGCAATTAATTCTTCTCTGGCGTTGGTGCCACATGACAACAATATATTGAATAATAATACTGTTGTGTAAATTTCCTAGGGTTCATAGAATATCTGAATGTTTCTCTTTTTACTATTTCTCTATGCTTCCATTATGCTCCTCTTTGGTAATTTTTACTAATGGATAGCACAAATATTTTCAAAATGCACTTAAAAAAAAAAGGTGAGGCTTCAGGCTGATCCACGGGTGGTCAATCCTGTCACTGCTTTGTTTCCGATTTCTGTAGTGTCTCTTGATGTTTGGCGTTTGTTTCATTAGCTTAAGAAGCAAACTCCTAGTACCGAACATCCAAATGTCAGGGTTTAGGTCAAGTGACTGTCCTCCCTCTCCACCCAGAATTAGTTAAACACTTGGCCCCATAGTGGAAGCCACAGTGGGCAACTGACACAGGAAATTGACTTCCTATGGAGAATACACAACATGGGGACCTCCCCCACAAGAGAGCGATGCTACTAGATAAGGGTGGATAAGTTTGCAGCAGCCAGAAAGTAACAAGTGTCTGCCATACCCAGGTAATCAAATATTCTATTAAAGTGGCCAGGTGTGGTGGCTCACACCTGTAATCCCAGCACTTTGGGAGGCTGAGGTAGGCAGATCACCTGAGGTCAGGAGTTTGAGACCAGCCTGGCCAGCATGTGAAAACCCCATCTCTATTAAAAATACAAACATTAGATGGCCGTGGTAGCGGGCACCTGTAATCCCAGCTGCTTGGGAGCCTGAGGCAGGAGAATCGCTTGAACCCAAGAGGCAGAGGTTGCAGTGAGCTGAGATTGTGTCACTGCACTCCAGCCTGGGAGACAAAAGTGAAATTCTGTCTCAAAAAAACAAACACAAACAAACAAACAAAAACATAACAACAACAACAAAACAGATATCCTATTAAAGTGTACACTCTAGTTATACAATTGTCTTTAAACAAATACTTCAGAAAACACATAATTTTATCAAAATAAGAAAGTCAATTGTAGAACCCGCTTGAATGTAGCAGTCAGTAGTTTTTATGTCTAGAGAAAGCCATTGTATTTAAGACCTTTTGTGAGTTTTATTTTAATTTTGTAAAAATTACGGAACAAACACATGCTACATTTTCTTTTGAGACTATTTTTCCTTCAGAGACAATTATAGGCACACTTCTTTTTATTGTATTTTGCTTTATTCTCCTTTGAAGATACTGTGTTTTTTTACAAATTGAAGATTTGTGGAAACTCTGTGGCCAGCAAGTCTATTAGTGTCTTTACATTTTGTCTCTGTGTCACATTTTGGTTATTCTCACAATATTTTAAATTTTTCATTATTATTATATCTGTTCTAGTGATGCGTGAACAGTGATCTTTGATGTTACTACTGTAATTGTTTAAGGGCACCATGAACCATGACCTTAGAAGATGGCTGACTTAATAAGTGTTGCATGTTCTGACTGCTCCACCGGCTGTGCATGCCCCTGTCTCCCTCACTTTCCTGGAACTTCACTATTCCCTGAGACATAATAACATTAACATTAGGCTAATTAATAACCCTACAATGTCCTCTAAGTATCTGAGTGAAAGTAAAAGTAACACTTCACTTCTCTTATGTAGAAACAAAAACCCAGAAATGATTAAGTTTAGTGCGGAAAGCATGTTTACGGAAAGAAGCCATAACATAAAAGTGCAAGGTGAAGCAGGAAATGTTGATGTAGACGCTGCAGCAAGTTATCCAAAATTTCTAGCTAAGACCATTGAAGAAAGTGGCCACACTAAACAACAGATTTTCAATGTAGACAAAACAGTCGTATGTTGGAAGAAGATGCCATTTAGGACTTTTATAGCTAGAGAGGAGAAGTCAATGCCTTGCTTCAAAGCTTTGAAGGACAGACTGACCCTCTTGTCTGAGGCTACCGTAGTTGGTGACTTCTGGTTGAAGCCAATGCTTATTTACCATTCTGAAAATCCTAGGGCCACTAATAATTGCGTTAACTCCATTCTACCTATGGTCTGTAAATGAAACAAAGCCTGATGACAGCACACCTGTTTACAGCAGGGTTACAAAATATGTTAAACCCACTATTGAGACCTACTGCTTGGAAATTTTTTTTTCAAAATATTGTTGCTCGTTGACAATGTACCTGGTCACCCATGACCTCTCAAGGAGATGTACAAGGAAATTAATATTATTGATATGTCTGCTAACACAAAATCCATTCCATAGCCCATAGATCAAGGAGTTATTTCACCTTTCCAGGCTTATTATTTAAGGAATACATTACATAAGCATACAGCTGCCATAGATGGTGATTCCTCTGATGGATCTGGGCAAAGAAAACTGAAAACCTTCTAGAATGAATTCTCCATTCTAGATGTCATTAAGAATTCATGATTCACAGGAGGAGGTCAAAATATCAGCACAAACAGTTTGGAAGGAGTTGATTCCAATACTCATGGGTGACTTTGAGGCACTGAAGACTTCAGTGAAGGAAGTAACTGCAGATTTGGTGGAAATATCAAGAGAACTAGAATTAGAAGTGGAACCTGAAGAAGTGACTGCATTGCTGCAATCTCATGATCAAATTCGAAAGGATGAGGAGTTACTTCTTATGAATGCATAAAAAGTGTGGTTTCTTGAGATGGAATCTACTCCTGTTGGAGATGCTTTGAACATTGCTGAAATGACAAAGAAAGATTTATAATATTACATAAACCTCATTGATGAAACAGCCAGAAGATTTGAAAGAAATGATTCCAATTGTGAAAAAAGTTCTACTGTGAGTAAAATGCTACCAAATAAAATCGCATAGTACAGAGAAAACTTTTGTAAAAGGAAGAGTCAGTTGATGTAGCAAACTTCACTGTTGTTTGTTCACTGTTTGTTCACTGTAGCAAACTTCACCACAGCCACCCTAACATCCAGCAACCACATCCACCCTGATCAGTCGGCAGCCATAAACATCAAAGCAAGGCTATCCAATAACACAAAGGTTGTGTTGAAGCCTCAGATGATCATTAGCATTTTGTAGAAGTATCTTAAAATTAAGGTATGTACATTTTTTTTTAGACAAAATGCTATTGCACACTTACTATTCTACAGTATTATGTAAACATTATTTTCATGTGCACTGGGAAGCCAAAAAATTTGTGTGACTTGCTGGATTTTGAATTCCCTGTATTGCAGTGGTCTGGAGCCAAACCTGCAATATTTTCCAGATACGTCTGTATCCTGTTGTGTGAGGTATGGACCCCAGTGCGTGGTGTGATCTGCCTGCTTTTATAGCATTTTCTACTTATTTCAGATTTATTTAATGGACATTGCTGGGTTTTTCTTAGTGTCTATGGTTTGGCTCTGTGTCCCTACCCAAATCTCATCTAGAATTGTAGCTCCCATAATTCCCAGGTGTTGTGGGAGGGACACAATAAGAGATAATTGAATCATGGGGCAGTTTCCTCCATACTATTCTCACGGCAGTGAATAAGTCTTACGAGATTTGATGGTTTTATTAGGGGGTTTTGCTTTCACTTCTTTCTCATTCTGTCTTGCCGCCACCATGTAAGAAGTGCCTTTTGCCTTCTACCATGATTCTGAGGCCTCCCCAGCCATGTGGAACTGTGAGTCCATTAAACGTATTTTTCTCTCCAGTCTTGGGAAAGTCTTTATTAAGCAGCATGAAAATGGACTAGTATATTATCAAAGGAAAAAGTGGTTAATTTTGAAAATCTTAGTCTCTAGGATATTTGTAAATGAACACCATTTGTAACACCAATCTTATAGTCTCTAGAATGTTTGTAAATGAACACCATTTATAAATGAACACCAAACAGAATGTGTGTGTGTGTGTGTGTGTGTGTACAGGTGTGTGTGTGTATGTGCATTGTTGGTAGTTTCCTCCTTAAACAGAAACATTTCAGTTGTCTTTACTGTGTCTAGTTATTTAAATTATTTTTAATGTAGCAAAGGCCTTGGAATTAATCAGCCCCATCTGCATACACAAAAGACATGACACTGGGAACAAAAAACGTCTGAGGACAAAACTAGGCTTCCTTTCACAGGCAATAGGGGAAATTAGTGTCATCACTAGGTTGAAGACATGAAGAGATTCAAAACTAAAAATCCTTTGAATGCTTCCAACAAGATTCCTATAATCAGCTGAAAGATAAGTAATGATCAAAGCCCTTTAAAACAGTATTGTTTGCTCCATTAGAACTGTTTAAATGTACCCTACTATTCACCAGAAATTATACAAGATTACTGGAGAAACTATGCCATTGTTTCAGCAAAGCACCCAGATGTTTCAAGGATAGTTTTCTCCACCAACGTAAGGTTAAAAGCCAAGATACAAAAACAGCTGCAGTTATAAACCTTAATTATCAGGAACATCCCACCACATAGGTGCTCAATTGCTCTGACAAATTGATTTGTCCTAAAGAGAGTGGGCTGGATTTGGTGTTTGGCGGCTAGGGAAGGCAGACGGGTAGGATGGAAAGTTTGTCCCTGCATGGGATCAAATTGTGGATAGTTCCTCAGACAAACCCTTTCAAAGTGCTCACTAGTTTGTCAATCTCTTAAATATTTCTTTTTTCATTTTGTCCGTCTTATCCCGGGTCTAGTATGATGGGAGAAGAGAGGAGAGCAAGCGTCTGCACACCTCATTACACTGTTGTTTTGTGCAATCCCTCGCAGGACATTACACACAGCAGGGTCACAGTGAGTTCTGAGAACATTCCTTAGCAGGAGTCTGCTGTTGCTTTTGCTGATAGGAATTTGGAGGGGACGTCTTCTGTCTCCACCGTTAAACCTTTTAAGGATTTCATGCCCGTTGCTTAGTGTCACTAACTGAAGACAGGGACAGTATAAGGAGGATTTTAGAAACTGATTTCTGCCAGCCATTTTGAAAAAAATAGCAATTTTAACTTTATATTCTAGGTAATAACAGTTTAAATGTCACAGTCAGCACCACGTCTGATGCACATATAGAAAAAGGGAAATGTTATAAGCTAAGTGTAATCTTTAAAGATGTGTGAATCAGATCAAAAAGTAAGCCTGGCTTCATGCTTGTGTGTTGTGTCAAATTTAAAACTTCTAGCACAGATCTGAATGTGTTTATCTCTAGAATTTTTGGAAAATGTAAACCTGAAACCTACTTTTTCAGTATTCTAAAACGTCGCAGGTAGTCCTTGAAGATGGGTCAATTCCATGACAACTTTTTTACCATTAACTAACTTTCATAAATGACATCAGTCCGAATTCCATTTAAAGAGTTACAATACAGAATAACCACAACAAGGCGTGTAGTGCTGCTATGTTAATCAATGCTAGTCCTTTTTTTTTTTTTCAGATAGTAGTATGCAGTTTTTTGTATTTAAGAAATGTATGATTATTTTAGGAGACAAATATCATGCTGAGAACAACAATGCTAGGTAGATACCTGTGAAACAAAGACAAGGTGTGGTCTCTGAACTTTGGCAGCACATGGATCATGTTGTATTGGAAATTCTGTTCACAACTAGGATTCACTCTCCCCTCTCCCATCTTATCTTCAAATCTCCATGTTATACTATAGGTGCGGTAAGTATAAAACGAACCTAACTGGTATTCTTAGATAATGCAGGCATTTAAAAAACACAAGTCATTTTTGGAAAATGAAGAAGTGCAATGCCATTGAGTTTACCTTGAAATCATGAAAGTGGCTTGATGGAGTGCTAATGTACATATGCTTAACAATAAAAGGTAAAATCTCTAACCATCACTTTTGGCAGTCATTTCTCTCCAACTCCCACATGGAAAGTAATTCTAGGGGTATTGCAGGGTGATAGTTTTCATTTTTTATATTCCAAGACAATAATTCTTGAGTGCTATGTGCATCACAACTACTATCGGTGGCTACTAACTCTAATAACAGTGATAATTATAATAATCATAACTTATATTTACTGAGTATTCACTATGGACTTTGCTAACCATTCTCAAGCATACTGCCTTTCCAAGATACAAAAGTTTTAGAAAATGAAATTTCTAGAGGTAAGGTCCTGGCCTCACTCAGATGATTTCAGTTCATATTGGGATTTGAAAACAACTGTGAAAACAAAATATTACTTTCCATCTAAGTTTAAAGCCATGAGGATTAGAGCTCATTGATGAATGAGGGACTTTAGGAAGCTTAGAAAAAACTTGGCCCATTCTCCCCTAGATTAACAGGAATCTTAGAAGAGATTCGAAGGATCTCTTCCAAAGGCCTTGATTTTTTTTCTGCTATGACCCTGAACTCATAGTACTATGCTTTCACTCTTTTCTGCTGTTAATCCATATTTCCAAGTTTCTTGAAAACTTTTGAGAGACCATGGTCCAACATTATATCTGGGACCATGCAGATACAAAGCAGGTATTGTGAATTAGCATCTTCGTTTTGTGTGAAAAAGATTAAAGAGAGTTTATCTTTGGTGTTTGGAGTTCTTTGCACTGAGAAAGGTGTGAGGTTGGAAGGGAAGTCTATATACTCTAGGTTCCTGAGAAAATACTTGGTAAAATTATTTTAAGAAATCTTGACCTTCCAGGCTTTCACATATGATGGCCTTTCTATTTGGGACAATTCTCTGTCACTCCAATCCCTTTTAATTGATAAAATCCAACTCATTTGTGCTGAATCATGAATTATTATATTTTATAAATGAAATGCAAACTATCTGGAGGAGACGGTATGGACTGGAAGTTCCTCAAGGGCAGGCAAAGACTTTTTCTTTTTTTGTATTACAGTATCTAGTACTTAAAAATATATATACCAAGTAGACTTGTAAAATATGCTTTTTGGATGAAAGGAAAGAACTTTCATGGGTAACATATCATTTTGATACTATAGAAAAATACAACATTTGATTTTATAGGTAAATTTTATGAAAAAAATTGGATTCTTCTAAATCCAATTATTTTTCAGCTATCAAAATTTAATTTTTTAACACAGCTTATGGAAAGTCATTATCTTTAAATTATTTACTATCCAACTAGAAAAAGATAGTTAATGCGTATACTCTGGAGGTGGTTTAAGTCTCATCTTAGACTGTGAGAAGCTGTACAGAAAGTACATGGCAGGGAACGTACTTTCTCCATGAATACCTTCATTAGCTAGACTTTGAAAGAATACATAAAATGGGCAGATTTGTTCAGTTGCTTTGCTCTTCCCATGAGAATCACAATTCCTTTCCAGTCTTCTATTTCATAGAAATGCATCAATTTTGAACAACAGTTAAATGATTGGCTTTGATATAAACTCTAAGTAATTTTGAAAGAACTATTCAGAGACATTTTATATAACATACTAAATAATCTTGCAGAAATACTATCATAAAAGATGAAATTCTTTGGAGTGAAAGGCTCTTGCATGAAATTGATATAAAATGTAAAGGGTTAACCAAGACTGACTTTTTTAAAACCACTTTTCCGTGGTTAATATTTGCCAAGACCTAAAGGAATTGCTATTTTGCATGAAGTAATACATTTCACTGGAAGCGAGTTAAAGTGTTTTTGGTATTTGCTCTACATGACAAGTTATATAGGCAGTGGGGAGGAGGCTGAGTTTTATTATATGCTCTTCACATCAGGCCCTAATATTTGGATTTTTGAGTCTTTAAATACACACTTATGAAATATTTTATCTTCCCGATAGAAGAAAAAGGCTTGCTAAAACCTGTTTAAAATATACCTTATCAAAATGGTTACTACTGACTGGGCATTTTCCCCATTATTCCATTTTAACTTACCCGTGTCAAACTCCTGCCTCCTAGCCATTTTGGCAGGGTTAGCTTAATGAAATAAAAACGAATGAAAAAACAAAAAGGAAAAAAGAAAGAAGGAAAAAAAAAAAAGCTATAATGGGCTAGGCTGCTCTAGTAGCCCTAAATGCTTTTTTTCCACTTGGATTTGTTTTAATGAATACCATGTCAACCTGCCCTTATTCACCTTTATGTGGAACTGGTATTTGAATGTATCAAATGTCAGCATTAGCAGCACAATTTGCATGCCTCATTTTGAAAGCCAAACTCTTCTGTTCAGAGGGACAACATTCAAATCACCATGCAACATTGTTTTCATAGTTACGGATAACATAATTCGAGTTTTTCCCCTATAATGCTTTTGGGGAAAAATAAAGAGGATAATAAGAGTTTTATCCCAGAAAGAGGTCACCACTGATTACTTGGGCCCAATCTCGCCACACCTAGATAGAGCAAACTCCATCCTACCTAATGCCTGCATGCAGTTTTTTTTCCTGAATTTTCTAAAGAACAAGAAACATCTGCCTTTTTCAGTCCCTTCACAGTATCCAACCCTTTGCACAGATGTTTTCAAAACCACGTTGTCTGTGAACATTTAAAGGAATACTATATTTGCATAAACTCTGGGATTTCCAAGCTCTCTGCTTTCCAAACTGTTTTAGTTTTTTAAATCAACATTTTTTTGTTCTGTACCCATCATTTTGTTTTACTCCTCATAAAGCAGACATTGTGTGCACACATCTGTTAAATGTGGGCTGCATTTATTACAGTTCTGTTCTTCCAGAAACAGGAAGGATTAATTACCACAGACTGGCTCTAGAAGCACCCCCGTGTTTCTTAACACACAAAATTAATTCAGAGTTGACAAAACTCTTTCAGACACAGCCTGCTTCCTGCTGATGGCGCTTTATTAGCATATTCTTCCCAGAAAAAAAAATGCCTGATAGACCCTTTTTACCTCTCCTCTGAGTTCAATTTGTACAGCACTGAGTGACAGGCAGCAAAATGGCTTGAATATATCTAAGGCAAGTTGCCAAAATCCTCCCGATAGAAGCACTTTGGAGCCTTTGTTCAGAGTACATTAAAGTCACAGAAGGTCCATGTACTGTAGACGGGACGGGGCAAGCAGGATGTTCTCAGTAAGACAAAACAGCAGGTGACAAATGACATTAAATAACAGTGAGAATTTACCACAGACTAAATTAACTACTGGAGTGAAATGTTCTCAGCTTTAAGGCTATATTAACAGTGAATTTATAATTAGGCGATTATCATTCTTTTTAGTGTTTGAGAAAGTCTATATGTAAAAATGATGAAGACAGCTCTATTTGACTCTGGAGACACACTGCTGGAAGTGGTTCTAAAAACGCTGGAGAATAATTCTTCTTTCAGGATTTACAGTCATTTATAAAAATAAGTGTTGGAAGAGTATTAGATGGTTGGATATCATATACACGCATGCACACAGAGTTTACTAATAATTGCAACCTCAGAGAACTGACTGTGAGAAAATTAAAATCCCCAAAGTAAAAACTTGTAGATGTCTTCAAAATTCATTAGTAGTTGATTATTGGAATAAAATGTTTTTAAGATAAACGTTGATTTTGTCTTTGTCTTTCCATTAGAGGCTGTACCCTTAAAAACAGATACTTATTTTCTAAATCTTAAGAACTTCCTTTATGATGTTGTTTGTACTTACGACTTTAAAAGAGTCCTTTCATTTAGATTTTACCCTAAAACCTCTGAGAATCAAAAGAACTGCAATATAATCTTTCAAAAACTGTCAGGAAAGAGAATGAGCTGCTAAATTTGTCATTGACTAGGTTGTCCTAAAATCAGCACATAGCAATCGTTTTTGTCAAACACCCTTAAACAAAATAATAATTTAAAAACCTACAATAATCTTCAAATAATTTTTCTTTACTCATTATTTTTCTATGCTTATGCCCAGTGATTAGTGTTTCACTGTTTTCTGAATATTCATACGAACCCCTCCCTTCCTAAAAGTTCCAGACGGTGTCAGAAACACATTTGGGTCTTTGGTAGAATTCTCACCCTGTAACATCTTGAGCACTTTCCATGAGGATGTCTTGTAAAGCTAGAACACTTCATTTTGGGAACCAAGCCCTGAATGTCTAGACACATTGTAGTGCTTGGTTACAGTTGCATTTCCATTGTAAACTAGTATGCATTCATTCATAACTTTCTCCAAGATTCTCCTTTTGGGCTTTAAACTCTCCAGGCTTAGCCTCAGCCAAAAGTGAATATTTGGAAAGTTTCTGCTAAATCCATTTTTATCAGATATTGACTTATATGACTCAAATAATCATTTTCCATATGTCCGTAAGAATGATTACCCAAAAATGTAACCCAGGAGCAGCTGAATTTTATAATTTAAAGTTTTGAATCAGACTAGTCCTTTGAGAAATAAACTCAAAAGCTGGAGTAAAAGTTTCAAATTTAAAGCCAAAATTTGTCTATATACATGCATATTCCACTGAAGCATCAATACATCAACACACAATTTTATTTTTTCTCAATTCTTTTGGGCATATCCCTGTATGTGCTTACATATTTTGTCTTGAAAAAAATTATCAGTGAAGTCCCAAATAAACTATTAGAAGTTCAAGGCTAGTGGAAGTCTGTCTCTATATGGAGAGGAGGAGAATTTTTCCTAACATGGCTATACTTTCTAATAACACGCTGAGTCCCCTGACACTTGGTTCTGTGCATTACATCGCATATAGTGCTTCCAGACGTCCTTTAGCAGTGCGTGAGATTGGCTCTGATGTGGAGCATTGAGAAAGTAAAATAATAACAATAAAAAGAAGTGTGTGAGCTGTTGGTGTAGGTAGAACAGAGGATTTTACAATCTGTACTCATTTGAGTGTTTTTCTTTTCTCTCTTTTTTTTTTTGCATAACCTAAAATGATTCTAAGTACACCACGTGTATGAGATGATTACATGAAACCTTTAGGCAGATTTGCTCACTGCAACCCATTTCCTGTCTTCCTCACTCTTACAATCCTCTCTGCCTATCTTGGTCACCCAGAGTTCTGAGCTTCCCTGGGGACTTGCTTCTCTAAGACATTAACTAATGAACACTGAGTTAATGACTTAATATATTAGCCTTTCCAAAATTTTTTTTATTTAACAGGGTAGTAATAAAAGCGAGAATAATTCAAAATAAAAAATAAAGCTAGTATTCCAATTTAAGATGCTTGGCACTTTGTCAATGGGAATATTTTATTCAAAGTCACTTCACAGCAAGACCTTAGTAAATTACTTATTTAACTTCTATGCACCTCAATTTCTTCATCCAGAGAAAAGGAAAAATCACAGTGCCTACTGATTTGGCTACTTATGAAGTTTAAACAGTGTTGTGAATATACATCACTTACAAGAGGTCTGCATCAAAATGTCCTCAGTAAATATTAGTTATCATTAGTGTCACCGCTATTATTTTTATTGTGGTTATCAAAGATAACTACAAAGAGATCCCTGAAAATTTGAACTCTAGAGCCAAACCCAGCATTAACTATAATAAAAGGTTTTCCCACTTTTAAATTAATAATAATTATAATTAATATACAACATAGTAAAATTGTTATATATTTTATATATAAATATAATGTATAATGTAAAATTATATACATTATTAAATTATAAAATTATATAGTAAAATTATATAATGTATATTTAATATTTTATTATATATTTATATATAATATATAAATATACATATTTATATGTAACACATATATTATATATACATATATACACATATATAATATATACTTATATATTCCATTTTATATATATATATATACACACATATGATCTGGGTAAAAGTTTTAGTGCATACACACACACACAATTCCTTTTCAAGCTTTCTGAAACAGATATTAACTGCCAACAAATATAAATTACTAAGAATGTCCACATATTGTAAGTTAATGGCCAGTCTATGGTGATTTCACCACAGTCGCCCGCAGAGTATGTGTTCATGAACTCGTGTGGTGTCAGCAATCCATTCAACATCATCCCAAATGGCATCCACTACCCCAAACCATTTTTCAATCTTTTCAACATTGTACATTCTTAATTTGAGGACCATAAAATATTCATTAAAAATTAAACAATGTATGGTCTTATTATTTACATTATGATATCAATAATTTCTATATTTTGGTGTGGATAAGCAAAACATGAAATATTTCTATCCCCAGTTTTTTTTTATATATAAAGAAAAGCCTTTGCCAAAATGAACTTAGAGACTTTTCAGCAATGTGGCATTTGTTGCCAGAAACAAAAAGAACACCCACAAAAGTTAAGGAAATTGTAATGTGTTAATATTGGGAAAAATCAACTTGTATTTTTTTAATGTTTATCACAATATGACAAAGGCATTACACTGATTTTTTTTTGCAGTACCAGAATAGAGAAGGAACACCTTCTATGAATATTTCACAGTGAGTTTAAAAATCATAAGCCTTTTTATAATGACTCATAGATCATAAAGTAAGTTAGACAATTATAACTTCACTGAAGTATAGTAATTTAGAAAATTACCCATATCACAAGTCAATGGTAGCAAAATATCAAAAAATGAAAGCCTTTCTTCTAAAATCAATAACCCCTTGTCAGTATGTGTGCTTTCCTTTCTTTACATTTATTATTAGGGACAATTTCTACTAATTATGACTAAACATAAAGGATAATTGAGTAAAAATTACATGTAAAATGCATTTGCTTGTTTTCTTATAAGGTTAGTAATGACTCCATATTTCAATAATTAACATTTATGTAATACATACCCATTTATGAAGCACTTTTCTACCCAGGAGCTCATTTCATTGTTACAGGGACCCTGTGATACATTCATTAATACTTTCATTTTACAAGTGAAGTTAAGTGGTTTACCCAAAGCCCTGCTTCTCTAAATTAGAAGGAACAAGAGTCGGACTCAGGTCTTCCAGATCACGAATTCTACCATATCACACTACCTCTCTCTACTATTATTTCAACTAAAAATAATAATGACATTTTATTTTATTTTTTTAATTTTTTAAATTTTTTATTATACTTTAAGTTTTAGGGTACATGTGCACAACGTGCAGGTTTGTTATATATGTATACATGTACCATGTTGGTGTGCTGCACCCATTAACTCTTCATTTAATGTTAGGGGTATCTCCTAATGCTATCCCTCCCCCATCCCCCCACCCCACAACAGGCCCCGGTGTGTGATGTTCCCCTTCCTGTGTCCATGTGTTCACATTGTTCAATTCCTAATGTCCAACAATGATAGACTGGATTAAGAAAATGTGGCACATATACACCATGGAATACTATGCAGCCATAAGTACATTTTAAATGACTCTTAAACAAGAGGCATTGAGAATTTATAATATGTCAGGCAGTGTTATGCGGTCGATATTCATTATTATATTCAAAACAACAATGTGAGATACAAACTTCGTATGAAGCATTTTACAGATAAGGAAACTGAGGTTCAGGATATTTAAGAAATGTTTTAAGATGTCAAAGCTATTACATAACAAAACTGGGAACAAAATTTCAATCTCCCTGCCCCTGGAGTCTGTGTACTTAGGCAGGATCTTTGGAGTATTACTTGAAATTGTTTTCAGCAAAAGGCCTCTTGGTGGAAATTGCTGAAGCTCTTAAAGCAAAGGTGATATAATGAACCTGTTCTCTGGTGACTGCTGAGCACGTGGTGTTGGTGGGTACTATGACATTTATCTCACAGATTCATATAGTCAAGGATCCAAGTGATGTGAGAATTTAGATACAAGGTTAAGGAACCCCAAGACGGAATACAATGGCCATGTAGATTTCAGAAAAATGCATGAATTTAACTCAATAGGAAGTGTGAAGCCATAGAGACAGAACGTGTGAGAAGACGTTACTGTAGCTAAGTGGTTGTGAATGATGCCACATTAACTCATTAACTTCTCCTCAATGAAGAACACCTCCATGCCCCATCCTGCCTGTTTGGGGGCGATTGTGTTAAGACATGTAATACGCAAAACATAGGTCAGGCTATGGGTATATTTCTATGTGCGAGGATCACGCGTGTTAAGACACAGATTACACAAAACATAGGGCAGGCTGTGGGTATAATTTTGTGTGTGAGGATCACATAAAATGGAATCACGCAGAAAAAATGAGGAATAAATGAATGATTTTTGTTTGTTTGTTTTTTTAAAGGGATGTCTTGGCCAGAAAAAAGGTAAGGGTATGGATGCTCTTGGAGTCAAATGATATTAAGTCAAAAGGAGGAAAATAGAATCTTTTGTGATCTCTTAAAACTCCTGGAGTAGGTCACTCATAAGAGTAGGATTAGCTAAAGTCAGAAAGGCTCGAAGCTAGAAATCAGAGAACTACCAGAAGGACATTTCATTAATCTAAATGTACTAGTTAGCCAGGGTCTAGACAAGGACTTTATAGAAAACAAAGTAAAGACAGGGCTAAATGTAATGAAATAGGACTTGAAATGGACATAAGAGATTTAAGATAAGAAGCATTGAATTTAAACCCCATTTACATCTGTGAGAACAATGTAATAAATTTTCATAATAAGTAAAAACAATGGCAGCTCATTCAAATTATTTGCCAGCCCGTCTCTCCATGGAGATTATATAAAAATTAAGATGAATGAAATTCATTATTATTTCTACTGCTGGGGCATAAAGATATTCTATTTGCTGTGGAGATGATCAACGTAGTTTCCCAAAAGAGTCAGGAGATAAAAATAAAAAAGTGATTTTATCAAATCTTTTCAACATGCTGATGGATTAAAATATTAAAATACTGATTTTTAATTTGCCTATTAACACTGTGATCTACAAGCTATATCTACAACATGTTGTCAGCTTGGATAAATATTATTTAGTATTTAAATTATTTCTAAAAACTGTTTTTAGTGTTTTAGGCTAATGATTCCAAGGCACTTCAGATTACATTAAAATTATGAATTTCATAGACACTCCCTTTATTTTTTTTTTTACCATTCTTATTAGCATTTTCAGGTTTTAGAGGCTTTCAATACCTTGTTGCAGACCCAGAGAACTCCAGCTCCTGGCACTTAGGAGGTTAGGTTACATAACATGTGGTCTTTCATCAGCTGTGTTGTGTATGTAAAATCTCTTTCCAATTTCTCTTCATGATGTTGGTTTTCTGAACTTAAATCTTTCAACTTATTATTTGATTGTAGGAGAATGTGTTAAATCTGCATATGTCACAGTCTCCTGCTGAACACAGATCTGCTCTTCACCGTCTTCAGTGAATCTGAGACATGCAAATATGTACCAGAAGTTGCAGGGCATCTCTACTGAACACACCAGACTAGCTGCCGGGAATGCTGGCTGCTGTCTCTGGGGTCTGAAAGACACTGGGGAATTCCTCATAACTTGTTACACTTTTCTCTAAGCATGCTCCTAAAATTACAGAGGAAGTAACTCAGTCATCTAAGTGAAAGATATTAAAATCAGTGTCAAAAGAAATGGGCAATCACTCTCACCCCTTCTATTCAACATAGTACTGGGAGTCCTAGCCAGAATAATTAAGCAAGAGCAAGAGAAAAATAGGCTAGGCTCTGTAATCCCAGCACTTTGGGAGGCCAAGGTGGGTGGATCACAAAGTCAAGAGATCCAGGCCATCCTGGCCAACATGGTGAAACCCTGTCTCTACTAAAAATACAAAAAATAGCTGGGTGTGGTGGTGTGTGCCTGTAGTCCCAGCTACTCAGGAGGCTGAGGCAGGAGAATCACTTGAACTTGGGGGGCAGAGGTTGCAGTGAGCCGAGATTGTGTCACTGCACTCCAGTCTGGGAGGCTGAGAGAGACTCCAATTCAAAAAAAATAAAAAATAAAAAAAAAGAGAGAGAGAAAAGGCATCCAAGTTGTAAACAAGTTAAATTGTTACTCTTTGTAGATGACATGATTTTTGTATATAGAAAACTCTAAGGAATCCACTAAAAATGTGTCAGAAATAATAAATGAATTCAGTAAAATTTCAAGATATAAATTCAACATAAAAAAAATCAGAAGAGTTATTCTACACTAACAGTGAGCTACCTGAAGAAGAAATCAAGAGCTATTTACAAGAGCTAAAAAATAATAAAATACTTAGGAATAAATTTAACAAAGGAGGTGAAAAAACAGTACATCAAAAACTCATAAACTTTAATGAAAAAAGTAGAATAAATAAATGAAAAGATATCTGTATTTACAGACTGGAAGAAATAAATTGTTAAAATGTCTATACTGTCCTAAGAGATCTTGACATTCAAGCACACATTTTTCATAGAAATAGAAAAAAAAATCCCAAAATGTGTATGGAAATGCAGCAGACCCAGAATAGCTAAACAAAAACAAACAAACAAACAAAAAAGACTTGAGAGAAAAGAGCAAAGCTGAAGGCATCACATTTCCTGATTTTAAACTATATTACAAAGCTGTAACAATCAAAAGAGAATGGTAATGGCATAAAAACTGAAAAATAGACTAATAGGAAAGAATAGAGCACCCAGAAATAAATCCACACATTCACAGCCAACTGATTTTTAACACAAGTGCCAAGAATACACAACCAGGAAACGATAGTCTCTTCAATAAATGATATAGAAATAACTAGATAACCATGTGCATAAAAATAAAATTAGACCTTCTCTCATACCATATACAAAAATCAACTCAAAATAGATTAAAGACAGGCTGGATGCAATGGCTCATGCCTGTAATCTCAGCACTTTGGGAGGCTGAGACGGGCAGATCACTTGAGGTCAGGAGTTCAAGACCAGCCTGGCCAACATGGTGAAACCCCATCTCTACTAAAAATACAAAAATTAGCCAGATGTGGTGGCAGGCCCCTGTAATCTCAGCTACTTGGGAGGCTGAGGCAGGAGAATTGCTTGTACCTGGGAGGCGGAGAAGGTTGCAGTGAGCCTAGATTGTGCCTCTGCACTCCAGCCTGGGCAGCAAGAGCGAGACTCCATAAAAAAAAAAAAAAAAAAACTATAAAACCACTATCAGTAAACATAGAGGAAAAGCTTCATGACATTGGTCTGAGCAATAATTTTTGAAGTATGAAACCAGAAGCACTGGCAACAAAAACAAAAATAAGCAAATGGGATTGCATCAAACTAAAAGCTCTGTAGGACAAAGGGAATGACAGAGTGAAGAGACAACCTAGACAATGGGAGAAAAAAATTGCAAATCATACATCTTATACAGGACAACTATTCAAAATATATCAGGAACTCAAACTACCTAATAGCATGAAAACAGATAACCTGATTAAAAATTTGGCAAAGGACCCAAATAGACGTTTCTTAAAGAAGACATACAAATGGCCAACAGATACATTAAAAATGCTCAAAATCGGTAATCATGAGAGAAAAACTAATTGAAACCACCATGAGGTATCACCTCACACCTGTTAGAATAGCTTTTACCAAAAAGTCAAATGATAACAAGTGCTGGGGCAGATATGGAGAAAAGGAGCCCCTTGAACACTGTCGGTGGGAATGTAAATTCAATTCGTACAACCACTATGGAAAAAAGTATGGAGCTTCCTCAAAAAGTTAAAAATAGAACTACCACATGATACAGCAATCCTACAACTGGATATGTACCAAAGAAAATGAAATTGGTGTGTTGAGGAGATACCCCACTCCCATGTTCATTACAGCATTATTTAAAATAGGTAAGGTACAAAATTAACCTAACTGTCTATCAATGGATGAATAAATAAAGAAACTATGGTAAGTATACATAATGGAATACTAGTCAATCATTAAAAAATAAAATTCTGTTATTTGAGAAAATGTAAATATACCCTAGGACATTATGTTAAGTGAAATAAGCCAGGCACTGAAAAACAAATATAGCATCATCTCTCTTATGTGTAAAAGCTATAAAATCTAAAAAAGTTGAACTCAGAAATAGAAAGTGGACTGATGAGTACCAAGAGATAGGGTGGTTTGTTAGGAACACAGGGAATGAAGGAAATATTTGTCAGATGAAACAAAATTTTAATTACATAGAAGGAGTAAGTTGAAAAGATCAATTGCACAACATAATGACTATAGTTACTAACAATATATTGTATCCTGGAAAAATACTAAGAGAGTGGATTTTAAATGTTCTCGTCACAAAAATGATAACTATGTGAGGTAATACATATGTTAATTAACTCCATTTAGCCATTTCACAACGTATACATATTTCAAACCATTATATTGTAGAGAATAAATATACATCACTTTATCAATTTTAAAAAATAAAAAATAAACAAATGGATACACACACACATATATATATATATATATACACACACACACACACACATACTAAAAAGTTTTGGTGAGGATGTAGAAGATATGGCATCATCTTATGTTGCTAGTGGGGTTGTAAAGTAGTTCACCTGCTTAGGAAAAGAGTTTAGCAATTCCTCAAAATGTTAAACATAGACCTGTTGACATTATATTGAATTAAAAACACATACATAAAAAAGCTTGAACAGTTTCTAACAGCGTTATTCATAATTGCCAAAGAGCAGAATCAACCCAATGCCCATCAACTGTTACATGGATAAACAAATTGTGGTCTATCCATATGATGGAATATTATTCAGAAATAAAAAAGGATGACATATTGATATATATTACAGCATTGAAAAATTTGAAAACATTATGCAAAGTGAAAGAATCCAGTCAAAAGACAACATATTCTATAGTTACATCTATATAAAATGTTCAGAAAGGGCAAATAATATAGACACAGAAAGCAGATTATTGTTTGCTTACAACTGAGGTTGGGGGGCATGGGGAACGACTGCTAGTGGGTACTGGGCTTATCTCTTGGTTTTCCTGTATCCTTGTTTATAAAAATGTTCTAAAACTAGTTGTGACGGTGGTTGCACAACTCCGCAAACACACTAAAACCACTAAATTTGAAACATCTTAAATGTGTAAATTGTATGGCATGTGACTTGTATCTCAATAAAATCGTTTTATTTTTAAAAATGAGCAATATAGCTTATTTTCTAATTTTAACAAGAGTATGAACGTTTTTGCATTAATCAAAGACACACACACATACCATAAAATGTCATTAACACCTATCTAGTTTCTATTTGCAAGTAAAGAGGATGAGAGGTCAATGATATTATTAATGTCAAACAAGAATGGGAGAACTATCAAAATTAAATGTTTTTCTTGAAAATGGAAGCAAACAGAAATGTTTATCCTCAAAAGTACAATCACTGAAAAACACATTGAAATATTTTTTGATTTGCAAAAAAAAATCAAGTTTGTCAAACTGTTTATGTATAAAATTCTGTCATAATCTTAAAATTGCTATAACTCTGTACAAATGCTAATAATTATTTTTCAATGTATGTACTGGAAAAAGTACCCACATACTATTTCTGTTGATATTGTCCTTTAATTCTGTGTGTAACATTAAAAACAATTGGCATGCTTGCTCTAATGCATGGATCAGAAAATCCAGAAGTAGTTTTTAGGATCCATTTTGTTCATTGTGTTATTAAGTCTTTACAAATATACTGTATGGTCAATATTATTTTTAGTGTACCCTGAAGAAGGTAAATATAAAGGAGGCCAGGAGGCTTGGTGAGGTTGCACAGCTAGATCTCTGTTCACACTGGGGAAAACACTGGGCTCCTGCCACCAGATGAATGCTGGGCTGCCTTGCACCTGTCACTCCAGAGCTTGACAGATGGAGGCGGGGACCAGCAAATCTCCATGAAGGTGCAGTAAAGTCTCAGCTTTATGGTGGGATGGATTCAGTGGGTCATGGGTCAGCTGTTGTCCAAAACTCTCTGGAATGAAATAAGGAAAGCTGAGTAGTTCGAGGGACACATATTAGGGGCTGATATGACCACAGAGCCAAAGCCTTTTCTCCAGTATAACCTTTATTAGAAATAACTGAGCTATTTTAATTCCAGATTCCTGATGTCCTGTATGAACCTCTCAGTTGGCTACAATCTTGGGAGCAAAGATGGATAATATTTATTGGGCACTTTTTCCAACCTTTCACAAACATGAATAATAGTAGACTAAATCGAGATGTTGTAATTCCAAGTACAGGGAACTTTTAGTAATCAAATATGCTTTTTGAGAGTTGAATGTTCTATCAGGTCCTTGAGGAGACATCTCTGGTCTCAAATTATATTCTGCATCTACTCATAGTGACTTAGGGAACACTTGCTGTCATTCTATAATTAGTGATAAAATTCAAGATGGAAATATTAAGGTAATTTGTGAGAAATACTCTGATTTAAACACAGGAGTCCAGTTTATTTTTAACTGTGTCAATTTTTCCTAGAAATAAAACTCACATTGGGGTTGGGGTGGAGTGAACACTGCAAGAATGTTTTGATGATCCACACAAAGAGATTTGGGGGGCTTGGATATCGGCCTATGAAGATTAAAAGAGGTGGGTGGATCTGACAACTGAGTAGGAAGTAGAATAAAAGGCAAAGAACATGAAGAAGTCATTTTCAGGAACAAAGAGTGAATTGTCCTCTATAGACAAAAGTTACAATACCTTTCTGTATATAAATAAATTACAATTAATATAATATTAAGATACTACTTCCTCTGCCTATCAAATAGCAAAGATTTTGAAGAGAATTGGAGAGTGAAGAAATAGCATAAATTGGTGTAATCTTTTGTAATGATATTTTAATTGTGTATTAAAAGTTTTAAAATGTGCGTTGTCTGTGATTGATTTTTCTCTTTCAAAATTCATCCTACATAAATAACCTGAGGTATATATAAAATATACATATTTAAGGAAATTAAAAATTATCAACAGAAAATATGGAAACAATTTCTTTTATGATGAGTTAAGGATACAAAGTACGCACATATCATAGAAGCTTGATAGCATTTCTCCCTTGTAGAATAGCAGCTGTTATTGTCAGAAAATAATTATATTAAACTAAGTTCAAAAATCAAACCATGATACAATACCCTCTTTAACGTTGTTTTTTACAAAAACATACATGGAAAACAATAGAACAAATGTAAGAGAGAAAGAAAGAGAAGAAAAGGACGTGTCATTGTTAACAATCTTTCAGAAAGTAGAGTTTCAATTACGTTTTTATGAATTATTGTTTTTCTTTCACTTTTCTGGGTTTCCTACTCTGTATTGATCATTTAGTATTAGGATAATTAGGAATATAATTAAAGTTTAATAACTTTGTGGAAGTCACTTCCAGCTGTCTAGCCAGTTCTTATTCATTCATATTTCCTCCTAACAGATCCTCATTTTTGTATGAAGTGTGCAACATGCCCAATTTAAAGTACTCAACTGCCCCAAATCCCTTGCAGATAGGGTTTGCTATAAAGTATGAGTAATTATGTGTTAATATAAGTGACTCTGGTGGTATGCACCTTTTGGACTTTTGCATTTTACCCTTTACTATATCTTCTTTCTGCTGTAACACAAATGTGATGCCTAGAGATGGAGCAGCCATGTTATTAATGTAAGAATGAAAAGTCCCAAGCTAGACAAAAATTTAGAAGAAACTCTGGTCCTGAATAACTTCATCAAGCTGTTGCTCAAGCCTTGTACTACCATCTACATGAGTTTCTTTTTACATAAATGAAAATCACTCTTCATGTGTGCGAATCTCTGGACTAATTTCCTTTGCGTATAACGAAATTCAGTCTTAACTGACACAAAGAAGGAGAAGAAAATCATTAATTTACACTCTGCTCTGAGTTGTAAATGATGATGGATAGAATGAATCTGGTAAACATTTGAATTGGGGGAACTAAAAGATGAAAAGATACAGAAAACATTTTCGGAGTAGGGAATTTTTCTTACATCTTTATCGTATTTCAAAATGTGGGGCACCAAGGAATACCTGATGAGCGTGTGTTAGTGTAATTTCTATCTCAACTTCAGAATATTGGGGAACAGTTACTACCTCAGTTTCCCTTGATAGCCAGCTGTCTACTGTTATGTAATTAGATATGTTTATCTCTTACTAGAAAAGATTAAAATAATAATTCTTATGTAGTTGAATATTTTATGTAAAAAGATTTCAATGATGACATTACATATTATCAAGTAGAATTCTCAGATTTAAAAATAGGATAATAAATAAAATACTTTTAAGAGGAAAGACAATTTTGACCATTGAACACAAATCAGCTCTGGAAAAACCAAGAGCACATAATGTTCATGCTTTTAAAGGCCTTTCTTAAGACTTCATACACCTGTATACGGGATTCTTCCCTACGTTATTTCAAAGGTAATCCCTGTTCCAAAAACCTCATCTTTTTTCCTTCTTTACTAGAGTATGAAAATGCTTTCCACATTGTCCACATCTAGTAGCCCCTTCTAGACATGGGTTAAAATCACCCAGCACTAGAAGCTGTGCCATTAAAACACATGCATTTTTCTTAATGACGGCCAATGAACCATAACAAAATTGAAACTTCCCTCTCTGGTAGTGATCAGACAGGTTCAAAAAGAATATTTGATGAGATGCCAAGCCAGCACATTGCTGCCATTATAAAAGCAACGCCCACACCCAAATCAGCCAGGCTTTTCTTCTCTATTATAGAACAGCTGCCTCCCATAGTGAGCCTGATTTAGCACAAGATCAAAAATCTCAACGCCTTCTATGTGGGTTCTGTGACATTTCACAGTTGCACGGGACCCAGGTAAAACCATTAAAAAATACTTCGGGACTATTTCAAGAAGAAAATAGAAACACAAGGCCCTGTTATCCAGTGTCATTAGACTTTTTCTCATACTACATGGAGCTGTCCCCTTAGAGACCTCAGTGAAGTGTTGGGAGCAAGCAGCCTGATCCATAATTCATTCCTGCATTCATGTATTGAGTAGATAGCTATTGAGAAAATATTATAACTAAAACATTAGGATTAAAGTGCTATACTAAGCTGCTTCTGCTTCTGGTTCAAACATTTTGCTTTTTTTTTTTAAATAAAAAAAAAATATTTCTTTGAAACAAGGTTTTACTCTGTTGCCCAGGCTGGAGTGCAGTGGAGTGATCGTGACTCACTGCAGCCTTGACCTCCTTGGCTCAAGCAATCCTCCTACCTCAGCCTCCCGAGTAGCTGGGACTATCTAGGTTTTCTGTTTGTTTGTTTGTTTGTATGCTTTGTTTTGTTTTGTTTTGTTTTGTTTTGTAGAGATGAGGTTTTACCATGTTGTCCAGGCTTGTCTTGAACTCCTGGGCTCAAGCTATCCTCCCATCTGGGCCTCAGAAAGTGCTGGGATTAAAAGTGTGAGCCACCAACCAGGACTTAGTTTGCTGTTTTTATTGCTACTTCAAAGCACTATTGTTATTCCAAACACCTTCATTGTATCTATTATAAGAAATGTTCTAATTAAGTTGAAACAAGCTATGATTCTACTCCATTCAATTCCACATTTCACAATCTCAGTGCTATAAGCACCGAAAATGTGCTTTCTGTTATTTAATCTATTTTAGAGTGAGGGCTTTATTCCTATTTTATGTGCTAATCAACCTGTAGCATCTTATCTATTTTATTGTGCAGGTATATAACATATAATTGGTGAAATAACAGAATCTCAGTCAGAATGGACTGAACACTCTTCTGCAGCACATCAAAAGCAGTGCTTTCAAATGCTACTTGGATAACATAATTCTTAGAAAGGTAGCTTTTGTACTGCATTGACATCTACACCTGTTGGTTCTTGTTCTACATTCAAGAGCCACAGAAATGTCTAAACGTTCTCTCATATAACAGCCTTACGAGGTTTTGATTTTACTCCACAAATGCTAATTCTTCCCCATCCCAATCTTACCAAATTTACCTCTTTTTCTAGATAAACTTCCTCAATTTTGTCAAATAATCCTCCTAGACACAACCTCCAAACCCATCTTTATTCTTCTTCTCTGGATGAATTTTAGTTTGTCAATGTGCCTTTTAAAGTGTGAACGTAAGTGGTAGGCATGGTCTGTTAAGTTCATAGAATAGTGAGACTGGTGTCTTCTTCCTGACTGACACCATATCCTGACAAGGTTGGCTTTGTTCACATTTGCATTTTGGGCCACTTCACTGTCTCATGTTGAGCTTTTGGTCAATTAAGACCCCTAGATCTTTTTCATGCACAATGCTATCAACCCTATTTATAACTATAGAGTTTGTATTTGAAGGCAGTCTATAGGACTTAATCCTCTCTAAAGCTCTCATCTTTTGGACTTAGTGTAGCGTTTTATAATGATATCTATTATATTTCACATCCTCAGTTTGATTCTTTTCTACACCTTTTCAGTGTTGTCTCTGTTTCTGACAATTTTAAGTGTGAGGCTGATAATTTCATGACTTTGTTCAAAAAACTTCAAATACAACTAAAAATTTATCTGGTTAGGTAAAAATTCCAAGCTTAGGATTTAATTCTCTCCTATTACCTCACCAGATACTTCTAGTCTCAATTCCAGATGAGAAGTTGCAGATATGACTTGCACCCTTGTGCCCTGGCATAATCCCCTCCCCTAAACAACCTAAGCCACGTTTTTTTTTCTTTCTTTTTTTTTCTTTTTTGTGATTTATCAGGAGCCACATTATCAACTAGGACAGCTTCGGAGTTGGTCTGAGTGTTACAGGAGGTAGTATTTGTGGAAACTCACCGAAAATATCTAAGCTTTAAGCAATTGCAGGTTAATTACCTTTAGAAAAATAATCTGCTTCCTACAAAATGTTTCCCAGCCTTTATGCTTTGAGATATTAATTTTAATTAATAGCATATGCTACCAATTATCACTAAAGTTTCATTACATCTCAAATTTTTGAAATGCCGTTGACCTTAAAAGATCCACCACTATACTGTTTCTCCTGATACATCCATCTAATGCATCCTCTTCCTTCATTAAAATTTCATCACATTCTACTTGCTTTATCAAAAATGTTGTACTCTAACTTACTGTATAATAGGCTGTATACTTTGCTTTCACCCTTCATCTTCTACCTCAACCCTAAAACTACAAGATTCTTGAAAATTATGTTTGTTTTCTACTCATTCTCAACATCAATATCTGCTAATACAAAGCAGGTGCTGCATTACTATTAGTTAAATGGAATTAAATTAGTATTTCTCTCTATATTAAGCCATTTTTGCATTGATATAAAGAAATGCCTGAGACTGGGTAATTTATAAAGGAAAAGGGCTTAACTGGCTCATGGTTCTGCAGGCTATACAGGAAGCACGGTGCTGGCATCTGCTCAGCTTCTGCTGAAGCCTCAGGGAGCTTTCAATCATGGCAGAAGCTGAAGCAGGAGCAGGTACATCACGTGGAGAAAGCAGGAGCAAGAGATAGAGAGTGAGAGAGAGGTGCCCACTGTTATAATGACTTGATATCATGGGAACTCACTCACTATTGCCAAGACAGCACCGAGCCCCACCTCCAGCACTGAGGATTACAATTCATTATGAAATTTGGGTGGGGACAAATACCCAAACTACATCTTATGATTTTTCATACACAAATTCCATCAGAAACCCAGAAATTGATGTTTAAAAAATGTCCATGGAGTGCTTTTCTGTTTTGTAAATTATTTTAGAAATAGTTGAGTTCTCATCTAAAATCTTTCTTTGACATTTGAAATAGAGGAAAGGAAGAGAGTCATGCTGTACGATGGGTCTTCCAAGAGGATGGTAGGACCAGCGGGGTGATAAAGGAGGACATGCCGTCCCAGAGAATAGCAGTGCTGTATGTGCGCTCTAGGATTTGAGAAGCAGAAGCAATGCAACCTGCATCTCAGCTCTCTACTTCCAACTTTGAACTGAATTTATGTCATGACATGGCACCATGTATGATGGCCATCTTCTTATTAGTAGTCAGCCAGATCAACCAACACACTGCTATCGAAACCATTTCCATGGTCTGGGAAGATGGGAAGCAGAATTGATGAACATTAAGTTTTATTCATCTGGCTCAATATTGCATGAAAATGTGGGTAAAGTCTGTGTCGAGTTTGTGGATCTAAGAAACATATGAACGCTTCTTTTCACCTTCTGGAATAACCTCTTGATATAATCCATTTCCTATAATGTTTATATGTTAATATACATAAAGTATAAATGCATGAACTCCAGTTTATGTGTTTACATCTGCAGCTCACTTGTACCAAGTTTGTAATGTGAAAAAAATCTTAATAGAGCCTAGGTCTCTTTGAGAATATCAGGAAATCAGGTCAAGGTGTCAAGAAGTTTATTTATCTGATAGACTTAAGGTAATAGGAGTTAAACAATGAGAAACAAAATAGAAGAAAGATGTTAGAAGGTTTGAGAGAAGTGACAGATTGACATAAAAGAATAGGAAAAAGGAAAAGTAGTTTGATTTTATATGGTCTGAAATGTTTCCCATTTATTTACATTGCCGGAAACCACAGTAGCATAGACATGCATACCCTAACTTCATGCCGCTCACATTCTTTGCAGCAGCAATAATAAATTGCCTAAATAATAGATAACACTAGATCAACAAGAGCAATGTCCTAGCAGAGCTGAGACAACAGTGAGGAACTTAATGGACTAATATAGCTACCATTTTCATATCTTCAGTGACAAGTTACGTTTCCTATTTCTGAAATGTGTTTTGCATTATTAGTAAGAGCAGTATCTCTTATGTATTATTTTCCTGCAAAATAATCTTCAGGTTTAATTCAAAAGTATTATGAACAGGTGTTAGATATGTCTTGATTACATCATTATGCAGTTTACAGAAATGCATTAACAAAAAGAAAGTGTTAATGTAACTGAAGCTTGATTCTAAGCAGGATGTTCACATTTTCTTAAAATGGATACATGAAAATAAATAATGCAACATATACATAATGTATACTAGAAAGTTATTCTATGATTCAATATCTGTTTTTTCTGTCAATGTTTAATCAAATGTGATTAAAATATAAGAAGACATTTTCTCAAGACATTGTTAAAAGTCAAAAAGTATTTTTTTGTTTTATCTCAACCTTGACAATTTTTCAAACTATGGCATTTCCATATAACATTGTTAACTGAGTTAGAATTTTTTTAATAACGACATAAAAATTTTTCATGATAAATTATTTCCCCAAAGACTTCATTTCCCCAACATGATTCAGTTCTAAAAGTTTAAATATTGAGAAATATTTGTAAACTAAGAGAGAGAGAGAAAGTAGTATTAAAAATTGGAAACAGATATGCAGTTTTTGGCATATAGAATATTTTAAGTGCCTTTAGTGAATATACAGGTGATTTGTATTCTAAGGATATTCATTTAAGTTATTTTTATGTTAAAATATTCATTCTGTAACTTTTCAAGTCTGACAAATCAATCATGAGATTGACTAATTAAACTCTGATTTGGAAAAAAAAACATGAAAATCTCCATCTTCAAACAGATTTTATTCTGACATCATATTACAATATTTTACATTGACTTAGAAATCTTTCATGAGTGTATAGTGCTTTAGAACTAAGGCCATGTCTATAAAACTATAACTAAAAAGGATCAGAATAAAGAAAAATTACTCTAGACAATATTATGAAATTTGTACCTACAGTTAGCCTATCAAATTACAACTGGAAATATTTATTAAAACAAAATAAATATTATAATTAGCATTTATCATATATGCATAAGCAAATAAATTCATAAATAATTTTTAAGGTCAGCCTAAAATATCATAAATGTGAATAAATCTTATTTAAGTATACCTTAATATCTCTAGGAAATTATTTATAGCATCATAATGCCATCAAAACAATTTAATCATTATAATATAATTTAGAAATGAATATTTTTTCTGCCACTATATTCTGAATGCAAACAGAAATTTATCAGTCTTTAAAGTTATCAGGATTTTAATTTTATAAAATGTCCTCCTTCAAATTATGTGGTTCAACTAAGCTCAAAGTAGGAGAGTACCAAATATGTTGTTGACCCTACAGTTATTCGGAAATGTAAATTAATAGAGATTTATATAGAAAATTATTATGTGAAATGAATCTTAACAGGTAGTTATAGAATATACTTGGCGCATGCTATTCTTAAGTAGTTGAATTTTGCATGTTTTGTCATCCATTCTGCTTGAAACCATTACTAACTGGAAGGAAAGCCTAACGAGGTTGAAATCAAAACTTCCTCTTCCTGTGATCAATTCCTCTAGGTGGAGGCCCCACTGCACGGCTCGCTGTGTTAGCTGTGCATCTAGAGCAAACCGCACCAAGTATCCTTTTCTGCTTGCTGTAGATTTGTACACTGGAAATAAGCTTCATTATGCAGAGTGCATATTCGTGCTTTCCACCTGGTCTGATCCCTCTAAGTTAACTGTATTATTAATTTTTTTAAATTGTGGACTTTGCTCTCTCACAGAAGGAACGAGTCACCATATAGGATTTTTTCGTATTCAATATTATCTATACCAGTGAATATTGTTGTAGTTGTATATTAAAATAACTTAGGAAGATTTTTGTTTTAAATACTAGCACCATGACCATGCCATTGAAGAATGTGTTTCAGTTGGTTTGGGAATGGTACTAGTGCATCAGCATATTTTAAAGTATCTTCAAGGGAACCAAATTGCAGCCACACTTGAAAACCATCAGCAGGCACAAGTCCCAGCGCAAATGGATGACACAGAAAAATGATGAGACTGATGAAAATACAGTCAAAAGAAACGCACCTAAAGGAAATCGGAGGAAATAGTAGTCATTACAGTGTGTCTCCTGTGTGATAGAGGAGAAATTTTGAAAACTGCTTTTAAAAGTATTTGCAAACAAGTTTCCAGGATTTATTGCATCTATGAAACAATAGTTTACTCTTCCAAAATTAGTGAAAAAAATCTATACAATTACAATAAGACATTAGGATAAGATAAATACTAATGTTTTAAAACTCCAACAACAATGCATGTGGTGTTCAGATTACTTTAGAGTAAGATGGTAAACACTTCAGAATAAGATGGTAACTATTGAGGGATTTTTAAGTTTACATATCGAGGAAGTTGTTACAAACGCAGAATTTTTGAACAGCTAAAAATCATGGAAAAAGGCAAAGAAGTGTGAGATAAATAAACCTCTACTAAATACACAATAAATAATGACAATCCATCTTAAATAATTCATCTATATTTTCTAAAAAAAGAGAATTTTATAAGATACTTGCTGTTGCCTAAATTGCCTTGGAGATGGGAGATTTAAAAAATCTAGAGTATTGACTTATAACAAAATTATCTGGCTGTATATAAATATTTGTCACTTTTCATTTTTTTGGTCTGCCAGTCCTCCTACACTGCTTCCTACTTTTGCATAAGACTTTGTGCTACACGGAGTTCTACTTCTCTCTACAAAAGCCAGAGTGTTCAGTTTACTCTTTTCTAAGCCTGTTGGTGTCAAAATAGAATCATACATCTCAAAGTCCGTTGAACATAGCATACTGCCAAGGATACTGAAACTGGGGTAGAGAATGGAAAGAAGAAAGTCTTAGATTGGCACCCAATGTTGTAGTCGTCCAGCAACTGCAACTGCATCTGGCTGCAGGGATGTACTAGCAAGGCTGGATTCAGTGGTTAGATTGACACCCGATGTTGCAGTGGTCCAGCAACTGCAACTGCATCTGGCTGCAGGGATGTACTAGCAAGGCTGGATTCAGTGGTTAGATTGATACCCGATGTTGTAGTGGTCCAGCAACTGCAACTGAATCTGGCTGCAGGGATGTACTAGCAAGGCTGGATTCAGTGGCTAGAGTCTCTGAATTTTTGGAATCCTCCTATATATACCCATTTCATTGATTAGTTTCCAATTATTTTCGTTCAGTGCTTTACATTTTAAATAACTTTTCTTTATATCTTACGGTCTTTGAATGACAGCAACTTTAATGATTTTTACTAATGTAAGCAGCCAAATATTACTAGGATATTTGGAAACGCATATATAAACCCATTTCCAAACCTGCCTTAGTAGCCTTCACATATGAGGAAGTTACCTCAGACTGAGAAGATAATTCTCATCCTACCCCTACTTACCCAGTCTTCATTGCCTGCAGTCCTGGAACTTGAGCCAGAGCTAAGCATTAAATAGGGGTGAAATATACTCAGAAAAAAAAATGATATAACAACAGAATTGCAAGACATTTATGTCAACAATATATGCAAGAATTTCTTAGGAATAGGTTCTGAAGGTGTACATCCAACCAAGATAAAAGATTGCATTGGGGTGAATTTCAAAGTGGACACTTACCCAAAGAGCACGGATAGAGTCTGTAAGCTTGAAGAGTTGAATGTGTTTCTAGCTGTTTGATAAGCTTATTGGTTAAAATTTAGGCCCAGTAAAAGCCTATAAGAGACACAGTCCCAGGAATCCACAGGATTTAAGGTAGAAAGAGGGAAAAACTTTGGAGTGTGCATATGCTACAGTGTTTGTTAAGATTGTTATCTGGATAAAATTCACTAAATGAATTTCCCAAAGCTTTAGCCATTATAGGTAGGTGATGCCACGGGGAGATCATGCATTGAATCGGTCTCCATAAAAACACTGGGATTGGGGAGTATTTATGTTGTTAGAACCCAAAATACAGCACTTCTCCAGGAAAGGCAAAGGGCTCTTGTGTCCCTAATGAACATCAAGGCCATTGGAGCCATTGGAATTATATGACTCATGGATTACTGTAGCTGTAAATAGACCATGGAGTACCAAGGACCACAATTGGTGCCAGCTCACGTAGGCACCGTTCTGTTTCTGTTTTTTAAAAGTATTCACGTTCTATTGCATATAGACCTAATTGAAGCCACCAAAATAGAGTTTCGTTCCTCACACAATTCCCAAATTTGAGTCAAATCACATATTCAAAATTCTTTAAATAAAAACATGGTAGGTAGGTACTTCCATATACAGACTCTGAAAATACCAAATGTTATTTCTATAATTTCTAGCCTTCTGGAAAGGCATCTGCATCCATAAACAAGAGGAGCTGTGCACTGGTGAAATGAAAATACATTAGATAGCAGGCTTATGGATTTTGAAAACCTACAGTCCTTCTGCCATTTAAGAGTCAAAGTGGACTTCCCTGGGATTCAGAGGACAATGACGTTGTCCCGAATCTGGTTCATGGTTTGCCCTTGGATATTCCCCCCAGTTCATGATTACAAGTCCTCCCTCCAAAAATATTTTATTAAATATTTTATTGGTCTAAGTCCTAAACAATTGCTTTGTTTCTCTTGAATTTAATTATATATATGTAATTGTATATATGCATATATATGTAACATCAAATTAACATACACTTATTACAAGTCATTTTATAAATACTGCATTTTACATGGATGTTAAATTAGAGAACTTCCAGTTTTACAAATGGCCCTGACAAACACGGACTCGGTTACATGCATTCACTTCAAGAAAAGGTTCATACAGATTTGGGATCATTTAGGCTTGCCCTCAGTGAAGTTTCTGTATCTAAATTTTCTGGTGCTACGGATTCCTGTGTTTGAGCGGTTGATTTGAAATAAACAATTATAACGCTGTGATTATAAAGATGAAGAAACAGAACTTGAACATCATTAATTTAGCCACTCTATGTGATCATTCTGAGTTTTTATTCTTGTTTTAATTTTGTTTCAACTGTAGCAATATTTGAAAGCCAGTGGAATCAGTCTCAAAGAAACAAAATTATGGACAGCACTATAATTTCTGGCATTTGTTGTACAATGTGATCTTTATGACATTCTGCCAAACTTAGCCATATGTTTAAGATTTTATTTACTATAGAATTTCTTACTATATAAATGTATACACACTATTACATAAGATATAAATTTTGGAAACTAAAATTCATGAAAAGCTTTATGATAAACTTTGACCCAAGATAGATTGACAAATTAAGCTATTTTCTATTGATAATACATATGTGAAGAAGATGAATTTGGATAAAAATTATTGACACCATATATAGATACTTATTTTAGAGCATTTACAGCCATCTAGAGACCCTCGCCCCCGCCCTGTGAAGTTACCTAGCTGGGGCTAGAGCTGTCTTCAAAAGGTCATTCTACCATTCTACCAAGCCGGCTGCTTCAGGACGGTGGGGAACATGATAAAACCGGTGAATCCCATGAGCATGGCCCATTGACACTCTTATTTTCTGTGAAGTGAGCTCCTTGATCAGAAGCCATGCTGTGAGGAATACTGCGACAGTGCATAAGGCAATCTGTAAGTCCGTGTTTGGCAGAAGCATTGTGTTCAGGAAAGACACATCCACATCCAAAGTCTTATCCAGTAGAAACAAAATACTGCCCTTTCCATGATGGAGGCTGTCCAGTGTGATCTGCCTGCCACCAGGTAGATGCCTGATCCCCTGGGGAATAGTGTCACATTGGGGGCACAGTGTTGGTCTCTACAACTGGCAGATTGATAATAGGATGGCAGCCTTGGTGAGTGTAAGTCCATGGAGCTGAGCCCATGCATAACCTCCATCCCTGACACAATGGCTATTTTAGTCATAAGCCCAGTGGGAGATGACAGGGATGACTGAGTAAAGAGGCTGACTGGCACCCACAAAACAAGTCATCCTATTCTTTCAATTGTTAAAATCCTCCTATTCTGAGGTCATCCTTTTGTAAACATCCAAAAATATCTTCAAGTTTTTGTTCATTCTGAGAGTTGTAGCCACATATCTCTTCCCCAAATTTTCTTGTCATCAATATTTCAATTGTCTTCCTTTCAAGTTCCTGACCATCAAGACAACCCAAGTGCCAGGGCCCAAGAATGGACACATAGTCACATATCTAGCTCCTTCTCCTTCTAAGCAACATGGCAGCAAGCAGGTTCTGTGATGAAATATCTCTACTCCTGGCCACTGTGCATCTCCTTATTAAGTCAAGTGACAAATATCTTATGGATAGAAACATGCGTAGGACAGGGTGAAATGGACAGGTTGCCAAGCTAATAGCAGCCCTGAGTGTCTAATTCATTCATACTGAGCACAACCTAGAGGCCTTGATAGAGGAGCAAGACTGATGCTAGCAACTAAGTACTGTGTATGGGGGGGGGGGGTGGGGGGGGGTAGTTGATTTCTTGAATCATGGAGAGTGCAGTGATTTGCCTTCAGTAGAACAGCTGCTGTTAAAAAATTGATATATTTTTCTTCTGTGTCTGCCTTTGCTGTCTGTACCTTCTTCAGATATATTCAACACTCTATAATCACAACTTTTATATATCATTCTTACTAAACAAAGAATATAACGCAAAAGATGTTAGACATTGGGCTTATTCCCATAGGTTTCAAGGCTCTTACTGTGTAGCCCTTGTGGAATACTGGATGATTCATGAAAAACTCACTATAGTGCCAGATGGGAAACAACATCTTGGAAGATCAGCGTTCTGTGTGGTAAATGGTGTATAGAACTACCATGTTCATTAACTGAAAGTTAATGAAAGACTCTTTTCATTCTATATGTAAAAAGAAAAACCCTTAGAATCTTTAGGCATGAAAATTCTTGCATATTACAGAAGTGTTCCCTGAAAGTAGAGAGAGTATGTATTGGGTAATGAAGGAGGCAAGTCATAAATACTCAATTTGGCCTCATAATCAAGTATAGCAATGAGTAAACTAGAATCCACATGTCTTCTCTCCCTTTCCTGTATGTGTATATGTGTGTGAAAGAGAGACTGCTTATACATATGCATGTAGACACACAGAGTAGTTTCTCCTTATCCAAAGTTTTGCTTTCTTAGGTTTCAATGACCTGCAGTAAACCATGGTCCAAAAATATTTAAGTGGAAAATTCCAGGAATAAGCAATTCATAAGTTTTAAATTGTGTGCTGCTTTGAGTATCATGATGAAGTTTTGTGCTATCTGTCTCCATCAAACTCAGGATGAATCATTCCTTTGTTCATGGTCTCCAGGCTGTCTCTGCACCCCACCCATCAGTCACTTGCTAGCCACCTCAGCTATCAGATTGATCTTTGCAGTGCTTGTGTTCAAGTCATCCTTAGTTGACTTAATAATGGCCTCAAAGCACAAAAGCAGTGATACTGGCCATTTGGCTATGCCAAACAGAAGCTGTAAGGTGTTTCCATTAAGTAAAATGATGAAAGTTCTTGACTTAATAAAGAAAGGGAAAAAAATCATATGCTGAGGTTGCTAAGATGTACAGCAAAATGAATCTTTTATCTGTGAAATTGTGACAAAGAAAAAAATTATACATAGTATATATAGGGTTCAGCACTATCCACTGTTTCAGGCATCCACTGAGGGTCTTGAGATGTGTCTCTGAGGTAATGGAGCCATACTGTATATAGATATACCTTTCATATATCTACATCTATCTATATACATATAGATATGTATATATGCACATATATATTTATGTATATATTTGTATACATGTATATAAATAGAGATACCGTATGTAGGGTATTGTGGTGGGGATGATGTTAATTTACTCTGTAGGTGATGAAATACTGAGACAGGATTAGAAAAAATTAGAGTCAGAAAAAATAGTCCACAGAACTCCAAGACTTAGAGACAGCAGAATAATAGTATTTTGGAATTTCTGTTTGTTTCTTTTTGTTGTTGTGTTTCTGTTTTGTTTGCTGAAAAGAATAAATGCATTATTGTTTTTATAAATTAAAATTTAATTTTGTTGGTGAGGTCTTTTTTCACCGGACCAGTAAGTATAAGAAGAATATATGCACATTTTAGCAGCAAAAGGGAGTGAATGACAGTCAGAGTGACCATAATTTATCATCCAAATTGTGACACTTCTGCCACGAAGGTGTGTTTAACCATGTGGGATATCAGTTGTAAACTGGGACTTTCTCAAGGTAGCTAGGATATATGGTTATTCTAACTGTAGTGGACATTTTCAAAATGTTTGGCTGTTTAACATCCAAATCCCTCCTCTTCTTAGTTTCAGGGAATTATACCTTTCACTTAGACGAAAAGTAAAGAAATTTCATCCCTTCTGTTCTCCTCTCAACCAAGGCAAAATCCAATATAGGTCAGGAACTTTGTGGAGGTATGCAAATTCAAAAGGACAGCAAGATTAGTTTTACAGCAACCACGTCCAGTGGAGTCCACGGTGTATAATGTGATGGCCAGTGTTCTGGCCACATTTATTTTTTTCTGGACGTTTTTGAAGATCTGTTATGTGTCTTTCATGTGTTAACCCAGTTAGCTGTAAGGGTAGTCTAATTTTGAAGATCTGAATACTGGGACATAGAAAGGTTAAGTCACTTGCCCAAAGTCACAAAGTTCTATTAAGTGGTGGAGTGAAGATTTGGAACTTCAGCTCCAGAGCCCACGTTCAGAAGCACTGCAGGTTAATGCCTTTGAGGTCTTTCCTTCCTTGCTTATTGCCCAGTTTCAGAACCTTACATTTGTCTCTGACATCTATTCCACAGCCTCCTAATAGATTATTTTCCTGCTTTAAATTTTTGTCACTTGCAACCAAGAACCTTAACTGAAATCTTGCTGTTGTGCATGATCATTTCTATTCTCTTTACCACAGTTGCATTGACCAAGGCGTTCAATAACTTTCTTTATCCAAAGCAGCATTGTCAATAAAAATAAAAAATTGGGCCAGGCACAGTGGCTCACGCCTGTAATCCCAGCACTTTGGGAGGCCGAGGTGGGCAGATCATGAGGTCGGGAGATGGAGACCATCCTGGCTAACACAGTGAAACCTCATCTCTACTAAAAACACAAAAAAGTAGCCGGGCGTGGTGGCACGTGCCTGTAATCCCAGCTACTCAGGAGACTGAGGCAGAAGAATCGCTTGAACCTGGGAGGCAGAGGTTGCAGTGAGCTGAGATCAGGCCACTGCACTCCACTCTGGGCAGCAGAGTGGGACTCCGTCTCAAAAATAAATAAATAATAAATTATCATCTAAGTATAAAAGGAATTTCAATAACTTTACAAACTGTAATTAGTGCAAAACATTTATAAATTCCCCTTATTACAGATACTCATTAAATTGGTCATTATTCAATTTTAGAACTTGATATCTATTATTTACATTAAAAACAGAAGTATAAGCTATCAAGATAATCTTTCTGTTAATAAAATGAAAGAGCAATATTTTCTACTTATTCAAAGAATGTTCAAGCATGCCAACTTATTCACAGCACTTATCTTTTCCCCAAAGTTCATACAGATTAAGCTTGAGGGAGTTGGGTTAGAATGAGGTATAATGACCCATAAAGTATAATTCTGTTAGAAACATTTTTAAAACAAACTAGATGAGGAGGCTTAAATTTCAACCTCAAGGTCAAGGAGCTGAAGCAAAAATTCTTGACTTCCAATCACTAATCTTCACCCAGGTGTACAGTTATTATCATTTCATCCAATAAGACACTCTGAAACAATGTTTCAAACTTAATATATATTTAAAGACATCTGTTACGGGACAATGACCATTTATTGAATCCTCTCCTTTTATTGGTCATTGTGACAGTGCTTTCATACATCTTCTTTAATAGACATCACAAATCTATGACGTGGATATGTACATTTACATGAAAAAGAAAGAGACTGAAAATGTTGAGTGGCTTGCTCAAGATAGGACAGGAAATAAGCAGAATAGAATTCCAACTCATTGTGTCTGTCTGCAAATTCTATGTTTTTAATCTTAAGATATATGGCCTTCCACTGTTATAATTCAATTTTACGAAATCCTAATTCCATGACCACATTTTAGCAAAGGGTTATGTGTGTGTACATTGAAATGTACTCTGTAAATGGTAAAGATGTATCTGTATTTGTGTACATATTCATATTTGCAGTATGATAATACAGAAATTGACTAATACACTCCCTCACACAAAGTGCACATGGAAATAAATGCTATGTCCCATAGTCAGGGACTAGCCTAGTCATTTTTACATATTCATATACTTTACTGCTCATTACAACTATGAATGATAGGATTTATTGCCCCTTTTTCCACATCAATACATTGAGTTTAAAGAATTAAGGCAATTTGCCCTAGCTGACATAGCTAATAATTGGAAAATCTGAAATCTAAGCCAAGGTCCGTGAATTCCAAAGTTCATGCGCTACCCATCACCACATACTGCCTGTCTGGGTATTCATTATCCTGCTATCCAAATACCAAAAGTTTATTTTAATCAAGGAAAAGTTACTTTTCTATGTCTTAAATTGCCAGATACAATGAGATTGTAAAACTAAATTAAATAGAATAGTCTTATACATGCTCCTGAACTCCCTTGCAGCAAAACAGTGAAAACGTCAAGGTTGCAGCCAGGCAATCCCCACTGAAAAATACTTCTCTTTCTGAACCCAGTAAGAAAACCAAAACCGCATGATCGTGTAAAATCCGTAAGCTCATTACTAAAATGTTTACTTAATCTGTATATTACTATAAAGTAGTTTAAAAATAAATAAATAAACACGTTTTGGTGGTTCGGGGGAAAATGTGTTATACTAAGCTGCCAGCACTAACATATTGCAATCAATTTTATGAATGGATAATACAACTATACTATAAGCACTGGTTGTTATTTATTTTAAATTTTGAGATTAGCTGCATTCTCTAAACAATGTTTTTTTATAATTTTAGCAGACTAAACAGTTTTTTTCAAAATATATACTCTCTTTCAATTAATAAAAATATAACAAATATACATCTTTGTATATACTAAATGTTTTCCAGGCCTCGTGTTTACTCAGAATACTAAGAATAAGGTTCTTATCAAATATATCTAGAATATTAAAGTAGTGAGCATAATGTTATTATATATTATTACCAGACTCACCTTCACTATATTTTTAAAAGATAATTTAATATGCAAATGCCTCAATGATAGTTGGAATTTCTAGAACAACTTGAAGCAAGATACAAAGCAAATAGAGTGGGTTCTCAATGAACAAACGTGATCAAGCCAAGTTTCCTATGAAAAAGAATTACTGAGATATTTTGATATTCTGCAATGTACCTTTCTTTCCTTCAGGCTTTCTTTGTCTGTGTATTAGTCCGTTTTCACACTGCTATAAAGAAATACCCTCAAGACTGGTTATTTTATAAAGAAAAGAGGTTTAATTGACTCACAGTTCCAGGTGGCTGGGGAGGCCACACGAAACTTATAATCATGGCAAAAGATAAAGGGGAAGCAAGAACCTTCTTAACATGGCGACAGGAGAGAGAAGTGCAAGCAGGGGAAATGACAGATGCTTATAAAACCATCAGATCAGATCAGCCAGGCATGGTGGCTCACGCCTGTAATCTCAGCACTTTGAGAGGCCAAGGCGGGCGGATCACGAGGTCAGGAGATCGAGACCATCTTGGCTAACACGGTGAAACCTGATCTCTACTAAGAATACATAGAATTAGCTGGGCGTGGTAGCACACACCTGTAGTCTCAGCTACTCGGGAGGCTGAGACAGGAGAATCGCTTGAACTTGGGAGGCAGAGGTTGCAGTGAGCCAAGATTGCACCACTGCACTCCAACTTGAGTGACAGAGCAAGACTGTGTCTCAAAACAAACAAACAAACAACAAACAAAACCTTCAGATCTTGTGAGAACTCACTCACTATCAAGAGAACAGCATGGGGGATACTGCCCTCATTACTCAGTTACCCATTAGGTCCCTTCTTCCACATGTGGGGAAAAATACTTCTCTTTCTGAACCCAGTAAGAAAACTGGGGATTACAATTCAAGATGAGATTTGGGTGAAGACACAGCCAAACCATATCTGTATTATGCTCTTTGGAGTCTGAAGGTACTTGCGGTGATGCAGTGGGAGGATCACAGCAGTTCATTTATTCAACGCATACTTATTGTCAGGCACTGTGTTCCATTGTTGGGCTATAATGAGTGAGTAAAAAGGAGGTGTGGTCCCCATCCCAACATGCTGTACAATATATTAGCAGAAATTTCACATGAAGAGGAATGTTCTATTATTACTACATTGCTTTGTTCTCTGATTTTTTAAAAAAAGATTCTCAGCTAATACTAATGCAAGTGCTAGCTTTGAGTCCCACTTGCGTAGAGTGTTGTGCTAGACCCTGGGATACAATCTCCAGAGATGAGTATCTTCTAAATCCCATCTCTACGATATGGTGGATAGTGATCATCAGTGAGGCTTGTGCTATGCAAATCACGTGGCATAGGCTGGTTTGGAGCTTCAACTCATCTTCATAGGTCATGCTTTCTCAAGGCAGCACCTCTCAAAAGAAGTTTGGCAAGAATTGCTCTGAGGACTGGAACAGAGTCAACAATACTTGATTCCGGGGAGAGCTATTTTTCCAGTGAGTGAATGGAATAACTGTCAAATCAGTTCATTTACTTCTTGACAGCTATGTAGGAACTCAGGGATTCTTCATATCTTCTGTATCTGTTAGTCAAGTACAAATGCCAGTCTTCACAAATGGAATCCCAAGCTAATAAAACACACTTTCCTTGGGCAATATTGGATGAGCCACCAACAAATACATTTGAGAATTCTAGTAGGGAGGGGCAGGAAAAGGTGGAAACCTTATTCTTATATCAAGGGGAGGGAACTCTACCTTACTGGTTTTAAGGACAAGTAGAATAGAGAGCCAATACTACACTGACAGATTTAGCCAGTACTGCTTCACTTGCTTAGAACCCACCACAATGAGTTATTATGTGTAATGATATGTCATTTTGTTTATATGTGAACATGAGTTTCTTCTTCTGTAGGATGGTGTGCAGAAGTCAGTTGCATGACTAATGAGTGAAAAGACTCCATTGTACAGATCTAAAATTGGCTTTCTTGCTACCAATACACACATATCAATAGTGTTTTTTCTGCATGAAAATATTCTAAATTGCCAATTTTGGTGATGGAAGTTAAGGAAAGGTAAAGTGTTCTATTAAAGGATTATTTCCAGGGCAGAAAATAGATATTTAGGGTAAGCAAACTAGCATCTCACCTGTATTTATAAAATCATCAAGGTCTAAAGGGATCACTTTAAATCTTTAATTATACTTTATTGTATTCTATTAAGCAAAATAAATCCAGTAATGTTATTCACAAATTTGGTGATTTACAAAGTAAATATGCATTTTATAAATACCCACAATCTTCTGTACAGATTCTTACTAGATATTTTATTTTTTAATTGACAGATAACATTGTATGTTTTCTATCATGAACAACATGATGTTTTAAAGTGTATATTCATTGTTGACTTGTTAAATCTAGCTAATTCACAAATGCATTACCTTACATAGTTACAATTTCTGTGGTGATGGCACATTACATCCATTCTACATTTTTCAAGAATAGAATCATATTTTCATTAATTAGAGTCACCTCGCTGTATAATAGATATCTTGAAATTCATTTCTTCTATCTAAATGTAAATGTATCCTCTGACCAACATCTCTCCATCCCATTTCTCCCCTAAACACCCAGGCTCTGATAGCTACCATTGTAGTCTACCTTCATGTGACCAACGTATTTGGATTCCACATGAGTGAAACATGCAGTGTTTGTTTTCCTATGTTTTGTTTCTTTTACTTAACATAATGCCTTCCAGGTTCATTCATGTTGTCGCATGATTTCATTCTTTTTATTGTTTAATAGTATTGCATTGTGTATACATACCACATTTTCTTTATCCATTTTTCCATTGATGTCCACTTAGGTTGATTTCATACCTTGGCTATTGTGAATAATGCTGTCATAAACGTGGAAGCGCAGACACTTCTTTGACATAGCAATTTCATTTTCTTTCGATATCTACCCAGTAGTGGGACTGTTGGATCAAATGATACTTCTATTTTTATTTTCGTGAGGAATCTCCATACTGTTTTTCGTAAAGCCTATACTAATTCACATTCCCACCAACAATGTTCAAAGATTCTCTTTTCTCCACATCCTCGAGACACGTTATCTTTTGTCTTTTGGAGAATTGCCATTCTAACTGGAGTGAGGTGTTATCTCATTGTAGTTTTGATTTTTGATTAGTGACGTTGAACATTTTTTCATATACTTGCTCTTTATTCGTATGTCTTCTTTTGAGGAATATCAATTCAGATATTTTACTCATTATTTTTATTGTGTTATTCGTTGTTTGGGATTTTTTATTTCCTTTTTTTGTTAACGAGAAAAATAATTGACTAAAGACATATGCCATAGTATAACAGGTACGAAGTCAGTGTGATGTCCAAATTTCTAGGACTCTTTGTGACTTTAAATATTAACTTGACTTTCATAAATAGTCTTTAAAATTTTGTAGCCAGATGATGAAGCAAAAAAAATGAAAAGAGTGATGTTATTCACTAAGCCTGGAAAGCTCAATATACCAAATTTGTAATCCATGTAAGTCAATAATCAAATTATATTTGTGACTTTATATTACAATTCCATTTTTTTCTGTTTGCATGGGCATTTACTACTTAATCTCACAATGGCTGCCCACCACCGTATTCACAGCAGACTTTTTCAGTGTCCTGTTCACTTAACATATTCTTCCCTGATCTCCAACCAAATGTTTCTCTCTTACCGCTTGATTACTAAGACAGGACAGATTTCCTTGCATAATTAGAACAAATAAATCCTATTAGTTTACAAAAAGTCTATCCTTTGACAGATTCATAAATATGAGAGAGGACCAACATTCGGACAAAGTTTACCATCAATTTCTTGCCATTTGGTTTATTTGGCTTCAGCAATTTGAAACTATATCTTGCTGTGTGTAGGAAATGGACTCTGTATAGCGAATACATTCACGTGTTTGTAGACCTGAACATCATGTGCAAGTGATTTCTCATAGCAGAACCAACACAATCCTCCCTAAAACAAACTAGAGAAATGACTACTTCCATAGATTCTTTTGTCTGGGCAGAAAAATGTCTGGAGATAAAACTACTGTGAGATAATTGTTTCTACGGTAAGTCTATGGGTGACAGCTTAACAGTGGTTTGAGAAAGAGCAGATATGCATCTCCTTTAAGCAGATATACAACATTGATACTTTTATCAGCCATTTCCTGCAGTATTTTACTCAAAATGCACTCAGCTGTTAACTATCTAGCCAGAAAACTTTCACATGAATAAAGATAAACCTTAGGTACTTAAAGCCCACTTTAGCCACTGAACTACTGGGGGCTTACTACCTGCCTAAGGTTCTGGTGTCTAATCTGTGGGACTTTGTACACCAATAGTTCTTTTTTGCTAGTGGAAAATATTAATTAAAGTAGAGCCCTTGGAACATGATGTATAATTAATAAATTATATTATTAAAGTAAAAATCTCTACCATGCTTCATTGTTCAGTAATTAAAGTTAGACATTTCAACTTATTGAATATATCTTATTACCACCCAATAGGAACAATTTACTAAGACTTTATTTAAAACAAATAGGAACAGGTATGGGCAAAGAAGACTAACCCTGAACGATCAAAGCTGTGGGAAGGGAAGCTGGAAGGATGAGGATAACATAGTGCCTTGTTGAATAAGGAAGAGATTTGGATTAAATTGAAATTGATTGGGTTTCTGAAATGGATGAGGGGCATTTCTGACTTTTTCGATATCTATTATATTTTGTCTATTATCTTATTTAGTTACAAAATCTATTAACTTATTATCCACAGATTTTTAGGTGTAGATGTTTTCTACATTACAAAACAATAATAATAATAATAAAATATAAACTTGTCTGTAGAGCACGTCAAATGACTTTCTATCATATTTCAATCTTAAGCTGTCTGAATAACTGCAGTGGGAACGGCACAACTTCCTGCCATCTTCTCGTGACTGATGGGCTCTCTTGTTTCTCTGTTTGCCTTTTCATGTTCCTCTTGGCCTTTGAGTGTGTAGTTTCCATTGCAGGGCTAATAATCCATTAAGTCACAGAAGCAAGTCTACCATGAAGAGTTTAGAAGTCATCATGGTGCCACTGTTGTCACAATCTATGGAATCTTATAACAGAGAAAAATAGCTGTCCCCATTGGGCCCAATTCTCGAAAACGTAAGAGCACATTACTCCCCTTAATCATGATGACAGAGAAGAAGTGTGTGTGAAGATTTGAGAACTGATAACAGGTATACACAAATCTGCCATATGTTGCCATGACGAGTAGGCTAAGACCAGCTTATAGATATAAATATAGATATTGGTATAGATATGAGTATGGATAAAGACAGATGCAGAGATGATGGATAGATAAATAGAGCCTTATGGAGAGAGGAACAGGGGAGGGGGGAGAGAGAGAGAGAGAGAGAGAGAGAGACAGAAAATATCTCCAAAGTAAAATGTTTTCTTTCTTGACATGTTTTCACTAATGACAATTTCTCCTCATTCTCCTCCTTATGACCAGCTTCTTTTGAAATATCCCTAGATAAATATAGTCCTCATTGGAATGACATTACCTCATTCCAAAAATCTGTCCTCTATTATCACACTTCTTTATAGAACTCCCTTTCAGCTTTCATTCCACATAAAATGTAAGGTCCCTAACATTTTCATTCACGTCACTTATATCCTCCTCTAGAAATACTTTAACATGCCCACATTTGAAATTCTTACACTACTATGGAGAATAGAAGAATGTGTGGGAAGCTTAGATCCTTCCCTAAAAATCAGATGCTTCATTAAAAAATAACTTTTGACAAGACTATTGTAAAAATTTTAAATACACACACACATATAAATATCATTTATAATGAACTTTCATACATTCATTACCCAGATAAGTTAATTACCAGGAATTTGCATATTTGAAAGAGGTTGCTTTTTTGTTGTTACTGAAATATTTTAAAGATAGTGATAGGCATTATGTCATCTCCATGCTTTTACCTCAGTAATAGTGACACAATTTACAATAAATAGAAATAAAATTAACTCTTGTTTATTCCAGCATATTTTGCAAATAGCAAAATATGAGAATATTAATGATATAAGCAAACTAAAATTTTATTAATAAAAAAAGATAATTAGGCCCATACATACATCGGAATTCAATATAGCTACTAATAATATATGGTAGATCAGTTCATCCAATCATATTAAGAGAAAGGTTTATCACTGTATATGTTATTTTATAATGATGAAGATATATATCTATATAGAGATATAAATAGAAATAATGAGTGTAAAATATAATATTTCTAAGATAAATATAAGAAGTTATTAATATAAATACTGGTTGTCTGGGGAGAAGGAACTCGAGGGGTGGAAAAGGGGGCTCCGTGTTCTGCCATTTTTATCATTCTGTATTATTTGAATTCATATATGTACATGTATTACTCTTATTTAAAAATAATGAAAATCATTCTGTATCAAGATTACCTGTGCTAAAATCCTCACTTTTCTACTTGTAAGTTGCATGAGCTTGAATTAGTGACTTTGTCTTTCTAGGCATCAGTTTACTCCTATACGAATGGGTTATTCATTTGTACCAATCTTCCATAACAATTCTGGTGGTTAAATTATTCATATGAAGACTGCCACAAAGATTCAATAAATTGGTTACTGTTAGTATTTTTTAAATACTTTCATCATTAAGATTTTATATAAATCCCCTACTTATATAAATATTTGCTCAATATTTTAAATGGTATATGTTTACTTTAAAATATAAATATTTTATTTTAATAATGTTTCTTATTGTTTATGCACGTGCTAAGAGCACACTGCATTAGTCATTGCATAGTTAACATTTTAAAAAGTCAGTTTTTGTGTTTCAAATTTTGAAACTTTACCTATTGTTTTACACAGGGTTATGCTTTGAGAATTTTAGAATGCTGGAGTGTGTTTCTTTATTTAAAATATAATGTCATGCCTCATGCCAGAGCTGCCTAACTAGCATACATTATAGGTTCAACCAATAAGTATTTTTTGGTCTAGTACTATAATGTAAGAAGAAAATTGGAGCTAAATTGGAGCTATATGCAGAAACATTAAAAATATACTAGACCCTGCCCACAAGGGGTTTGCAATAGAGCAGGAATTATTCAGGACATGCTGCTAGTGAATCAATGTAACCATGGAAATGCTATCTGACCCCTGCAGAATCACATTAGCACTCATTTCGTCCCTTTATCTCACTCATAGTGAGAAGGATATTTCTAATAAGACATAGTGACAATAACTCATGATTGAAAAGATCTAAAATATTATTAATGAAAGTACAATAATATAAAGAAGAGATTATTCCGCTGAATTGTAAAACCATATAAAAGTTTAGAAATTATTTTAAACTGTTAAATTAAAGTTGAAATTTGACATTTTTAAAAATGTCAAAAGCAATAAAATCCCTTCCGGGATAAAGATAATAAATACTATACCATTAAACTTTAATTTAGAATGAAAAAAACCTTCATTTTACATCTTGAGTAACATCAAAGGACGGTATGCGCCTGCATCATCCATTGCCTTTATGAGTCCCACATTCTTGGTGATCACCCAAGTGTAAGAACTAACTCATCCCCAGCAGGAATATTGACCTGGTGGCATGAGAGTCATCTGAAAGTGTTGTAGTCAATGACACTAATTTTTACAAGTAGATCTCACTTATTAAAAACTGCAGAAGAAAGATTATGCTTCTTTGAGCAATATTTGAGTGTTTTCCTGTAATCTGTACAAACGCAATGATTTGTGGCTAAAAAAAGAAAGAGGTGGTAGGGAGAAAGGAAATAAGATTGAGGAAACATGTAAAGCAGAATTACATATGAAGAGAAATCTCCTCTAATATCTCGATGGCCCATCTTTGTGCTCTTTAGCTCTGATACCTCCCTCCCAATTCAATAGCGCCTTATTGCCTGGTGCTTTACACAGATATGTTCATAATAGATAATATGTACTATAATTTGCCTCTTCTCTGGAAGCAACTGGGAATTTCACTTTAAGGAGGTTTTGGAACTCAAGGCTTCTCTTGGTATTTAATGCAGCTAAATGCATTTTGCAGCACAATTCTTCAACACTACTGTGTGTCTAGGCTTGCTTATACAATTATTTATGAGAAAGGATTATGACATGGGGAGAGATGAAGGGATTATTCAAGAAATCATTCTGCTTTTGTTAATAGGCTTATTTCATGACCTTCACATTAATTCTTTACTCCTATCCCCTTTCCCAGCGGCATTTGCACAAACTTTAAGAGCAGTAATTACCATGTCTATCATACCAAAAATATACAAGCTAAATGAAAGACATAGAGGCATACGCCCTCCGATAACGTTGCAAAGAAACCATTAAATTTATGACAAAGCACAATGTATAATCAAATCCCCAGGCGACACTTTCCATGACACTAAGGTGGCTAAATATTAACATACATATACTCATATGTGCACACACACACCCCATGGCAAATTTTTAAGCCATTCAACAGTCCTGTTCAACAGACTTAAAAATTGTATTGAACAAAAGCCATTCTGTTGCACTCATTTGCAAAAGGATATAATTAGTTGTTCTTTCAGTATTCTAGATAAAGATGGCACATATGAAAAATAATAGGCTGTCAATACCCTAAAGGGTTAGCAGGATGAATTCGACAAAGGAATATATTTTAAGACAACAACAGTTTATTTTTTCCCCTAATATCTTTGGTATTTTGGGATCCGTTATGACATGAAAGCATGTGTTTAAAATGAAAAATGAGTGTATTTACATTTTACATATTTTTATATTTAAGTCCTAAACTACTTCTATTATAATTCAAAAATTAAACATATACAAATAGCCAACAGTAAGCTTACGAAGTTGAATAATGTGGAATAGCTCTAAAAAGTGATTCCCAGGGCCAATTTTGACCAACAAAATGTATATTAACCAATTCAATTTATTTTTGTGCTTCAAAATAACTCAATCAATAGCATCTATTGAGAAACTCATACATTTCAGTCATACTTCTAATGTAATTTTGCAAGAAAAAAAATAAAAAGAAAATGAATAGTAACATAGGCTAATTATAAATTATTCATTACATGTAAGTCAACGTAGAATATGTTAAATGTGCATATTTTAAGTTACATTTCACTTGTCTCTGCTGTCCATAGCCAACTTTAAAAGAGAAAAGCAAACTGGAATTGAGGGAGGGGAAGGAGATAGATCAGAAGAAAAAGAGGAAATGATTAGAAAAGTTGATATAAGAGGAAAAAACCATGGTAATACTTCTGTCCATAGCGCACACTGATGATCTATTTTACCAAGTGAAATGACCAGAACATACATATAAAAATATATATATTTTATCATCCAATAACTAAATACCTATACCTATGTATATAAGAAATATTTGGATATTTAATATTTGGATGAATAAAACAAATGTACCTTGTGATATTCTTTCCCCAGAATATATATGTCTATGTATCATGCAGGGAAAAAAAAAAAAAAACTCACAAAATCTTATGTTCGGTTTTAGGTAGCTTGCAGTCCTGTGAGGTCATTGAAGAATAACAGGTTAAGAACAATGGACTTAATTCTGAGAAACATGATGTATTAGGATTCCATTCCAATCCATTCCTTTCCATCCCAAAAGTTAGGTTATAGATACGTTTACTTTTCCTTTTTAAATTCCATTAACTGTCACGAAAGCATAGCGTTCAGGAGAACAATCACAATTGGTAGCACTAGTCTATATTCTGAAATGCAACTGTAGTCTTTAACTTTCAAGTAGGGTTTCTTTTAAAATGTTTGCTTCCCAAAACAGGTCACTCATTGGATTGGGCCCTGTAAAGGAGAGAAATTGATAAGCACTATAACCTACCAAGGACAGTGGAGGGCTCTTCTAATGGTGCTTTGTCGGGAAGCTGGCCCCTTCTCACTTAGAAAGCAGTGTGTTCTTACAAGCAAAGAAATGACCTCTCCCGTCACTCAGTTACTAAGAGGCCACAACACCTATTCGACCTAGCATCTATTTAAAGGAAATAACTGAAGCAAGACTAAGGCATTTCAGCTACAGATGTGAGCAGCAAGCTAGGGAGTGCAGGCACTGCCCCCGACTCTGGGGTTCACAGGTCTCCTGTACCCTGAGGAGCGAAAGCTCTCCCAGAGTGAACATAATAAAAACCCCTCAAAATATGTACGTAGAATACTGTCATGATCTACAGGCAAGAAGAAGACATGTTAGAGAAGATTCAGAAGAAAATATATATAAGGATGTGCATCATGAAGCCATATAAAATAACCATAGGAAACATGAGGATTTTCGGAGACAATGAGTAAGAATCTCCCATGTGTAAGGAAACAAGAAAAGGACAATTGATAAAGCAACTCAGAGAAAACTTTAGGATCTAGAGCGGCAGTTATCCAATTATGGTGCTCAGGCAGGTCTCTGGGTGTCCCAATACACTTTCAGGGGGACTCTGGGGCCAAAACTATGTTTATCGCCATAATATTAAGAAACGTATACGCCTGTAATCCCAACACTTTGAGAGGCCGATTCGGGCGGATCACGAGGTAAAGAGATCCAGACCATCCTGTCCAACATGGTGAAACCCTGTCTCTACTAAAAATACAAAAATTAGCCGGGCGTGGCAGCGGGCGCCTGTAGTCCCAGCTACTCTACTCGGGAGGCTGAGGCAGGAGAATGGCGTGAACCCGGGAAGCCGAGCTTGCAGTGAGCCGAGATCACGGCACTGCACTCCAGCCTGGGCGACACAGCGAGACTCCATCTCAAAACAAAACAAAACAAAATGTATTTGCCTTTTTCACTGTGCTAACATTGCATAAGTGGGGCAAACTAGTGGCGGATCAATGGTGAAAGTGCAGATGAAGAATCGAGCAGCTACTGCACTAGGTGCCACTGAAGTCTTCACTGCTACACACCCATTGTAAACAACCAAAAACGATGCTGCTTTTAGTTAAGCACGTCCTTGATGAAGCAGTGAAAAGTGTTCATTCTGTGAAATGTCCATCCTGAGTACATGCCTTTTTCACATCCTCAGATGAAATCCAGCACTTCTGCTGCATAGCAGCGTGACAGTTGAGTCGCTCGCAGGAGGGCGCTCATGCAGTTGTTGGAGTGAGAGTTCGCTGCCTACTTTTTGGTAGAACTTCGCTTCTAATTGAGAGAATGACTGACAAACCATGGTAATTCATAAGTAGGCATTTGGCAGACTTTTCTTATTCAAACATGAACAAAGTGACCCTAAGGGAAACATCTGACAGTACTTGTTATTCATTATAAAATTCAAGCTTTCAAGTGAAAAGCAGAATTTCGGAAAACGTGTGTCTGCCACCATTAGCTTGGCAGCTTACGGCTTCCATACTTAAAACTCCTTTTGAGAACAGTGGTGGTATTAACAAGCGTTATTTGTATCATAAAATGTATCAACAATTGGAAAATCTGCAAAGCTTCATGAACAAACCTTTTCCAAATGACCAATGCAAAATTCTACAAAATCACTTCTGATTAAAAGATCTCTTCAAAGTGAACGACCAATCAATTTTAATGTAACAGGTTATGAGAATTTCACTGATACAGTTCCAGATTACACGTTGCAACTAACATGTAAGAAATTACCACTTGTTTAATGCTGATGTAGTATCTATCTATCTATCTATCTATCTATCTATCTACATATATATACACACACACATATATATATATATTCACAATTTTCTGAAAAGGTTATTGAAATACTCCTCTCTTTTCCATATCCGTGCAAGGCAAGATTTCCTTCATACATTTTAACCCAAACAAGAGCCTGCAATAGACTAAATGCAGGAGCAGATGTAAAAATCTGAAAATCTTCTCTTCAGTAAGATGTCAAAATATTTGCAAAAATATGAAATAATTTCACTCTTCTCCAAAATGTTTCTAATAGAAAATATTTTAATAAATGCATTATTTATATTAAAATAGTTTATTATTTTAACACATGCTTAAAATATTTTTCTCAGTTTAATATCTAATAAAGTGAATATTGATGGATGTATCCTATGTAAAAAACAGTTCTTTGGGGTCTTCAATAATTTTCAAGAGTATAAAAGTGTCCTGAAATAAAAATGTTTTCAAATCATTGATCTTTTCTAGAAGAAGCATGTCTCTCTTAATTATTGTTAAATTATTTGAACCTAGAACAGAGCCCAGCACAAGTAGTTGCAGAATAAATATTTAATAAAGGCAGGAATTAAACATGTATTCAATCTTAACTGACTATAAAATTGCTAGCAATAATTTAGCAAGACATTGTTTATAATAACTAAATGCATACTTGTGTATATCTACAAATATATATAGTCCACTCTTCAGGTTATTATATTTTAGCATTTTTATTGACATATTCTTCACATATGCAAAAGTCACCAGTTACAAGAGTACACGTTAGTGTTTTGTTTGTTTGTTTTAGTATATTCACTATGCTCTGCAACAATAAATGTGAAATAAAGAATTTTCTGACAACCCAAAAAGAAACCCTGTACATGTTAGCAGTTAATGGAAATCTCCTGCCAGCCACTGGCAACCACTAATCTATTTTATGTCTCCATGCATTTGCTTGTTCTGAACATTTCTTCTGTATGGAATCATACATTATGTGGTCTTTTGTGTCAGACTTGTTTCACTTAGTATAATATTTTCAAGGTTCATCATGTTGCAGTATGTAACACTACCTCATTCCTTTTTAGGATGGAATAATATTCTTTTGTATGAATATAATGGACATGTGCCTTTTTTCTACTTTTACCTATGATGAATATGCTGCTAGGAATATTGGTGTATAGTTTTGTGAGACAATTTGTCTTACTTCAGATATGGCTTTGCTGTGTCCCCACCCAAATCTCATCTTGAATTGTGGTTACCATAATTCCCACATGTTGTGGAAAGGACATGGCGGGAGATAATTGAATCACGGGGGAGGTTTTCTCCATACCGTTCTCACGGTAGTGAATAAGTCTGATTAGTTCTCGATGGTTTTGTAAGGGGAAGCCCCTTTCACTTGGCTCTCATTCTCTCTTGCCAGCTGCCATGTAAGACGTGTCTTTCATCTTCTGCCATGATTGTGAGGCCTCCTCAGCCACGTGGAACTGTGAGTCCATTAAACCTCTTTTATTTTATAAATTACCCAGCCCCGGGAATGTTTTTATCAGCAGTGTGAAAACGGACTAATACACTTCTCTTAGGCATTTACCTAGCTGTGGAATTGCTGGGTGATATGGTAATTCTATGTTTAACTTGTTGAGGAATTGAAAACATTTTTTTTTCATAGTGGCTGTACCATGTTTCGTTCCTACTAGCAATGTATGAGGATTCCAATTACTTTACATCCACACCAATAGTTGTTTTGTTTCTGTTTGCTTATTTTTAAATTATAGCCACCTAGTAGGTGCAAAGTGCCATTTCATTGTAGGTTTGATTTGCATTCCCTAATGACTAATGCTAATATCTTTTCACTCCTTATTGGCCATTTGTGTATCTTCTCTGAAGAATAGCTTAATATTAAACTTTGCTCATCTTTTAACTGAATTGTGTTTTTACTGCTCATTTGTAAGAGTTCTTGAAGCATTCTAGATGCTTAATCCTTGTCAGACATATGTTTGCAAATATTTTCTCCTATTCTGCTACTTGCTTTTCACTTTCTTGATGGTATCCTTTAATGCATAAAAGTTTTTAATTTTGATAAAATCTAATTTATCGATTTTCCTTTGGTTGCTTGTGCTTTTGGCGTCATACATAAGAAATCATTCCCTAATAAAAAGTTTGTGTATTTTCACCTATGTTTCCTTCTAGGAGTTTTATATTTATACTTATTATATTTAGATCTTTGATCTATTTTGGGTTAGTTTTTGTATATGGCATGAAGTGAAGTAGGTGTTCTGATTCATTATTTTACAGGTGGGTATTAAGTTTCTCCAGCAAGTATTTTATTTATAATATTTACTTGTTAGTGTTCCCTTGGTGTGTGGTGAATGAACCCAACAGCCTTGTGTGGAAACTAATTTTTTTTTTTTTTATTGGCTCAGTAAATTTCTCCTTTTCTTTTTTTTCTCTAATAGATTCTGTCCTTCTTAAGCTGTCTGTCATTCAAATATCTTTTTTGGCTTGCTTTGGTTGGGTCCTATGGGCATAGCCTATCCAAATAAGATGACATGTTGCCAAAGCTACATATCTTGTTATTTAAAATAAGGCATAAAATTTGCTTACAGACTGGATTTTAGAGGAAAAATGTAACTTTACATAGTATCTGTCTTTGAATCATTTACAGGGTGATCTGAACACCTTCCTGGTTTGAGGAGATTAAAAGAAGATTCTCTATCCAGACCAGTCTTCAGCCACAGGGTTCTGCTTCTTGGCTTCTATAAACAACCAGGCAAATAGTGACGGCCAAAGAAACTGTAGGGAATTCATAGAATTTGTAAAAACTTGAAAAACTAAATCCTACATTTAGACCCAGATCTATTAACATTATTTATGTTATGAAATAATAGTAATAATAAAGTAAGAGTACAAGAGCAAAACAACAGATATATCCTACTGAAGTAATTTATGATTCACTTTCTATTAAAAGTATATAGAAAAATGTGGTGTTGCATTAGGAACACTGTACAGGAAAAAAATGGATAAACCTAGTTTTTAAAAACATTTTCCCCTTGTTTGTCTGACAAAAGAAAAATAGAAGAGTATATCTGATACCACATCTTAGATTTTAATCTGGAAAAATCAAATACTAAACAGATCTTTGAGCTTACCTGGTCCACATAAAGAAATTAAAGTCCAGAGGAAAAAATAATTTTTTCAAGGGCACATCACTAGAGATGGAAGTTAGATGAAGAGTTAGAACGAGAACCTGTTGTGGTCTCACTTCCAGATAATATGTTTTCAACACCACTGCCTATATTTATAGTTCCTATGGATTTTTCTGCTTTTTTCTTGATATGTATGGAATATTAAGAGATACTATCTCAAGTCTCTTGTCTAAGAAGAAAGGCAAGAATAACAGCTACAATTTCTTTGGAAGCACACTGTTAAACTGAGTCTCATTTTTGCAAGATTGCAGATTTCTTTTGAATCAAAAATTATAGTTTCTAAAGATAGCTATGAGTCTGAATTGTGCATATGATTTTTGTATCGTGTAATATTTTGAAAAATTAAAGGGAATGGAATGAAATCTCTATATTTAAAATTTTTCACTTTTACGAGAGCAGCTTGGTCATATTTATTTATCCAGCTAATATTTATGGGGTGCTTAATATGTAAGCATGTTTTTATTTTTTATTATATTTTGCAGAGAAAAAACAGAAACTCAGTTTAATAAAGTCAAGCAAAAATCAGTGAGGGTAGTATATTGCCATGAATATAGCATTTATAAAATGGAAATTAAATATATTTCTGAATCATTAATTGGCCTATGGTTAATACTAAAAAAAACACTAAAATAATATTTGGATACTACATAATAGCCATCCTTTTAAAGCCATGACATCTCATCTATTGCTAATAAAATAAAATCCAATTGATAAACTTTTTAAAATAGTTTACATAATTTTGCTTGATGATGCAATTGACTTAGAATTGAAAGTGATATTAGATCACATTTCAAGGTGTGCCAAATATCTTTCTAAAATTAATACTAAAATAGTACATAGAGTGTTTATATTTCACATGAAGTCTTTTTCTCTCCAGACATGACACTATTCTAAACTCATAAGTCAAGATTAATTCAAAGAAAGGATGGCTAATATAAAGATGTATCTGCTAAAATTATGTCACAGTGTCAAGAGAATACATTTTGTAATCACTTTGTCCACATTCTATGACATTACACAAATCTTGACAAGTTTTAGTTTGAGATAACTGCATTATTTCTTATAATTTTTATCAAACCACTTGAAATTTGGGTATTTAAATCCATGTCACACATGGACTCATCTTAAACTGACACCACAATATTAAACTACGATGAATGGAAGAAAAGAGGCCCTTACTAAAATGAAGCATCCAGTAGTTAGTTCCACTACAGCTGCAAGCCTTTGATCATGACAGGTCTTCTAGGAAACATCTTTATGTGGCAGGTTTTCTTCAATATATGGATTTCAGCTTTTCATGACAAAAACTCTACTCAGTGTGGACAACCCAGATATCAGTTCCTTGGTGAAAACACACTAACAAAGCTCACAGGAGAATAATTTTTACAGGTGCATGTAAATACATTTGGTTACAGTGAAAAATAAATCTGCTTGGAAGATGAACAGCTTACATCGGCTGCTCAGTTCAGGTGCTCTGCCTTTAAATATCTGTTTGAGCCACCTGGATCTACGTTCCAGTAAAAGATCATTTATCATTTGGCAGCCCACAATTAATTCATATGTTAAGCAGATGTCATAATATCTGCCCTGCCTAATTCACAATACTTCTGTAAAGGTAAAATAAGATTAATCATATTAAAATATACATAATCTTTCAAGAGAAGAAAATATCTTAACCTAAACAGGAAAAGAAGTAAAGGGCTCTACATTGTAAATAAAAAAATACATTTTATGAAAATAGACTTGTCCATCTCTATAAGAACATACATAGAAGAACATATAAATACCTTTGCTTTAAGTATTTCCTTTTATTGCATGATATTCAATGCAATTTTGTTTTTATCTGAAGCTTTGTTAAGCTCAAGATATTGTTAAGATGAATTATACCATTTTAATTATCATTCACCACTGCTGATAATACGTTTTTTTAAAAGTCGTCAAATTTATGAGTACCTCTGAATTTCAGCAAAAGTATATGTAATATCTAAACAGTTCCTTAATGGAGAGTTCAGAACAATAGATCTGACCAAAAGTTATGGTCTAACCAAAGCTTCTGACCAAATCGTATTGTAAAACATTAATAACAACTCAATTTATCGGTTAGTACAATAGGTAGGTGCCTTCAAAATAAGACTAAAAGGGGCAACAGAGACTAATTCCATTTAACATGCCAATGGAGAGGCATGGAAAGGATTGGATTTGGCAGCAGAGTAATATAGCGGTCAGCAGCTAAGGCATCTGAGTCCAACAGACTTTGGTTTGAATCCTTCAGCTGATGGTGCCCAGGTAATCCAAGAAAGTCACTAATATTTTTCACCTTCTTAGGTGTTACATTAATTTTATATTACATTCTAACACATTTTGAATTGAGGGATGACCTGCTTATAGCAAAGCACATGAAGTGCAGTAATGTGATCAGTCACCACTTTGAGACACAGGCAATGTTCAGCACCCCAGGATTCCCCACACCCCTCCCCAGGCCATACCATGTAACCACTCAAATGGCTGCTGTCACCATTACAGAGTTTTATCTGTTCTTAAACTTTATCTGAATGTTCGCTTATCATCATGAATGATCTTGGCAATTTTAGATATCACTTATATTAAACATCCTTCTCTCAAAATTTTACTTTTGGCTTCCAGGATGAAAACTTGCTAGCTCCCCCTTTCCTCGAGACCATTTCTTCCCTCTTTTACAGACAATCTCTTCTGTCCACACTTGGATGTTGGAAATCACATAGGTTCTCTTCTCGCCTCCTTCTTACCTTTCCCTTACCTTGTATTCCTCACTTTCCTTCTGTCTTCTGCTCTAGTGCCCTACTTTTAACTTGCCGCTCTCATGTTCTCCCCTTTATCCTCCCTCCCTTTTTATCTTCTGTCCCCTTCCCTTCCTTATTTCATTTTTAGCAACCCCAAAGAGCGCCAAGAGTTATACCAGTACACTATAATGTCACAAAGACTAGTAATATCCACCTACGTCCCTTTGTAAACCTTCTAGTAACCAGTAGACTCCTTGTATAGACGTCAAAAGTTCAACACACTTACAACTGCTTCTTTTCTCATATTCTTAATCTCAGTGTCTGGAAACACTGTTCATTCCTTCTATCTCCCATGAAATCCTGGATTCAACCTGGATGACCCTTTCTAATACTCCCTGCTGTTATCAGTTACCATATGGTCTGGATTAAAAATATATATATATATATATATATATATATATATATATATGTATACACACACACACACACACATATATATACGTAATAATCTCTTGTGCTCATTCACATTTTTAGATTCACTGTTACTGACTCTTCATCTTACTAATTTTCACACTTGACACATTCTTTATAGGATATCAGAATGAGCTTTCTAAAATGTATATACAAGTACTTAATTCTTCCCTCTAAAACATTCCAATGAATCTTTCTTACCTAAAAAAAGATTTTAAATTCCATTACACAAATGCTTGTGTGTGTTAATCTATGATCTTATCTTCTAAATAACATAATTTAATTATTTGCTATTTTGACCCTTAAATTGGATGCTCCACCTTCCTCATCCTTTGTATATTTTTTCGTCGTACCACTGCTTCTTTCACCTGGAAAGCACTTTTCTTCCTGTCTGCAAGGATTATGCCTCCATTTATCCCTTGAGATTGAATTCATCTATTCTAGATATCTTTTCTATCCAGCTAAGTATAATTGGCCATTCCCATTTTAGTGTCTGTATTGTACCTCTTTATTTCTGTCCTAACAGTTTATTCCAATTATTTTATGCTCTAATATCTTTAAAGGTAATAAAAATACCACATATAACTCTCTGTCAATAGGACTAGTATGGTGTTGGTATATAATAATATAAAACAACAACTTTAATAACATAAATGTTATTTCATTATGTGCATAGAATCCCATTAGATGTTTAAAGAGAGCTATGCCTGGATACTCCGACTCTAGGAACTCACACTGTACAGGGGATCACAGATACACACACTCTAACATAAGGTGCAGTGGGTCTGCAATAACAGCAGTACAAATAATGACTAAATATGGGGATACCAAAGTGGAAAATGAGTTTAAATCCGTTGGAGGGTGGGATTACAATGTAGACTGCGTAAGTGCCATACCGGTAATAAAACTGGGCATGGGTTAAGGGAAGGTAATAAAAGCATTAGAAACAATTTTGAGAATTCAGATTTTCCTGTTCATGTAGAAGAGCCATCAAACACAAGATAAGCAGAGTGCAAGTGAGGAGATTGTGCATTTAAGGCTAATTTTGAAGTGTTCATTAGTGTGCATTGTGTGATACACAGTGTGCTAAATGTTAGGAAAGACACAACGTTTTAACTAATAAGTTATTGTTTTATCTAATAAAACATATCATAAAGAAGCTTTAAAATTTCCTGATAATAGAATGATTTGTATTCCTTTGGACATATACCCAGTAATGTGATTGCTGAGTAAAATGGTATTTCTGGTTCTATGTCATTGAGGAATTGCCCCACTGTCTTCCACAATGGTTGAACTAATTTATATTCCCACCAACAGTATAAAAGTGTTCCTATTTCTCCACAGCCTTGCCAGCATCACCATTCTGACTGGTGTGAAGTGGTATCTTGCGGTTTAGATTTTCTTTTCTCTAATAACCAGCGATATTGAGATTTTTTTCATATGTTTGTTGGCTGCATGAATGTCTTCTTCTGAGAACTATCTGTTCATGTCCTTTGCCTACTTTTTGATGGGGTTGTTTGTTTTTTTCTTGCAAATTTGTTTAAGATATGCATACATATGTTCATTGCAGCACTATTCACCATAGCAAATACATGGAATCAACTCAAATACCCATCAATGATAGACTAGATAAAGAAAATGTGGTACATATACATCATGGAATATTATGCACCCATAAAAAGGAATGATATCATGTCCTTTGAAGGGACATGGATGGAACTGGAAGCCATTATCCTCAGCAAACTAACACAGAAACAGAAAACCAAATACTACATGTTGTCACTTATAAGTGGGAGCTGAACAATGAGAACACACGGACACAGGGAGGGAAACAACACACACTGGGGTCTGTTTGGGAGTTGTGGGGAGGGAGAGCATCAGGATAAATAGCTAATGCATGCTGGGCTTAATACCTAGGTGATGGATTGATAAGTGTAGCAAACCACCATAGCAAATGCTTACCTATGTAACAAACCTTCATGTCCTGCACATGTATCACAGAACTTAAAATAAAATATAATTTTTAAATTCCTGATTAAGAAAAAACTTATAACTAAGACAAAAGGCATCAGGATCCTAAGAGAATCACAGAAATAGTAGTACGGCAATATCATCTTTGGCAAAATTTATGTTCCCTGAAATTAAGGTCTGATCTGTCTTGTCCTCCAGTAAATTCTGTTTTCTTAAATACATGGCCCATGCTTGTTTAATGAAAGCTGAGATATACTCAGAATGATTTAGGGGGATGAGAAAATGGCTTTTTGGAGGAGGTGACATTTAAAGTGAACTTTGACAAAGTATAAGGTCTTGCTTTGATGACCAGTATCCATTTTCTTTTTTGACAATTATACTCAGTTTCTTTGAAAAGAAATGTCTTTTCTATTGTGGGCTATCTTGAGGAAGCTGTCAATCAATATACTCTTTTTTTGCCCTGAGTCTCTTTCCCAGTATCTAACCCTGACATCAAAGAATACGAGGAAGCAAAACACACGTGCAGCTTATTTATTCCTGAGGAAGGGCCTATGTGAGTCTGTAGACTAAGTTCCTTACAGGGATGCTGTTTGACATGTCCTGTCTGAGTCAGGCTGTGTAGCTGTTTCTTTGATTTTGTGACCTACCCATCATCCTTACACATTGACGTTTTTGCTTCAATCAGGCAAGTAGAATTGTTTTAGTTTATTATTAATAGTAGTCAAACAACACAAATTGGTGCAATAGTTAACTTACCAAAAAGTTTTTCTTTTTTATATTTACATAACTATTATATTTCATGGAAAATGTCACAGTTTGCTGAGCATTAGAACATAGAGGGGGGAAACAAACTCACAAATATAGTTCCCCTGCCAACCAAATTGTAGACAGCTCAGGTCCAGGTAGTCTTCATACAAATTTGCCAAGGAATGCTAGACAATTCACTGAGCCTTTCAACAAGTTAGTTTATAAGAGTTACCATCCTTCACTTATCTAATACTATATCAATCACCTGATCATTACCTTGATTCTAGCTATATTCTTTATATTGTGAAGTTTTCATTGATTTTGATAGTGTTCTTGGTGTGCTATTATGGAATACAGTCATGTGAAGCCTGGCTTCACATGTGCAAATCTATGCTCTGTCGAGAAAGGAGGAGGGGTCATGAGGAATTCCTTTACTGACCAAGTGTCCTCACTGATGAATAGAGAAAGAAGATACCTGTGTGTGTTGGTGGGGGACGGGGAGTCCCTTTATTTATTTATTTTCTTTAATGCTTCTCGTCTTTCTAGTATGCTTTAAAATAAAATACTGAAAATCTTCAAAGGAATAAAGGCATGCAGGTTAGGTGAACAAATAAAGAAAGTGTTCGTTTATAATGGTAGTGTATCAACGATTTCAGCGGTGAAAAGACTACTGTAGAAGGGATTGGGGAAACAGTTTCCACATAAACATTCCTTTGGTCTTCATTTATTCCATCTGGAAAATAAAAACTAATAACCATATGATTTTAATCAAAAGACTATCCGGGTCAGGGTAGGGAATTTCCAAGTGCCCTTCAGCTGATTTTTGTGAGTTAGCAACGTAACTGGGATGTAAGTGTAGGCTTAGAGGGCGACACTCCATCAGCCTTTGCTTCTCTTTTACTTCATAAAGAAAGACTCCTCCAAAAGACTCCTAGATTTGATAACCAAATTTAGTGAATTCTCAGTTTACAAAATCATTGTACACAAATCATTAGCACTGCTATGCACCAACAACAACCAAGCTAAGAATCAATTAAGAACTCAACCCCTTTCACAACAGCTGCAAAAATAAAAAAATAAAAATGAAAAATAAAACGCCTGGTAATATAGTTAACCAAGGAGGTGAAAGATCTATACAAGGAGAACTACAAAATATTGCTGAACAAAATCGTAGATGAAACAAAAAAATGGAATAACATCCCCATGCTCATGGGTTGGAAGAATGAATATCATGAAAATGACCATCCTGACCAAAACAATCTACAAATTGAATGCAATTCCTATCGAAATACCAATATCATTTTTACAATATTTTTTAAAAATGTAAAATTCATATGGAACCAAAATAAGAGCCCCCCAAAAAGCAATTCTATGCAATAAGAACAAATCTGGAGCCATCACATTACTGGACTTGAAACTGTACTACAAGGCTATACTTTCCAAAACAGCATGGTACCGGTACACAGTAGACACATACAGCAATGGAACAATATAGAGAACCCAGGAATAAAACCAAATACTTAAAACAAACTTAATTTTGACAAAGCATACAAAATCTTAAATTGGGGAAAGTACACACTGTTTAATGAAAGGTGCTGGGAAAACTGGCTAGCCACATGTAGAAGAAAGAAACTGGATCCCTATCTCTCAATTTATACATACATCAATTAAAGATGGATCAAAGACTGAAATCGAAGACCTGAAATTATGAATTTCTAGAAGTTAACCTAGAAAAAACTCTTCTGGACATAGGCCTAGGCAAAGAATTGATGAATAAGACCTCAAAAGCAAACACAACCTAAACAAAATAAATTAATGGGACCACATTAAACTAAAAAACTTCTGCACGGCAAAGAAATAATTATCAGAGCAACTAGACAATCTCCAGAATAGGAGAAAATATTTGCAAACTGTGCATCAGACAAAATATTAATATCTAGAATCTACAAATAACTCAAATCAGCAAGAAAAAAAATCCCATCAAAAGTGTGCAAATGACATGAACAGACATTCTCAAAAGAAGAAATGCAAATGGCTAACAAACATATGTGTCATCAGGAAAATGCAAATTAAGACAACAATGAGATACCATCTCACTCCTGCAGAAATGCAATCAAAACAATAGCCATTGCTGTGAATATGGTGAAAAGGCAATGCTTACACATTGCTGGTGGGAATGTAAATTAGTACAACCTAGATGGGAAACAGTGTAGAGATTTAGTAAAGAAATAAAAGTGGATCTACTATTCAATCCCTCAATCCCACTACTGGGCGTCTACCCAAATAAAAAGAAGTCATTATATTAAAAAGATATCTACAGGTGTATGTTTATTGCAGCACAATTCACAATTGCAAATATGGAACCATCCTAAGTGCCCATCCACCAATGAGTAGATAAAGAAAATGTGGTATAGGCTGGGCGCGGTGGCTCACGCCTGTAATCTCAACACTTTGGGAGGCTGAGGCGGGTGGATCACGAGGTTAGGAGTTCAAGACCAGCCTGGGCAAGATGGTGAAACCCTGTCTCTACTAAAAATACAAAAATTAGCCAGGTGAGGTGGCAGGTGCCTGGAACCCCAGCTACTCGGGAGGCTGAGACAGGAGAATCACTTGAGCTTGGGAGACAGAGGTTGCAGTGAACTGAAATTGTGCCAGTACACTCCAGCCTGGGTGACAGAGTGAGACTCTGTCTCAAAAAAAAAAAAAGAGAAGAAAATGTGGTATCGATACACCATGGAATACTAATCAGCCATAAAAATAATGTCTTTTGCAACAACTTGGATGGAGCTGGAGGCCATTATTCTCAGTGAAGTAACTCAGGAATGGAAAATTAAATACTGTATGTTGTCACTTATAACTGGGAACTCTGGGTATGCAAAATCGTGTAGAGTGATATAATGGACTTTGGAGACTGAGAAGAGGGAGGTTTGGTGAGGGACAAAAAATTACATATTGGATACAATGTACAGTATTCCAGTGACTGGTGTGTTAAAATCTCAGACTTCACTACTATACAATTCATGCATGTAACCAAAAAACACTTGTATCCCAAAAGCTATTGAAATAAAAAAATTAAAATAAATAACATATCAAATAAATAAAAACCCAACAACAAATGCAAATGATACTTATAAGTATACCTCTATATTTAAATTGATTATGAGACCATCAAAAATTATTGTTTGTAGTCAATAAAAATGTGTATTTTCTCATTAACACTTTTTTAGTTCCTTTGAGAAGCTAATGGTCATTATATAGAAAATCATTTAGTTAATTTCCCATTATCAAGTACAGGATATAAGTCTTCTATAGTCACAGAGGGGTAACCCTGGATTTAAACACTCTAAAGGATGGGCACCCTTGGACACAATATTTACTATCAAAATAAAATTTGACATATAGTCCCAAGTTCTTCCACTTCGGCCAAAGCCCAAATATTCTTGTCATAATATCCTCAAATAAAAAGTTATACCATTTATGAAGTAACAACCAGAGAAAAACATAATCATTTTTCTTCTTTCCTGGAATATAAATAAGAGTAAAGCATTTCACATATATCCCAGTCTGTACATAAAATATCCTGTTTACTATAGCTGAGATTCAATATTAATGAAAATAACATTTTATAGAGGTAAGTTAATTTCTGTCCTGGTCACTTATTAGCTAAAAAATCTCAAGCAAATGGCTTAACTTCTGTCATCTTCAGATTTCTCATTTGTAAACTAGGAAAAATAACAACTGCATCATAGGTTTGTGGTATGGCTTAAATAAGATAATGTGGGTTACTATATGTGGGTAAATAATACTGATAATGGGGGTAAATAATACTGTGGGTTACTATGTGTTTTAGTCAGGGTTCTCTAGAGGGACAGAAGTAATAGAATAGATAGATGATAGATGATAGATAGATAGATAGATAGATAGATAGATAGATAGATAGATAGATGATAGATTAGATAGATAGATAGATAGATAGATAGATAGATAGATAGATAGATAGATAGAGGAGTTTATTAGAGAATATTAACTCACATGATCACAAGGTTCCACTTTAGATTGTCTGCAAGCTGAGGAGAAAGGAAGCCAGTCCAAGTCCCAAAGCTGAAGAACTTGGAGTCCGATGTTCCAGGGCAGGAAGCATCCAACCCGGGAGAAAGATGTAAGCTGGGAGCCTAGGCCAGTCTAGCCTTTTCACATTTTTTTCTGCCTGCTTAATCTCCTGGCTATGCTGGCAGCTGATGAGATGGTGCCTACCCAGATTAAGGGTGGGTCTGCCTTTCCCAGTCCACTGACTCAAATGTTAATCTCCTTTGGCAACACACTCACAGACACACCCAGGAACAATACTTTGCATATCAATACTTTTCAATCAAGTTGACACTCACTATTAACCATCACACTATCTAAATGTCTATTGTTATTATTATGAATTCCAGGATGTAGAAACTGTTACTAAGAGTGAGGAACATCTCTTAACAATTGACCAGAATAATCAATGACAATTTGAGAATATTGCATAATTGATATTAAAAGTATAACATTTTCATGGAGTATATATAAAAACTGTGAATAGATTCAAATGAAATCATTATGAACATGTTCATATTATACTGTAAAATGCAATCATATGGCAGGAATCTACGAGTGTAAGTGCTCAAAAATAAAGCCATCAGCATATACACTCTCTAGCGAAGGCACATTTAACATTACGCAAACAAATAATATATGTCTAAGTAGGATTTGAGACTTGCAACTTGGCAGGGAATCAAGGCCTTTCCCCCTGTGATAAATACTAACTTAAAAATTATTGTTTATTTTTATAAAACAAAATGTACTCCTAATTTATGAACTTATAAAATATAACTTGTAAATTATACCTTACCATTAGGATTACAAAAAGAGAAAGTAGAGTACAGTGATCAGTTTAAACAGCAAAGTTGTATTTCCAGATCTAATGTTTTCAAATTTAATGAATATTTTTGTGACTATTAAATCTTAGGAAAAGTAAATTATTTTGACGCCAGTTTGAGGGATGTTAGAGGCTAGACTCAAACAATATATGATACCATATTATTTAAACACTTTGTAATGCAGAATACAATTGGATGTATATAAATGAGTCACTAAGGCTCTATTTCAGCATAAACATATCAAATGATTCTTGCAAGATGTGCTCATATGACAAAGAGCTATATAACCATATTTTATTTGGGGAGTAAAAGCATTGTGTCTCCTCAACTAGAGAATTATGCCACATAAAATAATTACCATTTAGATCACTTTTTGGAAGAAATGTTGAAAATGATCATGAAAATTAAGTGTGAAGCCGCTTCTGAAATTTTTAAGGATAATTTCTAAAGTAAGAAATGTCAGAAAAATCGAAATCAGGTATAAAATTATCCAGGGTACAAGTCAATAATTTCTCATTTTCTCAGATCATTGTTTTAAATTAAAATTTATTTTTATTTTTTGTAGAGATGGGATCTCACTAAGTTGCCCAGGTCCGAATCCTGTTCTTCAGCAATTCTACAACCTCCAACCTTAGCTCCCCAGGGTATTAGAATTGCAGGCATGAACTATCACATCTGACCAGACCTTTTCTTTTTTTCTTTTTTTTTTTTTCAGAATTGTTTCTACTACTAGTAAAACTGTGACTTAAATAATTAAAACAGGACAGAATTTGTTATCCTTGCCACTCAGCTCATAATATAATTCCTCCTAAAATGCTATTATATTACTAAAAGTCTATATATACCAGATTATGATTTCATATTCATGAATTAAGTTCAATGGTATACTTTGTTACATAAATGAATCACATATAAAATCATTCATATGTGATAACAAAAATCAGAAAACAAATATATATATATGAAAATTAAAATGGAATGTTTAAAAGTAGTATACTTGATTTTTACAACTGTCGTATGGTAAAATTTGAAAATGCTACAGTTTACCATTGTCATATAGTGACACATTTCAAAGTATAAGTATAAAAATTAGATGGATAATTAGACGCAGCTAACTGTGCAGTGTTATCTGATACCTATTGGTACTAAAAAGAATAAAGAGTGAAAATTACCTTGCACGAAGTGTTTCACGTGACAGTCACTTGATAAATGTCAAGTCTTTTCTACTCTCCTGAGAATTAGCAGATTAGCAGAGCTAAGCAATTTAGAACACGTTTGTCAATTCATTTCTATAACCCTCTATTTATCCACAAGGTTGATATGCCTGAGATCTCAGTCTGTCTCTCTCTCTCTCTCTCTCTCTCTCTCTCTGATTCTAAGTATTTGGAAAATCCTATAAAATTTTAATTTTTATTATTAATTGGAAAGGCTTACTTCTTCAGCCAGCCAAAACAAATATTTATTGAGCACCAATTATTTATCAGTATGGGGATAAATTTTAGTTGTAGAAGCATGGTTTGAAATTCCCCATAGGAACTTAGACTAAAGGTCAACGAAACTTAGATAGAAATAATCTCAATACAATGTGATAAGGGCTAAGAGATGGATTGTGTCAGGTGTCTACCTTTTATTTCAGTATATTTATACTGAATACACATTACAAATGTTTCAAAGAATACGTCTGGATTACATTGCACATAATATGAATGATATTGCATATGATTTGTGTTAAGTATAATATCATATAAAGGCCATAAATATCCAAAGTATTTTACTGAGTAAACTAGCTCTGACAGCTCCATAAAGAAATAAGTGATTCTAACATTATGTGGCACAAAAGAGTTGAATTAGTATAGCAAAAATATACAATTTTGACAATTCATGCAATACATTGATTTTATTAGTAAATTACATTATATATATTTTAGTACCTCATATCTAAATTTGTGTGTATGTATATATACATGTATATGTATTTCCCTTTTGGAAAATATGCAAAATGTTGAGACTTGTAAATTATAAATTACGAGTATTTATATTTTCCACAACTCTGTCTGTAAATGAATCCATAATCAAATGTAGTATACATACTTTGTGTTTGAATGACATTAACATTAAGCATTTAGTAAGTTGAACTTCTTAGAAAACTGACTAGGTAAATATTAAAATACAAATATTAATTTACTTCAAACATTGAAGCCACACAGTTTTAAAATACAGATAGGGCAAATGGCATTTCTCCTAATATATAGAAAAAGAGTGATATATTTGCTTAGGGCTTCTAGATTTTGTAAAAACAAAAGACACTTTACAAGGTTTTCTTGAGTCAAGTATTAAATATAACAAATGCAAAGCCAAAAACACAGTTGGAATTTTGTCTAGTCGATGGCAGTTAGCTATAATTTCACCATTTCATCCCAAAGGGAAAGTTTTAAGAAGAGAGTATTTCTCATTTGCTTTTAAAACTTAACTGTTCTATCAAGAAAGGCCAGCCAGGCCTGGAGTGGTGGCTCAAGGCTTTAATCCTAGCACTTTGGGAGGCCAAAGCAAGTGGATTACTTGAGGCCAGGAGTTTGAAACCAGTCTGGCCAAGATGGTGAAACCTCTTCTTTACTGAAAAAATTAGCCAAGTATGGTGGCACATGCCTGTATTCCCAGTTACCTAGGAGGCTGAGGTATGAGAATCTCTTGAACCCCGGGGATGGAGGTTTCAGTGAGCCCGGATCCCGCCACTGCACTCCAGCCTGGGTTTCAGAGAAAGACTCTGCTTAAAAAGAAAGAATAATTAATTAAGTAATTTTAAAAAGGCTAGCCGATTGTCACCTGAAAGAGTATCTGTTTAGTAGAATACAGTTAAATATGCTGTGTGTGTGCATGTGCGTGTGTGTATGTGTGTGTGTGTGTGTGTGTATGAGGCCCATCTTTCTCTCTGTGTTCATTCTTTTCACAAAATTAAGCTAAGTAGCCATCAGTTTTGGTTTAAGATCTATATTATGGTGATCACACAAATCAAATCTTGGCTGCTGATCTGACTCCTATGCTACTCTGTGTTTCTTATTGGACTCTGTGACCTTTGGGAACTTGCTTGATTTCTCTGCCATTTTTATCCCTATCTCAAATGAGTATTTTGAAAGTTTAATGTCATTGTTAATGTGAAGAACTCAGCCAGTAACTGGCATGCAGTTGATGCATAGTAAAAGTTGGGGGTAAAAGGAATACAGTGACTTTACACCATAGAAACGTGGTTGATTACAACTGGAAGGAATATCAGCTTCTCATTTCCAATATCAGGTAGAAAAACATTCCAAGTAGGCAACAAGGCTTGCATAAAAGCAGAAGTGAGAACTCAAAGTAAGGCTACAAGCTCTCAGTATATTGATTATTTTGAGTGATGTGTACACTATTTTACTTCCATCCACTGATATTGAACCCTAACATGAGAATAAAAGTAGGATTTTTAATGTTTTTGAATGGCAGTGTTTGCCTTGTATTTTCAGCTGGGGGAAAAAAAAAAAAGAAACGTATTTAAACCAGAAATTTTAGCAACAGCACTGACATTCTGACTTTCATGAAGAAAATTCTTTGAAAGTTACTGGTAATGTTCCAAAGCCAGATCATCTTCACCCCACTCCTATGAAAAAGCTTTCATGGTTGAGAGTAACGCTCCTGGAATTTCTTAGATTAAACCTAAGAAATTTGAGCTCACAGATCTGCCACACAAAAAAACACATATTTCTCAAAGAGAAAATTCTCAGGGTCCTCAAGTGAGAGAAAAGATAACTGACTTATTTTTCAGCATTTTTAGAAAGAAAGACAGATGACTAAATAATAAATATATAAATAAGGTTATATATATTAAGATATGATATGACTGTTTAAAGTTTTCAGCAAATAATTTTGTAACTTAGCATTATACATAAATACTCTACCTTTAGATCACGTTATGTCTAACTGCTCATACTTGTTTTTCAAATCAGAACGTTCAAGTCCCTGAAACTGTGTTACAGAGAACGGTCAGATAGAACAGCTCATTTAATTTGTATTCCAAAATCTAGGATTACCATCTACCCTGCAGTAATGCTCACATCCTTTTAGAAGTATCCAGAATTTTGAACATAAAAACTCACAGAGATGTCATTCTTAATTTTAAATGAAAAAAAAAAAAGTGATAAAAGTTTACATCCTGGTTACTTAAGTTTAATAATTCAGACTAAAATGCCAAATTTACAGAAAATCAAGAAATCTCAGATTTTTTAAGGATGCGACTGCAATGCATGCAAATTGAGAACACTTTTATTACTAAAATAGTAAGCTAGACGTAAATACAGAAAAAAATTGTTTTACTGTTTGGCAATGAATCCTGTTACTTTTATATAATTTATATTCTTATGATATGAGAAAAAATAAGAGTTGAGATGTCTGCCAAATTATTGATGAGATATTGTAATTTTTATTATTTTCTTTGGTGAGTGAGCCATTCATTAAAGTATTATAAAAAGTGTTTTTTTGTTAACAAATATAATTGTACTCTATAAATTATAGATATCTATTAACTTTAACCCCTCTCAAAATAAAAAGAGAGTTATGTACATGATAAACAGCTGTAATACCAAAGGGGTAAACTTCAGGGTGATGTTAATTCTGTAAGAAATTATCAACTTCTTGGTAAATTTTGTTTTGTTTTGTTTTGAGACGGAGTCTCACTCTGTCTCCCAGGCTGGAGTGCAGTGGTGTGATCTCGGCTCACTGCAACCTCCGCCTCCCAGGTTCAAGTGATTCTGCTGCCTCAGCCTCCCGAATAGCTGGGACTACAGGTGCCTGCCACCATGCCCGGCTAATTTTTTGTATTTTTAGTAGAGACAAGGTTTCACCATGTTGGCCAGTATGGTCTGGATATCTTGACCTCATGATCCACCCTCCTCGGCCTCCCAAAATTCTGGGATTACAGGCGTGAGACAGAGCACCTGGCTACTTGTTGGTAAATTTTATGTCTTCATATTATTGAGGGCGTTGTAATTTAGTAAAATCTTAAAAAAAGAACAAATTACTGGATTTTCTCCTTCTGATTTTTATATAAAAGAGACACATGCCAAAGCAACATTGTATTACTATGTTTTATTGTAAAGTTTTGTAATATTAATACATTTTTTCAATGTAATGCTTTATAATTTTTATTGTATAATCTAAGAGCCATTAGATAATTTCAAATATTTTGAAACTATAACAATAAAGATTATTCAGTTGTTCATAGCGTGGCTAAGTTCAAAACCAAGGAAATGTGAATGCAGTTACTCATAAAATATAATTAATTAGCCAAAACAATATATGTTCATTCCCTCTCTGTGAGACCATTGTGTCTCTATTTTTTAATATAATCAATAAGTTATGATTAAATATAAATCACCACATGCTTGTGTAATAAACCCACTATGGCAACTAAAAAAATTATGTGATTACATTTGTTCTTATTTTCCCTGTTGCCCAGGCTGGAGTCCAGTGGCACAATCTCGGCTCACTGCAACATCTGCCTCCTGGGTTCAAGTGATTCTCAGGCCTCAGCCTCCCAAGTAGCTGGAGCTACAGGCACACACCACTACACCTGGCTAATTTTTTTGTATTGTTAGTAGAGACGGGGTTTTGCCATATTGGCCACGCTGGTCTCAAACTCCCGACCTCAAGCGATCCTCCACCCACCTCAGCCTCCCAAAGTTCTCGGATTACAGGAGTGAGCCACCATGCCCGGCCTTATTTTCCCTTTTTAGAGCAAGGATAAGAATGGCTTTCACAATAAAATTTTATTTTGTCAACTAAACTAATATTATTAAATTATGTTTGTTGAATATTTAATCATCATTTTTGCTTCTAAAAGTGTTTTTTTGTGGATTGATTAAGCCTAAATTTCACAGAATGCAATTGTCTTAAATCAACATAATATTCTAACCAGAAAATACTCTGTATTTTCTACTTTATATTCTGTATATTTTAACTGATTCTATTGATATAAAGACAGCCACGAATGAAGAGGACGAATTTAAAAGCAATATTAAAGTATGAATAAAATATAATAACGAAGTATTTATTAACTAAGACCCATCAAAAGGTTATGGTGATATCGAACTTCTGACACAGAGACCTTGGAAATATAAGGAATGTTCCTTAGCTGCCCTCACTTGTCATCTCTTTCTATTACAACGCACACTAACACTTTTTCCTATTCCTACCGTTACATGTTAATTAATAGAGCTATATTTGATTTCACAATTTAATGATGTATATTTTATCATAAAGAAGCTTGATTTTAATCCAATTGGTAAGGTTAGATACTGGGATTTTCTAAGGAAAATGTCATCTTGGAAGGTTGTGAACTTAATTTGGAATCACCTGCTGAGTTCTCAGGGGTCTACTCGATAATTCAGAAACCATTTATCTGATTGTTACGAATAGAAGAAAAAGAAGAGGGAACTTCATTACAAGGTCTCTTGCTGACTCATCTCCCTTAGCTGATACATCTAAAGTGAGCCTTGGGGGAAAATATTTGAAAGAAATGTTAGAATTTATGGAAACATAGTAAAACATAAGGCTAGCAGAATGTCTTTTTTGAGTCTACCCTAGAAGCTCTGAGGTTAAAAAAAACAAATAAAGATATCCATTATATTTTGGTAAGGAAAATTATATCCTCGTGGATATATCTTAAGAAATTCGTTAAACCAAGTGTATTTATCCAAGATCCAGGGTATCTTGCTTTCCTCTAACTTAAGCTCATTACACTAATTTTAGCTGTGTTTCAATCTCATAGGAATTCTCAAGATACATAGAACTCAACTACTCTAAAAGATCAGGATAGAATGAAAATCAATGTCTTTATAAGGCAAAAGGATGGCTCAATCATTGGCAAGGACTTAACATGTGCTTTTTATATTATGGCTTCCTCCATTTCTCACGTGTCACTCCAAAAATTTTATGAGAATATTACTTATACTATCAAAACATATCCTCAGTCAAGATATAAATTTTCACAGGATAGGCACATATTTCAAAGTTCTCCTTATTGATCCTTAAGCATGTCTCCATATGCTTAGCAAATCTAGCCCTTTGCTAGGGAGAATAATGTATCACCCGCTGGAAACTTCTTTTTCCTTATTCAATGTGTATTTGGTCTGCCTCTCTCTCCCACTGTGCATACAGATTATTCTGTTGCTAATGCTTGACATGCTGTCAGAATAGTTGAAATAAGACATGATACATGAGAAAGAGAAGAAGACATAACTGGAAGGAGAGCATCCAAGACATCTCAGAAAATAAACAGGAACCAAATCCTTCCCATGGTCTTGGAATCACCTGCTGTGAATGTCTGTTTAAACTATTGTGGACTTGTTTTGTCTACATAAATGTACTGCAAATGCAAAGTTTACTGGAAATGTGATTCTGAACCTTGCTTTATTTAATTTTTTTTGTTTATTACACTTCAAAACTTTTAATAGACAATTGAAGCCAATTTACTCAGTTTCAGAAATCTGTTGTAGTTTTTGAAGCAATCTTCATATCTTGGGATTGCAGTTCAAAACTAAGTAAGAAACAATGCAAAATTATTTTTTAAATTTACCAATCATGTATGAATTGGGTTGATTTCAGAAATCACTCATTAGGTGGTTTTGAATTAAGCACAGCAGTACAAACAAACATTAATAGACAATTTTCTGATTTGCAGAAACTCACAATTCACTAAAGAGTTAAAACAAACAAAATATAACTATAATAAATAGCATATGATTTGACAGTCAGCTACGTATCATTTCCCTCTCCTCTGGCAAATAGCTGGGTCATTCAGCCATGCAACTAAACTAGTACCTAGTGGATCACTGGAAAACTTTCCCAGTCTAAATTCAGTTACATTTAGTAGCTCTTCATGTTCAAAAATTATATCCCTGATCCGGCATTAGTACCAGACATTCAGACATATTATTTCATTAATAATGTCTCACTTAGACTGTTTTCTACCCAGCATATTTACTTTCAGTTGGCCAAACTAACATGAGAATTGAAATCTGTTTTATGAAAAGGAACTCTTGACCAGTCAACATTCAATATATTATAACTTGTATTTACCATTGAATTATTTAATGTAAGTTATTAAGAACATATTATATTTTGAAAACTCCTTGTAATGAGTTACAGAAGAAATATGTGTACTCAAAAGTAATGTAGGCAAGAAGCACGACAATATTTTTGGATTTAGCATTTATTTCTTTTCCGGGTCAACCTGCGTATACCTAAAATTTTGAGTAAGTGACAGCTAAACACTTAAATAAATTTAATATTTTTAATTTGTCATATTATACTAATAAAATGAAGCAGGTAAGAGTCTTCTATCTGAGGACTTTCAAAAGTATTATTTTTATTTTCTTTTTTAGAGCAAGACAGGGTTTCACTCTGTCATCCAGGCTGGAGTACAGTGGCAGAGTCACAACTCACTGCAGTCTTAGACTCCAGGAAAAAAGTGATTCCCCCATCTTAGACTCTCTAGTAGGCTAGAATTATAGGTATGTGCCACCACAACAGGCTAACTTTTCAATTTTTTGTAGAGATGGAGTCTCTCCATGTTGCCCAGGTTGGTCTCAAACTCCTGGCCTCAAGCGATTCTCCCGCCTTGGCCTCCCAAAATGCTGAAATTACAGGTGTGAGCCACCATGCTTAGGCATATTTTTATTTTTAATATACACAAACAATATTTTTAAGCTTCCTCGTTGTGTAAGCTAGTTCCTCTCCTTTGCCTCCTAGACTAGTTCACTCAGTCTTAATTATTAGTATATTGATTCTGCTTTCAAAACAAAACTCACATACAATCCTTCCCTTCCATGTTTGTTCTAAACGAGAGCCTTCTCAACTCAGGATGAGACCTCGGTAGTAGTTTCCTAAAGCACTTGTCCATCTATGGTCCCTACAGCAGTGATCTCTGATGCAAACACCTTTCTGTTCCAGGCTGACAATGGGGAGGAGGCCAGCTTCAGTCACAACAATGTGGAGATAAGGAGAGCCATGGAAAGCAGAACCGACGCAACTTCTGCCAACTATTGCCATGTGAAATCTATTCTACCAGATCGTTGCAATTTCAGGAGATTGTAAATCTTCTGTTTGTTATGGACTGCTGATGTTAGCATTTGGTTTTGTTTTTTAATCACTCTACGGACTGGGTCATATCTGGAAATGATAGCTACCAGTTTAATCTTGCCCCTCCCCCGCCCCCTGCTTCAGATGAACATTTTCCAAACACCCCTTTTCTCTGAGTCAGATAGGAAAGGATTCCTAATTGAAATTTTCAACAGCTTCAAACCCAGCCCTGTTATTTCAGTGTCCATGGCGCTCTGTAAACTGACCTGATGCTCTCTGTGCAAAACTTCCATTTCCAGCAGTTGATGTCATCTTCTCAATCCCAGGTGATCCCCTCATGCTCATTTTTCATCTGTGTTTGTTTTCCTATTCTCTTCATTTTTTTTTCTATAATAACCCTCACTCCTCCCCACCTCTCCATTTAGCAAATTCTTATCCTTGCTTTTAATATCAATCAAATGCTTGCTAATCCAAGCCTTCTTTCACCACATCTGACTCTTGTTTTCCTTCATTCTTGAAATTTCTTTCACTCTTATTTTCTGGAATATATTCACTGACATTTTATAGAACCGTTGAATTAGTAAATTTAGTTGGAATGTGGAGCCAGTGCAGTCTTTTTTTTTGCTTTATTTTGGCCTAGGCACAAGAATTGGTTTGTATAACACAACAAATTAGTGATACACGTAGGATTCAAATCCTGCTTATAATTGCTTCTTCTACATTTCTTGAATCATCAAGATCCAAAACTTCTCAAAGACAGAAACTATGCTTTGCATTTTCATATGCCTTTTATAAAAAATACAAAATACAAACTGGCCATATATATTTTTTTTAATTTTAAAAAGCTAAAGAATTCTTTAGACTTTTCCCCAAATGGAAGCATTGATATTCCATCACAGACAAAGAATAAAGCTGTGTTCTATAAAGCAGCCAAATATTGCGGATCTGTGAGCAGATTGCTTGTTGACTTCGCTGCTGATTTACTCTGCTTTCCCCACCTGGACTTCACCAAATCCACCTTGACATTGCCCTCCCTTCTCACATGCAGCGAATCCAGGTGTCATGTCTCTCTTGATTAAGCCCATAAATATTGATTATGCAGTTATTGGAATAACTGATGCTGATGTCAATGTCGTCCTAGGCTAAGACGGGATTGATTTATTTCCTATCACTTTACATAGCTAGAGTGGCTGTTTCATCTGGAAAGCTAAATCTCTAGACGTGGCTCACTATAGTTTAGTTCATGCAAGTTATAACTGTCCATCTTGTGTTCAAATATAACTTTTGTGATAAATGCAATACATATACAATTATAAGACACTCAAATGAGACCACAATAATACGCTTTTGGGAACTTGTTTATTTGTCACTCATTCAGTCTTTGTTTCTCAGTACAAACAAGATAAGTGAATTAATCCAGACTGTTTAAATACCTTCTGCCTGAGCAATATATAAATACAATACCTTACTGTGTGATATTCAGTGTATTCTTTCTTTACACATGTGCACGCACACATTGTATACAATATTAGTGCATAAATGATTAAAAACATGTTAATCTGCTTCCCTCCCTGTTTGCTTTCAGTATTTTACAAAACATAATACAACTTCACTACCAATGCCCTCCATGTGGAAATAGGCTCATTTTCTTACCTAAATAAAATAAGGGTTGGACACAGCGGCTCACACCTGTAATCCCAGCACTTTGGGAGGCTGGATTACGAGGTCAGGAGTTCGAGACCAGCCTGACCAACATGGTGAAACCCCGTCTCTACTAAAAATACAAAAAAAGTAGCTGAGTGTGGTGGCACACATATGTAATCCCAGCTACTCAGGAGGCTGAGGCAGGAGAATTGTTTGAACCCGGGAGGTGGAGGTTGCAGTGAGCCAAGATTACACCGCTGCACTCCAGCCTGGGCGACAGAGCAAGACTCCATCTCAAAAAAAAACAAAACAAAAACAACAACAAAACAAACAAACAAACAAACAAACAAAAAACAAGGGGGAATTATAGCTAGAGTGACTTAGATTAGATAACAAAAGAGACTTCCTGGATGACTACACTAATCGTCTGAAAGATCACTAAATAGTAGCTTTCACACTCTTGATGGGAATTAGTGAGAAAGACACAATTAACTTAAGAAATTCCATTCTCCGTGATTATTTATGCAAAATCACATACCTTAGTATTTCCGTGATGGGGCCAGATACATGTTAAAGGCAACTTGCCATTAAATAATTGGACAAAATATAGATTTTTTTTAAAAAAAGCAGAAAGTTAAAATGAAAAGAAAACAAAATACAAAAGCAAGGCCTTGTGGCCTTAAAGAGAGCTTTAAGAGTGCCTTTAGATCCTATTGTTATAAAAAGTGAAAAGGAACAGATTCTGTTTCTCTGGCTCACACACCTTTTATTCTTACCCATTTTCCCATCAGGATGTAAAATATGAACATTATACTGTTCTCAACTTGAAACTATATCAGGGAAAATGGAGACTTGTATGAAGCCTCCCACTCCTTTTGTTAATCTGACAAGTGCCACATGTTGCAGCTAATATGCTATTCTGTTCTTATCTCCCCAAATTCACATGTCTGAGAAAACCAGCACACAGTAGAAAAACAACCTGAATTCTGGCCACATCTCAAGAGTTAAGATAGGCATTAGTTCCTGCCTTAGAATTTCCTGACCTGGGAGTAAAAATTCCTCACTTAAGCCATGCTGTCATTTAGATGAGTTCCATTGTAATGGCATATCTATAAACCAACATTTCTGAATAGGTCCTTGTTTCATTTGGTGATTTCCTGAGGAAGTTTTATCAGTGCTCTGATGTACAGTAGCCTGATAAGCCTTTATTTAGCACCCATATATCACTCCTTAACCTTTTTAGGATACTATAGGCAGCCAGGCTTTCACCCATTTGGGTAATGATGGTGCATCCACCATCATTTGAAGCAGATTAACCAGATGGTACCTCTACACAGAAACTTAGATTTTAATCTTCATTAAGATTTCTCTACCAAAAATGTCACCCTCTGAACTATCTATTTATAAGTGAGAAGGTTCAGAATCTTGTAAACTTAGGAATACACATCAGATCATCTCTCTCTCTCTCTCTCTCTCTCTCAAGCACTCACACACAGAGCACACACACGAAATCAGCATCCGATAAAATTATAATAGTTTAAATTAATACATTTCTTAATAAGAGAGAATTACACCATTAGATATGAGAAGTAAAATCTCTAGGAAATGTTGAGTTTTAAAAAAATTTTCATTCCTTTATACTGACTTTTCCTCCTATCTAAACTATTTGTATTTCAACTGTGTATCAGTGAATAATGCTGAGAAGTGTTAAATCAAATTCTTCTGTGAATTGGCACATTATTAAAATCCATGTGAAAAACTCTTAGAGACACAAGTGATTACATAAAAATCATGGTATAAAATAAAAAAGATGTCAGGTGGACAATGAATACACTTTTGTGATTCAAAATTCAACTTGAGTCTCATACCACTTCATGGAGCCGTTGGAAGCACTTGGAACATTATCAGAATGATCGTAGATTGCATTAGGAGACAAATGTACTGGAATTTTGAGATTTCCTCAATCCTCAATTTTATTCACTTAAATTTGGAAATAGGCAGCACTCTTCTTAGAAGAAACTTTATTGGAACTTGGTCTTGAAGGGTAAGTGGCCAGTTTCTAAACTGTAAAGGTGGAGGGGTTTCTGGCCAGAAAATACAGCAAGATCAAAGTGCAAAGATACCAAAGAGAATGGTATATTCAGAGAACGGACAACGTTTCACTTATGAATGGCAGAACTACTGCTGTAAAACAAAAGTAATGTTAGATCCTAAAGCTACGCAAGGTAGTTTGGCCAGATTGTCATCCCTCTGTTGAATCCCGCCATAGAGATTTTGACTTTATTCTGTTAATTGCAGAGGGTTACACTTATTTTTAATTAGAAGATCTACTAAGAAAAAAATCAATATCACCTTGGAATTTGTGAAAAATGCAAATTCTTGAGCCCACCCCAGTCTTAATCAGCATGTCTAGGGCTAAAGCCCTGGATACATTTTGAAATAAGACCTCCAGGTGAATCTAATACTCAGTGTGTAGGGGTTTGTTTATTCAGAAAGCTAAAACCAAAGCAAAACAAGACCATTAAAGACCTTGTCATAAGCTTACTTGTGGAATTCCCATTATTTATTCTGAGTAAGTATAAAGGCATTTGTTTTCATGAAGGATCCATACTTGCAACATTAAATGTGTCTACTTAAATTAAAATTACTCTTTCCTTCAATGTAGATATTATTCCTAGGAGTTAATTATAATGTTTATGAGATTTTAGCGAGTTTGTCTGAAACAAACAAACAAAAAACTATGGAAACCGTGTGTGTGTGTGTTTGTGTGTGTGTGTGTGTGTGTGTGTATCTCCACATTTATTATTTAATTATTAGAAATAAGAGAATGATGCCTTTAACATCTTTGAAAATGAACATTTATATTCCTCCTAGTTGGTGGTGTCATCACCAAATAGTAGCAAAGTTTCAAAGCATAAAGTGACCATAGGAAAGATATTCATAGATCTGGTGTCAGGGTTTCTCAACAGAGGAGCTATCCACATTTTGTGTAGGTCAAGATCTAGTTTTTGTTTTGTGGATTGAAAAAATGTTAGCATACCTGGCCTTATTCATTAAATTCTAACAACATCTACTTATAAGTGTATGGTTTGGATAGGATGACTGCTGTTTGCAGCACAGACTTAGCACCCTGCTTATATCACGGCACTAAGTAGAGGCTCAGGAAACCTTAACTGAAATAACGAACTAATGTGCCATCTACATCTTGACTCAACAATTCATCTTATGGCAAAACCCCACATCTACAAAAAATACAAAAATTTGCCAGGAGTGGAAGCATGCACCTGTAGTCCCCAGCTACTTGGGACGATGGCTTGAGCCTGGGAAGTTAAGGCTGCAGTGACCCATGACTGTGCCACTGCACTCCAGCCTGGGCAACAGAGAGAGACCCTGTCTTAAATATGTATATAGTCTGTTGGGTTAAAATCAGATTACTGACAACTATGTGCCTAAGACATGATTACTTTTACTTTGATGACTTTGAATGAGTTATTTTTATGGTTCAAAACTAAACACAAATTAATCTTTAAAATTTAAAAGAAATAATCGAAACATAGAAGACAGGAAACAAAGATACATTTTAAAAGATACAAGATTTGATGAATTTTGTTTTTACTTATCTGGAAATGTGTCAAATATTAGATGGCGCAAATAAAATAAAAGTTTGAATAGAGAAATAGATATTTTAAACATAAAAAACGATCATTGGAGTCTCAGAATCAGATTGTTGTATGGTGAATTTCTCCAAAATGTTAAACGTTTACCTAATTTACATCTTATATAAGGTGCTCCTGCAAATGAGCAAAGATCAGAAACCTTCACTCTATTTTATCAGGTTGTTATAATGTTGATTTCAAGATCACTTAAGATACAGGCAAGAAAATAAAAACATAAGTTCAATATGTATATGAATCTCTATATAAAATGTTTTACTTTAAGCAGTAACTTAATAACATATATTTTTAAAAGGCTGTTTAGAAATACTGAAAAGTAATAATAATAATAGTAATTTAGCAGTAGTCTTAGTAGCAGTAGTCTGTTACAACAGCAAGAACAGATACATTGACCAATGGAATGAAATTAAAAATCCTCAGAGACAGATGTACATATATATGGAAACTAAATATGTAATGGAGTAAGGCCAGGTGACTTAGTAGAGGGTACAGAGAAACAGAAATCACTGTATGTGGAGAGAAATAAAAATGGACCCCTAACACTATATATACATTTGGAATTGAGCAGGGATTAAAGACTCAAATGTGAATGGTTCAACTATAAATTAAGGTCCTACACTGTTATTAATAATACAAATATTTATGTTTATGGTTATAATAATGAGTTTGGAATTATTTTGTCTCCAAAAACATAAAACATAAGGTAAAAATTATTAATGTCATTATGTTATAATTAAGAGTTTCTGCTCATTGAACCTTTGTCTACACCTTTGGCTGGTGGCTGCTCTGTCAGCCAGAATTGGAAAGTAGATGAGTTAGGGATCAGGCTGTGAGATTAAGGCCTAAAAATGGTAAAACCCACCTGCAAGTGTACTGAAAGTTCTATTGATTTTTGTATATTTTTTAGAGAGAAAGGAACTCAAAAATAGAAAACAGCTCAGCAGCTGATAACTAAAATAGCATGATAAGGTCCATTCTAACATTAAAATTTTGTGATTTTTAAGACAAGCACACATCTGTATAAGACATGTATGAGGATAAATGAGGGTAGCAGAAGGAGTTAGGATGTCAAAACAGTACAGAGATTTCTGCTTTTATAGAACATGTTTGGCTTCGGAATGAAAGTGATATAAAAGTGATCGAGGACTAAGCCATCACTTTCCCACTCCCTATCTGGGTGACCTGTGGCAGATTACTTTCTCCACGTAATTGTATCATCATCGGTGATCTGTGCATAGTTCTTTTCTGTCTTACATGGGTCCTCTAAATAACCTGCCTTCCAATATATACTCGGTGACAGCTCTGAAAGTCACAAATGCATTTCTATTTTTATATAATGAATGGTTCCTTTATGTTTATATTTCAACAGGGAATATTTGAAATATGGGAGATTAAAACTTGACGTCTCTTGAGAAGTTTATTTTAGCAACACCCATCATATTCTTGGTCTTTAGCTTTACTCAGTCTCGTACAAAACAAATAAATCAACCCTGAGAAGTTATAGATCTTGATCATAAGCATAACAGGAAATAGATTTGAGAATGAATTGTGTTGCAACAAATCTTCATGTATATGTTTACAAATCTGTGTGCTTATGTTTGAAAGTTTGTGTGTATTGTGTGTTTTTGTAGGTGTGAGCATATTAAAATCGCAGGCAACCTCTGCATATGTACATACTGTGAAGCTGAAAAAGAAAATTACATGAAAAATCCATCTTCTTAGAAAGTATATTTGTTCATAATTCACAACCACAGGAACAATTAGGCCCTGATTTTGATGTGTCAGAGGGTAAAACGATGTCAGATTTTGTGAGTTAGAGCTTTAGAATTAAGATTTCATGCACTGCAGGCGAAGCAATAAACACCACAGAGGAGATGTTTCTAATTTTGGTTTTTATATTAGTATCCCAGGCCTCATCAGCCTGTGGCAAAGAGAGATAATAAAAATAATGTGTACTGTTTAAGATTATACATTTTACAGTTCTCACATATTTATGTCACCCTAATTTTCCATCAACACTCTTGACTACACTTTTATTATAGAAATTCTGTCATAAATGAAACTTACAGATGCATTTAAAAAATACTCCCTCTTTAACCCATGGCACGTTAACATGAAATTAAGGTAGGGCAAATATCTGGATGGAGATCCAAATGCAATTAACATCATTAATAAGAGAAGGGATTTACCGGCCCTAAGAAGTGGAACCTGCCTGGCTGCTTCTTGACTAGAAGGCTTCAGGTCATCTTGACTAGAACGAGGTAAAGAGAAAATATCAAATTAAACAAAAACTAACTTCTGTGTAGACACTTTCTTCTCTTCTCACTGTGTACACATCTTATCCATTCACCGAGCTGCAAGGCTCATCGCCAAGGTGCCCTCCACAATCCTGGACTCTCTAATGTTTTTGAGGATGGGAGGAGCTATTTTTCTTGTTTTACTTAATTCAACACTTTAGTATTTGCTCTCATTTCTCTAAAAATCATTTCCATGTTGCTTGGTGTATCCTCTCACTATTAATCTAGCTAACCACTTTGTGGAAAAATACACCTTATAAAGCTTTTGTATCTACCACAGAAACTACAGAATATCTGATCCATGGTGAATAATCAGAGAATGAATGTTGTGAAGAAACAAAATATCTGTCACACCAGACCAATTCTATCTATAATTGTTCCAGAAAGTTTTTGTTAATATCACTTTTCACATAATAAATTTATGTAGAAGTATGTGCTGGGGGAGAACAAAAATCACAAGTCTTACTGGCATAATTTTTTTCACAGGTAGGAGAAAGTAAAATTGTTCCCATTATTAAACAAACTGGAAATTAAATAGAACACTTAATACTTAGTAACATTCCATAGGTTCAGTAGACTCTACTTTATTCTTTACTCGCTAGCTTCCACAGATAAATGGAAAATATGATTTTTAATGTCATTACTCAAAAGTAGTTGGAGTTTGAGCATGGAGTTCAGCAGGCCATGTGGTAAAACCTACCACATGATGATTGTTCTGCAGTTATCCTCTCTGTAGTAACACAGCATTGGTATTAACTCAAGCTTGATGATCACCAGCTCTTGGTAGTAATTCAAGGTATTCAGTATGACTCAAGTCTCTCAACAAAGGTTCCACCCAAACTAATGGAAGCAGGGATTATCTCAGGTTTCTGTAGTATCAGTCATCTAGAACTGAAGAACTGTAAATAATTCCGTGAACACATTGCATAAAAACATCACTGTACTATATGAGAATAAAATTGCACCTTCTCTATTGATACAGTGTTGTATCAATAGAGACCTTAAGGTCTCCTAAGGGTAATTAAGCAACACCAAAATAATTTTTTGGAGAAAACCAAGGAAGGTCCTCATTTTTTCCAACCACCAGATAATAATGATTTATTTTGGCCAACAGTAGATGGAATCCTGACTTAAAAGATGCACACTGTTAAGATTATACTTCACACATATGCTGTTCATGCCTTCTCTTCCTTCTCCTTTCTGTCTTCCTGTTGACGTGAAATCTGATGAAAAAAATCTACTGCTTCTCTGGCCTCTTAGTCACAGGATTATCTTTCTTCCAACCTTTATAACAAGGCCCTGCCATTAGGGACATCTTCCAAGAGAAGCCCTCCATAAGATAGTGACCCACACTTAAAGTCTGGCAACATTTGAACTCTAATGATCTTCTAAAAACTGAATATATGGCTCACGCCTGTAATCCCAGCACTTTGGGAGGCTGAGGCGGGTGGATCAACTGAGGTCAGGAGTTCGAGACCAGCCTGGCCAAGATGGCGAAACCCCGTCTCTACTAAAAATATTTTTATTAGCTAGGCCTGGTGATGTGGGCCTGTAGCCCCAGTTACTCGGGAGGCTAAGGTGGAAGGATCACTTGGGCCTGGGAGGCAGAGGTTGCAGTGAACCAAGATTGTGCCACTGCATTCCAGCCTGGGTGACAGAGTGAGACTCTGTCTCAAATAAATAAATTAGTAAATAAAATAAAATAAAAACTGGATACAAATAATTTTAATACATTAGAGATGACAATTAGATTGTAATATTTTAAACATAAAAATTTTACTTTTGAGAAAAATTTAAAAAATATTATTTGAAGCTTAGTTCTTAAATATTTGATCAGAAAAATAATAAAGGAGGGCATCTTAGCCTTTAGATGTAGGGGGCATTTCTTAGTGGCTACAAGTTGGCACCGAACGCATTTTGAAAATAGAAGTCCCAAGATATTGAACAACGGCAATAATATGGGAACCAGAACAGAACTTCACAATCTGTTTTGAAAAGACACACTCTCTTAGATATAGTTTAATCTAGTTAGCATTTGATTCAAGGCATATGCTCTAATATATTCTCATATATTAAACAAATGGCAAGGGAAAATAATAATATGCTAAGATATATTTTATGGTGTAATGCAGAGAAGAGAGAGAATGCTTTAAAAGTATTCAGAAACCAAACCACTGCAGAGTATTTCAGTAATGACACACAATAAGTTTTTTCAGACATAGTCCTTAAAGCAAATTGATGACAGAGTGCAATCCCATGGAATTCTGAAAGATACATGAACCGTATCAACATCAATCTTCTCCACACCAAACCATCTCTAAAGTTTCTTTACATTTCAGCTTTGTGAGTTTCTTGACATTGTAGCTGCCACAATTGAGCTGATGATGGTAATGTTATTAAACTTATGGCTATAAGAATCTCAACTAATTTGAAAAACAAAACTGGGGAGTTAAGTGGCTATGAAACTTAAAGGTCTATGTTTATTTATTCTCAATGTCATCTTCAGTCATTATTAAAAAGAAATGATACAACCGTGTGATGACAACCAAGTAAGTCCACTCCTATATCCATCCAGTTCACACTCTACCTCTGTCTCCACTCATCTTGAAGAATGTTCAGATCTAGAAGTGATAGCTGTGCTCTTCCTGTCCAAGTATTAATTTTTTTTTTTTTTTTTTTTGTGAGACAGAGTCTCGGTCTGTCACCTAGGCTGGAGTGCAGTGGCGTGATCTCGGCTCACTGCAAACTCCACCTCCCGGGTTCACGTCATTCTCCTGTCTCAGCCTCCCGAGTAGCTGGGACTATAGGCGCCCGCCACCACGCCTGGCTAATTTTTTTTTGTATTTTTAGTAGAGACGGGGTTTCACCTTGTTAGCCAGGATGGTCTCGATCTCCTGACCTCGTGATCCGCCCGCCTCGGCCTCCCAAAGTGCTGGGATTACAGGCATGACCCACTGCGCCCAGCCTCAAGTGTTAATTTTTTAGGAAAAAAAACAAACAAATAAACAAACAATCCCTTCACAGTTTTATAATCCACAACTCTTATGAAAAAGTGGTATTTAAATATAATGCTAACAACATATAGACTAGTCAAGATATATAAATAAGGCATTTGTTCATTTATTCATTGTTAATTTATACGTAGTCTGTGTAGATAGTGGAGAATGAAGGAGTTCTTTCCTCAAAAACTTTGCAGTCTGGTGAGGAGTAGATGAATTGATCATTAATAATACACAGAATAGTAAGTGACGAGACACAGCCCTGAACTAGGTTCTATAGAAAAACAGAGTAGAGGCTTTACATCACCACATTGGCATTTAATATGAAAGGAAACAAAGCCGTCTCTTTTCCAGTAATGCTCTAAGTCTTCCATAGAAAATATAAGTTCTCCAATACTGGCTCAAGTACAGTGAGAGCAGTATCTATAGGTAGACATTGACCCAAACGTTCCTTAGTGATAGTTTACACCCTACTTAAAAATGAGTGTTTGCTTTGGTAGGTGGTGCACTTGATCTAGTGCAGACTTGATCTAGTGTAGACACGTGATTGAGGGCAAAAAAAAAAAATCAAGCTAAGATACACGGAAGACTCAGAATGGGTTAAAAATCGTTTAGTAAGAGTTTCTTTAATCACAGTAACTCTGTAGGGGCAGCTAGTAGTGTAACTGAAAGTGGTTAAAATATACTTCTCGCATTGCTGCTTTTGTGCATTTCTCTCCAGCTTTCGAGGTTCCCCTCTCCTCTGCTCCCCACAAGTTCTTCTCTCTGACAGCTCATAGCTGTCTGCTCTGGTATTCCACCCAAGCACATTTTCCTTTTATGCCAAAATAACTTCTCTCCATCAATCACTATAAAGACTTCTATTTCCTTAATGGAAATTATATCTGATGTTTGAAGAAAAGTAATCTGATTTTTAAGCCATTTCATGCTAAAATAAAGGTGACTTTTCTGTGAGGCTTAAAATACTCCACAGGGTGGTTGCATTTTAAAGAGGATGCTTGTAGACATAAATAAATTTTTAACTGGAAGAATTTCTTCACAGAGGTCAAGAATGACTGCATTGCAGTGGCAACTTCCTGATGTCTGTAAACTGGCCTATATTTGGCTATAGGGAGGGCACATGTGTGGCCGTGCCACTGTCCTCCAATCCTTGAGCTCATGGTGAGAAAGCGCTAAGCGTTCACTCAAAACTTGTTATGTGTTATTCAAACTAGGTTTGGGGTTTTTTGAAAATTATAAAGCTTTTAGTCTTTGTAAGGAAGTCAGCATTTCTGAATATATTGGGCCTGGCCACTTGAATGTCCCAGTCGAGGAACTGTAGATTGTCTTTTTTAGGGGTGTGGGCGGGTCCTAACACAAATATTAGATTCAGTGAAAGCTAAAAGGACTCTAAGAATTTAGGAACACTAATACACTCTTAGTAATGGCTTACTACAGTGAAAGGCTGTAGATTAAAGTTAGCAATGGAAAAATGTGCTAGGGGAGGGTCCAGGAGACAGCAGACACGGGCTCTAGTTCTCTTCTTCCATAACATGTAAGTGAAAAGAAACAAATACAAGTTATAGACTCTTTTTTAAGATGTTTTTCAGATGCCAACTGCTCCCACAAAGTCACCATAGATCAACTGTGCCAGAGTTTATTGCTCTTTGAAATACAGAAGGAAGCTTTCACAATTTTAAACATTTGGCCTTGTATTATAATTATGTATATTCTTATTTTTCATCCTATGCTCCAATGAAAGGTCCTTGAAGGCATGAAATCCAACTGACCCATCTTAACTTGCTACCATCTCTGCCCTTATTCATGGCAGGGGATCTGTCAATATATGTTAACGAATATAAGAATATAATTATCCTATTTATTTTTTTGAGATGGAATCATGCTCTGTTGCCCAGGCTGGAGTGCAGTGGCACAATCTCAGCTCACTGCAACCTCCACCTCCCGGTTCTAGCGATTCTCCTGCCTCAGCCTCCCGAATAGCTGGGAATACAGGTGCGTGCCAGCACGCCCGGCTAAATTTTTGTATTTTTAGTAGAGACGAGGTTTCACCATGTTAGCCAGGATGGTCTCAATCTTCTGACCTCATGACCCGCCCGCTTTGGTCTCCCAAAGTGCTGGGGTTATAGGCATGAGCCGCCCGGACCCCTAATTTCTTTACACCAATCTGTTAATAAAAGCTCTAATATTTTAGGAAAATAAACATACAGTGCAAGCTGTTCAAATCTGTCTGTGACAAAAATCAAATGGATGATAGAAAAGAAAAAAGAAATAGAAAAATAAATAAGAAAAAAGGAAAAATGCTGAAATGAATGATGTAGAAAGATACTTCTCTTTGATTGAGGAAGTTAAGGTTGATAAGGTAGTTGAATTGCAGCAAAACTTCTTTTGATGTATTTCTTCCTCTTCTACTTATGGTACATAAAGAAAAAATCTTAAAGCATAGGGAAGTCCAAAAGGCAGGCTAAGGCCCTCCCTGTGGCTATAAACATGCCCTGGGAAGAAGGAATACAGTATTTGTGTCCTTGATGGAATATGGTCAACTCTTACCAAGAGAAGGTGAGCAAGTTGGAATTTGAAGCCACACAACTTGAAAAGATTTTTACCTCTAAACCAGGCTTAGAGAAAAGATGGTGGCAAGTAAAAGTAATATGTAGTTTAATAGTATGCAAGATTTTATTATTTAAACCTCACCTAAGATAAATAATAAACATGTTTGATTACTTCCATCAGTCTAATAAAAGAAGATTAACACATCTTCAACTTTTTGTATATGTCATTCAATACTAATGTTTCATGTCCTTCAAGAAATACACTAAAAGTGGAAATCTAAATGATAAAATACACGGGGAATTAACATTAATTAATTATGGTATGTTCTTCAGAAACAACATTATAATAACATCATTCTAACTAAATGATAAAGCAATAATATCTTCAATAAAGCCAAAGTGAGTGAAATTTGCTTCAACGTTTTAGAAAATTTTGGTTTAGTACCCTGAGATACAGCAATTTAAGGATTAGGTTTTCAGTTTAATATATGCCAATATTTGGCTTTAAATATTGTCAAAATAAGAATTAATAGAAGAAGTTAATCAGTAACTACAAATATAAAATCCCTGTGTTAATTTTTCCATTGCACTTGGTAATTTTTCAAACCTGCTTAACAATTTCGTTCGTTATTTGGCTATCAACTTTTAATCTTTTTGATATTAAACTGTCATTCATTTACACTGATCTTAAGTTGTTATTTTTCTAACAAGAGGTTTCAAAACCCATTAACTTTTTGATTTTTAAGAATTTTAAGCAAGTTTTTAAATATGGACATTTGAGAGTTTTATAAATGACACATGCTATTTTATAGGTTTTGAATTAATAACCATAATATTAATTTGGGGGTGATAGTGGGGTGCCTGCACATCTGTGTTGCAATTTGTCTCCTGGATAGCATATAAATTATAACATAAATGACGGTGTATTGCAATGTCTGCAACTATATCCTAGAATGTTCATTTAAATTATGACCATTAAAATTAATAATAGCTTATCTTTACGTAATGATTACATAGTTTTAAGCAGCTATCTAAGTACTCTACATTAACCAACTTAGTCCTCTTGAGTTCTCTCTGAGGCCAGTCCTATCATTGTTCCTGATTGACAGGTGGAAGAACCACAGTTTGAACTCAGAAAGTTGGCCCCTCAGTCTTGCTAGCTAACATCAATAGCAGCCACTGTCTCTAGTGCTCCAGATGAAGCAGTGACCCCTTCAGGTTCACATCTTGTAGTTACCTCCCCTCCCCACCATGTGCCTTGTGCTATTAATCAAGTCATTTGTGCCTGGAAACTACTTTCTTTAGCATTTGTTTACTTTGGTGTTCAACGAATTAAGGGTGCTGCATTTATTACCAAAGTCATATCTTGCAAAAAGCCTAAAATAAAATATTCATTGAATAATTTCAACAAAAATTGAGTGAGTTCCTACTGTGTGGCGGAGGCTGTTAGATGCTGTAATTCAGCTGAACACAAGAGACACAAGTCTCTAAGAAAGTCACATTCTACTAGATCTGCTTTTAAAAAAATCCACATGTATAGCAAACATCTCACACCATGTACTTTGTTTTATGATTTTTCCTACAAATCTTCTGCAAGGCCTGCTATACACATAGTTTCTTGGCAACATAATGCATTTAAGTTTCTGGCCATATGCTTATTATGTACTATTTTAGTCACATTTATAGTGGCAGACAAAAGATAATGTTTCCCCCAAAGCACCCGGCTTTTGAACTTTCTCTATTAAGAAGGACACTCATATCCATCATAAAGTTTAACACAATTTTGTAAAGTCCTCAATTGAATATAACAAAATTCTAAACATTGCGATAAACTTGTCAAGGTTTGCTTTACTCATGATGACTGCTTGATCTTTGTGGTTGTTTCTTCAATCTTTTGGTCACCCCTTTCGGTCCTGTACTCTTTGGAAGGAAGTCAGTCTGTGCTGCCCAGGAATGAGAGTTAGGCTCTGCCTCTTTGAAGGCAGGGCATCCACATAAATTATCTGGATTCTTCTGCATGCAAGAATAAACTCTCCCCCATTGACTTATGCATTCTGTCATCATTTCAATCAAAATGAATTCAGAAACATTTATTTTGTATTTTGGATTATAATCTAACACTACTGGTTAATTTTGTTCTGAAAATTTTCCAATTTTGACTATTAGGAGCTCTTTCAGTTGGCTACTATGCCCTGTGACATACCCCATGTCACAGGGGTGGCAAAAACGGCAAAATATAATAAAATATATTGTTTTACTTGGTTAAGATGGTAAATATAGTAATAACTGCATTTTTATATTAATAATAGTAATATCTATAAAATACTCTGCTTTGCATAATCCTACTACAAATCAGAGATGGAGGCAGCTATACTATCTACTTTGCACATTGATTAAGCAGTTTCTTTAAGAAGATTAAGTGATTCATCTCTAATCATGCAGAGAGACCACAAAGCTCAACGCATCTTTTAATGAGACACCTTTCCCCAATATTTTTTTAATGAACTCCAGAAGCAAAAGAAAATAATGTCTGTATTCTTTTGTTATGAGATTAGATAACTATTTTCTGAATGTTTTCAAAAATAACTATTTTCAATATTAAATGCATACAAAATATATTCTTAGCTTACAAAAGCTATCAAAACGATTGTTGAACATAATATTCTATGGAAGTTCTAGAACTAGATGAAAACTCAAGTGTTGCATGATATTTTCAGTTTTATGAAGATTTCAAATCAATAATGGACTATTATTTGTGCTATACTATATTTTAAACAAAAAGCAGAGACCACTGAACATTTTGATTTTGCTTTTATGGAATACATTCCTTCTACAGAAAGGTCTTCTGCATCCAAAATGAGTTCATTTTACCCATTAGTGGAGAAAAACCCATTTTGCCTTATTTGGGTTCATTTTCATCTCAGAGAAATAATACAAATCTTGGCCTGCAGCATTTCCTGCGGCTTAACAACCAGCTGGACCTCAAGCCATCACCTCCTCTCAGGCAACCATTAGTTCCCAGGAAACACTCTTTGCCTTGATCATTATTGCATAATTAAGACCATTTTGTGTTCCTTTAATGTGCATATCAATTATTGAGGAGAAATATAATACAGGGAAAAAAAGTGATGACATTGCTTTATACTTAAAAAGAAGAAAAATGAAAATGAGTAATCCTAGAAGCTTATTTTAATAACTGTCCTTCAAAAGAAAACCAACATCCAAAGTAAATTGCTAAAGAGCTTCTTATTTCGATATTTCTACTTGCAGATAATTTGGCAAAATGGATAAATAACAAAGAATACAACAAAGGGGATATTGGTCCTCAAGGAAATTTTACAGAAGGTTCCCAGACCTTGATGCATGTAAGCTGCAGTGTTGGGAATAATCTCCAAATTCAAGTAAGTAGGCAAGCTAAGTAGCCCATGGAATATTCACATAAAATCCTGAGCTCTTTCAGTTACAAAAATTCAAAATAGACCTCTTCCCCTCTGATTTCCTCTTCATTATAATCAGTGGCTTTATTTTGCATAGAAAAGATGAGTAGAGAAAACGGACCCTTTTTACCCACACATATACTGTGTAACAACAATCTCTGATGATTCACCCCCTCCAAACCAGAGGAAGTCAGAGAGTAGGTAGATAAAATATAGGCAGTTAAATTATTCATATACTATTCTTAAGCAAACAAGGGATATGAAAAAGTGCTAATAGTCTGTTTTGTTGTTGTTGTTTGTTTTTTGTGGTTTTTTTTTTTTTTTGAGACAGAGTTTCCCTCTTGTCACCCAGGCTGGAGTGCAGTGGCACAATCTTGGCTCACTGCAACCTGCGCCTCCTGGCCTCCTGAGTTCAAGTGATCCTCCTGCCTCAGTCCCCCAAGTAGCTGGGATTACAGACGCTCACCACCACACCAGGCTAATTTTTGTATTTTTAGTAGAGATGGGGTTTCACCACATTGACCAGGCTGGTTTTGAACTCCCGACCTCGGGTAATCCACACTCCTCAGCCTCCTGAAGTGCTGGGATTATAGGCGTGAGCCACCACACCAGCCTTAATAGTCTGTTATTGTAACAGGCTCTGCAGTAGTCACTATCTCCTTTCATAGTTCCCTGGGAATCTTCCTCTGCCAGATGTCTTCCCTCCCTCCCTGTATCTGAACAGGGAACAGGTTGGGAAATGGGCTATCTCCATATGGGCCAGAAGAAGGAGGAGTAGTTGTAGACTGAAATAAGAAAGGAAAAATAAAGAGAAAGAGAGGAAGACAACCAAAATGATTCTTTTATTTATAAAAGTGGGCATAAACTTCAAATGAACAATCTTGTTAAATGATCATTCGATGAATCAATTCCAGCAATATATAAAGTATACACTGTGCATGTTTATATTAAAAACTCACATTCATAAACATAAAATTCTGGTATTTTTGCTTTGAGTAACTGGAAAAAAAAAGGAATTATGGAACAGTGGTTTAGTGTGTTTCCAGAAAACCATAGTGTTAATGAAAGTTACATGGACTTTTTGCACTGGAATAATCTTCTCAATATTGGCATAGGTAAGGTACATCCTGGGGGCCTTGGGCCATTTCCAATTGTGTACTTACTTTGTCTGGCAGCTTAAAATTTTAAAAATATCTAGAATTAGTTGCATCTTCAACAATGTTATAAGTTTTATCTAAAACAATTAAAAAATGTTTTAAATGGGACTGCATTTCGAGGAGGCGTCTGTCAGGTGAAACAGGTTGCCGCCGCCATTTATGCAGGAAGAGGGATTCTTTCTTTCCTGTGCTCCACTCTGCGTCCTGTTGTCTCTCTAGGGTCTTCCAGAAGGCCACATTTATTCATTTATATTAGAGCTTGGCCACTGGGCTTTTGTATTTAAAACTGTTGGTATAGTGTTTAAAGCAGTTTTGTTAAAAATTCGTGCAGTCATACCTACTAAACAATGGATTCTTAGATGGATGTTTACTTGTATTATTGCAGCACAACACATTACCTTGTTGACTATAACTAATGTGTGTTAAATAAATAGACTGTAATTTCTTTTTAAATATTTTTATTGATAGCTCATCTAAAATTGCTTTGGTGTTAATACATGTGCTATGCAAAGTAGCAGATAATTATGAATATTCTTATTTGTTACTTTCTAAATGCACATGTATCCCTCAAAACTTGTATGCTCAATGATTCAGCAAAACTGTCCAATGATTCAGCAAAACCCAGTTCCGGGAATGGTAGCCACACACCTTTCCTGCTGGATCTTATTCCATCAGGTCCAATCCAGCCAGTCATAGATGATGATTCATTTTTACCTTTTCCTGTCAGTCTCTTTCAAACATGACTGTGAGTTCAGCAGGCAATTTACTTTGCCCTCTTAAACTCCAAAATCACAATCTGAATATCCACAGCCTATCTCTTAAGACAGCAGAATAATCTATAGCAATCACATGTCCCTCACAATATCTGATTGGATATACCATCTTGATAGCACTTGCTACTTGATTGAAACTTAAATGCTTATAATCATAGCCTCTTCATACTTTCACATTTAAGCAGGATAATTTGAGATGTACCTTCCCAATGGTCAATGACATGTTTTAATCAAATGATATAAACAAATAGATATATATAAACAGATCAGTATGGAACTATCTGTATTGATAAGAATATAAATTATAGGCACCTAAATACATTGCCTAATATTAATGCTTTTCTTTTATTTATTTCTTTTCTTTTTTTTTTTTTTGGACCCATTATTGGAAGCTTACTATGTCCTTCATCAGCATCACAATTGACATCATGGTGTACAACCTGGCTTGTCCTGTGAACGTTTTTGGTACACTGTGTTGTCCACTACTGGTGATTCCACCATTTTAAAGTCCAACTCTTTCCTTGAATCTCAACCCAACCCAACTTCTTCCCTAGCTCATACACAAATTTCATTGCAATTTTATAGTCAGCTATGTTTAAGAAATAGAAAAATAGAATTAGAAAGAGTCACTGTACTCTTCCTAAAGGGGGCAACCTGCACATACCCTGACAAGCTCAACATGTCCAAATCATTTAATTATCATAATAGATGTGTTGGTCAAGATCCAAAACTTTTTAAGAACCAGTAAGGATGAAGAAAATACTTTCCTTTGCTGTGCAGCTTTGTAGTTTAATACAGCCCCATCTATCTGTTTTCGTTTTTGTCATCTGTGCTTTTGAGGTCTTCCCCATAAAATGTTTGCCTAGAACAACGTCCTGAAGTGTCTTCCCTGTTTTTTTCTAGTGGTTTTATAGCTTCAGGTCTTAGATTTAAGTCTTTAGTCCATCTTGAGTTGAATTGTGTGTATGGCGAGAGGTAGGTGTCCAGTTTCATTTTTCTGCATATGGAAATCCAATTTTCCTGCACACATTTTTTAAAGAAGATATCCTTTCCCCAATGTATGTTCTTGGCATTTTTGTCAAAAATCAGCTAGCTGTAAATATGGGGGCTTATTTCTAGATTCTCTATTTTGTTCCATTGGTCTCTATGTGTTTTTTTATACCAACACCATGCTATTTTTGTTACTATAGCCTTGTATTTTGAAGTTAGGTAATGTGATGCCTAAAGCTTTGTCCTTTTTGCTCGGGATAGTTTTGGCTATTTGGGCTCTTTTTTGGTTCTATACAAACTTTAGTTTTTTTTTAAATATTTTTTCTGTGAAAAAATAACATCGCTATTTCAATAAGGATTACATTGAATGTGTGGATTGCTTCGGATGACAGGATCATTTTAATCATATTAAGTCTTTTCATCCATGAGCCTGGGATATGTTTCCATTTGTTTGTGTGTGCCCTTTTCAATTTCTTTTGTCAGTGTGTTTTAGTGTACCTTGTAGGTATATTTTACCTCCTTAGTTACATGTATTCCTAGGTTTTTTTTTTTTTTGGACGGAGTCTGTCTCTGTTGCCCAGGGTGTGGCGCCATCTCGGCTCACTGCAAGCTCCGCCTCCTGGGTTCACGCCATCCTCCTGCCTCAGCTTCCCTAGTAGCTGTGACTACAGGTGCCCGCCACCACTCTCGGCTAATTTTTTTGTATTTTTAGTAGAGATGGGCTTTCACCGTGTTAGCCAGGATGGTCTCAATCCCCTGACCTCCTGATCCGCCAGCCTGGTCCTCCCAAAGTGCTGGGATTACAGGCGTGAGCCACCGCACTGGGACGGGTATTTTTTTTTTTTCTTTTTTTTTTTTTTGTAGCTATTTTGAAGAGAATCTCCAAACAACCTATTGAATGGGAGAAAATATTTGCAAACTATTCATCTGACAGGTGACTAATATCCAGAAAATACAAGGGACTCAAACAGCTTAACTGTAAAAAAAAAAAAAAAATCTCACAAATCTCACAAATAATCCTATTAAAAAGTAGGCAAAGGACATGCATGGACATGAGTAGACATTTCTCAAAAAAAGGCATACAAGTAACATAACCACCAAGTATATAAAAAAGATGCTCAACATCACTAATTATCAGGGAATCGTGAATCAAAACCACTATGTGATATCACCTTACCCCAGTAGAATGGCTATTACTAAAAAGACAAAAAAAACGACAGATACTGGTGAGGGTACAGAGAAAAAAGAGCTTTTATACACTGTTGGTGGAAATGTAAATTAGTACAGCCATTATGAAAAAATGCTATGGAGATTTCTGAACAAAATTAAAAATAGAAGTACCATATGATCCAGAAATTCTACTACCAGTTATTTATCCAAAGGAAAATAAATCAGTGTTCCAAAGGGAGCCCAGCACTGGCATGTTGACTGTAGCACTATTCACCACTGCAAAGATATAGCATCAACCTGTGTCTCCATCAATTAACAAATAGATAAGCAAAATGGAATACTATTTGTGCACAAAAACATTGAAATTATGTCATTTGCAGCAACATAAATGGAACTGGAGGTCACTATGTTAAGTGAAATAAGCCAGACACAGAAAGACAACCACCACATGTTGTCACTCATAAGTGGGGACTAAAAATGTTGATCTCATGTAGGTAGACAGTAGTATGATAGATGCCAGAGGCTGGGAAGTGTGTATGGCTGACAGTGGGGAATGAAGAAAAGATGATCAATGGGTACAAACATAGAGTTAGTTGGAAGCTATAAGTTCTTTTTTTTTCTTTGAGACAGAGTTTCGCTCTTGTCACCCAGGCTGGAGTGCAATGGTGCAATCTGGGCTCACTACAACCTCTACCTCCCAGGTTCAAGCAATTCTCCTGCCTCAGCCTCCTGAGTAGTTAGGATTACAGATGCCCACCACCACGCCCAGCTAATTTTTGTAGTTTTACAAATACAAACATTTCACCCCGTTGGCCAGGCTGGTCTTGAGCGCCTGACCTCAGGTGACCCGCCCAGCTCAGCCTCCCAAAGTGCTGGGATTACAGGTGTGAGCTACCATGCCTGGCTGGAAAGTATTTTAAGTTCTAATGTTTAATAGCAGAATAGAGTGACTATAGTTAACAACAGTGTATTGTATATTTCAAAGTAGTGAGAAGAGAGAATGTGAAATGTTCTTAAAACATAAAAATGCTAAATGCTGAAGGGGATATGTATCCCCAAAACCCTGATGATAATTACACCTTCTATGCATGTAACAAAGTATTACATGTACTCCATACATATGTAAATTATTCTGTATCAATAAAAAAATGAAATGATATAGATAAAAGAAAGAAAATAGGCTGGGCACGGTGGCTCACGTTCCAGTACTCTGGGAAGCCAAGACGGGCAGATCACGAGGTCAAGAGATCAAGACCATCCTGGCTAACACAGTGAAACCCTATCTCTACTAAAAAAATTACAAAAAGCTAGCCGGGCGTGGTGGCACAGGCCTGTAGTCCCAGCTACACACGCCTGTAGTCCCAGCTACTCGGGAGGCTGAGGCAGGAGAATCACTTGAACCTAGGAGGCAGAGGTTGCCGTGAGCTGAGACTGTGCCACTGCACTCCAGCCTGGGTGACAGAGTGAGACTCCATCTCAAAAAAATAAAAAAAAAGAAAGAAAGAAAGAAAATAAATGTATAAACTCGATGCTCAAAAAGTTGTGTAATCTCAGTTTCTTCATTTCAAATATTGTATTAAAATATTTTCATATACAAATATATTATTTACCATTTATCTCCTGAATTTGATACTTTAAACTCTCCAATTTTCGTCTTTTTTTTTCTTTTTTTTGAGATAAAGTCTCGCTCTTGTTCCCCAGGCTGGAGTGCAATGGCGCAATCTCGGCTCACTGCAGCCTCCTTCTCCCAGGTTCAAGGGTTTCTCCTGCCTCAGCCTCCTGAGTAGCTGGGATTACAGGCACCTGCAATCATGCCTGGCTAATTTTTGTATTTTTAGTAGAGACGGGGGTTTCACCATGTTGGCCAGGCTGGTATTGAACTCCTGATCCACCCGCCTCGGCCTCCCAAAGTGCTGGGATTACAGACATGAGCCACCGTGCCCGGCCTCCAACCATAGTGTTTAAAGACCTACTTATAATATGCTTCCCAGCTGAATAACAGGGAAAGTTTAAAACAAATTCTTACCAGTAAATATTTTTCTAATATATAAAAATGGCATAACATTTCTTAACTAAAATATAAACGGATCCTATTTGAGCACAAAAGAGGAGAGCATATCATTCAGTATATTGATTAGGTATTGCAGAGACTTTAGCAAAATTGAAGTTTATTAAAAATATATACAAAATATCAACTTGAAATACATTAAATGAGATGTACTTTCTCTTAGATAAAAACGATGTTTCTTGCACCCCAAACAGCATTTACTCTGTTTTAGTGGTTATTGATTTCATCATCGGTGGTGGTCAGTTACATTATGACTATAGCTGAGTTATGGCAACTCATAAAATAACCATAATTGAAAGGCAATGAGCTTTCCAGATATTCAGTGAGATGCTTCCTCTTGGCAAAACAGAAAATATTTTCCGGGTTTGGCTGCACTATTCTTTGTGTTGAGGTATTGACTTTCTGATAATCCTAACTTGGCCTTGCTTACTAACAAGGAAAAGTATCATTTGCCATTTTAATGTAATGAGGTTAGGGGGAAGAAGAGAAAACTACTATTAAAAGCAGACCTCATCAGACTACAATAAAATATAAACTACTAAAAGTCTGACTATCTGATAACCAAAGGCGTAAAATAATCTTTTAACATTTTCACTTTGTTTACATAGACATGAAAGTGTTTTAAAACCAAACTACCATGCAGGGCTGATGCTCATACATGTGCTGGAGTATGTTCTGATTCGTCAGTCTCCCATGATATTTGGTTGGTACTTATTCCTGTTCCAGGTGTTAAATGCCTGGAATAGCATTCCTGCTTTGAAATATTTTTCGAAGTGTAAGAAACGAAACAACAAATAGGGTCTTGTTATCCCACTTCTTCCCCCCAGCTCCCCCTTCCTCACGCAGTTCATACCACATGCCACTCTCCTGGACTACTGGAAATGCCTGGGACCTTGCCTCCCCACCCCACCCTGGGCTCATCCCATCATCCCCCATGCTGCAACCTGAGAGAGAGTTGCAAGTTGCAAATCTCATCTTGTCACCACCACTCTCCACACTAAATCCCTCTAATGCTTCCCCCATTCTTTTTGGACAAATTCCTTCTGGTTGCATTGTCACGTGGTTGGCTTCTTTAGCATCACTTCACACTGTTGTCACCTGCCTTCTACTCACTCAGGAACTTCCCTCCCTCGAAGAAGTTCTTCTCCCCCGGCTCCAGGGCTTTCCCACTGAGGGTTGTATCTCCCCCATATGCCCAGGTGGTCATCTCATCCCAAGATGTCTTTCAGCCCCATCAACAATTATTTGGAAAGGCTTCCTTGATCTCCCAATTTAAACCAGTTCTCTTGATGTAGGTGTCTTTCCTTCAGAATAATTATTTACATTTGAATCAAGTATATATTAATTAATGTAATTATTTCACTATTATCATTTTCCCACATAGGATTGTAAGCTCTATGTGAGCAGGGTTCTTGAAACCTGTAAATAGTTTTGATCATCACCGTAAACTCAAAGCCTAGGACAGTGATTGCATAGGATAAATACTTAATAGGTTGTATCAAATAACAAATGGTTGCCCTTCTGTAAGCAGAGTAACCTCTGCTTATAAGTTTTGTAACCTCTTAATTAATTACATTTTTCATTATAAGTGCTGACTCTTGTTACAAACACATTTTAAGTTGTGACATTGTTGGTTGATTTATTCAGTTAAATGTATTAATTCTGAAATTTATTTAAAAATCAGAAAAGTGATGATAATATTTATAAATAACCAATGAGTCATAAAGACAGAGTGGTATCAAGGGAATATCCCTCCCTGCAAAAAAAACAAGCAAACAAATAAAGCCATATTTATCAGGTTTTCTATAAAGAGGTTTGTATTTAAATCTAATTTTAAATTATGATAATGATACATTTTGAAGTGTTAAACAGAAATCCCAATATAGGTGGTATTTTCAATGGCCCTCAACTACAAAATTTAATTTTAGAGATGGCTAACCATCTATGAAGTGTTATTGGATGAGCATGGTAACAATATTATGAAATAGAGTTTTTCTCACTTAAAATCCCAAAAGGAGCCCTGAACAAGTCATTTTAGAAACAAAACAAAACAAAATACTGAATAATATTTTCACAAGTTAAATTCGATATTAAGTATAAATGAAAACCTTCAAACATGTAATATATTAAAGTAACTGTTATTTAAGCATTACCAATAAAATTTCAAAATTATTCTTACTTTAGGTTTTAGAACAATTAAGTAAAAGAGATCAGCCAGGAGTTCTGTGTAACTTTGTGTAAGTTAAATTTCATCTGTGGTTTCCATGTCCAAAATAGAAATTTGAAAGATCCAACAGACCTGAAGACACACACCTTTAAATGGAAAAATTGTTGCTATTTGTTTAATATTTGGTAAGATTTCAAAGTATTGTTTTTATTACTTCTAAGTAGGAAAGATTCCAACCAAACTTTGAAATGTCCTTTGCCCTCATATATGAAAATGTGCACGCAGGAGCATTCATGAAGAGGAGAGAAATGCTCGATGCTCTAATTAGAGCTGGCACCAAACCTGGTGTAGGCAGCTGCTGTGAGCTTTGTCATTACAATTTTGAGATGACATATGATTTGGGAAATGTTGGGAGCGTTAGAAGGCTGCCCCATCTAGGCGCCATCATGCTCAGCTCCAGACACTACCCCACCAAAATAACATCACATAATACCACATAAAATTATTCAGATGTGTCCAACCTCTTCCATCAGTTGGTTACTCCATACAACCTCTATAGATTCTCTGGCACCTGATCAATTTTGAGACACTATTTGTCAATCTAAAGTGGTCAAGAACATTATGGCTACAATCCTTGCTGTTCAGTTACTTTTCTTGTATTCAGACAATTTTTCAAAAGAATGAACTCTCTTAAAAGGTTATGTTTTATAAAAAGTCACTTGAAAGTGGGATAAAATTTTCTATCTCAAAACGTTCCTCTGCAATTATAAGTAGCAAAACACGAAGAGACACAGGTCTTTATACTGACCTTAGACTCATTCTGTTTAGATAACTGTATCACAGAAGTATTCGATCAACAAAGGTTCAAATCATTTCTTCACTAAGTTTCACCCTTCCATCAAAATCCAACACTCACCTCTCAAAGTCAGCAGGAGATTTCAGTGTAAGCAGAGCAATGATTTCTGTGCCTACAGGTTTTCTTTCCTAAGAGAAGAAAAAATGGTAACTATTAATCAACAGAAAATCCAACACCAGTGGAACAAATGTGTGCTTGCTAAAGCAGTATTTTCAGAACCCACATTGAATCTTCAGCATGGAAACAAAGTGCCTGTGCCTAGAGGCTCCTCCAGACCTTTTGCATTCCTAGAATCTTATGGAGCTATAATCTCTTTTCCATAAATCTCAATTCCAGAAGGTCTTTATTCTTGAAATTATGTTACAATCTCTTTAAAACCAGATTTGGAGAGATGGTATGTGGAAATGTTTCAATGAATCCTTGGCTATCTTTACGTTTGTTATGAATGTTCCCTATCTTTGATATTTAATACACAAATGGAATTTATTTCTACACACTTGGCTGGCTTAAGTCTGGGCAGAAATATTACAAGTGTGAGCTTAAGGGAACTATTGCGTTAAAAATGTTATTTGTAACATTTTTGTGTAGACTCTCATGAAGAGGATGTGTAGTCTATTTGTGGGAGAAGAAGATGGTGAATCTATGCATAAATCAATAAGTAGAGGGATACAGAAATGGCTAGATGCTCACTAAGGCACTGCTCATCTTGGGAGGAAGTAGCAACAAATTAAATTACTAGCCACTTGCAAGTGATTTATACACTGAAATATTATATACCCATTTAAAGAAATGAATGAATCTGTATACAATGATATGAAACAAATACATATAGGCCCAGAGAGAGACCTGCCCATATGTTGCATCAGCATAGACAAGCATTTAACACAATATACATCACTACTTAATTTCAGACAGTAAGATAATATTAGAATCTATTAGTAATATTCAAATTTGTTTTTAAGAGTATATTATAACCATTTAAAAATAATGAAGGAAAAAAGAGGAACGTGCTATGTCAAGGACAGCTTGTATCTTATACAAGCACAGACCAGGGGAACAGGGCATCTAAAAAGTCAAGGTAGCAGGTGGGAGGGAGAGCCCTAGACACAAGAAAAGAAAGAGACTCGTCCACTGAAGTTTCACTTGACCTGGTCTTGCTGCATTTATAATGTACAATTGGACAATGTAGTTAAAATATTCCCTTAAAATGAGAAGATACAACGTTCATAATACATAAAAGATCAAGTCTACTACCATGTGTTAGCTGATTGGCAAACGACACTGCCAAAAGTAAAAATAAAAATAATGGATAATAACAGTAATAATAATGTGTTTTTTTTTCCTCACTCAAACTGGCTTCCAGTCATTGAAAAATATTCTGTTTGTCTTTGGTGTTGGTAACAAAATACTCATATTTTCTGAATAATTATCTTTTTTATAATATTTCTTATGTTTTTCTTCAACATTTAATGTTTTTATTCTTTTCTTAAGGGAAAATGACTGTGGACTTTAAAAGTCAAGAACTTCAGATAAATATCTATTTTTTAAATCTCAGTTTTAATCATATCTTTTCACTTTTTTTTGACTGCTGGCATTTATATTTGCTTTTTGCCTAGAATAATTGCTTCTTATTTAAAACCCTCTGAATTTCTATATTGAAATATTGGATTACTGCTCACAATGAGGGTTTGGAATTTTCTTCAAGATGCACATTTTTCTTTCTTTAACCTTTAAGGAAACGAGTTGAAGCACGTCATGGTATGTATTTCTACAGCAACCACTTTGCTTCTGCAATTTCAGACACTTTACACTGTCTTTCAAGAATAAATATCATTTGAGAAAGAGTGGCGGGGGTAGCACATCTCTCCAGCCTCAAACTATTCCTTCCTCAGGGCAGAATTTCCCCTTGACGCTCTCTTGTCAGCGTCACCTTCTTCTTGTCTTAACTCATCAACATTTCAGCCAAATTACTGTGCTGCTAAGTCACTGGGAAGATCAGGACCCCACACCAAGATGATCATCTTAGAAATGCACAAAACCCTACAATGGGTAAAGAGAGATCAAATATTTCAGATAGAAAAGTGGGATGTTTGTCTAGATAGGTGGCCTAAATGTCTACTCTGATCAGGAAAACTACCTTAAGCAGAATGAATCAAAATAATGCCTTAATAATGAATCAGAAAGTGAATGCCAAGGTATGTGCCTTTAGTCAATTTGAGTGTAGCAAATGAAATATGACTTAAAACAAGGTCAATCTTGAATACAAAATATGGACTTTCTGAACACATACAAATGTTTCCATAAATATATAAAATGTATTTGTATTTCATAGAAAACTAAGGTACAATTTAAACTACATTTGTTTTTGCAAACTCCTAAATTTCATTATCTGCCATTCATTAAGAAAAGGAGGCGAAAGAAAAAACAACTTTAAACACTAATGTATAATTTCAATTTTGTTTTAGGCAACTGTGGAAATGGCACTCTTTTTTGCATATTTGTGTAACACAATAAATGTGTAGCCCACAGCCAAGGGGATTGCATAAATTTCCCCCTGGCATAGCTACTATTTCCAATCCAATCATGCTCAAGAGAATATTTTATCTGTTTTGTATATATATATACATACACACACACACACACACACACACACACACATCTTCAACATTTGTTAACATTAACATTCATTTTGTTTCCTGTTATGAATGTGTATATGTGCTTTTATTTAATAATGTTAGTTAACATTTCCTTTTTCTGTAAATAATGATAGTATAATTTGAAAAGTCTGGCTCAATTCCCAGACTTAGGTCAAGCTAATATACGAATATATTTAGTCCAGTTTACTGTTTTATTGGACTTTGATGTTGAGCTATATTTTTTGAAAGAGTATTTTTATATTGCAAGTTCCAAAAAAGATCCTAAAAAAGACAAAGCCTTGTTTTCTTTTTATCTTTAACTGTAATAAGAAGTTGAATCTAATTTCGAAACTCCCACGATTTGCAGCACATATATTTTGGATTATGTGGGAGGCTAAAATTATATTGAGCATGAGGAATTGTTTCTATCTTATTTTCTGGCATAAAGTCATGTTTTTCTTTATTGTTTTTGTATGTCTCAGAACTTCAGAAAAAGGAAAAGCATGCATCCAAAATTGAAGAAAAAGTAATTATAAATTTACAACGTCACAAGTGAACCCAACCTACTTCTTGTAATATTTTTGGTTTGGATATATTGCTAAATAGCATCATCATTCTCTTAGACATGAGGTTGAAAATTTCTGGGTTACTGCTGACTTCTTTCTTCCTCTTACTTTTTTAAGTCCTTTTGTTTATTTTTATTATTTCTGCTATCACAGACCCTACTCATTTTTGTCCCTCTGTAACTATTATCTAAATACATTTAAGAGATTCCTAATTGTCTTTTATAATTTACTTTCTTTCCTCTCCAAGCTGTCATTAATTTTGAAGCCAAAACAATCTCAATCAAAATATTTACTTCATTTTAATGATTTCTCATTGTCTAGTGTGTTGAGTTTCAGGAAGAATGCCAGGGTCCTCTCTGTTCTGGCTATACCTTAAAATTACTTCAGTGACTTTTAAATACACCAGTCTCTGGACCATAACCTCGAGACTCTGATTCATTATGCAAGGGTGGACATGGGTCTTTGAATTTCTGACAAATGTTATTGTGTTTTAATTGTGCTAATAAAACGCTGCACTGGCAACCTAATAAAGTAGCCTTCTAATAACAGGTACTCAATAAATATTTGTGGAACAAATGAATTATTGATTCTTTGTACGAATAGCTCGTTCTTAAGCAAACACCTGAACATCAACCTCTCCCACTCCACACCCTTTTTGAAATATTTTCATAAAACTTCCTACTGTGTGAAAGTATCTTGTGTGTGTGGATTTTTACTGTCTGCATCACTACATGGAATGTGAGATCCCTGAGAGTGGAGACTTTGTTTATTTTGTTCACCACAGTGTCTCAGTGCCTGCAATAGCACCTGGTAAATCATAGAGTCTTCTGAAATACTTTCTGAATGGATAAATGAGTGCTAGGAAAAGTGTGAACGTGGTAGATAAAGGAGAAGTCACCACTAGAACACTAAGTTCCTGACATACAGTTTCAAGGTCCAGCAACATAGTTTCTATGAACTAGCTGCGTTTAATGTTATCTAGATCAACCACACAGATTAGCAAGTCTTGTAACTAAGCATTGGGCAGAGTAGTGCTCTGAGATTTAGCACCTCAGTCTTTTAGGTCCCTAAAGACCCCAGATTGGTTCCAGAGATGGACTGTCAAATAGGAGGACTTTCTGCAGTAATGGAAATGGTCTATGTCTGTTGAGTCCAACATGGTAGCCAAGTGTGTGTGGTTATTGAGTACTTGAAATATGGCTAGTGGCACTGAGGAACTAAAGTTTTAATTTTAATTAATTTAAATAGCCTTAGGTTGCTAGGGGTTACCATATTGGACAGTGCAGTTCTAGAATTATTCTTCTCTCCTCATATTCAAAATTATCTTGTGATGCTATCATAACTGAAAGATTAGCCAGGGACCTGTCATGGCTATGGCAGTCATGTCCTGTGAAAAACTCCATTAATGATCTCCACGTTTTGTGACGTGTAGAGCAAAATCTCAGTCTCCCTGAGTAAGGCCCGCTCCATGTGGATACCTGGCTTTCTCCCTTGTCTACCTCCCTCAGTGGAGAGTCCACCTGCTGACAGTGCGCTCCTTAGGTGTCTGTCTCTGGCTGCCCTGTGCCATCTGCGCAGAATCATGCATGAGCTCCACTGTGGGAAGTCTCTAGAGATGAACTGAGCTTACCCCACACCAACTGAAAGAGTCTATCTTAGTCCTGAAGGTCTCAAGTCATCCTCATGTCCCCATGAATGTGAATGGAAGCTGGGCCTGCTCAGAGAATCATCAGGGCTCTTTATTGTGGCCTGGAGCTAACTGCCAAGGAATGCCTAGGAACACACTTAGTAAGAGTGTTGCCCTCAGGCCAGATCAGACTTGAACCTGTGGAGAAATCCCCTAGGTATGTCTGCAATTGCTCATTTGGATGCTATAAACTTGAAGTTATGAAAAATACAAAGACTTACATTATCCAGTCTCTCCTGAGAAAATATGTAGGTTTAATCATTCCTGAATTTTCCTTAGTTCACACAGATATATATCCTAAAAATTTGCATTGGTAGGTGTGTCAAGTTATCATTTTAAAAACATAGAAACCTGAACAAGATATATCACTCCAGTCTAGAATGTCTATATGCAGAGTATCCACAAAAGAACCAAACTTCAACATTCTTTCATGTCTATATGCCTTCCACATTCTTTGTCTTCAACATTCTTTCATGTCTAGAATGTCTATATGCAGAGTATCCACAAAAGACCCAAACTTCTTTCATTTAAAGAACCAAACTTCTTTAAATAAAGATGATTAGCAATAATTTAATATTTTACCATTTACAAAGAGTTTAACTACAACAATATACATCTTGAGTTAATTTCCCATGAATAACATTTTCATTTCTTAAAATTTGCTGAATGGAAAGCCAGAAAGTAGAGTGAAGCAAGAAATGTGTGTGTGAGTAGTCATTGGATATACACATAATAGTAAGCAAGTTTATCAGCTCCTGCATGGCAGTGTTCTGATTATCTTTTGCTGCATAAGAACTACACCCCAAATTAGTGGCTTAAAGTAAAAGCTTCCTATTGTATATGATGATTCTGTTGGTCCAGGATTTTGAAAGGGCATGGCAGGAGGTCTCATCTCTGCTTCACAATGCCTATGATTTAGCTGGGAGGACCCAAAAGGCTGGAAAAGCTGATGGGTGCTGATTCTCTCCAGCTTTTCAGGTTGGTAGCTTGAGGTTTCTTACAGCATGGTGGCCTCAGTGCAATCTGACATTTGCATGGCAGCACAGAGCTCCCAGAGTGAATGTTCCTAGAGACAGGAAGTGGAACGTGTCAGAGTTGGAAGCCCGAGCCTAGTATATGGTTCAGCTTTACTTCTGCCATATTCTGTCAGTCAAAGGAGAACCTAGCCAAGAATCACTGATGTTAATGAGGAGGAGACATAGGCCCTCACCTCTCCCTGGGAGGAGGATCAAAGAGTTTGAATCTTTAATCCACAGCAGGCAGACAGCTTTCCATTGTTATAAACCACCTCCCCCTCACTCCATCTGCCTGTGCTAATTGTTTGCTCACAGGAATTTGTTTAGCACTGTGTAGAATTGGGATAACTTTGTGCTTGTTTTGCAGTTAAAAGGGAGAGGCGCTAGGTTGGAAATGTTTAAAAAGCAAAGGTTTGAGAGCCAGTAAGACCTGGAGTGAACTCTCCTGTCAGCTATTTACCAACTGAATGACTGAGCAATTTATAAAAAAAATGCAAACCTCAATATCCTCATCTATAAACATAAAAAAAAAATTAAGACGTATTTGGCTGAATAGTTAAGATTAAAAATATGAAAGTGCTAAACGATACATGTTATATGCTCCATTGATGTTGCTTATTCTTTCTCCCTTCTGCAGGGTATAAAGGAATCTGAACGCGACTGATATTTTCTTTAATTTTTAGATCCAGATATATATTGGGTAAAATCTACTTCATAGGTTTTCAAAGGAACATTCTTCTGAGCAAATCTGAAAACTCTCTAAACTCCATTGGTATGTTACTCTTTATATGAATTTAAATTGTTCTAGAAGTTAGATAAAACTGTGGTAAAGCTACATAATACTTTTGACATATTTTCAAGAGTAGACAAACTTCAATTAATTTGTAAGATATAGGAATAAATTTTTTCCAGTTAAAATGTACCTCTTGGTTTCTGGAGTGTTAATAACCATTCACACTTACAGTTCAAACAATGCAACCTTGTAAAACATATATAACTTATGAAGAGATAGATATCTCTTTTTATAAAGCAAACAAGTAAATTATTTCCCTCAATCCATGATTTATTTTTGTAAAGTGGGAATTTAAGGCAGTAGTTTTGCTTTCAAGTGAAAACCTGGATCAACTTTTAAATATCTATAGGCGCAAACCCAAGCTAGGTCTCACACAGCTCCTCACTTAATAATCTGTTAACGTTTAATTCTTTTCCTTTTTTTTTTTTTTTTTCTGGAGACAGGGTCTCACTATGCTGCCCAGGCTGGAGTGCAGTAGCGCCTCGGCCTCCCAAAGTGTTAGGATTACAGGTGTCAGCCACCATACCCAGCCCGTTAATGTTTAATCCCCTAGAAGGTGATCTTTTTTTTTTTTTTTTTTTTTTTTTTTTAAAGAGACAAATTGCAGCTCCTTCTCTGGGCTTTTCTAAACTATAGCAGATAACTTAAAATCTGACATGCCAAGATATAGCCTTGTCTTAGTTTTCTATCACTGCTATAACAAATTAGCACAAATTTAGTGGTGAAAAAACACACACATTCATTATTTCATAGTTCTCATCAGGCTGACAGACATCTTACATGGCTAAAAGCAAGGAACGGGCAGGGCTGCATGCCTTCTGGAGGCTCCAGGGCCGAGTCCATTCTCTTGCCTGCCCCAGCTTCTGGAGGCCTCCTGCATGCCTTGGCTCGTGGCCTGTCCTCTCTCTTTAGAGCCAGCAATGTTGCTTCTCTGACCACTCTTCTTCCAGCACCCCCCTCTCTGAGCACAGCAGGGAGAACTTCACTAATTATAAAGATGCCTGTGATTACCTTGGACCCACCAGGATAAGCGAGGTCACTCTCCACCTCCAGGTCCTTAACATTAATCAAATCTTATGAAGTCCCTTTGTTACACAAGACTCCACAGGTTTTCAGGATGAAGAACTGGACATCTTTGCGAGGGTGGAGCAAAGAAGTTTCTGCCTACCACAGCCCTTGATAGCATAATTAAAACATTGATTTTCATAAGGTTTTCCTAAACTGAATTTTATTTTGCCTCAAAGGTGCAGATGGTCAGTCTTTGAGTGCCAAGTTTAGATGCTCATCTTACTTTTAATTTCTGACCAAGATTGATGATTGCTTGAATATGTTGGCTACCCAAGTATTTTTATTTACTTTTATTAAAGAAGATAATTGTATTTCGATTAATAGATTCTCTTTAACAACAATACAAAAATTACAAATGTTAGCTGAGAGTGACACATATGAAATAAATTTTAAAAGTCTAATCAATGCCTGGTGGAATAATTTGAGAAGCAAAATAATTAGAAACAATTTTCATTGAAAGGCATGCAGTATGTTAATTTCTTCCACTTAGCCTTCAACAAAGCTAAGGATGTTGGAATGAAAACAAGCTTATTGTCTTCTAATGATGGCCATGCCTTGGAACGCTATTCCCTTCAGAGATTTGTCCCTGGTTTGTGGAATCACAATAAAATATTATGAAAATAATTGCGGGTAAACAGGGAGAAGCCAGACATGAAAAGAAGCGAGATCTTGGAGCATATATCTATTTGCGTGCTAGTCTTGTTAGCTGTAAATAGACATGAACATGAAATGTGGGAAAAGCAGAATAATTTTTCCAAGTGCATATTTTTTATCAAATCAATCCTTACTTTAAAAATTAGTGTAAAATTAAGAAGACAGCAGACATCAGTATGTTTCAGCATATATATAAGCAGAAGTAGGGAAGGCATCTACATTTTCTACAGGTAGGAGAGAGTTACCATCTCATTAGATAGTCAAGCACTATACCATAGGGTTCAATAATATTTGTGCTAGGCAAAACTAAATTCAAAGTAGCTGGAGGGCAGAATTTTCCTTATGTTCTTATCATCATCCACGCTTTCTTAACCACCTAGGTGTGTACCATTAGTTCCTGGCCGCATTTTCTCCTCTTCAACTTACAAATTTTTCCTGTATTAAAACTAATTCTGCTCTGTCATATTTTATTGGGGCCTTATTTTCTAATAATGACAATGAGTGTAAAAGAAATTCACATTATCCAGTCCTATTTTATGTATTTCAAGTATTCACCAAATCCACAAAAATGTAAGGCCCAAAAATAATGTACCAGTGGTGAAAATTTTAAACATTTCTGACACATAGATGAAGGGGATATATATTTTATGAAGTAATGAGCTTATTATAAGGGACCAAGTTTGATACTTTCTCTGCCTTCACATCATTGTGAGAGTCTACAGATTTTACAAACTCAAGGTTATAAACTACTTTCCAATTATGGTTTCCCTACTCTGAAATAATTAAAGTAGATTCAAATGGTCTTTTTGGTAGCATTCCTTCTTTCTGTCATAGCACTAATAAAAGCCCTAAATTTGTCAAGAAAAAGAAAATGGTATCAAGCTGAATTTTGTGATGTGTGGGGAACCAACTGAAGGATATTTTTCTTGTAATTGTTTAATTTACTTTCATCATATTTCTAAACATTCCGAAGCAATATTTAATCTTCTGACAGTTGTGTTTTCTCAGTGTCTATTGAATGCAAAGAGAATCACTCTATGTCTTTTTTTATTCCATATTGAGGGCTATTTTTAGTTTTTTTTATTTCTTGGATGATTTCTTATTGGCTCTTACAATAAGTTCCAGCTACTGGATTTTTACTTGGTTAATCTTCCTAACCAAAATTTGATCTACTTTTTTTTGTCCCCAGGCTGGACATGTTTCTTTACTGGATTAATCATCTTGCTCATTGGAATTTTTTTTTTTTTTGCAAGAAGAGACTAGAGTTATATTCTTGTTATATCTCTAATCAGAATAAACTATCAAGATTAAAAATAATTGCTTAAAGAATAACAAACATAATTTCTAATATATAGCATAGCAGGTATCTTTGTTATATGTTAAGCACTGTCCTCATGTAAAATGCTATTATTTTCCACTTTTGGGGAAACTGGAATTTCTCTGTGTAGCCATGCTGGCAACTTGTCTCGGTTTCCTTTTTTTTTTTTTTTTTTTTTTTTACCCCCATGGCTCATAATTTTAAAATGCCTTTGATACCATGCCTTTTTTATCATTCTCATTTTTAAGCCAACTAACAAAATGCCAAACAACACATTCATTAATATTATCTACTATTTATTACATATTTATAAATTATAGAAGCTAGACTGGTAAAAGCACAATTATTTTAGAAATCCTACATATATAAAATAAAGCAGTTCACCCATGTCTACTCAACCAAAATATTCTATTTTTATTTATTTGTTTATTTTAAATTATTTTGAGACAGAGTCTTGCTCTGTTGTCCAGGCGGGAGTGCAGTGGTGCCATCTGGGCTCACTGCAACCTCTGCCTCCTGGGTTCAAGTGATTCTCCTGCCTCAGCCTCCCAAGCAGCTGAGACTACAGGCACGCACCACCACGACTAGCTATTTTTTTTTTTTCTTTTCTTTTCTTTCTTTTTTTTTTGACGGAGTCATGCTCTGTGGCCCAGGCTGGAGTGCAGTGACAGGATCTCTGCTCACTGCAAGCTCCGCCTCCCGGGTTCACGCCATTCTCCTGCCTCAGCCTCCCAAGTAGCTGGGACTACAGGCGCCCGCAACCAAGCCTGGCTAATTTTTTGTGTTTTTAGTAGAGACGGGGTTTCATCGTGTTAGCCAGGATGGTCTTGATCTCCTGACCTTGTGATCCATCCGCCTCTACCTCCCAAAATGCTGGGATTACAGGCGTGAGCCACTGTGCCCCACCAATTTTTTTGTATTCTTAGTAGAGACAGGGTTTCACCATGTTTGCCTGGCTGGTCTCCAACTCCTGACCTCAGGTGATCCGTCCCCCTCAGCCTTCCGAAGTGCTGAGATTACAGATGTGAGCCACTGCACCTGGCCATTCAATTTTTAAAATACTGTTTGATAATTGAGTTAAAGCCATTATACAGAGAATAATATTGGTCAAACCAAATGTGTGGCAAATGCACTTTATATTGATCAAAGTGAAGGATATAAGAGTGGAATAAATGGTATAAAATTTGGACTAAGAACCAGTTCCAGGAAAAATAACATATTAGCACAGATTTGATATGAAATTTACCTAGATGATACCAAGAGGGCTTCTAGGAAATATTCATCGTTTCATATAAAAAAATAAATTGATGGGCTGAGAATTTCAAATAAGTGTTTGCTACTTACTTGAAAATAAGAAAGGGAGTGCTATTTGTCTAGAAAGTAGGTTATATTACACGATAAGTCATTTAAAAACATTTCATGGTAGGCTCCTACAGATGTATCATGAACATGAATCAAAGATTTTTCTTGATTAATAAGAGAAACAATAAGATGTTACAACAGATTCAAAGGCAAAGTTAAAATCATCTATAGGTAAAACTGGTCGATTCACAGAGCAATAATCCATAGCATTTTCACTGGACACAATCCCTTTGCATTTTTCTAGAAGAAAGTCAATTGCATTTATATCATATTTTTAAAATTTCACAAAGTTGCAAAATAGCTCAAGGATGATGAAAGGCAGAGAAATCTTGGAAGACTCTGCTAGTCAGGTGATTTAGTAATCTTTACAGCTCATTTCATAGCCTTTCACAACTTTTTCCGGCATTCACTATCACACTCCATTCTCTTTCCACACCAAAGTAAGTGGAATTATTTAACCCTACCTAAGATCTCATAAAATACTAATATAACTTAAGATCCCCTCAAAAAAATACCCTGTGGTCAGCACAGGGGGAAAGGCCCCTTGATAGGGAAAAGGAATCTTCCCAACACTCACACAGGGAAGGAACAAGAAGACCATTTCATCGTGAGGTTTAGAGCTTTGGAAAGGCTATGCACGGGTTATTTAAGTATGGTATAGGCAATCCATTTCATGAGGAATAAAGAATGAGGCACCACAGTTAATTTTTTCTTGCCATTTTGATATTTTTGTTTTTACTGTAACTAAATGACTCAAAGTATAGTCCGATCCAGAGAGAGAAGCCACCGTTCATTTGGGCTTAATCTCAAAACACAGATGTGTATATTTCAATCCACAGATGATATTTGAGTCTCTGATGGAATTGTCTTAATCAAAAACCTCTGAAAAATTAAGTAAAATGGACAATTCCTACAATCGCTCCACAATCATTAAACCAACATGTATGTTAAAAGATGTGACAGAGTTAATATGTATTATATATGCACTTAAATACTGTTGCAGCAAAGGAGACAGAAGAAGGAAGAGAGAAGGTAACAAGGAAAGAAGGATGGAAGAGAAGGCATGAGGACAGCTATTTGGAAATGGCACAGAGGCATTTACAGAGATCATTATGTCCTTGCGTCTCTTACCTTCCTCAGCCCTACACAGAGTATGTATCTTCTTCATTTTAAACTTTTAACCAGGAGAAAGCTAAATGCTAATCTTGGAACTTATGAAAGCAACTTCTCTGGGCTTTTAAATATTAGATTATACTTCATGTTGAACTTTTCTCTAGCTCAGAAATCATTTGTCTATTATATAGTAACCATTTTAAAACTTTTTAAAAAGTATCCACTGGCTTCTTCGTATTTTCTCATGCAGTAGTTTTTCTTGAATTTTGTTTTTGTAAAAATTACTAGGAAAGTTTGTTAAATTTTCAGATTTCCAGGCCTCATATCAGTAAATCTGGATCACCCTCAAAATACCCATCTTTGTCAAGCATCTTGGGTGATAATGCTGTGTCTCTCTTTAGAACCCCAAGGCTATTGAGAGGGAAATATGTGAAAAATAAGCCTGCCCATACACAACAATAGCATGGGAAAGGAACAATGTAAATTTCACACTGCCTACGTGTGTGTGTAGGTGTTTTAAATATAAACACTTAAAAAACTGTTTTCCCGGATTATTTTCAACTGTTCGACCACCTAGTGCTGAAGCTCTACCAAGCTACAATATCTGATGCTATCTGTCTTTCTTTTGCCTCTTATGATAATTATTTAATTATGTATTCACTTAGGTAATGGGACTTTTTCCCCTAAATAATGCTTTTATTTTCTTTATGTTAGGCTTAACGAGAATAAGCAACATTGCATTTTTTTACCTTTTTAGAATAGTATAAACATTAAGTTAAAATCAATTGCAAAATATTATTTCTTTAAATTGTTCTGAAAATAATTTTTAACAAAATAATTTAATGTTGACTTTCATGTTTTATCTGAGGCTATTTAAATTTGTCATTTACCATATTCCTAAAGCCCTTTAGTTTGCCACGCAAAAAAAGTATAGCCAAGCAGCTAGAAAATGGAAAAGTCACTCACTGAAATTATATTTATAGGCATAGCAACGGAACTATTACAGAGTAATTCCACAGTGATTTTTAGTCATACTGATGAGCTACAATCTGTCTATAAAGTAGTAGAGGCTATAGTTTATTGGTGTGAAGCAAAGTTAAATTTAGATGTGTTCTATAAGAGGTTATTTCTACTCATTTTCAATCTAGAGTTCCAATCAGAGCTGCCTAATCTTTGTACTACAGGAAAGCTACTTAAATAAGCTCTACCATTTCTAAAAGGAAGCTAAATTATTCAACTTTCTTATCAAACTTTCCTTTGGAACAAGGAATTAGGCAAGAATATATCATAGGAATGATTGTGTGAAGCTTCATGCTAGAAACTTACCTGGCCAGAGAGTTAGACTGTACAATTCTATAACAGATGGTCTAGTTTAAACTATGTATATATTTTATTTATCCGTGTTGAATATTTCTATGACATCCTATTTATTAGGTTATAAAATTTTCCGTGATAACTTTTATTATTACAAGTAATGAAATTATTTATTTATACTGAATGAATCTTTGATATGTTGAGAATAATGCCAATGGGACTATGATGTTTCCTAAGTCCTTCAATAAATATCTAAACCATATAATTGCAGGCATCACATAGCAAGGCAGAAATTGTTTTGATTTGCTAAACATCTTTCAAAAGATTTTACTTAAAACATTGCTTGTTACTAGAAAGTGTCTGTGTGAGCAGGCGTGTGTGTGCGTGTGTGTGTGTGTGTGCGTGTGTATTTTAAGAACATGATCATTTGTAACACATAGATATTGTCTTACTAACGGCACTATTCTGCTTCTTCAAGATTATCTCAAGGCAAAGGAAAATAGATTAATCAATAAATGACAATGTTCTAACAACTTGCATTTTAAAATAAAGTCAGATAATGCTACAAATTCATAATCAATTATTTCACAGTGAAATTAATCAGTTTAAGGGTTTGGGGATTGACCGACCAAAGCCAGCAATCATGTGTATCTAAAACAAAATCTGACATGCATAAATTTACAATTATATGAAACAAATCAGCTGCAAGAAAATACTCCAGAATGGAAAAAGTTAAGATTGCAATTACTCTTTTCAAGTTGGAATTGGGAATTGGGAAAGAGAGGAAGTTGGAGAAAAGCCAGAGTCAAAATTTTGGTGAGAAATAAAGAATAGTTGAAGGAGTGTTTTCACAAGTGTCCTTAAGGCTTTGAAAATGTCATTCCTCTTCTGGAAATCCCATGACTTTTAAAAAGTAAAAGACAAACTTGATGATAAATCTGAAATTAAGCAGAAGATTGCATTTCCCTTTTTAAGCGAACAGTCACCTCATTTTTTTCTAGACATTCCAAGGTGATTCTAAATGGCAATTTGCACTGTCATTTTAAAAGAATTTCTCAGATATTTGCGGGGCACTTTATGGAAGGAGACACTGAGGTAAAGATGTTAAGCTGCATACTCCTAGTGAGATAAGAAAGCAGAAGTTAAGTCAGCCTTAGAAACCAGATCCCCAGACCCCTGGGCCTTCATTCTTAACCCACACTCTCATTTAATATATCCACTGTGGCTTTTACCATGACAAAAAACGTAACTTGATCCATGAATACAGAGCCTTGGAGGGCACTATCAGCATTACACATTATCTTTCATCTTGAAATCTCACAAAGCTTTATTAAACTGTTCAAAAAGGAAGTGTTATTGTTCCCAGGTACCTTTCTCTCCCCAAAAGATAGCTCAAGTGGATTTATCAGGTGGCTAAATGGGAGTACTAAAGAGGTTAAATTTAATTCAGGAAAGGATCTTTCCCTCAGGAACACAGAAGCTTTTGTAGTGTTGGTGCTAAAATGGTTCCCTTGTCAGAGGAGTTAACGTCTTATGAGATCCTCTAAGCAAATTTAGAAAAGGAGAGGAACTTGACCACAGAAACTGTGTTTGATACATTTGAGCAGCAAAATAAGTTTTCATTACATGGTATGCTGTAATGTGGGAAGGTAAAAATATCTCAGATTGATCAGTTCCACTAAATTAGATTAATCAAAGGCTGTATTTATGAAGGCAAAATAAAGAAAAAATTAGAAATAATGTGGGTGATTTAGGGTGAAGAATATTACATTATGAATCTTTAAGGCAATTTGAAATCCAATCATTTTTATTTAAAAGGTTTAATATGTAAATACTCTCAATTATATTTAAGACAGCAAGTAAGGTGTTGGTAGTGTCTTTATTGGAATATCTATTCACAGAACTTAGGAGGAAAAATGTATGTGTAATGGCTTCAATTACTCACATTTATTTTGTGTGTTTTGCATAAAGAAAAACTAAGAACTGCACACTAAATTTTTATGAATGCGCACACAAACACACACACACACACACACACACACACACACACATATATATATATATATATACCCACATTTTTAAATGGGTTATGATAGGGAGAGGACTATTAAAATAACTCTAAATAATATTTATTGGAGGGTCTCAGTCTCATACTAGTTTATTAAAATTTTATGTAAATAATTCTCCACATTAATATATATTTTTTCAGACTCTTTCAGGGACATTTTTACTCACGATTTGGGAAAACCAACGAGAGAAAGAAAAAGAAATTCTTATCTGAAACTTCAACTTATCAAAACTCACTTGTCTAGAAATTAGCCTGGGAATATCCAGGCACTGGAATTTCTCACTTTTTTTCCTTCTCTCTCAACTTCAGTACTGAAAGGAGAAAGTCATTTCCAAATGTCCATGTTTTGACTTTTTAAATAGACCAAATTTAGAGTCATGTAAAGATACAATAATTAGCCTTCTTAACAATTTTCACTCAGAGGTACTTTTATAGAGAATAAAAACAACAACAAAAAAGCCTTTTCGTTATAAAACATTCACTTGTACCAAAAAACATGACTCTGTAAAAAAAAAAAAAAAATTACATATGAGGTATTACAAAAAGGGAGGTCCACAGGCCTAATTCTCCCTCTCGGTGATTTATGATGTAGGTGTAAAAAATGAGGTGGGTATTTTAAAAAATAATAAAAAGAATCCTTCCTTTACCTCATTCTAAATCTGATGAATGGCTATAAATAGGGCATGAAATTTGGGGCCAGCCACATTTCCAATTATTCCTAATTTCCTTATACCCAAGGCATATGATTGAGTTGGAGTACCTGGTGAGTACTCTAACTCAAAACGTTTGAGTCTCAGCATGATTCCAGTCCCTGCCTCAGTTTCTCCAGGCTCCCACTGATTGGTGTCAAGCACAGTTCCTTCACCCCCTACAGAGCCCCTGTATTCCCAACCCACCACCCACCAGGAGCTCCTGTCAGCACCCATGAGCGTTTTCATAGCCCTCTGCTGCTTACAGTTATCTCTGTAAATTGTTCTGAGGAATCCTCAGCAACTTTCTAATGAAATTTGTTAGTAGCCACAAGCTAGTGGAAGAACATCGCTCTTCCCTTTCTTTCTCCTGTCTGCCTCCTATAGTTCTCCCTCTAACCTGGTGGCTTACATCTTTCAATCAGGCTCATTTTGTATAAAGCAGGCCTTTATGTCAGAAGCTGAGACCTCCAACAGATGGAAATGAAAACCATCCTGCTACCAGACCTTGGATCTGGAAGGTCGGTCTTGGTGCTTGTTTTTCCCAAAGTCACTGAGGCTCTTCAAGGCTGTGACACCTTACCTTTGGTGCAGTCTATCAAATAGAATTTCTACTCTCCCTAAATTATACTTCCTCCAGTGCAGATTAATTAGTGATTTACTTCTGGGTTACATACCTAAAACATACTGGTTATAAAAATAATCCTATGCAAATGCCAGTCACATAAAAATGAACTGAATGTAAAAATTAGAAACTAACCAGGCATAGTGGCTCATGCTTGTAATCCCCCACTTTGGAAGGCCAAAGTAGGAGGATTGCTTGAGCCCAGGAGTTCAAGACCAACCAGGGAAACCTAGATGCCATCTCTACAAAGAATTTAAAAATTAGCCAGACATACTGGTGCATGCCTGTAGTCCCAGCTTCTTGGGAAGCTGAGGAGGGAGGATCCCTTGAACCCAGAAAGGAGAGTATTCAGTTAGCCGAGATCATAGCACTGCACTCCAGCCTGGGTGGCAGAACCAAACAACCTATAAACTAAAACATTTAAAAAATTTACTTATGACAGAATAACATGATTTGTGAGATAGATATTTATCAGGTATCTACCAGAGCAATTTAATCCCTAAAAATAGGCACATAGTTTTTAAAATAATACAATATCATGAGTCATTTCCAAAAGGCATGATTCTGTCTTGAACGTTAACTATTTTGCTTGTAAAATTTCATTAAAATTTATTTAACTTGTTATGGTTAAGACTTTGCCTCAAACCAAAATGGAATCTATCATTCAAAATATTTTTCAAAAGATCTCTACTGTGCAGTATTATTTAACAGTCTGTAATGATAGTTAATACTATGAAATACATTTGGTTTTTTGGTCATTTGCGACCACCTAGTTAGGCAATTATTTTAAGCCAAAGCAGCCCATAAGAAATTTTAAGCTGAGTTTTCTTAGAACAACATCTAAGAATACAGCTGCACTTCAGTGAAAAAGGATTGTTTTTTACACAAATGTACCTTATACAGATGTACTTTTCTAAAAAACCTTCAGATTCACCAGGAGGATTACGGTGTGTTTCTTTAATTAGAGGATTTCTGCAATTGTGTGGTTTACTGGTCTGTACAGAAGCTTCCCGTAGTACATGTTCAATAGTCAATTGGTATGGAGGAGTGCTGAAACCTGTGCTAATTTTCCAACTGAACAGAGCAGATACATACTCACCCATTTGTACTTTTACAAACTAGGACAATAGCAGCTTTTCTTAGGGGCTTATATAAAATTCCAAAGAGAAAGGGCACTGTGTTCTTTTCTGTTAAAGAATAGACTTGATTACATGTTTTGGGGCATAGGGTTTAAAGGAATATAGGAAAAGGGAGTCTCCAGTTGCCTACAATTAGAGACTAGACCCTTCTCTGCACTTTCCATGGAAGGGTAGTGTGAAAGATATTTTAAACCAATTGGTTTATCTTGCTTTATTTCTGAGCATCTTGACTCCAACTATATTGCAATTAAAAATCATTTTTTTTGGAATGGCAGAGACTCTGATTTGTCCTATGCTTCTTCTTCTAAATTCCAAGAGTCTATGTTCATTGACAGTAGGACTTTGCTTTGCTATTTCATTATGCCAAACACCAATACCCATGCCTGGCAAATAGCAGATGCTCACCTACTTGTTGGTTGAAAAAATGGGTGATCTTCAAATTTTAGTCAAACTAACCCACTCTTGTCTACTCATATGCATTGCTTTTTGTCTCGGATTGATTATCTCATCAATTCATTTATTTGTTGATTCATCCATTCATTCAACAACTATTCACTGGGCACTAACATATACTTAGGTTTTGTTCAGAGTTCTCAGAATTCAGTGGTGCACAGGACCATTTATCTTTATCTCTTTATCTTTGCTGTAAATTTCTCCTCACCTTTTAGAACACAGCCCTCATCTTTCCATTTGAGGTTGCTTCCCAAAACAAGTACATAGCTTTGTTTCTGTTCGTATTGTTTCTTGTTTTTTTCAAGGAATTTTTGCCAATCACAATAAAAGAAAATAGGAAAGACCGAAAGAGCGACAAACATTACAGAAGTGTAAGAATGCTAGAAGGTCCTATCGTATTGTCTGTGATCTATATTTCCTGACACCTCTATTGAAATTCTTTAGGGCTTTGTATTAGCTTTTTAGGGCTGACACAATACACTATTGCAAACCAAGTGGCTTAAACCAGTTTTAGGCAATTTATTGTCTGGAGGGTAGAAGTCTGAAATTAACACACAGGCTGCTTCCCACTGGATGGAGAATCTGTGCCAGGCTTCTCTCCGACCTCCAGGTGGTGGCCAGCAATGTGCCACCTTCCTTGGCTGGCAGGCACATCAGTCAATCTCTACGTCTGTCTTCACATGGTCACCATTCCCTGTGGCTCTGCTCCTCTTCCTAGAAAGACATCAGCAATATTGGATGTATAGCCCACTCTACTCTAGTATTATCTCATCCTAACTAAGTACATCCACAATGACCCTATTTCCAAATAAGGGCACATTCTGGGGTTCTGGAAATGACATAACTTTTGAGGGGACACCATTTAAACCAGTAGAGACTACTTTCGTGAATTTTAAGAAACTCATAGAAAGAGTTCATATAGACTCTTGGAATTTAGAAGAAAGGGCATAGGACAAATCAGAGTCTCTGCCACTTAAAAAAATTATTTTTAATTGCAATACAGTTGGAGTCAAGATGCTCAGAAATAAAGCAAGATAAATCAGTTGGAAGGCATTTTCTCTGATGTCTTCTTTGGCAGAAGCCTTTATAAACTCCTTTATTTATAAGTACCCCGAAAATAAAATAAGTCAGAATAATAGGTCATTTTTCAATGACAACATATTTAATAACACATAGTATTTATCATTTTAGTACATAACAATTTTCAGCCAGTCACATTTATAAATTGAAATAGTAAGATTAAAATTCCCTGTCATTAAAATTTCATTTCTTTTCCTTCTAAATAAAAATGGATGATTTTAGTCTTTTGGAGGCTGTCATTTTCTAAATCAGTATTTGAATAATGGTAGATTGTGGTAGTGAAATGAGCTATGTGAACTAGCAGATACAATATTTTACCTTTTCTGGCTTGTGTATTACATGGAATTTTACATGTGTTTTTGGTTCCTAAGAGTCATTAAGGAAGGAGAGGAATGTCAATGGTAGACATGTGCCACTTGGTTTTGGTTCGCTGGCATTTGTATTAGGGTTCTTCAGAGAGATAGAACCAATAGGATAGATATAGATGATAGATACATGGATGGATGGATAGGTAGATTAGATAGATAGATAGATAGATAGATAGATAGATAGATAGATAGATAGACAGACAGACAGACAGACAGGTAGATAGATAGCATTTGTTAGGAGAATTGGCTCATGTGATTATAGAGACTGAAAAGCCTCCAGACAAGCCATCTGCAAGCTGGAGATCCTGGCATGGAGTAGTGTGGCCCTGGAAGCCAATGGTGTAACTCTCAGACCAAGATCTAAGGAGTAAGAACTCAGCTATGGGAAGTGGGGTGCTAGTGTAAGTCCTAGAGTCCAAAAAGTAGAGTTCTGTTGTCCAAGGGCAGGGAATGAAGAGTAAGTTCCAGCCCTAAGAAGGAGAAACACACACATTCCTTCCTCTACCTTATTCCATCTGGGCCATCAGCTGATGAGACGGCACCTGCCCACGGTAAGGAGGGATCTTCCTCACTCAGTCCACTGATGCAGATGGCAAAGTCTTCTGGAAACATCCTCACAGAAACACCAAAAATCATGCTTTACCAGTTCTCTAGGTATTTCCATAATCCAGTCCATTTGACATCTAAAATTATCACAGCATCTAAACCAGCCTCCTCTTTGAGCAAGATCTCCACATGTTAACCTAGTAATGTGGATCTCCATTTCGAACAATACTCTTCTTCTTAGTATTGAACTCCTTGGAAACATATTAATAGGGCCATTGCGTTTTTTCATTTTGCTTTATAATAGCAATAGTCTTGGGCACAATTTATTCAAAACCCAGTGTCAGGACCTGTGAAAATAGTTGAACTAAAGTATTTCATTTATTACTCCCAAGAAGCCTATGGTGAACATGGCATTATCATCCCACTTTAAAGAAGATTTGGGGTCTTAACTTGGTTCTGTTGGTTGTTCACGGTACCACAGGTGAATGGAGGAGCTAGGATTTGAATTCAAACCCCTATAACTCCAGGGACTCTGGTCTAAACTAAAACACATACTGTCTGTCCCACTCTCTGAAGTGGCTATTTCATATATGTTTTTATTCATTACAACTCTGATCCTCCTGTCCAAACCCTTAAATCTTGGCAGACATCGTTTCTGCCAAGATCGAAGAGAAAATAAAAGCCATAAAAAACAGACTCCCTTAATATCCCACCCTTAGGATCCAGCATTCAACCCCATCTGCTCTTATCACTCCAATGAGGAAAACTCATTCCTCCACCAAATCTCTGGATCTCATCCTTTTCTGTGGTAGTGGAAACAAACTACTGATTCAAATTTTCTCTCTCTCTTGTATCCTTCTCATCAGTATTTAAATATGTTCTAGGCTCTGACACCTTAATGACAAGAATCCTTCACCCTTCAGCTAACAATCTCTCTACTCTCCTCTCTTCCTTTAGAAGAGAAACCTTTAATACTTTTTATACTTGCTGTATTAGTCTGTTCTCACGCTGCTATTAAAGACATACCTGAGACAAAGGAAAGAGATTTAATTGACTCACATTTCCACATGGCTGGGAAGGCCTTACAATTATGGCAGAAGATGAAGGAAGAGCAAAGGGACTTATATGGCAGTGGTCAAGAGAGAGAGCGTGCAGAGAAAAATTCCCCTTTATAAAACCATCAGATCTCATGAGACTTATTCACTATCATGAGAACAGCACAGGAAAGACCTGCCTCCATGATTCAATTACCTCCCACTGGTTCCCTCCCATGACACGTGGGGATTGTGGAAACTACAATTCAAGATGAGATATGGGTAGGGACTCAGCCAAACCATATTACTTGCTACCTCTATTTCATCATTTCTCAGTCAACCTACTTTCTTTTGTCTCATGCCTTATTTAACTAAATTCTTTTTCATTAGTCCATAATGTTACTTCTGAATTGAATGGCATTTTTTAATTCTCTTTTTTTTTTTTTTGACTTCTAAGTAGCATGAGGAAGGACTGTGTGGTTCCTACTCTTAGCTTCTGTGGGAGCTCTCATTTCTTATTCTCTATCACTCTGCTATTTTTCTCAGGCTCTTTTGCCAGCTCCTCTGCTTTGATCTTGGTGTACTTTTTTTTTTTTTTTTTTTTTGAGATGGAGTCTCACTCTGTCACCCAGGCTGCAGTGCAGTGGCGTGATCACGGCTCACTGCAATCTCCGCCTCCCAGGTACAAAAGATTCTCCTGCCTCAGCCTCCTCAGTAATTGGAATTACAGGTGCCCACCACCACATCTGGCTACTTTTTGTATTTTTAGTAGAGACAGGGTTTCACCATGTTGTTCAGGCTGGTGTCAAACTCCTAACCTCGTGATCTGCCTGCTTCGGCCCCTCAAAGTGCTGGGATTACAGGCGTGAGCCACTGCGCCCGGCCAGTTTTTAAGAGTTCAAATGAAATTGTGAAATTGGAAATAGGAATTTTTTTTTAAAATCAACTTTACAGAGGCATAACTGACACACTAAACTGTACATATTTAAAATGTATAATTGGATAAGTTTTTACATGTGAATATACCCTAAAAACATTACCACAGTAATGTTTACCACAAACCTATTACTCTCTGAAGTTTTCTTATGCTCCTTTTAATCTCTCCTCTTTTCTTTAGCTACCCCTTTCCCTCTCCTTCCTCTCCCCAGTTCTCAAATAAGTAATTTTTGTCATTGTGTATTAGTTTGCATCTACTGGAGTAAGGTATAAACAGGATGGCACAGTGTTTGCTCTATTTTGTTTGGATTCTTTTACACAGTATAATCATTTTTAGGCTCATCTTTGTTGAGTCATATTCCACTGCATCACAGTTTCTTTATCCATCCATTCCTCTGTTGACGGGCATTAAAGTTGTTTCCAGGTTCCAGCTGCTGTAAGTAAAGATGTGATAATTTGTGTAGAAGTCTTATAATGAACATATGCTTTTACTTCCATGGGTGAATACCTAGATCCATTGAATAGATCTAATAGTAGTTGGATAGATCACCCTTTATTTAAGGAATCTGCTTCATCATTCTTTTTCAAAGTAATTTAACCATTTTCCATTCCTACAGACAGGATATGAGTGTTCTAGTTTCTCCATATTCTCACCAACACTTGGTATGGTCAGCATTTTTAGTTTTAGACTTTTAAAAAAGTGTGCAGTGCTATCTCATTATGCTTTCATTTGCATTTTCCTAATGACTAATGATATTGAGCGTCTTTTCGTATGCATATTCTCTACCCACTTTTTTCAGTGGTCTGCTGAAGCTTTTGCTCATTTTTTATTTTATTTTTTTCTCTGAGTATTGAGGTTTCTTTATACTTCCTGGATACAAATCTTACATTAGATATATCCTTTGTAAATCTTTTCTTGTGTACCATGGAGAATTGTCTTTTAATTCTCTTAATAATGACTTTTAAAGAGCAGAAGCTCTTTTTCATTTCTTTGTTATTTTTTGTTGTTGTGATTGTTTAATTTTGATGAAGTCCATTTTATCACATTTATTCTTGCATGGATCATGTTTTGTTCTGTTGCATCTAATACATCTTTACTTAATGGTAATTGACATAGATAGTCTCATATGTTTTCTTTCATGAGTTTTATAGTTTAAGATTTTACACTAACATCTATAATCCAACTTGAGTTAAATTTTAAATATGGATCAAGGATTAACTGTTTTGTAATGAATACCCAGATGTTCCAACATCATTTGTTGAAAATATGATATTACTATTCTCCAAACAAGTTTCCTTTGCCCCTTGGCCAAAATCAGTTGTCCATATATGTATGAGTCTATTTTTTTTTTTACTTTCTATTTTATCCTATTGATTTGTCTATCTTAATACTAACACCTGTCTTAAAAATATACTTATTCCCAGTTTTGTTCTTTTAGAAAAGTGTTAACAGCTATAATAATTCTTTTGCATTTACATAGGAATTTTAAATTCAGCTTGTCAGTTTCTACAATGTAGCTTGCTGGGATTACATGGAAGCTATAGATGAATTTGGGGACAGCTGACATCTTAAGAATACTGTCTTCCAACCCATTAAAAATGTATCTTTCTGCATTTATTTAGGTAATCATTAATTTTTCCTTAGTGTTTTCTATTTTTAACTGTGTGAAACTTTCACAAATTTTGTCAGATTTATCTAGAAGTATTTTACATTTTTTTGCTATTATAAGTACCATTTTTTAAAATTCAATTTCATATTGTTCTTTGCTCTTGTATCAAGTGATTTTAATGTTATATATTAAATTTGAATTTTGAAACATCACCAAAATCATACATTAGCTCTTATACCTTTTTATATGTTTCATAGTTATTTATATAGTTTATGATATTGTCTACAGATAAAACCAGTTTATTTCTTCCTATCCAATTTGGATGCCTTTTATTTATTCCTGCCTTACTACTATGAATGAAAATTTCAATATCAAGCTAAATAGAAATATTGAAAGCAGACAATCTTGTCTTTTACCTGAACTTAGGTAATCTCGGGCAATTGTTGGGCTCAATGTATTTGCTTATTTTTCTGTCCTTGGCTGCCTGACGGTTTTGTCTCTAAAACCATCGTTTCAAATGTCCTGTCTGTTACTTGATGGTTTGTTTTTTCTTATGGCAGGGTTAGCCTGGTCCTTTTTGTTCATATTAGTCTGAAATAGTCCACATTGTCCTTTAAAATGTTTAATGTTGATGTCAGGATTTCTGCTTTTCTGACTAAACATTATCTGGTTGAGGAAAGTTATCTACTTGCATCGCTTTGATTATAATTTGAATAGAAATGACTCCCACACTTACCTCTCCAACTCAAATCTCTCATTTGAATTCCAAAGGCATTTTTAACCACCAAATCTACAGCTCCACATAAAAATTTCACAGACAGATCAAACTTGGCATGTCAAAAAATGAACCCATGCTCAACCCACCACTTGCTTGATCCGTTGGATTTTGTGTCTCAACAAATAGCATCATCATCTGGAAGAAACCTGGAAGTCAACCACGACTCTGCTTCCATCCCTAAACTCAGACTTAATCATGAAGTCCTGTTGAGTCTACCACCAAAAATATATTTTAAAACCTTTACATGGTTTCTTTCCACTACCCCTCATCTCACTTCCTTTCAATAATCCCCTGTTTGGGGTTAAACTATATCCCCAAGAAAGATATATTTCAGTCCTAATCCGCAATACCTATGAATATGACCTTATTTAGAAATAGGATATTTGCAGATGTAATCAGTTAAAATGAGGTCATTAGAGTGGCTCTATTCCATTATGACTGGGGTCCTTGTTAGAAGAGGAGAAGAGGCACAGAGGCAGACATACACGGAGAAGAGAAGATGAAGACATACAGGAAGAACACCATGATGATGTAGTGATATGTCCAACAAGTAAGGAGCTCCATGGATTGCAAGCAACACTGGAAGCTAAGAGAAGGACATTGAACAGATTTTCCCCTAAAGCCTTTAGAGAGAGCATGTCCTGCTGAAACCTCCATCCCAAACTGGGAGAGAATAGATGTCTGTTATTTTAAGCCACTCCATTCACAGTACTCTGTTGTAGCGGCCTAGGAAACAAATCCACTCCCATTCCCATCGCCTGATTTCAACAAGAGCCACTTAAGCTCCTATGTGCCACCTGGTATCGTGCTTAGTCCCTTTACATGCTACTCCAGGCAGAAGTCAGAGTGGTCTTGTAAAAACGCAAATTGGAACATTTCATTGCCGTTCTTCAAACTTTTAGTGGCTCCTTATTATTTTAAGGATGCTGTCCAGGATCTAAAACATGATCTAAATGGACCTCAATAATCTGCTCTCCACCCTTTTCTTCACATGCACTCACTCATTGGAGTGTTTTTTTCACTTCATCAAAGTATTCTAGTCACCCTTGCTCTTTCGTTGTCCCACACACTGTCACCTCTCCTTGGAATACTTTTTTCCCCAAACCCACCTGCTTCATTTGGTTAACATCTGTATATTCTTCAGATGCCACTGCCTCAGAGAAACCTCTCCAGAATATCTGATAACAAAATTGCATGTCTATTTCTGGGTGGCTCTCTCACCCCATTGACCTATATACTGTCATATGTGAACAACAGAGTGTGCTTATTTGCTTGATCTGTATAATGAATAAGACATAGTCCAAAATATTCTTTGGATGCAGCATTCATGAATGCTCTCAGTTTCCAGGCCTCAGTATCGACTATTTTATTTCTTTCTTTTTTTTTTTCTTTTGAGACAGAGTTTCACTCTTGTTGCCCAGGCTGGAGTGCAATGGCACGATCTCGGCTCACTGCAAACTGTACCTCCCAGGTTCAAGCGATTCTCCTGCCCCAGCCTCCCGAGTAGCTAGGATTACAGGCGCCCACAACCAAGCCTGGATAATTTTTGTATTTTTAGTAAAGACGAGGTATCACCATGTTGGCCCAGCTGGTCTCAAACTCGTGACCTCCAGTGATCTGCCCACTTTGGCATCCCATAGTGCTGAGATTACAGGCATGAGTCACAGTACCTGCCCTCGGTATTGTCTATTTTCATACAGCTTCTATGTCTTCATTGTCTCCCCTCTCCATTACAGTTCTACATTTCCAAATAATTCCATGGGTAACCTTAATCGTCCAAATCCTAAAACCTTAGAGTATTGGATGACAGTGGTCAGGAATTAGGGTAAGAGGAGAATGGAGGAGAAGGAGAGAGAACAGAGAACCCGTGAAAGCCAGCAGAGGGTAGGGAGTAACACAATTTTGCCAGCTGATTTTGAAAATACCTGGGGTCTCACACATATGCAATTATTTACCAATTATTTCGCACACGAACCACATCAGTAAATGGACTGGCTTCTGCTCCTCATGGTGACTCCTCTCCTTCCCCAGGCTTTTGCTGTTGTTCTGTACTAAGGCCATGTTCTTTTTTAAAAAAGTGATCTAATTCATATAATAATATTCTGATGATGGAGAGGAAATGATGTGATTTATCCTGTATCTTTATAAGAGCATCTGAGTTCTGTTCTCTGTAAGCGACAGGACTGGCAAACACTTTTAACATTCCCTGTCTTTGGAATTTACATTTTAGAAATCATTTCCTCTCCCTGATACCTTTTCCCTTTGTTCCTACAAAATATACCTAAATGTGTTAAGGCAGAAACTCTAAAACTATTACAGGAAAAAGAAAAAAAGAAAAAAAACAGTTTGCAAGAAAATAATCAAATGCTAGAGGGAATAAAGTAAATAATCATTACTTGAAGTGAAAACTAGAAAATTAATTAACCAATTTTGAACATATACTACATACTATTTTAAAATAAAAGTCTTATATAAAATAGTGAATTCCAAATACCTTCTTTTGTTTGGGCTAAATGTAAAATATTTATAGAAAATTGATCATCAAAGTCCTGTTTCTATAATTGCCTGATATTTATTTCAACATTTCTGGTACAGCAAATGGAGCGACCAATGTCAACAGGCAACATTTAAAAAGCCATTTCTTTGAGATTTAGAATACTTTTGCCACCCCTGGGGACATGCTTTGAATCTGGCAGGAACATTAGCTGATCATGCTACTTCAATCTGACAGCTTCAGATTTTTAACAGGGGAAAAAGGCAGAACTAATGGATGTGAATAAGCTTAAAAGCACGGGAACTTATCAATCACTATAAACAGCTGTATTTTGGGAAGCTAACAGAGGTACTTCTAAAAACGTAAAAAGTCAATAGATATATTTCTGGCAACTAATAATTTCAATCTGGTCTTCTTCATTTGTCTCTCCTCCAACCCCCAACCTGCCTGCCTTCTGTTTTTTTTTTTAAGCGTAATATTCTTGTCAGCATTGATTAACATGAAAACATTCTCCTCACATGCACCATTCTACTTTCCAGAAGGAAATAACACAGTATCTAATTTTATGAAAAGATAACTCAAAAGACGAATGAAGCAAATCAAATTATTGACGTGATTATAATCTTTTTCATCCCGTTCTGATTTTATAATAGAGGACGTGTACACACGATGCTATTTATAATTGGTACATTATTGGGTAATGACTATAACTATTTATCTTTTTGTTCAACCTCAGGCACATAACATCTTACGTATATATTTCAAAGAGCTTGAAAACACAATTATCTGTTTTGCTTTACAATTATTTCAAAATATTCCACTATTGTATTCCTCCACAGAGGCCTCTAACCCATTATTTTCCAGAACAAATTCGCTTTTGAAGAGATTACTAGTGTGACAATGATTCAAGAAGCACAATAAAACCCTGCTTACTCCAATGGAAAAGTGAAAAACATATTTAATTTTATTCTCTAGCCTTCTAAAGGATTAGGTTAGGATCAGGCCAAGTCATTAGGCCTTAGAACCCTATGAAGAAAATGTCCTCAATATGGAGTCCCAAGGATACAAGCTCGTTTCAAATACTGTGATGATAATCTCTCAAACTGAGAAGCTACTTTTCAATCAACATGGCTTGACTGTTTGGGGTAGAACTTGAAAGGCATCAAGATTAATTTCTTTCTATGCACAAGGCACTACATCATTTACTAAGGATAATGGGACACACAGCACAGTCATGCTCTGATGAATTAACTATTCACCAGGAGAGACAAACAGTGTGAACACACCTATTGCATTACAATGTGGTAGAGCCCAGATACTGTGGGTAGTACTTACAAGACGGTGTGATTAACTCTATTACTTAGTGTGTCCAGGAAATTTGTTGGTTGGAAGTAGTATCTGAGCTGGGTTTTATAAATGCTTATTTTCCTGGTAGAGAGAGTAACATTTGCATGTAAGATGGATGTCAAGTTTAGTGTCAGGTTTAATAGCATGAGGTCTGAAGCCAGCTGCCTGAATTTGAATTCCTGCTCCAAAATTCTTTAGCTGTGTGACTCTGCAAAAGATACTTAACCCCAGTGTTTCAGTTTCCTCATCTGAAAAATTAGGTTTAATAATTAAATTTACTCATTTCAAAGCATTCTGTGTTCACATCAGGTTTGAATCAGGTCTGCTAGGCTTTTCTGTTAGCTCATATTCCAGGAATTGTTTTGCAGAGAGGGTATTTTATATCTGTATTTTCTTATTATTTTTCCCCTCAAAGAAAAGTCAGATAGCTTTTCCCAATAAGTAAAGTCATATAAACCCATTTTTTAAAACTTTCTCAGTAAGCTAGACTTGTTTAATGTAAGCTTAATATTGTGGATAAACATCCTCAATTCTCAGGCAATTCCCACAATTCTGTATGCTTTTTCACAGTCTTTCTTTGAAATTATATCCAAATATGTAGTTGTGGCAGATAGACCCTAAGTGACCCACATAATCTTGACTTCTTGGTGGTCACACATTTGTATAACCCCTTTCCCTTGAATGTGGGCAGGAGCTGGGACTTCTAACCAATGGAACTTGGGAAAGGTGATGAGACGTGACTCCGGTGATGAGGTTACCTTACACAAGACTTGGCCAACTGAGACCAGATCTCCTTACAGGCTTAAAGAAGTAAGCAGCCATGTTGGAAAAGTCCTCATGGCAAGGAAGTATCAGTGGCCTCTAAGGACTGCAGGCAGCCTCTAGAACGAATGTGGACCTGCAACTACAACCAGCAAAAAGACCAGTCATGCAACCACAAGGAAATAACTTCTACCAAAGCTGAATGAGTTTGGAAGCAGATTCTTCCCAGCCAATCCTTCTGACGACAATGTAGTCTGGCCAACATCTTCACTGGACTCTGACGGACTCTGTGCCTGGGACCCAGCTGATAACACATGGTAATATGTTTTATAAAATTATATTTTTATGAAGATTTGTTACACAGTGATAGAAACTAATACCATAGGTAATCAAAATCCTCTCCTCTTGCTTGGTAATATTTCATCACTAAATTATTATTGAAAGTTACACATACTGCTTTGTGAGCTATCATAATCAGTAAAACAAACAATGGAAATTCAAAAGTCCTGTGAAGTTTTTTGAATAGTTAGTGAATTTAGGTGGGAAAATATTCAAGTATATTAATTTATTTCAAATAGCAATGATATCTCCCTTTGCCATTGTTATGGATTTATGGATTTACGTATCTGATACATGTAACATTACATTTTCAATCAATACTATTGATTGACCCTTCCCTACTTTTATAATTTCCAACTGTAGTTTTAGGGAGAATACTAATAATTGAAGTATTACTTTTATTTTTTTATAAATTCCTCTGGAAATATGTATTTCTTATGTCCTTTCTAAGGTTATTAACACAAAGAGAAAATAATTTCTGATTTATAATTCACTTTCCTTCAAAAAATAGTAACTCAGTGTCTAGTAAGGTAAAGCAAAAAAGTTAAAAGAACTCATAAGTTTATTTTAAAGTACCTACTCAGAAGCAAAACTGACTATTAAAAATTAAAAAAAGTTTTCTTATTATTGTTTTGTTTCCTTGTTTTTAGGTGATAGGATTGTATTTGCAACTATCTGGTCAGTAAGTGATAAAATGCCATTTGGGAGAATCTCTCTTTTTATTAAATGTGCTTCAAGTTTTAACAACTGACTTTTGTTAGTGATATGATTAATCTGCCTGTGACTGTCAAACAACACAGATGATTTGCATATCTCATGTCAGCAAAGATGCCTCATCTTGGGATGAATTTCAATTAATTCTTCTAGAAAAAACAAATAGAAAGAAAAGAATGAAATGTCGTGTAGATACGAAATGAAGTCTTCTGCCTTAATGGAATTGTATCATTATAGATAGCTTACTTAGTACTAAGAATGTAATGCTATAAATGAGAGCATTTATTTTTATTTGGATGTATCTGAGACTCAAGTTAAAAAAGTTACTTGCATTTCATTTATCCTGATAGGAATAAATTCACATGCTGCTAGCTCAAAATCAACACGTTAGAGACCATGGTCAAATGTTGAGTCTTTACAAGTGACTTCCTGTGATCAAGTTCCACTTCTATCTCTTACTTTCTCATTGTGTAATCTTGGCCAACTGTCATAATGTCTCTTAGCTTTGTAGAGTCTAAGGTGGCGTTTAAATGAAATGAAGAATTCACAGTGCTTAACACAAAGCCCTCCACATACAAACCCTCCGAACATATTCATTATCATTAGTTTACATAAGACTCTCTCCTATGTAATTTAAAGCAGATTCACTATAATGCCTTTCTTCCTCATATTTGTTATTTAAATAACTAACCAAGAAAATACATTTTACAAGTTTGGGTCATCAGGTTTTCGTTTTGTTTTGTATCGTTTTTGAGTTTTTGTTTGCTTGTTTTATTCTGTTGTTGTTAAGCAGCTTTAACAAAGCAAGTATTCAATATGTAGGTATATTCTTAGGAAATCTTTAGGTTGATCTACGATTCCATATAAGGTTTGAGTCAACAAATTCACCTTTAACTTACAATTATCCCCTATGAAAGGAAAATATGAAATATGGATACAAGAATAATGGGCTAAATGTCCAGGAATGAAATGGAGTACCGAACTCCAGATTCTCTGTCAACGCTAGAGGAATTGGAGAGCAGTTTCATGAGCTTTAGAAGAAGAGACGCTCACATACCATACTTGGCTATCTTTGCATGAGATTTTGCAGTAACAGAGTAAAATTCTGAGATGGTTCTTTATAATTCCTTAAGATAATTTCTATTCATTCTCTTAGGAGATTTGTTTTCTAAAACTGGAACATTAATGGTCGATATTAGGTTTCTGAATAAACAATAATTTTATCAGAAATATAATTATATATGTAAAAAATAAAGTGGTAGTTTTTTTGTGTGCATTAGCAATGGTGGAATCATAATATTGTACACATATATATATCAGTACTTAAGAGCTATTCAACCTTGCTTAAGTTTAAAATTACTCTGTGCTGTCAGAGTCTATCTACATAGCTGTATGCAATATGGATACGCATATGCACAGTTTGTACAGTAAGAATGTATATATTATACTTAGACATGTATATTATACTTAAACATATGTACATATGTACTGGTATACAAGTATGTAAATCCATATAATCCAGAGATATAGAAAGAACATAACATACATACAGAGCCTTACCTATGTTGAAAGTTTTATTGGAACATAGATCAATTCACACACAAAAATAACACCACCTTTTAGATAAAGCATAAAGTTGCCATTAAATCAAAATGTAATATATCATTTGTCATATTAAATGGTTGTAAAGAGAGTCATTCCTCCTATAATAAATATAAGGTAGGCTAATAACAGAAACAAATGTGAGTTCAGCCTAATGTGGCAACTTCTGGATTTTTAGTAAACTTTAACTATTGACGTTGTGTAGTCTGTTAGGGAACAAAATAATATCCTTAAAACCTTTAAATCTTGTGATACTGCTTCTTAATTGCTTTTGTAAGTTTAAAACATTTGGGGAAAGGAACTATAACCATATCTGTTCTTTTTATTTCCAAAGCTAATTTTATTAGCTAATATCTCTCCACTCTTAAAATTAAATAAAAATATACAGAATTAATCTATACCAAAACTTTTGCATTTAGACTGAACACATTTAGAATAAGAGGGTGTGAATCACTTTATAATTCTGTATGACTACTCAAAAAAAAAAAAGATACCCAAAATACAAGAATAGGCCGGGCACCTTGGCTCATGCCTGTAATCTCAGCACTTTGAGAGGCCGAGGAGGGTGGATCACTTGATGTCCCTAGTTCAAGACTAGCATGGCCAACATGTTGAAACCCGTCTCTACTAAAAATACAAAAAATTAGCCTGGTGTGGTGTCAGATGCCTGTAATCTGAGCTACTGGGGAGGCTGAGGCAGAAGAATTGCTTGAACCCAGGAAGGGGAGGTTTCAGTGAGCCAAGGTTGTGCCACTGTACTTCAGCCTGGGCAACAAAGCTAGATCCTGTCTCTCTCTCTCTCTCTCTTGCTCTCTCTCTCTCTCTGTGTATATATATATATATATATATATATATATATATGAATAATTTAATGAGTGGAGTACTTTCAAGGTGAGAGTTAGGAAAGATAATTGAAGTAAACTAGTATTACTACATGTAATGCATTTGCAAGTTGATCCAGTTTTCATATGATCAGCATTATTAGGCTATAGATGACATATCAGAGTACTTTTCAAGATTTGCTGAAGTAGAAATTATACAGATTTCATCCTCAAGATACGTATTCCCTATGTTTCTAATATTCTTCATGTAAGACTTTCAAATAAGTCCTCAGGTTCAAATATATGACACTTTTTATTTTTAGTAATGTATAAATTTAGCAGTAAGAGTATATTAATATCATTATTCTTTATATACGTGGATATAATATAATCTAAATGACAAGACCAAGCACATTTTGAAGATAAGCTAATATACTCAAAAATGTTATTCATACAACTATTCCGTCTAACCATTGTAGACTTCACCCCAAGAATACAATTCCCTGTTGTCTATTATTTCTAGGAATACACTAATTTTTATTGTAAGTCATTTATATACATAGATAAATTACACAAATTGACATAAAAATAAATGATTATATATAATCTTTCTTTTTTTCTCCACCTCTCCTTAATGCATATGTTAGTTTTCTCTTTATGTATATATTTTATAAATGCTGGCTCCCACCTTATTTTAAGGAAGTATAATGTGTTAGTCACAGATGTAAGGAGAAGGGATAAAGAAAAACTATCAAAGGATTGTTATGTAGGAAATTACAGTCATTTTCTGCTGCTGGATTTTGGTGTAACTACTAAACACTTCTAAACCAAACTTTACTTAGTTATTTAATCAAGATAGTAAAATAATTTATCTCAGGAATCAGTAAATGAGTTAAAACCTGAAAAATATTTTGGCACAGCCTAGTCAATAGAAAAACTCAATAAATGTTAGCGCCTGCGGCAGGATTGCTATATGCTATTTATTATGAGTTAAGAGGCATGGTGCTTAATAGATTGGATATGCTACTTTGCATTGTGCTTAGAAGGTTGAATTGTCCTGTGCAAAAATTTATATAAATATAAACCAGGTGTCTCACACTTTTTCAGCCTTCAGGGGTGGGTCATGCTTCCCTTTAATGCCTAAATACCAATGGCCCGTGTTCCTTTGTGTATTATGGCAGCAAGTCTAGCCTTTTATGGGGTTTGTCTCCCTAGGTATTTCTGAGAATCCCTATAAAATGCTAATATATCCCACAACTTTTTCATGGCTGCTGCTTGACCTTCAGTGAGCCAACTGATTCTAGAAGCCTGTAGCACTTTTCCACACTCAAACTTTCTGGGTTTTTTTGTTCTGACTTTTTTTGGGGGCACATGCTGTCCCTTCCCATGGCACAGCACCACTGCTAGGCTGCATCCAGCCTTGGCCCTTACCTCCCAAAATTCAGCTAAAATCAGACTTTCACTCTACATGCCTTTAATTAAAGCTTGCAGGGCACAGAATAGAAATTCATGCAGAAAGCTTTGTATTTATGAAGTTTTTAGTGAATAATGCTGCTTTATACATAACCAGGAAACCCAAAGGCTTGCAACAACAGCCATTCTCTGCTCTTGAAACTGCTGGGAAGCTTTCAGCTCACTCTGGGTCTGTTGGGATGGGCTGGATGTGATTCTAGGCTATGGCTTAAGTCTAGATCAGCTGCATGCAACTTCTCATTTGGGGACCTGTGGTGGCATGAATAATGTTGCTCCAACAAATGGCAGAAGCACAGGAGGCCAATCCAAATCACACGTGTTTACTTACAGCCTCTGCTCATATTATGTCTGCAACATTTCTGTTGACTGATGCAAGTCAACGGCCAAGACCAGAGCCACTGGCCAAGGAAAATGTGCAATTGACATAAATTCCTGAAGGCTCTGCAAGGTCACATGACAAAGAGGAGAAGTGTCAGTCATCCTGTTACAGGAGGAAGTAAAAATGAGCATAGTAAGTTGGTCATCGAGTAGAACTGCTCAAAAACTTCCTAAGCTAAGCCCTCTCCAAAGGAGTTTCAGTAATGGTCATTTCCCCATTGCCTGCAGTTTTATTGCATTTTGTAAGAGCCAGATTCCTGGTCAAGTGCCTTTGACAGATTTCTTACCAGAGATGGAATTCTACTAACAATAAGGAAAATATTTTATAATATTTAAAAAATTATAAGACATGTTTTATTCTTGATTTTCTCAAACTGCCACGTTCCTGGAGGGTGGGGGGTGGAAGGATCTTTCTTTTCCTTCCTTCCTTCCTTCCTTCCTTCCTTCCTTCCTTCCTTCCTTCTTTCCTTCCTTCCTTCCTTCCTTCCTTTTCTATATAACCAAATAACCATTTTGGTTTTTTTCCTCTAAACCAAAGTCACAGTTAATTCCTAATCATGTATTCAAGCTGCCTCTATGGAAAAAGGTAGTATTTCCATAGGTGTGAAGTGGCAGTCTTTCTTTACTTCCAGTCCTCAATATATCCAAATATTGGGAGATCTGGTCTCAGCCAAGGCCCTACAATGCAAATACTAGAGCTGCAAAAGTGTTTGGCTAATCTAAGAAGCCTCAGAGGTAAATAGATAGATAGAATCTAGGAATGGTACGTGAGAACCTAATGATACATGTGTAACTGCAGAAATTTTCCAGTAGTAACTGGAAAGATTTTTGTTGCTTTTCTGGATTTCTTAAGAAATGAGTCCATCCTTAGTCCAGTTACTCCAATGGAGAGGCTACCTATAAAAACATTTAATGGAGCCACAGGTGAAAGAATGAAGAAAGACTGCATTAGAATGGACAATTCTGCAAAGATTAGGAGAGGCTGGTTAAAGATGAGATGGATGGTACTATGCCAATTTGCATTACCCGAGGGTTTGTCGCTCCTTACGCCCTCAGTGATACCTCAACTACATGAGATAGTCATGACTATGATAAGGAGAGTTTGACAGTAGCACACTGAGTCTTAAGTCAAATTTTCAGTAAAGCACAATGAAATATATACTAAAAGATGCTCAACCCAGGCAAGTAAACTTAAAAAAAAATACACAAAATTGAAATAAATTAAAGACATTTTATTTACATTTTGCTAAATCGATAGGAGTAGAAAGATTCGTGTTTATGCATATAGACACTGGTGATAAAGTCAGGAGTGAAAATAGCAATGATTAAGATTTTTAAAAATCAATGTCTAAATTAAAAAGTAACAAAAATTAAACACTTTTTACAAATATGATTATCAAAGTTAATTTTAGTAAAGATTAAATCGCATTAAGAAAAAAAGTACATTGCTTACGCAGTTATATTTTTTCCCACTCATAGCAAAAAAATGAAAGGAGAAGAGTGAGTCCTGATGTCATTCAGTATCAGTAAACTCAGTAATCTCCAAGCTAGTTTTGCCAGAATCTGACACACTTGCAGGGAAATCAGAAAATCAATAGTCTTTGGACCCAAAGCATAGGAAGTGTCACAAGACTTGTTCTTAAAATCTCCTCCATGTGTGGTTCAGATCTACCTGAGAATGGGCTCTGGTGGAAGCTAGCCGGGTAGAAAAGGCAGAGACTCAGCAGGAGGCACAGATGGTCTCTGAAGGATGCTGCTTGTGGCACTTAGAAGGAGAAACAGTAAAATAAATCACATATCACTTGTTTCACAAAGACGGCACAGCTCAAACTTAGAGAAAGGTGCGGTTGAGGGAAGATCATGTTCTGAGTAAGGTAGAAAAAATGACAACGGGCAGTGAGGAAAAACCAAGAGTTCCTATGTAGGAAAAAAAAAGCCATTTTGTTCTGCTGTCTCCAAAGACATCTTCTTCAAAACTGGTATTCATTTATATAATAGGCCAGATGTTCTCCTTTGACTATATTAGTGGAACACTCTAATGGCTGATGAGAGAAATAGGTACACAGCTGAGTCCAAGTAGAAGAAATACGTAGTTTCTTGGGAAACTTTCTTGGAAGGGGCTGCTCGGTGGAGCCAAGCCAATAACAAGGTAATTTGGTGAAAATCAACAGTTAGTTGTGCCTGACCTCATGAAAAAATAAAATTGCATAAAGCAATGAAAAGGCATAAACAGAAATTCTAAAACACAGAAGTGAAGAGGTTGTTTTCCCGTTAATTTGCCAAGGGGATAAGTAAAGTGTATTTCTAGATGACAGAATCCAGACTTTCCAGTCGCCTGTGGAGAATGTGCTGCATTCCTCTCCTCACAGAGGCAGTGCCAGCCCAGCTATGTGCGATCTGACACCTGCACAGCAATGTACACGTAATTTGCATCAGACAGGACCGATGAGAGCTTTCACTTGTGTGCAAGAGCAGTCTTCTCCAAATTGTGGCACTGTACTTTAAATTACTATTCTCCCTTGTCAAAATACCCATGTTCAACAAATATGTTCTTTGGTCATTTTCACTTCTTGTTCCACTTGCTTTTATACTTGTGTACTTTCTCTGTCTCTCTTTTTAAGTTTCTTCAAGCATAACTTACAATTATGTTGGTGCAAAAGTAATTAGTTGGTGCAATAACTTTTGCACCAACTTAGTAGTTTCCTAAGTGGACTTGTCAAGATGTTTTCTGTATCTTTTTTCCCATTCCTACACACTTTCACATTAAAGTTGATCTCAAATGATCCTCCTTTTTGTAAACACGTTGTTTTTTCTCCTACTCTAGCTAATATTCCTAATAGAGAATATCAGTTTTCACAATTGGTCACCCGTTGACTATGGACTGATGGGTCCCTGCATTGTCCATTGTGATATTCCATGGCAAATTTTAAAAGTGACAATTTTATTCAAAACCATGAGAATAATATTTGTTTTCTATGTATGAAAATATCATAAATGCAGGTAATGCTGTACTTCAGAAAGTCTTTCTTAATGCTTTTTTTTCATTTGTTTTTTCCATAGATGGGATGTGATAGCACATCTCTCTGCATGGTGATTCATTTCTTATCTTTAAATTCCATATGACAGAAAATATTCCTGTTATAGATCAGCTAGGACCAGGGACATTCTCAGTGTGACATTTAGTGCCCACAGTGTGTGGGCACACTTAACAGCTCTTTCCCAAAATTTCATACAGTTTCTTATCATCATATTAAACATGCTTTCTCATATAAATGTCTAAATTAAAATGAATGTACAATCAAACTCAATTAGGAATAAGAGAATTAGTATGTAGGATCACTATTTGAAATTAGAAATGTAGTGGATATATATATATACATATATTTTTTTTAATCACACATCGATGCTTTCTTCTCTGGTCACCAAACCTCAATTTTTCTCTGGAGGAAAATATAACAATATTAATATATATAGATTACACTAATTATTTATTTGGCTGTGTACATATATTTGTGTATAAATAGGTATGTTCATATCCACATATCCTAGTACATAATATTTAAAAATGACTCTAGTCATTCGAAGTAAGAATTTGTTAGCCCTAGAAAGCATTGAAGATATACAAAATTTGTTTTAAACTGCAAAAAGTGGTAATTCATACTTAAATGTCTTGAATATTTGAAGACAAAAACGGTCATATAAGGATCCTGCGTTTGCTCTAAAAATGTCTATAACAGAGTTTGGTACCTCTTGTGTAATACTGTATGCACTGCATTTTGTTACACTTATTATACAAATTGAAATGAATAATAATTTGCAGTTTTACATCCCATGAATATTTTCTGTATTCTCCAGCAGTAGTTAATATGCTAACCAACTTTACTGAAAGGCATACAGATGTGGAAGAAATCTATCTGGGGACTTTAATTATCACCTTGTCAAATTCAAATTATTATCTTGTGAGTTCATTTCCATAAAGTATCCCCTTTGCTGTTCCATGATTTAACATGTGTCTACTTTAAAAAAATCATATTTGTATCTATCTGGAGGCTTTAATCCTTTCAAAGAAGATAGTTCCCTTTCACACTGTGATGTTTACCATAAAGTGTTTGGTCAAATACATTTTTGTAAACATTTCATTTTGGCAGAAGAAAGGTATGTGCAATGTATCAAGTAGACTTACTATCAATAATGCCCCATAAATCGGACTGAAAACTACCTTTTTAACAAATAATGTCAACCTAAAGGGGATACTAAAATGAAGACATTATGATCAACCCTAAGCTCTAATTTGAACAATCATCAGTGCTGCATGGTAGTTTATTTCAAGAGTTAGAAGATCAGACTGGCTCCAAGAGTAAGAAATTGGTAGGCCTGCTAATTTGTGCTGATATATATATCCCATATATGTATGGGAGATAGGAGTAGCGGCAAAATAAATAACAAAACTGATGTATCTCTTCTCAGGTCAAAGTCAATACATTTTTGCTTAGGGTTAATTGGGGGAAGGGAAAAGTAAAGGCTAATAGAATAGAAACAACTTGAGTTCATTGCCTTATTCATTATAAAGGGATAGAATTCAATAACGTGATTTAATCAGTTTATAAAAACGTAAAAATACTTATTTTGAATTGAAATTAAATGTTAGTACATATTTGAAATCACTGGACAGCTTTTATATAAAGTTGAATAACAAATAATGCTTTGTTTTGACTTACATGCAATTTTAAAAGCTTTCATTTAGAAGAGCTACTGTTATTAAGGGATATTCTCAATAATTATTAAAATGTGTTAAAGTATATCTTCAAATATTTTAATAAGCATTGCAGCTAATAACCTCTATTATCACCTGTCATGTGTCCCAACCAAAATTTACTGATGAAGGAATGAGCACATAGTATGTTTAGCTAACGAGGTGGTGGCAGTGACTTAGTAGCTGAACAAATGCTCAAACTCTCAACAGATCCTCATCCAGAAATGCATCTCTCCTCCAGGGGTCCATCACAAGGCCGATTTCCTTAGGTAAGTAAATGTATTAGGACTAGAGTTTAATATTATTTATTAGAGGAGAGTAAACATCAGGCAAATACTGTTGTACAAAGGAAAATAAAATGTCCCTTTGAACAGGGTCTCTTAGAACAAATAGAAGAAAAGACCAAAAAGACTTAAGAAAAGGCAAATCAATCAACAATAACATTACTATAAAGCAGACATAACCAATATGATTATCTTCCTACAACAGAACATTGCTGTTAACACTTCCATTTCATGGGTGCTCTTTAGTGGTCATAATTAAATATGCCATTCAGAAACGTATCTTGATACTACCTATGTTTAAAGTGATAACTCAAAGTAATGGAGAAAATATTTTTTAATTCATGATAATTTTTTAAAATCATGTTAATCAATTAAAAAAACAAACCCAGTATTCTAGAGCACTCTTATGTTAAAATTATAATATTTCTCTTTTCATGGTCTTTACTGGACAGAAAAAAATCAATTTCTATTATTTATTACCTGCCTATTCATGATTTTTACATTGTGTAAGCTTGTTGACTTACATTTTCTTTCCTACATTTTTGAGAGGTTGCCTAATTCTCTCAAATATTGGTAGATTAGTTGCTATGCATATTTTCCCCCAGCATTAATGAACTTATGAAGACGTCAAGAGGATCCACAGTTAATGTTGTCACCATGGTTGTAAAAGCCACTATTCCGACTAAAAAGTCAACCAACTCCCCTACAATATTGCATATCAGCTCTTATTTCAAATTAAAAAAAAAAACTGTGTTTTTCCAATTTAAAAGCAAATCAACCCCAGACCACTCTGCAACCAAATTTGTTATATTTTCCAAAAGGAATCTTTATATAAATGTTAAAGAAAAATTTGTTTTTCTTACAATTTTGTGTGCCATGTTCTGTGTACCTTGCAAATCAAATTCCCTTTTAAAAATCCTGCCAATCTTCTTGATCCCTCTCCTCATTAATTATGTCTCTTTTCCTCTCTCCCAAATTTCCTAGACCCTTACTTAGTTCCTCCATGTTTCTTCTTACATTACTGGTGGGAAAGCCATTATTCCATTGTTTTGCAACACATCAAATACCGTGAATGGACCACAGGTGGAACAGCAAACAGAAATAAGCAAAACAAAGTGAGATCTACAATCCAAAATTGTCACTGAGACAGAGTTCAAACGGGTCATGCCGCAATTCTTTTGTGTATACATAATTTTTCATATTTCCTGAAATCAAAAATAGCTGAAAGTATTTTATGTGTATAGAAGAAACTCGAAATTATTTTATATGAAAAAAGCTGTACATGTATTTTTAGGAGCAAAAAGGCAATTTTTAGAAAGCAGGAGGCAGATCGAATTCACTTTTTTATTCTTCAAAGGCCTAACAATGTTTAAGCAGTAGTAGCAGGAGCTCAACCAATAATTGTGTTTTTTTTTATTTTTAAATTCATAATTGCCACATGGTAATTGCTTGTAGTGTGTTAAATATACAGGGAAAAAATGTCAGTAACTATTAAATTGGAATAGATTAGGAACCTAGGACAACTTTGGAAATCACTTCTAGTAGGGGGGAGATGAAATGAGGCTCAAAGTTTTACGCTGTGGCAATTTCCTGCAGCAAAGCAGGACCAAAGGGAGTGAAGGTGAAAAGTATGATTTCCTTAATTTAATTTAGCCTCGATAGGCATTCAAGAGATGTATCTTCAGCTACATCAGAAACTAATAATTACAACAAATGGGTGTGTATGCAGCTGAGATACATAAAAACAGCTGTGGCTGTATCTGAACGTGCAAAAATAACAGAGCTGTCACCTGTGACTATTTTAAATTAAAGCTTTGCTAAAGGCAGCACTTTTTAATTCCCAGCCAAGTGGTACTTTGAGGGCACATGTTGGAGGACAACAGTGAAGTGTTGAATCCACATTCAGAGCAGTCTTAACTTGCAGTTTTCCCCCCACTTCCACTGCTCTTGTGGTGTAAAGAGAACCATTGATTTCTGCCAAATGACAAGCAATCATGCATAAAAAAACTAGTAGCAGCGGCACCCGTTGAGAAATTCCTGCTAATTCTTACCCCAGGCTTCTCTCTATAAGGAAACCATTGATTTTGTCTTGTTTTGGTAGGTTTTCCAAACAGATCTCTTAAAAAAAAAAAAAAAAAAGTTTATATTCTAGACTACCAATGAGAAGGGGCCCAAATTAAAGTGCATGAAAGTAGGTGGAACTAATCAAACTTCACGTTTTCCAGGCAAAAATTTTGCCTTGGGTTTTGTTTGGTTTAAGGGGATTTAGGGCAAATGGAGGATAGAAAAAATACAAATTTTTTTATATCTAAGTTATGTACTAAGAATAATATTAAATTAGGTAAATGATGAAAATAAGACTAAATATAACTAATTCTATTTTCATGTGAGTTTAAATTAAGTGTATGGTGATAAAACCTCCAGGTAAATATAACCCATTGTAGTTTTACATTTGCTTTAAAGAAACAAATTAAAAGCAAATATTTTGGGGCAATTCAGTATTTGTGCAATTCTGCAGTAGCCTGATAAAGGACGCTTACAAAAAAAAAAAAGCAAGGCTGTGGCGCAAAAGCAAAACTAAAATATTAACTGAGAAAAACAATATCTTCATCCATATGTGCCATGGGATATGAATACATGTTTTGATTTTTAAAATTTAAAAGGAGATTTGAGCCTTGTAGTTTGTCATAATTTCTTGAAATTTCCTCCTTGCACCTATGTTAGAAGTGCCGAAAGAGTGCTTTCGGCAGTAAATGTGGTTGGGTTCCCTCAGGAAAGGAAGAGCACTGGATAAACCAGTGTAAGGTACGGCTAGTGACGGGTAGAGAGAACAGGCCATTAAATTGCTATAGAATTCACAATATTTGTCTCTCATCTATAATTTAGACATGTGCTTTGACAATTGACATAACTTACTGAGTGATTACTATGTACCAGGCATTGTAAGAAATTTCTCGTTTATTAAATTATCACAATAATCTTATTTAAAAGGGTAGAATTATTTTCCTCATTGTACAAAGAAATCAAGCTACAGAGACATCATATAACTTAATCATTATAACACAGCTGTTAAGTCGCAGAACTTGGAATTAAAAGCCCCAGGTAAAACTAACTCATGCTACCACATGTAAGCATTAAAACAGCAGTTTCCAAAGTGTGGTACCTGGACCAGAAGCTTCAGCATCACCTGGGAACGTGTTAGAAATGGAAATTCTGGGACCCATCCCCAAATCTATGGAGTTAGAAACTCTGAGGGAGAACCTAGGAAATCCTATAAGGGATTATGTTTAAGACTTCACCCTAGACTGCATTGCCATCAATCATAGCGCAAGAAAACTGTTTAATTTAAAAGTATTCACTTGACCAGGTAAATGGCTCCACATTAAATGACATGCCAAGCAGATTGGGACTGTGTGCCAATTAGTGTGATTCTTATTCCAGTGAATTAATTGTCATTCCTTTGTAGGGACGTAGCACATTAGAAAGAAAAGGAAGTGGCCCTTCAGAGAATACCAATAACAAATACCAAAAAATTCAGAAATATATATTTGGAAATACAATTTATTTTCTGAGTTTCCATTATACTAGATTAGTCATATACTTCAGAATATTTATGGGTACTCTCTCTCTCTCTCCTTTTATCCCCCTTTACTTTTCTTGCAACTACTGGAACATAGTCAATCAGTGAACGATGGACGCCATGATTTGCTGTAGCTCAAATGTGATTGAGCCTTGAAAGGATCAATTGAGCAAAAGCAGGAAACCCTGAAGTTGGAAAAAGTCCCTATAAGCAGACAGACCTGGGTTTCCATCCAGAATTCACCTTAGCATCGTGAGCCTCAATGAGTTGGAGGCGATGAACATAGGTAACAGTGTATAGAACACTAGAACTGTGAAGCAAATTTTAATTCTCGACACCAAGTTTACACATTGTCATAATATTAACTCTAAAAACACCAAAGATCAGGAAACACATGCGAGGCTCCTTACACACAGTGTTGTAAATCCTGCTAACTACTTAATTCAATACGTATATTATTAGTTATTAAATGACGCACAAATATTCAGCAGGATTAATGTTTCCAAATTTTCCCAGTTGTCCACTGGGATGAGATTTAAGTCCAGGCTATTTAATTCCAAATATTCTGTTGCTCTGCCTTTAAGAGACAGGACCATCATTTTGCCACTGCTTGGACCCTTTAGTGAGTAGCCATTCATGGGCCGTCAAGCTGGCTGGTTTAACCTGTGAAATTGTTTCAACTGCTAAGATTAAGAAGAGAGATGCGTTTGAAATAATACCCAAGTTCTAATGATGGTTTTAGCTAAGAGTTCGTCTTCTAATTAACCTCTCTAATTTGGTTAACATGAGAAATTAGACTTCTGGAGATTCGTTTTTAAAATTGTGTTTAAAATATATAAATGATCTTTCAAAGGCAAGGTTCAAAATGGAAAAATAAAGTATAACCTTCAGGATTGATTTTTAGATAATTTATACCGATCACTGCTGAAAAAGGCAAGAGTCAATATGAAATTAAATGTATGTACATGAATGGATAGGACACATCTTTGAAAGTGATCAACTTAAAAGCATCGTAAACAAGACGTATAATTATTTTGATGTCTTTAGAGCAATAACAAAATAATTCTCTACAGCATAGGAGTTTCTTTGGTATTTTTCTTGAGGGGCTATGACTATATCAGTTTATTAATAGATTTTCTCTTCTTTTCAATGGAGACATTGTATTAGTCAGGGTTCTCTAGAGGGACAGAACTAATAAGATGTATATATAAAGGAGAGCTTATTAAGTATTAACTCACACGATCACAAGACCCCACAATAGGGCATCTGCAAGCTGAGGAGCAAGGAAGCCAGTCTGAGTCCCAAAACTGAAGAACTTGGAGTCTGATATTCAAGGGCAGGAAGCATCCAGCATGGGAGAAAGATGCAGGCTGGAAGGCTAAGCCAGTCTAGTCTTTTCATTGATAAAAGAAAAACTTCAGCTGAATTAATTTAAAGGAGTTTAATTGAGAAATGAACGATTCGCGAATCAAGCAGTCCCCAGAACCACAGCAGATTCACAGAGGCTCCAAGGGTGCCTTGTGGTCAGAATAAATTTATAGACAAAAAAAGTAAAGTGACGTACAGGAATCAGAAGTGAGGTACAGAAACAGTGAGATGGGTTCCAGCTCGGCGTTTGCCTTATTTGAACGCAGTTTGGACAAAAGCAGTCTATGAGTGGTTGAATCTCACTGGGATTGGACAACATTCAGCCATTCTTACAGTGCATACTACAAAGTTAGGTTTTAAATTTTGTCTGACTATTAAGCTAGGTTACAGTTCATCCACAAAGACTCAACTATGGAAGTACTGAGTCCTTCTCAGGCCATATTTAGTTTGCTTTACCATCATGATTTTCTGCCTGCTTTATATCCTGGCAGAGCTGGTAGCTGATTTAGGTGCTGCCCACCTAGATAAAGGGTGTGTCTGCCTTTCCAGCCCACTGACTCAAATCTCCTTTGGCAACACCTTCAAAGACACGACAGCATCAATACTTTGCATCCTTCAATCCAATCAAGTGGACACTCAGTATTATCCATCACAGGCATATTATGGAAAAAATATATTTAAATGATACTAATGTGTTAAACATAGCAATATAGAACTCTCCCGTAAAATAATAAACAGCACAGACCAGTTTTGAGAAGAAGTGAGTTAAGGGTCTAAGCTTAAGTCTGGCTCTACCACTCACAAATTGAATTTCCTTATAACTTCTCAGTTCCCACATCTGTAATATGGTGAAGAATAATTAGCTCATGGCTTAACTTAAAGCAGGTGTTCCCAAACATTGCCATTCATAAAACTCACCAGGGGCAATTTAAAAATGTTAATGCCAGATTACACCCTACACCAATCAAAACAGAATCTCTATGGATGGGATCCAAACATCAGTATTTATTAAATCTCCTGTTTCTCAAACTTGAGTACATGGTAGAATATCCTGAGAATTTACTAAAACCTGTATCCCATAACAATATTTTAAGAACGCTAATTAGAACAGTGTTTCTAAAGCTTTAAGGTGCATGAGAATCACTCGGGAATTTTGGAAACAGCAGATTCTGATTCAGCAGGTCTGGATGGGCCTGAGAGGTGTATTTCTAACCAGCACCCAGGGAACGCTGATGCTGCCCGTTCACAGATCACACAGCTAAGCATCCAGGGCTTAGACGTCCAGCACAGCCATCCAGCTGGTGGCAGGTGTGTAGAAATACGGACCCGCTCATTCCTAATTGGTCTCCTTCCGTCACACTGTCCATGTGTGCTGTGCCAGCATTGTCACCTTCTATCTGTTTCATCATAAGAAATCTGGAAAACCCTGGTTTCGATGTTTAAGTGTACAACATACCTAAGAGGGTTACTAGTATATAGTGGCTGTTTAACAAAGTTCATTGACATACATTGAAAAGTGTTTGTCTTCAAACTAGAACTGTAATAATCCTCTAATTCTTTCCAACCCTGGACCTGGTACAGCCCCAGCTTGCCTTCCCCCACTCCAATCACTTTCACACTTAGTGTGAAGTTAGGTTTTTTTGTTTGTTTGTGTGTTTCTTTTTTGGAAAAATAACACAGGGCAGGAGGAGGGAAGGAACTTTGTTTTTCTTTACTGTTCTTATAAAAGGTGTGATGCTGGGAGCTCTGAGGATATAGAGGCTATCTGGTACTATCCCCGACTTATTTTGTTTATTAAAACCTCTCTTTACAAGAGATTTTCTATAATCAGGAAAAACTCTCAAAGCCTCAGAGTTCCAACTGCAATAGTAGTTCCTAGTGAGGAGTGTAAATTCTAACACTTCCCAGAGGATTTCAGAATTGGAAAGGGATAACTCTAAGAATCATGAGATTTCTGATGATAGCTCTACCATGAACCAGCTCTGTGTCTTGAGATAAATTATATAATTTATTGAGTTCTCAGTTGTCCCATTTGTAAAGTGAAAGTAATAATATCTTCCCTGAATATTTCATAAGAATAGAATAGAGAAAAAAATAGCTATGCAGAGTCTGAAAAGTAACAATAAATTGTCACTTTTATTATTTATACTATTTATATTTAAATCAGCATGATATTTAAATTGGCTTCTTCTTGTTACTAAATAGAGCGCTAGGATTATTCTCCATTAAAACGAATTCCAAAATAAATAAAGGTTGTATTTCAGGATATTTCTCACCCATAATTTTAAGCAGTATCTTTAAATCTAAGTTTTTGTGATTAACTTTTGCTCATCCTAAATAATAACCATTATTGAGTGATTCAACAGAATGCTAGTTTCTTAACATAAACTTTACTTGATAATTCCTGAGCATTTGAGGGTCTTGCATTCAAACTGCAAGACATAGGCAGCCGTTCCTGTTTAAAACAGAGTTAAACATATTGAGTCCTTTATTAAAAGGACAAAAAGAATACAAATTCTCAGAAAATTCCTAATTTTAATGTAGATGGTAAAAGTTAATTTTATAATAATTAACCTGATCAATTAAATTCTTACTCTTTTGAGAAGTAGCACAGATGCAATTTCTTTATTTCCTTGTATTGAAATCTTTTTATATTACTACATCTTTCCAAGTTGAAATAGTTTGGCCAGAGGATCTCCCCCAAGATAAAGCATTTATTTTAATGTTGCAATGACTGCATTCTAGCACTTTTTCTCTTTTTTATACCACACTTTACTCTTCTTATCTCTGAAGTGCCTATTCAACACCTGTGCACACACTACGGCTTCAGCAATATGCCATCTTGGGGAGTTTCCGGTAGCTTATAATTTTGATCAACTAAAGCAAATCTCTCTCAATTTTTTTTTAAAAGAGCAAATGTTTTCCCCAGTAAAAATCCCACTGTCTGTTTCTATGAGCGTTATTATTCTAGATAATTCACATAAGTGGAATCATGCAATATATGTCCTTCGGTAACTGACTTATTTTATTTAGCATAATGCTCTCCAGGTTTATCATTCTGTTGCAGAGGTGAAGGGAGGGAGAAATGGCAAGTTGCTGTTCAACAGTAATGGTACAGAGTTTTATTATGGAAGATGAATAAGCTCTTGAAGTCTGCTGTGCAACACTGCACCTATAGTTAACAACACAACAGTGCGCGTGTAAAAATGTGCTAACAGGATAGATCTCACATTAAGTGGTCTTACCACAATAATATTAACAATCATCACCATTCTGTTGAAACTTTTCTCTTTCAATAATGGCTCTCTGAAAGTAGACTTAACTGGAAAATAAACACAACTGACAATTCTCAGGAGACCTGCCTCTAGAGACTCAGTTAACACACATTTGAATATTGTATTATCAGATGCACATCATCAAATATAGTATAGAAACCCCCTCTCAAGCAAGGCACATCAGAGATAAGTGATGGCTCAAATTTCCAAGAATATGGAAGAGACAGGAGAATACATTTAATATATTTCCCAAACTCACTTCTTTTCCTGAGAAATCATCTCCTTTGGGATGGGTGATTACAGTGCTTCTTCAGCTCTCAGATGTGGTACTGAGTGGTGACAGCATGCTGGCAGTCCTCACAGCCCTCACTCGCTCTCGGTGCCTCCTCTGCCTGGGCTCCCACTTTGGCGGCACTTGGGGAGCCCTTCAGCCCAGCACTGCACTGTGGGGCCCCTTTCTGGGCTGGCCAAGACGGGAGCCGGCTCCCTCAGCTTGCGGGGAGGTGTGGAGGGAGAGGCGCAAGCGGGAGCCGGGGCTGCTTGTGGCGCTTGTGGGCCGGCTGGAGTTCCGGGCCGGCTGGAGTTCCGGGCCGCCTGGAGTTCCGGGCCGCCTGGAGTTCCGGGCCGGCTGGAGTTCCGGGCCGGCTGGAGTTCTGGGTGAGCATGGGCTCAGCAGGTCCTGCACTCAGAGCACCTGGTTGGCCCTGCCGGCCCCGGGCAATAAGGGACTTAGCAACCGGGCCCGTGGCCGCGGAGGGTGTACTGGGTCCCCCAGCAGTGCCAGCCCACTGGCGCTGCGCTGGATTTCTCGCCGGGCCTTGGCTGCCTTCCTGCGGTGCAGGGCTCGGGACCTGCAGCCCGCCATGCCTGAGCCTCCCACCCCTCCATGGGCTCCTGTGCCGCCCAAGCCTCTCCGACGAGCGCCGCCCCCTGCTCCACGGCGCCCAGTCCCATCGACCACCCAAGGGCTGAGGAGTGCGAGCGCACAGCAAGGGACTGGCAGGCAGCTCCGCCTGCAGCCCCGGTGTAGGATCCACTGGGTGAAGCCAGCTGGGCTCCTGAGTCTGGTGGAGATGTGGGGAACCTTTATGTCTAGCCCAGGGATTGTAAACATGCCAGTCAGCACCCTGTGTCTAGCTCGAGTGCACCAATCGACACTCTGTATCTAGCTGCTCGGGTGGAGATGTGGGGAATCTTTATGTCTAGCTCACCCATTGTAAACACACCAATCGGCACTCTGTATCTAGCTCAAGGTGTGTGAACACACCAATCAGTGCCCTGTCAAAACAGACCACTGGGCTCTACCAATCAGCAGGACGTGGGTGGGGCCAGATAAGAGAATAAAAGCAGGCTGCCCGAGCCAGCAGTGGCAACCCGCTCGGGTCCCTTTCCATACTGTGAAAGCTTTGTTCTTTTGCTCTTTGCAATAAATCTTGCTATTGCTCACTCTTTGGGTCCACACTGCTTTTATGAGCTGTAAGGCTCACCGCAAAGGTCTGCAGCTTCACTCCTGAAGCCAGCGAGACCACGAGCCCACCGGGAGGAACCAACAACTCCAGTCGCGCCGCCTTAAGAGCTGTAACACTCACCGCCAAGGTCTGCAGCTTCACTCCTGAGTCAGCGAGACCACGAACCCACCAGAAGGAAGAAACTCAGAACACATCTGAACATCAGAAGGAACGAACAGCTCCAGACGCGCCACCGTAAGAGCTGTAACACTCACCGCGAGGGTCCGCGGCTTCATTCTTAGTCAGTGAGACCAAGAACCCACCAATTCCGGACACAGTACTTCTTACTTCCATCTGAACCTATGCATACATTTGTTATATAAATTGAGAAAACCCAAGATACAACACAGTAATTTCCTGCATCAAAACCCACTACCCCCCACTGTGGATGCCGCCATAAAGAGAGCCCCAGATGCACCCCTGGCTCTGTTAATTAGCTGCCTCTGCAGGGGGCAATGCCAGGAAATAAGGACAATCAAGCACCCAGTACCAGCAACTTCCAGGCGGTCGTGCCTGGTGTTGTTCCCTAGAAGCTGTTCTGGTACCTCACTGTTCTGAAGTTTGAATCGTGCCTGGTTTGTGCTCTTGGTTTTCTAGTCTCTCTGCCCATCTGCAGAATCCCTGAAGATAAATGAACTCCCAACATCCTTTCATTAAAATCCTTTCTCACTAGCCGGTGATAGTTCTTTACGTTTGTAATTAAGAATCCACTTTCATAGAACTAAGATCATTTCTTAACAAACTACACCAGGGCGGGGGGCAGGGTGCCATCCGCTTTCATCTTGGTGTCCTTAAGCAGGAGTAAAATTCAAATCAAGGTATTACATTTCAAAAATGTGAGAAATAAAATTTCTGCACCCCAGCAAGATCCCACATAGGTGGCAATTCTGTCTCTGATTCCTCTTCCCATGCTGTTTCAGACAGAATACCTGGCACATAGTATTAGATCATTAAATGTGAGTAAGGATTATTTGCAAACCATCTACAGTTTTGCAGAGTTATACCTGATATCGTAGTTTCCAGTGAAGGGCGTAAATCCTGACGCTCTAATTATACATCTTTTTAATGTTTCCCAACCTAATCTCCCACAATTACAATTCTTGCATATTGGATAAAGATTTGAATTTACGTCTCAAATATCAATGTATTTTTTTTTCTTAATACTGGATGTGTTGATTGAAGAGCTAAAGTTCCTCTACTTGGCTCTATTTTCTATTGACAATTGGTACCTGGCAGAGACAGCAGAGCATAATCTTTCCATCCCTACGGAAATAAATGTTTGTAATTACAACAAAGCAAGAATGCTGCTCATAAAGCTAAATAGTAACTAAAACAATAAAAATGCTTGTCTTCCAGTTAGACGAGGGATGGATAACATAAGAAGTTACTGTAAAGCACTTTTGAAATATAAAGTTGAAAAGAATGTTAAATAATTTCACTTGAATTACTTAGATTACAGGGGGAAATACTTTATTTTTGTTTCAATAATTTCAGGAACTTCCTGCAGCTTCTTTTAATCACGTCACATTAACACAGGTAGCAAGTGGTTAATTCCTAACCCCATAATGACATTTCTTTTTCTAGAATTCCATATTTCCATTTCCAATAATAGAACTATTAGCAAGTGATGTTTCAGTGTGCAAATTTTCCTTTATTTTCAGTTTCCTGATATATTGGACTTCTCTTAAAAGCTAACCTGGGAGGTGGCAATTTTCAAAGAGATTTGCACAGAAAGGTCCAATCCTTTTTAAGTTTCTCTTTTTTAGCAGTTTCCCAGTGGTCAGAGAGATAAGTACTCTGTCAGAAGCAAAGTTGTGGGAGCACGAGGCTGGTGCAAAGGGCATCCAGGTATTTTATCTCATGCTCCGATCTCTGCTTATGTGGGAGGAGAGGATGCTGACCCGCTAAGCTGGCGGTATTTGACTTCCTGCAGCACCAGTTCTTCTTTCTCATACAAGCTGTTCGAAAATACAGACATAGTGCAATGGTTAATGCATATTAAAGATTTATCCATTTATGTTAACAGTGCAAAGTTTTTTTTCCATCACTTTATGGTTAATTTATTTAGCTTAATGTCCTCATTTGCAGAAAAAATGCAGAGATGTGTATTTAATCACGGAGAAGATTAAAGTCAAAACTTAAATTAAAAATGTAATTTTTTGATAATCTGTTTTATTGTTAAAAGTACCCTCAGTGTTCCTGTATGTGTAGAGATAATTATGCATGGTACAATGCTGTGTGTGGACACCCTGCAGTCTCAATTAAATATTTTAACTACTTAATGAAAGGCAATAGGATTTTTGCAGTTAGTAATTATAACCATAAACTGGAATCAAAACTCTCTATTCACCCTCAGACTGCTTAGTAAGTCAGAAGATAAAATGATTGTGGCTATCATGTCTTTAAAAGAATTTTTCATGATCAAAGAATAATTGTAGCATGACAAAAATTTCCTACAATTGTTTCAGGAAAGGCATGAAAAGCTGTTTTTTCTTCCTTTGTCCATTTCCTTAGTACTGAAGCAAGATATTATTTGAGAGTTTGGAATTATCAATAGAATAAATTATTGTATTATTTTATATAAAATTAAAAGCCCTTCTTTTGCAGTTGTCCACTGGCTTTTAACATTTTTAAAGTGGCATACTAGTAGATAGGTTGGATTGTTTTCCTCATAGAAAATAAAACAATAAAGATAATGTTTAAAGTAAGTTTAAGCTTAAATTCAAGATTAAGTTTCTTGGAAATTAAGGAGAAGTGAGTGAACAGTAAATTTTTATATCTTTTGTTTCCATAGGTAATTATATTACAAATCCATAGTACATCATCCTTATACTTGAGAAAGCAAAAAGTAAGTACTTTAAAATAGGGTTTAAACAGCAATTCTTTTTATTAATAGGAGGTAGTTGCTCACAAAATCTCATAGAATGTTATGGTTTGAAGTACACTTCAAGTATGCATGGTCCAGTCCTATAACCCATGCCTGAAACTCTTTGAAGCTAATCACAGAATAAAATGTTGCCTCCCAAAACTTCCACAAACAGAAAAGAAAATCAAAAATAGTAGAAGTTTGGAGAAACAAATCTAATTTCCAATTAGCTGTTTAATTAGTATAGCCTTTAAACTCTTTTTTGATTTACAATTATCTTTTTTATCATAAAGCAGAAGTCTCTATACTCATCCAAATAGCTCCACAATTTTGATAACTGAATAAAGAATGGCTCTGACCAAACATTTGACTTGATGGATCTGTGTAAACAATAAAGAATAATCATGATGCTAATTTTTTATGCTAGCACTTTATCACTTCTCTGTTGTTTGGTAAGTTTATACTGGAACTTCATATTTCTTGCTTAGAAAAAAAAAGTTTCTTTTTAATTTTTCAAAGAATCTAGATATCTTTTTATATGTCTAATCAATTCAGAACACATGCACATGTATTTATTCTACCATTCTAATCAATTCCCACTCTTGAACTTGCAGCCATGCACAACCTTCTGTTGTGTGTGCCTTATTTTCTTAGTTATTAATCTATTGGATTCTGTTAGCAAGATTTTCCCACCAACCACGTTTATTACACATTTTCTGGGAGCCCTTGTATACACAACAACAAAAATTCAAACGATTATATTGTGATCCAGGAGATTTAAAAAAAAACAAACAAACAAAAATCAGAGAAACAAATTAAAATAAGAGACCAGGTAGTGTAGTAGAAAAACTCTAAACTAGATGTTGGAGCATGACCCCTCTTCAGGAATCAAGTCCCTAGAACTAAAAGGAGGGGAGCAGGGGCCCCTGGCCATCTAGGAGAAATGTGATCTGGAGTGACCTGTGTTCCTCAAGTGGATGTGAAATGACCTCTCCTTGTCCCATGCACCTTTTGAATATTCTTTTTTGTTTGTTTTTGTTTTGATACAGAGTCTCACTCTGTCACCCAGGCTGGAGTGCTGTGGCGCAATGCTGGCTTGCTGCAACCTCCACCTCCTGGGTTAAAGCAATTCTCCTGCCTCAGCCTCCCTAGTAGCTGGAATTACAGGCACTCACCACAATTCCTAGCTATTTTTTTTTTTTTTTTTTGTATTTTTAGTACAGACAAGGTTTCTCCATTTTGGTTAGGCTGGTCTTGAACTCCTGACCTCAGATGATCCACCTGTCTCGGCCTCCCAAAGTGCTGGGATTACAAGCATGAACCACTGTGTCCGGGACCTTTTGAATATTCTTAAGAGTAATCTTGGCCGGGCGCGGTGGCTCAAGCCTGTAATTCCAGCACTTTGGGAGGCCGAGGAGGGCGGATCACGAGGTCAGGAGATCGAGACCACAGTGAAACCCCGTCTCTAGTAAAAATACAAAAAAATTAGCCGGGCACGGTGGCGGGCGCCTGTAGTCCCAGCTACTCAGGAGGCTGAGGCAGGAGAATGGCGTGAACCTGGGAGGCGGAGCTTGCAGTGAGCCAAGATTGTGCCACTGCACTCCAGCCTGGGCAACAGAGTGAGACTCCATCCAAAAAAAAAAAAGAGTAATCTTATAGAGCTGGCTTTACCATGGACTGATTAATTTGGGGGCAAATTCCTTAAATGAGACAGAAGAATCTGTCTCCAATTCTGATGTCAGAATGCTAATGTCTATCAACCCTGCCTCTTAGGATTATTACGAGAAATATATAAGATGACTTTGGTGAAATTTTCCTGTGAGCTATCCATGCACTCTATGTGCAAAGAATCATTAATAATAAGTGTCCAATAATTGAGCTTTAGGTCTAACCTTCCATTAATTTAATAGAAATATGGCATATTAAAACATAAGTGAAAGATGACTTATTTCCTTCAAGTTTCAGATGAATGTGGATGCATTCCAGATTGAATGGTTTATTTCACAAAGAGAATAAACCTCATGTCAAGCTTTGTGTGCAATCAAATTTCAATGGAACATACTTCTTTACAGTGGAGAAGTACATTTTTAAAGCTTAGTGCGATGCAACTTACAATAACTACAACTCTTTATTATAGAAACAGCTAAAACCCAATAATAAACATTTATATATTTAGTACGAACATCATAGTAACTTAAAAATAAAATCAGTGAAAAAACTGATCCAGCATGGCAAATGTAGAAACAGGAATAGAATTACCTGCAAATGAAACAAACATGGAGGATAAATAAAAGATTTCAGCCAAAGTAGACAGGACAATAGGAGCCCTGTCCAGTTTCCAGCCAAGGAAATGACCTGGTCTAATAGGATTTGATATACCTCAGTGAGATGCCCTTGCCTTTAATTTCTTCATTTCCTGCCCTATCCCCATCCCCAAGTTTCAGAGTGTGTTCTGTCACTTAAAGTGGCTGGAGCTGGCTTATTTTTATTTAGCTTTCATTATTTGCAAAGCATTCTTTTTATAGTAAGGCTAGAGGGCATTCAGTAAAATTAATGTATTTCCAAAAGTATCATTTAATCAACTTTTAATATTGGACTATTTATAAACTTCTTTATTAAAGTAAATTAATAATGTTCTTAATATTTATGTAACCTGGAAAATGAGCAAAGATAAAATCAGAAATCGACTTTCTTACCTCTCCCCACAGACTGCCTACTTAAAACCACCCCCACTTTGAGGGGCAAACCCCTGTTACTTAATGAAATATAGAGCAGTTCTCATAATGTATCTGTTCACTCCCAGGTAATAAAATGTCCTGTAATCACCTTTCCTCTCAAGAATTGTCTCCTTCATTAGTTGCAATTCTGTATACTCCATAAGAATCAAGATGCCACCCTTTGATCCAAGTTCTCTTCACAAGTTTGGGCCCACTTTAATGAGCAGGCCACTTGTAGTGAACTTTCTTCCTATTTCCAGGCCTGAGTCTTCCATCGCTTCATCACACACCCTTGAAACACTATGACTCACAGAGGACTGAAGTGAGAGGTGTTACAGAGAAAGGGAGAGCATGGCACTAGTAAAGTTATTGGCATGCCCCCTTGGAAACCGTTGTTTGATTCCTTTGAAAGTAATAGGAGGTTGGGTGCTGAATTCTTCGGGGCATACTTGGGGATTCTTTGAGATCCCTGCCCACAAATGGTTATCTGTCATGTGCAGTTTTCCCAGGTAGAATGAATCCCTCAACCTCAGCTGTTCTCCTGAGGCTGGTCTCTCAACCTGGGATCTGGACTTCCAGCTGCTTCCTGCAGAGATCGCCTCATTGGCCAGGGCCTTCTTTGACAAGATCTAAGATAATCCCAGGCTAAGCTCTGTCTCGCAATGCTCACCAGAGAGTGGTAAGAAAGATGCAATCTGGCCTGCTATCAGGGGAATAAAATTATTTCCAGGCTATAGCCTTCTTTGTTTTTGCTCTGGGTTTTGCTCTGGGCCTCTTTGCAAGCCTCTCATCCTTTAAATATTTTCTGGAATAAATCAGACACTTCTTTGTCCCTGTAAGTCCGGGGATGCACATCAAGTTGTCTGTCAGGCAAAGGGAAGAAGATGAGCACTCAGCAGCCATCCAGTCTCTCCAAGGGGAGACCACAGCTTTTCCTTCATAACTTTCAGGAGGATGCTGAGCCTAAGGCCAGGAAAACATTTTGGACACCTCTTTGCAAGTCCTGCAAAGCAAGTCTGTGCCTCCCTTTGGAATGTGGAGTGGTTGGCACCTGTTGTATATCCCCATAAAGTTACTCAAAAAGAGCCCTGTTGTAGACACTTAATCTAGTTATAAAGAATATAAGCAAATCTGTGGGATTCACTTTATTTTTTTATTTTTATTTTTATTTTTTGACACAGAGTCTTGCTTTGTTGTCCAGGCTGAAGTGCAGTGGCATGATCTCGGCTCACTGCAACCTCCACCTCCCAGGTTCAAGTGATTCTCCTGCCTCAGCCTCCTGAGTAGCTGGTATTACAGGTGCCCACCACCACACCCGGCTAATTTTGTATTTTTAGTAGAGACAGGGTTTCATCGTGGTGGCCAGGCTGGTCTCAAACTCCTGATCTCAGGTGATCCGCCTGCCTCGGCCTCCCAAAGTGCTGTGAATACAGGTGTGAGCCACCCCGCCTGGCCTTCACTTTAAATTTTTAATGATTTGCTCTTTCATATTCATTATCTAAAGTTATTAAATTTTCTGATAAGATGAGCAAAAAATGCAATAGAAACAAAGAAAACCACCATTTAAAAATCTACATGGTCAAGCTGATCTTACCACAGTGGCATTTATATTTAGTTGGTGTTATGAATTGAATTGGCCCACTTCCTTCCTTTCTCCCTCCACCAAAAAAAAAAAAAAAAAATCCTAACCCTAGGAACATGACCTTATTTGAAAATGGGGTGTTTGCAGATACAATCAAGTTATAATGAGATCGTACTTAATTAGGGTGAGTGCATATAGCTGATGTCCTTATTAGAAGAAAAAGTAGACACTGGATGAAGACACTGGACAGACACAGTGGGCAACACCTTGTCCAGGCAGAGATTGAAGCAATGCATCCACAAGTCAAGGGTTGCCGGCAATGCCCTAAAGCTAAGGCAGGAGCACAGAACAGATTCTCCAGAGGGAACCAACCCCACCAACACACTGACTCCAGACTTCTAATTTCCAGAACTGTGAGAGAACAAATTTCTGTAGTACTTTACCAAACTCATGAACTTAAGAGGGAGGGATAACAGGGAAAAGGTTTTGCTTGAGATCAAAGTCCAGGGGTTTACACATATTCCTACATAGTATCATTCTGGTAAAAATATATCTTAGAGACACAATTCATTATTGTAAAAAAACTATCTACTTATTTAAACAATATGTTGCCTCTACCCCATCCCAATATCCCACTGAAATATTAGGAAGCCAACAAGCCTGTCTGCCTGAAGATCTGTAGAAAGATCTCTTATTCTTCTCTCATCTTTCACCTGCTGGCTCAGAAATTAAGGGTTGCACCATCCTAAAACTGTGAGCAATCATACATAAACTGCAAGTAGCTTGTTGGAATTTCTTAGCAATAGTTTTGTAATCCTATATTGCTGCCCTTTTTTCTACAACCAACAAATCATTGCCTCTACCAAAATCATGACAAAAATGTAAGGGGAACTAGCCATGGCACACTGCATGCAGAAGGTGAAGGTGCAAATCCCATAAATAAAGCCCCACGGGCTGAGGCAAAAAAAAAAAAAAAAAAAAAAGAGAGAGAGCGAGCCTGGGAGCTGTGCTCACTGGAAATTACAGGTGTTTGTATACTCCATTGACTCAAAGTGTTGGAGAGCTAAAAAATATGAGTGGTTAAATATATGCTGCTCAATTTTGCAAAGCAACAGTTTACAGCCTAGTAATGACTTTGTCTTAAACCAATTCAGGCAACAACATGGAAAGAATGTAGTATCAACAACCATCTCACACCCTGACAGCTGACAATAACATTCACAGAAGAAAAGTTTGTGAAAATATAGATATGAAATCTCATCTTGAAAATTCACCTTTAGAAACACACCATAGAATACAATTTTGGGGGCAACTAGGAGAAATCATTAGAATAAAGTCTGACATCCTAAAAATGTATGCAGGAAAAGGTGATTTCTGTGAGTCAGGAAAACAAGTTAACATGAAGAAAACGGCAGGGTGGTGGGAGATGAAAATGGGGATGATGAATATGTCTAGGAATTCAATGGCAGAATTGAAATCTGCATTGTTGTAGTCAAGAGAAAAAATGGCCTTGAGGAAAAGTAAGATAATGATGTGAAATAAATTTGGAAGACATGGGAAACTGCAAGAGAAGAAAGATATGAAAGTTATTTGCATTTATCTGATAAAAACAGGACAAAAATTGAGAACTCGTGAAATAATTTTTGTTTTGTATTATTTTTTCCAGAAAAAAAAGCATGAGAATAGCATCCCAATATATATAAAAGTCTCCAAAATATTTACATTTTAGTTTTGACATTGAGAATATATATTTTTTATTACATTTGTCTCCTCCTTTCACTTTTATGTTTCGTAGGACATTTCACATGTGAACCACTGCACCCAAGCATGCATATCTATCTTTCAGATGTTCTGGTTTCAATGAATGGCACCAGCCTCCACCCCTAAACCTTCTGAAACATGGCCTCATCAATGACTCCTTTCTTCCTTTCTTATCCCAGCACTAATCTGTCCACTTGTCTTTTCGATCTAACTCTCAACAGCCTCTTCAGTCTTTACACATTTCTCCATCTCTACCTTCATTCAAGCCTGGGATATTTTAATATTCCTAAAATTGTTTCCTCTCCATTATTACCCACTATATCAAATTCCTTCTCTATTACATTTAACCAAAAATAACTTTATAAACAAATTCAATCACATAACCTCCCTAATTAAAATATTCCACCCACTTCCTATTCCAGGAAGACAAACTTCAACACGACTTTTAAGGCATCCCTTATTTTAGAAAGCACCCCTAGTTTTCATTTTCAGCCTCATCTAGGATGCTGGCGCCACTCCATGTCTTTTCCATCTTACACACAAAGACCATTCAGAGGTAATTTTAGGTCAAAACATGCTGTTCTTTTCTGAAGTCCAGGGCCTGACAGGTCAAGGTAAGAATACTGACTTTCATTCCCAATGGAAGGAAAAGCTAAGGAGTGTTTCTAGCCGAGTAAGTGGCACACTCCATTTTGTATGGTCACTCTTGTGACTGGTCTAGAACAAAAGGTAATTTGTAAACCAGAAAGTATCTGAGACAAGTCTCAATCAATTTTGAAAGTTTATTTTGCGAAGGTTAAGGATGTACCCACCTATTTATATAAATAAAATGAATGCCTTGAAAAATACATTGAACTTTATTATATGTATATAATCCTGCTTATATAGTTTGGATATTTCCAAACTTCGTGTTTCCAAACTCCAAATTTCATGTTGAAACGTAACCCCCAATATTGGAAGTGGAGCCTAAGGGGAGGTATTTGGATCACGGGATGGATTCCTCATGAATAGCTTGTTGCGCTTCCCGTGGTAATGGCTGTGACGAGTGGTTCTCCCTCTCTTAGTTCATGTGAAAGCTGGCTGTTTAATAAAACATCATAATTCCCCCTTCTTTCTCTTTTGCTTCCTCTCTCACCCTATGACATGCTGGCTTCTCCTTCCACCATGAGTGGAAGACAGATGAGTGGAAGATCAGAATCAGATGTTGACACCATGCTTCTTTTGTAGCCTGCAGAACTGTGAGTCAAACAAACCTGTTTTCATTATAAATTACCAAACCTCAGGTATTAATTTATGAATACTAATATACCTGCTAATACAATCTGCTAATTGTTATGCTGTAACTTTAATCATTATATTTTTGATGTTTCAATTACCAAAAGAAATATGTTAAAATTTTCTCAATATAGTCCTTAATTTTGTCAAATTCAGCATTCTACATTTTGAAGCCATATAATAAGGTAGATATAGGCTTAAATTTATGTTTTTTATCTTGGTTTATCTCTTTTTTTATGAAGTCTATTATGTAGTATGTCTTTATTAATATTAATTTTTGCCTTAAGTTTCATTTTGTCTAATTTAAATATAGTACAATTAAAGAAATATATTAAATATAACAATAAAATTTTCCTTCATTAGAGTTTATGTAATTTATCTCTTCATTCTTTTTAACTTATTTTTATATTTCATCTCTAGCTTAGAGATTATTAAATCCAATGGAATGACTTGTGTGCCACATCTCCTATTTGGATTCCAGAGTCCTACTTTTCCCTGTTCTGACCTCATGAGGCTGACTATATGGCTAATGAACAGTTTTCACTCTCAACATAGGAGCAGATGACAGGACATGAGGTACTGATTCCTAAAGTTTTCTCCACTAACAGCTCTCCTTTCAGTGTCAGATAAAGACAAGGAAAGGTAAAGAGGCATGCCTCAGGATATCCCATTGTCCTTGTTGGTTTTCCTGTTTTTCTTCAGTCAACCCATACTGAATCAACCCATGCTTTTTTTTTCTCTTTAGCCTCAGACAGCTTGAGATTAAACAGATCTATATATCTGATACATATATATCTGGGATATATGTGTGTGTGTGTGTGTGTGTGTATATATATATGATATCTATATATCCCAGATATATATATATATATATATATCTATATTCCAAACTTGTGATAGCATATAAGCAATTTTGCTCCTTTTTATCTCACTTGTACCCAAAACAGTATCTGTGACACAGCTCAATCAATTTAGAGGTTTATTTTGCCGAGGTTAAGGACCATGGCCCATGAGGCAGCCTCAGAAAGTCCTGAGAACCTGTGCCCAAGGTGGCTGGGTTACAGCTTGGTTTTATATATTTTAGAGAGACAGAAGTGACAGGAAAAAGCATAAATCAATACATGGAAGGTATACATTGGTTCATCCTGGAAAGGTGAGACATTCTAAACATCTTCTGGAGGGGAAAGGGAAGAGTTTCAGGTCATGGGTGGATCCAAGAATTTCCTAATTGGCAATTCACTGAAAGAGTCAAACTATGCCTGAAGAGTTTTAAGTCAGTATAAAGAAATCATAGATGACGCAAACAAATGGAAACATATCCTATGCTCATTGATGGGTAGAACCTGTATTGTGAAAATGACCATACTGCCAAAAGCAACCTATAAATTCAATGCAATTCCCATCAAAATACCACTATCATTCTTCGCAGAACTAGAAAAAAAATCCTAAAATTCATATGAAACCAAACAAGAGCCCATGTAGCCAGAGCAAGACTAAGAAAAAAGAACAAATCTGGAGGCATCACATTACTCAAATTCAAACTATATTATAAGGCCATAGTCACCAAAACAGCATGGTACTGGTATAAAAGTAGGCACATAGACCAATGGAACAGAATAGAGAACCTAGAAATACAGTCAAATACTTACAGCCAACTGATCTTTGACAAAGCAAACAAAAACATAAATTGGGAAAGGACACCCTATTCGACAAATAGTGCCGGGATAATTGACAAGCCACAAGTACAAAAACAAAATGGATCTTCGTCTCTCACCTTATACAAAAAATAACTCAAGGTAGATCAAAGACTTAAATCTAAGACCTGAAACCATGAAGATTCGAGGGGAAAACATCAGAAAAACCCTTTTAGACATTGGCTTAGGCAAAGACTTCATGACCAACAACCCAAAAGTAAATGCAACAAAAACAAAGATAAATAGAGGGGACTTAATTAAACTAGGAAGATTCTGCACAGCAAAAGAAATAATCAGCATATTTAACAGACAACCCACAAAGTGGGAGAAAATCTTCACAATCTATACATCTGACAAATGACTAATATCCAGAATCTACAAAGAACTCAAACAAATCAGCAAGAAACAAACAAACAATCCCACCAAAAAGTGGATTAAGGACATGAATAGACAATTCTCTAAAGAAAATATACAAATGGCCCACAAGCATATGGAAAAATGCTCAACATCTAATTATCAGGGAGCTGTAAATCAAACCCACAATGCAATACCGCCTCACTCCTACAAGAATGGCCATAACCAAAAAATTGAAACATAATAGATGTTGGTGTGGATGCAGTGAAAAGGGAACAGTGTTGGTGGGAATGTAAACTAGTACAAACGTTATGGAGATTCCTCACACAACTGAAAGTAGAACTACTATTTGATCCAGCAATCCCACTACTAGGTATCTACCCAGAGGAAAATAAGTCATTGTACAAAAAAGATACTTGCACATGCATGTTTCTAGCAGCACAATTCACAATTGCAAAAATATGGAACCAGTCCAAATGCCCATCAATGAACAAGTGGATAAAGAAAATGTAGTGTGTGTGTGTATATATATATATATATGTGTGTATATCTATGTACATATGGTATATATATACTATATATATTTATATACTATATTTATATATTTATATACTATATATATTTATATACATATATATAGTATATATATTTAGTATAGATATATATTTGCAGTATATATACTACTCAGCCATAAAAAGGAATGAAATAATGGCATTTGCAACAACTTGGATGGAATTTGAGACTATTATTCTAAGTGAAGTAATTCAGTCATAGAAAACCAAACAAATATCATATGTTCTCACTCATGTGTCAGAGCTAAGCTATCAGGATGCAAAAGCATAAGAATTATACATTGGACTTTGGGGACTTGGGGGAAAGAATAGGGAGTGGCGAGAGATAAAAGACTACATTGGGCACAGTGTACACTGCTCGGGTGATAGGTGTACCAAAATCTGAGAAATCACCTCTAAAGAACTTATTCATGTAACCAAACACCACCTGTTTCCCAAAAACCTATTGAAATAAAAAAACATAAATAAAAAATAAACTTGGCCTGAAATTCAAAAAAGAAAAGAAAGAAATGATTGAGTTAAAATAAGGGGGATTCTGGAAACCAAGGTTCTTGTTACATAGATGACATCTCCAGGTAGCAGGCTTCAGGGAGAATAGATCGTATATATTTCCTATCATACCTTAAAAGATGTCAGACTCTAGAAAATATCTAGTAAGGGAAGGAGATTATTTGCAGGATGCAAACTTTCTCTACAAAAAACAGCTTTGCAGGGTCATTTCAAAATATGTCAAAGAAATACATTTGGTATATTATATAGACCTTGATTTCCTTCAAAGCCTGCCGCTATCTGTCATGTGATGCTATACCAGACTCAGGTTAGAATTTGGTATCTTCTTGTTACAAAAAGTCTGTGTTATCAGTCTTATGATCTCTATTTTAATATTAATGCTGGTCAGTTGTATGCCTGAACTCCAAAGGGAAGGGTATAAGGAGGCTTGTTTAACCCCCCTTCCTATTGTGGTCTGAACTAGTTTTTTGGGTTTCCCTGAGATACTCTTGGCCAAGGGGAGTCTATTTAATCAGTTGGAGTTCTTTGAATTTTATTTTTGATTTATACACCTTATGAAATGAGTATTGCCCCATGCTATTAATAAATTTTTTAAGTACTATTTTCCTGTTGTTGGAAACTTAAGTAGTTGCTACATTTATGCTAATTATAAATCATGGAATAATAAGCATGTCTATATATACATATTTTCTTAGTGTCACTTTTCTTAGGACCCAAGAGTATTACGTTTTTCAGGTTCTTGGGGTGTATTGTTTTCAGAAAGGTTACACAGTTTACACTTTCATTGGCAGTGCATGTGGTATATTCTGTATACCCTCCCCTGAGAATCTTCTTCTTATCATTAAAAAACAGGGTATACCTATACTTTTAAAAATATTTTCTCTATTGTACTGTCACCAGATTGTCCTAGTTAAGTGTGCTGTTTGTTTCCTTCTAAGGCCCTGGATGCTGTATATCTATGATTTCTTACCTGGAGTATTTATTTAATTTATACATATTCTAATTATTCACATACTAAACTTATTTTTAGAATATTAGTTTTTATTTCTATTTATCCCACCTTTATATGATTTTCTTACTTATAGATTCAGATGGTTGATTATTTTTCTCATTAATTTGTGATTACTTTTTAGGTAATTATATGTTGTATTTTCATTATTTTCAGTTCCTTAAAAACTACTCAGTTACCCAAGGAATTTTTTTATTACAGTTAACTTACCTAAGTTTAAAAATAATTTAAAAACTGGTAATTCTCCCTAAACAATACAAGGAATTTAGGAAATTTATCTTCACATTTTCCCCAGGCTATATTGTATAGATATGGCATAATTTAGTCTATCTTGTTTAGTTTTGTTTTATCCCAAGAGAAATGATTATTTTTGTATTATTTTGATTTTTATTTACCCATGTTAAAAGATTTTTGCTCCCAACTCCCCACTTCCATTTTAGTCCTCTCTAAGTTCTTGTTTCTCTACTGCTATTTTGGGTTTAATTTAATCAGGATCGACTTGTACAAAATCTCTGGGTTTCTCCTGTCATGTAAGTTTTACAGGCAATAGTGTTGTAGGTTGGCAGTTATTTTCTTTCAGAACAATACAGGACAAACATCACTCTACTTTCTGCTAATGTCACTTTTGCTCTTGGAAAGTCAGCAGTTGATATAACTGTCACTCTCTGGGATTTAATCTGTCTTTTCTTGCTGACTATTTCTACAATGCTCTTTTTACTTTGGTGTTCTCCCATTTTATCATAAGGTGTGTTAAGGTGTGAGTGATTTTCTTAATTTAACTATCTTGGTTAGTATTTATATGTTTTCATGAATGTATTAATTGTCATCATTCATCAGTCGTCAATAATCCTCAGTTATAATCTTTATATTTTCCTACCACTTCTGTTTTCAGAGCTCCAGTGAGAGATATGTTCATCCTTCACATTCTTTCCTCCACCTGTGCTAGGTTGTCCTTCATTGCACTTACTTCCTTGGTTGTCCGCACTGCCTCCTGGGTAATTTATTCAGGTCCCCCAGTTCACTAAGGCACTCAGCTCTGTCCTCGCTGTGGTCATACCCAGGACCACTGGTTCTTTTATATCTGAAAGTTCTACTTGGTTCTTCTTTTAAAAATCATCTTGTTTATTCTTATGTTTTCCTTTTCCATGATCATATTTTAAAACTAGTATTTCATTTCTTTAAAGATATTAAATATAGATTTTATATTCCATGTGTGATTACATTCCTACGGGTTCTAACTAAACAACAGCCTTCTTTCTGATGCCTCTTATGTTTGTAAGTTCTTCCTCATGGTTCTTTCTTTCTTGATTCTTTAGTGAAATCTGCTGGTGAGTGCTCATTTTTCTAGTAACATTCTCTAGAGATGAGTTTAGTAATGAAGGTGAAATTCTCCAAAAAGATTTGTATTCTTTTTGCCACATGTAAATTGCCTATAAAATAAACTCTGGGTTTGTTGTGATATATATCCATGTCTATATCTGTATCTACCATGCATAAGTGTAAATTTGAGGGAGGTCTAGCTTTTTCCTTTTTTTCTTCTTAAAGGGTTGATGGGAGGTTTGTGTGTATGTTTGCATCTCTGTGTATTTACGTGTTTACCTTCCATTCAGGGTCAAGTTTATCAACAATTTACCTTGTATCAGCTGGAGAAATGAGTTGTCTTTAGTTTTGGGTCACAGCTATGCTAAGAGTGTAGCCTTCTCATCATTCCAGCTCATCAGGAGTACTTATGATCAACTCACATCTTTTTAGGGACCTGGATGTCCTCCTGTTTCCTGCACTCTGAGAGGCTGTGCAAACAAATTTGCAAGTCAACATTTTTGGGTGATATCCTCAAATTCAAACCTGTTTCAGAATTCTTCTTTCCTCTCAAGGTTTATTTCTCTACTTAGTTTTCAAATGAGAATTCTTACTTTCTTTCTGGTGCATTGATTCATTTATAAAACAAATTTCCCAAGACTTTTTAGGTGTTTTTAATTCGTAGAAAGGCCAGTTAGAATATCTAGTCTCCCATATTACTAGAAGAGGAAAATTGTGTTGAGAAAATTTAATGAAATCTTGCAAATGTGCAAATGCTCCATAAAATTTAGCCTTTGTCTGCTCTATGCCTTTCACCTGCTTTAAGCTTGTTATTTTGGTTATTAAAATAAATCACTTATTTCTATTCCCTAATCTACTTAACTAAATTGTGACTTGCAATTTAACTCATGTTTGGAAATAATTCATGTATTTATGTACTGCTTTAAAAACGCTCTGTAAGTATCCTGTATGAGTGACACATGCAGCTTTTAACAGAAACGATACTATAGTGAGATGAATTTGTGTATAATAATGAAGCACACTGCATAATTTCTATCAAATAAGTACCAGATTTCCATCAATTTAACAGTTTTTTTTTTAATGGTGAGCTGCTTGTGGTTTTCTTTTAATGAGTTTATGTGGTAGATTATAAATTAGAATATACTAATTACATTTAACATAGGCATTTTGAACAGATTTGGTATGGATTCCACATACAGAACATATTCTTTACAGATTCCCGTATTTATAGCTTTACAAAATATTGACTATCCATACTCAAGGTATGATAGTACTCTGCTATTGCCCTTGGGAAATTCCCTTAACATGGTCATTCATACCATTGATGGTAGCTAATAATCTATGTAATTAATCTTAATTTGTGGTTGATGAGTGTAATTGGGGAAACAAAAAAAAGCCTTATCTAGATCAGGTAATTTATTATGAACTTATGCCTGTCTAACAAGGCTTGCCTTAAGATGATAAGCATCAGTGTGAAATTATGGATGGCCTTACATATATTCATGGTAACTATTAAGAAAGTAACTGAGGATGAAGGCTATAAACCTTGGGATATCTTTGCAGTAGAAAGAAGTAAACAAGTCTACTGAAGCTATTTACTAATGCCTTAATCAAAAATCTTTACAAAAATGCATTTATTCTAGCCTCCCACATTCAAAGCATCTGTTCACTATACAGACAATATTGAGACATGGAGTGTCAAATGCCCAGTGTCCAAGTCCTGCTGAACCCTCATCATTGACCTGGAAGTTTGAGCTCTATTCTGCAATCCTACCCCCAGCATGCTTTCTCTTCCAGTCCTCACAGTTCTTGTTCTCCATGAGCTCCTCTGCTTTTGGGTATCCCATTCTCCACCGCCACTCCTACACACTCAGGAGGTCAGCAGATCCCATTTCCACTTACCTTATGGAGAAAATTGAAATCTTTTTTTTTTCTTTAGATGGAGTCACACTCTGTCACCCAGCCTGGAGTGTAGTGACACGATCTTGGCTCAATGCAACCTCTACTTCCCAGGTTCAAGAGACTCTCCTGCCTCAGCCTCCCAAGTAGCTGGGATTACAGGCACCCACCACCATGCTCAGCTAATTTTTGTATTTTTAATTGAGATGGGGTTTCACCATGTTGGACCAGGCTGGTCTTGAACTCCTGACCTCAGGTGATTCGCCCACCTCGGCCTCCCAAAGTGCTGGAATTACAGGCATGATCCACCGTGCCCGGCCGAGGAAATTGAAATCTATCTCACCTTCGTAGTCCCCACTAACAAACACGAATGTTTGTAGCTTCCCTCACTTTCTTCCTTCTAGACCCATCTTCTTCTCACATGTGTGATGGTTGCAGTGGTCCAGCTGTGAAAATGAACAGTCTAAAATATCAAGAAAGGGCACAACACAACGGGAGTGTGTTTTTGTTCAAATATTACCGCAGGGATGTTTCTTATTGTTCCATATTGAGGGTCTCTGCTTCCTTCGATTGTATGGTGCGTCTGCTCCTATTGCTTCAGCTTTTCCATCCTGCTGGGAGAAGGGAAAAGCTTCTGCCTTAAAATGCCACATGTGATCTTTATGGCTGGAATTCAGTCACATGGCCACCCCTAATGAATGGGCATCTGAGAAAAGGACTCTGTTTCGCATCTTCAAGTCCAAGGAGAAATGAAAAGGAATGTATAGCCACTGTGCCTAAGGATTCCTGCTTGCCTCTTGAGCTCACCCATTCTCTCACCTTTACCTCAACACTTTCCTCCTTTTTTGCTGCTTTATCTGTAATCACTCCTAACATGATGTCTCCTCAGCATATAAGCAAAATCATCATCATTATTATCATCACCATCTACACTTGCTTAACACACACTCTTCTCCAGGTCAAGAGCTGTTGGCCAGAGGTCATCATCAGCTTTTAGAGGCCACCTGTACTCCCTTCCTTGTGTTCCCTGCCATCTTCAAAACTATTAATACCACGTCAAGTCCTTGTCAGACTTCAAATATCTCTGTTCTGCCTCTTTCCCTTATCTGTCTGCCTTCTGCTTCTGCTAGTACAGACTTGTGTGATTACACTGTGCCCACCTGGACCACCCAGGATCACCTCCCTCTCTTAAAGTCAGGTGAATAGCAACTTTAATTACAACTGCAAGTCCCTTCTGCCATGCATATAACATAATCACAAAGGTGGCACCAGGGGGTGAAAGTCATAGTGAACGAAATTCTGCCTACCACACTGTATCAGGTTCAAACATTGTAGCGTGTGTGAGAGCAGCCATTTCAATTCATTTCCTACTTTATTAACCTTCTGGCTGTACCATTAACTTTATGCCTAGGGAGACCATATGTCACAATTTGCCTGGGACAGCTCTGGTTTATGTGTGCTATTTCAAGATTAGAATTCACAGCACCTCCTTTGATACTAGCTTGAACATTAAATCAAAGGTCACTTAATTGTATTCCATGCCCTGTCCCATTGTGCCCAGTTTTCTAGTTTCTAGAAATTCATTGTCTATTTCATGACTCTTGCCTTTTTTAACAGACATTATTCCTTCCACCTTTCAGCCTATCCTTCTCTTTGATGTCTTTCTGGGCATTTTCTAATTTCTCAGACACAGTTTACCCCCTCTATGAAGCCATCTTTATACCCATTTCTGATAATTTTCCATTTTTTTCTTTGTCTTCTCACTTTACTTTTATATGCCAGTCTCATAGCAACTAAAACTTTTCTTTTTTTATTCCTGTCTTCTCTTACTAGGCTATAAGTTCTCAAGTCCAGGAAAGGTACCTTATCCTTCTTGATATTTACACACCCCAGATGGATCAGAGATAACCTGGTCCTTTCCATGATTTGGTCTGAAAAGGAAACAGGTGAACAGGCAACAGGCTGAGGCTGCAGGGAGTATATTTCGAAAGGAAACTCAACCCCCAAATAAACTCTTGACTTACAGATTGGCTTGAAACTCACCAACTCTACGTATCAATAACTGAAATGAAGACGGAGTGTCCAGAACCTAAGAACCCATTCACCTGGAGCATGAGATGTAGCTTGCCCATGCAAGGATGGCATTAAAATGGAGATGAATTACAAACACATGTTTTTTCCTGAAGCTGTTGAAGCTTTGGTTCTTAAACAAAATCAGAGTTTACCATCTGCTGAAATAAGGTTGAGGTTTGTTAACATAGGGACTGGCTTCGCCTTTACTCTCTTTGAAAGATTTGTGGGACAGTTTGCAGTAGATGGTCATCAACAAGAACTGCAGTGTGGGTACACAAGAGGAAACATGGGCCATCGTCCTCCACCTCTCTCTTTGCATTTCAGGTGAGTCTGAGGAACAGGCTTTATTAAAGCATATCAGGAAGCAGATTGACTGATATGCAGACTGTGTGACATCCGTTGCACTCTTGTGAACTGCCAGCCTGCTCTAAGTGCTGTGCATTGATAACATGGGTGTAATTGGATGGATGCAGTAAATGTGAGTTGTGGGTAGTGGTATCAAAATTGCCATACACGGCAGACTCTGTGCTAAATTTGTGCATTCTATAGTTTGGTGTTTCTATGCAAGGTAGCAACTAAGCTTCATTTCCTGAAACTCAGCAAAATAAATAAAAAACCTTTCTGCATAGGAAAGCATTTCCACCCTCCATATTATTTTTAGAGAAAAAAATGATGATTTGCAAATATAGCCAAATAAATGTGCATTTCTAAATGGAACTGATTAGACAAGGTTCTTTGTAGCAAAACTTGTATTCAGTGTTTGGCTTTGTTACCCCCACCCCTGCCTGCCTGATCAATGGACTGCACAACTTGTAAAAACATAACATTTTTTGTGCTATACCGCCCATAGTTTATTCTGTAGTTAGATTATTGCTTTTTTTGAATTTGGAAAAAAACAAGGTGATGCTAAATTCTTTGCAGTTGAGAGGCTTATGGGTCTTTTTATGACAGAATTTAAAATCTCTACAAGCAAAATTGTTTAGTAAATAACTAATTATTATCTCAATATTTTTTACATCTTGTAAAACAACTACAACTCAAGCCATAATTAGGATCACTTGTATAAGTAACTAGTGAATCATGAGCTTCTTGAGGCTGTGTAGTAACTAGTTTTCCATATTTTCAAAGTGCCCTAAAAGGAAAAGAATGAAGGAAACTGGCATTTATTTGATGCTTTTATGTGATAAATACATGCTTTTACCTTTTTTTCATCAAGTCCTCATGTGAATAATACCTAACATTTATTAAGCAAATCCTATGTGCCTAACATCAAATTTTTTACATGGATGGTCACATTGAATTCGCACAATGCATCCAGAGGAAGGTGATACTATCCCTATTTTACAGACAGTGCATAGCATGGGGAAGCCACGTAACATTAACATAGTGTTTAGGCAGCAGAGGTGGGATGACCATGGGTGGGTGTTTTTCTGTGTGGAGAGATGACAAAGCTGAATGACAGAAACATTGGAACAGGATTTGATGTTATACAGATTATAAATGGAAATTCGTGAATTCGAACCCTGATCGGCACGATATCAAAGTCAGTGTTCTTTGGAGTATGCTGAGAACCTCTGCTGGGAGCAGTAGAGAAACATATTAAGCCTATAAGGAAAAGAGACACTGAAAACTTCCACTAGAATCTGACACATGAGAACCACTTCCACCTGACAGCTGCTAACAGCAGTTCTGGTATCCCACTTATTAGCAGAAGCGTATTTACCCATGGAGCTTTCCTTTCAACATAGCATTTCTAGAATTCACACTAACACTTAGCTGGCAGACGCACTGGTCTGGAAGATCCAAGAGGGCTATTCTCGCTTTCCTAGCATCTTGGCAGGAGATCTGGAATTCTGGACCAGGCAGGAGCTGTCCATCAGAACACCTCCATGTGTCTTCCCCAGTACAGCAGTGGGGTGGCTGTCAGACTTACATGGCATCTCGGGTCTCACTGAGAAAATGTTCCAAGAGAGCTGGAAAGAAGCTTCAAGGATTCATATGACCTAGTCTTGGAAGTCCAAGAACATAATGTTGTTTTTTCTTCTCCCATCTTCTGTTGGACAAGAAGTCAATAAAATGAGCCCACATTTAAGGTGAGGTGAATTTGCTTCCCTATTTCGATGGGAGAAATAGTAAGGAATTTCTGGCAATCTTCAACTTACTAAAGGAAGAAAAATATCAAATTGTAAGTAAACAGAATATCACACTATTAATTATGGCAAAATGGTTGCTACAGGACTAGCCTACCTGCTGTAAACAACCATTAATAATTATTATTATAATAGTAATAATAATAAATGTAATGGATTGGAACCCATCAAATACCTCTGGCTAGAGTACTTAATTTAAATGTTCAGCACTCAAGACAGTGTGATATTGGCATAAAGAGAGAACATTATTGAGAGCCCAAAACAGGAAATACACAAATACTATTATTTGATTTTTGAGAAATATCTGAATTCAGTGGGAGAAAGGACAAACATAATTCAATCAGAAAAGAACAGGAATAGGACAATCTTTTAAATAAATGTTGGTAGAACAAGTTGATTCCACCTGGAAAAAGTAAATATCATCACCTCACACCATACACAAAAATAACTCAAAATTAAACACACACGAAAAAGCAAAAATCATATTGTAAACTTGTAAAAGAAAGGATAAGATAAAAATTTCAGACTTGTGGGGGTGGGGACACATTTCTTAGAATACAAAAGCACTAAGTGCTAAAAAATAAAAGATTACATTTCACCAAGATAAAATTTTGTTCTTCAAAAAGTTCCTCTAAGACCATGAAAATGTAAGCCACAGACTGAGGGAAAAATATTCGCAATGCACATATCTGACAAAAAAAATGTGTATTAATAATATGTAAAGAACTCTTACAACTGAAAAATAAGAAGATGTAACACAATTTAAAAAGAAACAATTCTGAACATACACATTGCAAAAAAAGACATATGAATGCTCAATAAGCAAGAAAAGATGTTCAGTATCATTATTCTTCAAGGAAATTCAAGTTAATGTAAACCTATTAGAATTACTGAAATTAAATACTTTTCCTACGTTGCTAATGGGAATGTAAAATTACTCAGCTGTTGTGAAATTGTCCTCCATGGGTCTCTCCTAATACCACACATTTTCTGGATACTTCAAAATATCTAGAAAAGTATCTAGTATCAAAGTCTCCCACTTTTTATCATTTTTTAACCTGGGCCATTTCTCAGGGTTATGATTGCAATCAGCCACTTTGAGGGATGAGGAAATGTTTTTATCCAAGACAAAGTTTAGGCTTGCTCACCAGTTACCTTAAAATGAAGAGTTCCCCAGGATCACTCTTCCTCTCCTTTAATCTTCAAGCATCCATCTGGGCCGTCTGTGTCATCCCTGTGGGACGTGGGCGATACGAAAAGCCAAGTCAAACAGGATGCTCATGATGATTGCTCTACTGTGGATAATAAAGTCCTGTTTCTCTGACCTGGGAGTTTTGTGTCTTCTGCTTGCATCCATAAGGCATTAATAAACTAACATGTTAGCTTATAAGTAGGTTAAAATCTCAGACCCTAACAATAGTCGCTTAGAGAAAGTTCTGCATTTTGTAGTTCAATTTATGCATACCACAAGACCAGAAAATCCCACTGTTAAACATTTCCCTAAAAAAAATAAAAACGTAAGTCCACAAAATAATTATAGGTGAATTTTATATAACTGGATTCAGTTGGTACATCTGTATAAAAATTATGACTCAGCAATAAAAGGGGCAAACCTGATGCAACGTGGACAAATCTTAAAAATATTACACTAAAACACAAAACATTGTGTCTTTCAAAGCCCGACACAAGAGAATGCATATTCTAAAATTCAATTTCTTATGATTTTCTAAAACTGAAAAGTAACTTGTAGTGATAGATTTTCATTTGTAAAGGCAAAAATTATGATATTTTGTTTTGGGGATGTTAAGTTTGAGATGTATCTTGAGATCACCAAGTGAAAATGTTGCATATTCAGTTAAATATTAATTTGTGAAGGTAGGTATCAATCTGAAGCAGAGGCTAGATATTTTAGGGTAGATATCAATCTGAAGCAGAGGCTAAGCAACAAGAGCAAAATGATGCAACTGTAGTTACTGAAGTCAAATGATGGCCACATTTTATAAAATCTGGAATGGTCCAGAAAGTTGAATATCAATGAGTCTTCTGATAAATTGGGGACTGAAAGGGTATCTGTTGCCTTTAGAGACATGCATACCACTGATAACATTAAAGCGTGTTTGCATGCATTGCCAGGATGAAATGCAAAATGAAAAAGGTTGAGAAGTTGGAGGGAGTTCACAAAATGAGAATGGAGAGAACAAAACTATTTTTTTAAACTGATTATAAACAGTTGTTTAGCACTAGGGGCATGGTAAATAGAGTGATAAGTAGCATTTAGGAAGGATCTTTAGCTATTTTATTTATTTTATTTTTTGAAGAGAAAAATATGCATGCATTGAAGCTGATAGAACTTATACAGGAAGGACATCCAAGCTCATAATTTACTCTACGTCTGAGGAGAAGGTAGGATATTTCTTCTTCTTTTCTTACTGTGGGAAGAAGCTAGCATTCTCTGCTAGCACACATTGTTAGAAGGCTAAGAGACCAGAGAGAAGTTGAATTCAAATCTGCAAATATGATGGTCTGCTTTTGTCAGATTTCCCTAGGTTGGAGTGTGCTGTGGAATAGTCCCCAAAACTCAGTGGCTCACGGTAGCTTTTTTCTCACTGACATTGCATTTCAGCTCTGGGTTAAATACGACTTCGCTCCTCATGCCGTTTCACCAGATTGAAAGAGCAGCTTCTATCTGAAACGTGGTTCTCAGGCAAAAGGGAAACGGGAGACAGTCAAACCATGCAACGGCCCTTAAAGCTCTTTCTCAGACATGCGGAAGTCTCCTGTTTTGAAAGGTGACAATCCTCCAAGCAGTGTAATAAAAGCAGAGGCTTGCACACAGAGAGAACACAAAGTGCAAAGGCCTCAATACCCAAACTGAATCTGCTGTTTAGGGAAGAGAAAATGCTAGTGAGTCAAGTGCAGCGAAGGGGGATGATGGGATGAGAGACAGGAGCAAAGGTGACATCCCAATGAGTCATCCATGCATGGAAGGGCAAAGACTGACCCTTACTATTTGCCAAACACAGAGCCAGGCATAGGAAGAACATCATGGTTGAGATCAGAAGGCCCATAATGTGATGAAAGGGTGGAGGATTCGGACATGTAATCTTTCAATTACAGTTACAGTGAGGACCATGATGATGGTAACAGGGGAAGCCAGGCAGTGTCCAGCATCCTCAATGCGGTAAGTACAGAGGGAGGTGATGACAGGGTCACAGATACAAGCTGCCTGCAGCATTATCTGTGATAGATGTGGCCAGCTCTAGAAAAGCTTTCTAAACTACAGTAAGAAGTTTAGATTTCATTTAGAGGGTAATGGTAAGACATTGAATTATCTGAAGAAATGAATAATATAATCTTAGTTCCATTATAGAAAATAAAACCTCTAGAATAAATTTGTTTAATGAACAGATGGAAAAGGTTAAAAGAATGTGGTCATATTTTAGGCAAGTAATTACAGTAGCCTGAAGTATGGCTGTAATCACCACACTAGAGCCGAGTGAGTATATTTGAGAGGCATTAAGAGAATTGAAGCAATAGGATGTTGTGGCTGATTAGAAAAAAGGAGGCTGGTTAGTGATGAAGCAGAGAGGAAAATCAGGGATGACTACTACAAAACTTCTAGGAGGAATGGAGCTGTTGACAAAACATCTTCTAAAGAAGGGAACATGAAGGACAAAGTATAGATATGGAGGGTATTTGAAGGTAATGATTTCAGTCTTGAAGCTTGAGATATCTGGTAGATATCAGGTAAATATCCTCTGTAAACCAAATAAAGCTGTAAGAGTGAGTCTGAACTGAGTGAAAGATTTAGAAGTCCTCAGCAATACCGTGGGATAAATAAGATTGTTTAAGGACTGTATGAGTTACCTGCTGTTAATTATGACAAGCCGTTGAAGGGCTTTAACCTAGAAAAATGGTTTCTATTTCAGAGAGAGTGTTCTGATAGCAGTATTAATGGGAAGCAGAATAATCAGGTGAGAATGTAATCTTCAATAGACAGAGTGAGAAATAATACAGTTTTTAACCAAGAAACTAGTCATGAGAATGACAGTGGGTATGAAAATATGTTAATAGCCTCAAGAGATGTTAAGAAACTTTGTAAATGGCACTTGGCAGTTGACTGGGTATAGCAGTTGAAGGAGTGAGAGTAGAAGCTGAGTTTCAGTTTCTTGATTATCATTTTTATAGTTACAATCAAGGTAGAGATGTATGAGAAATAGCCAGTTAAAGAAACAGCATTACTTTCAGACTATCTTTTATTTGAAATACATGTGGGAAAACCAGAAGGTGAAAATCCTTAGGAGATGGATATAGGATACTAAAATCTGAGCCAGAAAAATTTGAGCATCAGCACCTTATGTGTCATGCTAAGATAGTGAATGAGACTGCACAAGAATTGCATGCAGTTTAACAGAAAAAGAAGTCGAAAGATAAATCCTTAGAACACTAACACCAAGTTATGGGAGGAGAAATATCCTACATAGGTCACTATGGGAGACATATTAATTGTTTAGCCAATATCCATTTAACTTGTCTTTCTTCTTAATGAAAACCGAATTTGGAGAAACAGGCAGTGCACCTGGCTGGAAATAAGAACCTTCCCAGCTTCTCTCATGAACTGAACTGAAAAAGTTCAGGTCTGGCATAATTCAGGCCAAGGATACCTAAGAAGGTATGGATGCCAGGGTCTTAGGGACACTTTTCCTTTCTGATACATTGAATAAAGAATTTAAAAAACAAACTAATTTTGTCCTGTTTTTTTTTTTTTCCATCTTAGACACATGAGCGTTGTCCATGGCATTTCAACCCTGAAGTTCCCATAAGGCAACAAAAATGAGAACAAAAGCCAAAATGATATGGAAGACGGAGCAGAAATAGGAAAATGCCTAGACCTCTGATGACATTGCCGAAGGGCTGCACCAACCTTGAACTCCTTAACTCCAGATGTCAGGTTTGAAATCTGAAAAAAATTCTTGTTTATTTTGGTTATTGTTGGGTTTTTGAATCTCCTACAGTTAAAGGCATTCTAACGACAAAGACGCTGAGAAGAAACATCACACACTGGAGGAGAATCAAGGGCGGATAGTTTCACAGAACAGAGGAGAGTGTGATGGGGTAAGAAGTCTAAAGTGAGGAGAGCCAAACGGAACTGTACTCCCAAGATAATTCACAGATAATGCTTCAGACTCAGTCAGAAAGCCACTCTTGCCCCAAGCTGTCAGAAAACTTTGGGCATAAAAGTCAAATTGCAGAGTTTTCAAGCATGAAACAGAGGTAAGAATCTGGAAACCATGAGAAATGGAAACTTTTTCTAAGAAGATTGTTTGAAGAAACAGAAAGGGGTAGGTTAACAGAAAGACTATAGCGGAGGAGTCAGCAATCTAATGGCCACCACTGGGCCACCTGTTTCTGTGAATAAAGTTTTATTGAAAAAAGTTATGCCCACTCATTTTTATATTGTCATAGCTGTTTTCATTGCAATCACGTAGTTGAGTAATTGTGACAGAGTCCATATGGTTCACAGAGCCAAAAACATATATGGATATAGAGCATCAAGGGAAGGGAAGGTTTTGCTTTCTTTCTTTCTTTTTTTTTTTTTTTTTTTTTGAGACAGAGTCTTACTCTGCCGCCTAGGCTGGAATGCAATGGTGTGATCTCAGCTCACTGCAATCTCTGCCTCCCAGGTTCAAGTGATTCTCTTCCCTCAGCCTCCTGAGTAGCTGATATTACAGGTGTGTGCCACCATGCCTGGGTAATTTTGTATTTTTAGTAGAGATGGGGTTTCACCATGGTGATCAGCTGATCTTGAACTCCTGACCTTGTGATCCACCTGCCTTGGCCTCCCAAAGTGCTGGGATTACAGGCATGAGCCACCATGCCCAGCCTTGTTCTTGTTTTCAGGGAGAGAACAACATTGACATGTGATATGGTTTGGCTCTGTGTCCCTACTCAAATCTCATGTTGAATTGTAATCCCCAGTGTTGGAGATGAGGCCTGGTGGGAGGTGATTGTTTCATGGGGGTGGTTTCTAATGGTTTAGCACCATCCACCTAGTGTTGTCTTATGATAGAGTTCTCTGGAGACCTGGTTGTTTAAATGTGTGTGGCACCTCACACACCCTTCGTGCTCCCACTATGTAAGACATGTCTGCTTTCCCTTCACCTTCTGCCATGATCATAAGTTTCCTGAGGCCGCCCCAACCATACTTCCTGTACAGCCTGCAAAAACATAAGCCAATTAAACCTCCTTTCTTTATGAATTATCCAGTCTCAGGTATTTATTTATAGCAGTATGAGAAAGGACTAATATACCACACTTACAGGAACAGGGATAAACTGCAGAAAAATGAGAGAAGTGGTTACACTATTAACACAATGACCTTAGAGGATGGGGTAGATGTTTTGGACAGGGTAGATGTTTTGCTACAGTCTAGAGGAAGGATGATTTGTGATGGGGTACATGGGAAGTTGGAAGCTCCTTGTTTTCTTTCTGGCAAGGGGGTTTAAATATCCTATTAAAAGTGATTAGCAAGGACACCATGACACCATGATCTCAGGTTACCATCTCCAAAAATGCTGTCTGGAAAGTTCTAACAAATGATTCTTTAATAAAGTAAACACAGGTATGATATATTTCTATGCTCCTAAAACTCCTAAAACACCAAAATCAATAAAAGTATTACCTGTTTAGAACAATATGCTTGGATTTATCACCAAATTTATTTATTTTTAGATAAAATTATATTTTATTTCATTATAGTTTTTCCTCCATGACTTTAAAACTCAGAAAGTTGTAGATCTGAAATAGACACCATTATCATTATTCAATAACTAAAAAATAAATAAATAAATAAAGATCATTAGAAGACTACTGGCATTTTGATAATAGAGAAAAGACAATAGGTAAAATTTGATCATGAGAATGAGACACACTCTCCTTCATGTTTTTATGTATTAACATTACAAATATAATGCACAAATGAGCCCTTGTATAGACAGAGTCATGTGTGTTTAAGAAACAGATTTAACAGATATCTTACTATTTCATTCAGGTTTCATGATGGATTGAAAGTACCCCTGTCCTATAGGAAGATCACACCTCCCACCCTGATGACATCAGGCTTGACCATGTGACCTGTGTTGTCCAAGGAAATGTGAGCAGAAAGCATGTCTATTACTTTAAGAACCATCATGTGACTCCTATTTTTTTTCTAGGGAAACTTCAGTGTCACAAAGAGGGGACTCCTTCCACCTGGATCCAAAAGGATAAAAGACAACAAAGGTCACAGTCAGTGGGCCAGTGGAGAACTTTTCATGGGAGTGAGAAATACGCATCTGCGATTAAGAGTCACTGACAGATGAAGATACTTTGTGTAAACCCGTGGAAATATATTTTACTTGAAAATTATTTCATTAATTATGATATTACTTAAACTTCCCCCTTCTTTTAAATTTTACACTAAAGAGGCATACAGAAACACATACCAAGTAATGCAATGGGATGTCCTTATGGAGTTGATACAAAAGAACAGAGATATCAGGTAACTCTAAACTCCCCAAAGACACTTGACCCCTTGCCATGAACAAGAAATGTTTTGTGATGTTAATTTATGGAGAACATGGGTTTTGATTTGTAAAATAAGTTGGGATTTCCTTAATTAATTCTTACTTCCCAGGAGGAAATTTTAAATCTGTGGTGTTAGAGGCTTTATATGACAAGATGGCTAAAATTATTCAGTTTGGAGACATATTGTTACGTAATGACCCTCTGTGTGTGTATAAATATATGTATTTATATGTATAAATACATACATACATATGTTTATATGTGTGTATAATATATATGTATATATATTTGTGTACATATATTTTTAAGGTGGAGTCCCACTCTGTTGCCCCTGCTGGAGTGCAGTGGCACAATATCCGCTCACTGCAACCTCTACCTCCTGGGTTCAAGTGATTCTCCTGCCTCAGCCTCCTGAGTAGCTGGGATTACAGATGCCTGCCACCACACCCTGCTAATTTTTGTATTTTTAGTACAGATGGGTTTCACCATGTTGGCCAGGCTGGTCTTGACCTCCTGACCTCAAGTGATCCACCCTCCTCGGCCTCCGAAAATGCTGGGATAACAGGCATGAGGCGCAGCACTTTGTGTGGGGGAATATATCCATCATCACAAACATTTATTTTTGCTTTGTGTTACAAACAATCCAATTATACTCTTAATGTACAATATATTATTGTTGACTGTAGTCACCTGTTGTGCTATCAAATACTAGATTTTTTTCACTGTAACTACATTATATGTGTGTATATATTGTATTTTAGTTTTTCAGATTATTTTGGATGATGATAATATTTTAGATTCAGTCTCATGTTAGAAACCTGTATTAAAAAACATCAAGATACAGTTACTCAAAACTAATTTATTCTGATAAATATTACAAATGAGAATTTTTTTAAATAAATTAACAAATCCTGTCAAGGTTTTAGATGTAGAATAAAAGTGTGAAAGATTAAAAAAAAAAAAAACTGTTATAGGGGATTATTTGGAGAGCAGAAGTGCAGGTAAAAGACGCATTCACAAAAGAATCTGAAGTTGGCTGACCCAGAATAAAAGTAAGACTCTCAAACCATTTAGAACACTGGTTTAATGTTTTCTAGATGCAGTTGACAAACTATTAGCATCTCCAATAGAGATCTCTAGTACCTAGTATAGGTCAGTTTTTAAAACCTGGATTGAGGTTTCAAAATCTTGGGAGGAAATAGTGGGAGAAAGTTATTTATGTATTCTATTCGGCTATCAGAGGAGGGCTAATTATTGCATTACTTAGAGTCTCAAGGTTTCTTTAGTAATATTTTATAAGTGCTTAAATCATGATATTCAAAAGGAGGGTTGAGTTATATGAAACAGCAAGAATGTAGACATGACATAATGAGTATGAGAATTTGCACAAAATATTCAAATGACCTAAATAGCTATCCTAGTTCATTCCTTTAAGTATTAAAAGCTAGATGTCAAGTTCTCTCAATTTAAAAACCACTTACAAAAGCTGTATCAGCCATTTCAAAAATAGGACCTATTATACATATAAATCAGTGTAGTTCTATATTGGTTCATGTAAACTTCCTAATTAGTAAAATCAACAGCAGCCTTGACTTGAGTCTCCAGAAAACTCTATATGAGTTCCTTAATATGTTGAGTACTTGTAAAATAATGAAAACATGCTTTTGATCTTTATAGGAGAATTCAGTTATATTGTTATCTTACCTCAAATACTGAATGGCATCAGGTCTGTGTAACTTACTCAGAATGCATCTTGAATATATCAAGGATATATTCAGAATATATACCCTGGATATATTCAGAATAGCCTTGGAATAAGATATAACTTATTCAGGGAAGTCTTGGAGTCACAGTTGACTTTCTTTTACATGTCTTAATCTCCTCATGTAGTTGCTAAGAACTGCTCATTCAGGCTTCTTAAATTCCCTCACAGCAACCCCTCTGCCAGCACACTAAACTAGTATGCGAGACAAACACCTGCAACAACCAGCTCACCTGTGACTTCTCACCAACCAACTCAAATTCCTCCATCTTACTTTAGAGACACTGATATCAATTATTTCATCACTTCATCAGCTTCACTTTCACTCTCGCCTCTGTGAAAGTTTCATTCTGACCAACGCAGACTACTGGCCCTCTGGAATATTTGTTAATTATTAAACTTTACCCAGTATTTATTTCTGCATATTATTTTCATTGAAAATTACTTATCTTTTAATATAGAACTTCAAAACCTAGGAAGCTTCCTTAACCATTGATACTGCATTATTTCATACTGCTGTGTTTCAGAAATTCGTATTTCTTACTCTCCAGCATAAAAATTTCATTTGGAGGCTTGTTGTTAGTTAATTTCTGTCACCCTCAGTCACTTCCCAAAGTCCATCTGTAATATATAGCACATCTTATCTCCAAATAAGTGTTACAGCAGCAGTCAGAAACCCACATCACTAATAGGGTTTAGCCAAATTTGAGTAGAAGCCTTTTGACTGGGAGGGTCAGATAGAATTCACTCAGTAAAGATTTTTCATTAATAACATCTTGAAAGGTTCTTTAATTCAGGATTGTACAATTATGATCACTTGAGAGTGAACTATCCCACCATGAAATTAAAGCTTTAAGTATATTATTATATGACTAACTTAACCCTTCCTCAAAAGCCCTTAGCACAGCACCTGCTGTATAACACTTTGTTAATACCAGTTTTCATCTTTATTTAGGCCCATGCCACCTACATTAATGGTGAACACTACACAGTGGACTTAAAACAACAACCTCCTGGTATTTCTTCACATGAACTATGAGAAAACACTTTGGAAGATGCAGGCTAGAAAATTACTTTCATGTGTATTCTCATTTAAATTTCTAACTTTAGATGACCTTCTGTGAGTCTCTCCTTCTTGTCATAAACTTGTCTTGACACACACACACACACACACACGCACACACAAGCACACATACACAGAGTATCAAAGATGTTCTGTTGGAAATTCAGAGTTCATACTTGATAATTGCCTGTTAATATATTGTTTTCTGCTGGCAACAGTTATTGTTTGAGTGTACATGTGACCTAAATACACAACTATAAAAGGAGGAGTAGGAGGAAAGAGGGATAAGCTAGAGCTGACATAAAATTATAGAAATTTACATCAATTAAAAATACAGTCTGATTATGGTTACTGATGAAGGGAAAAGATTTGGTAAAGGGTAAGATGTTGGAGATCCACAAGAGAAGGATAATGACTGACAGTGTAAGATGTTTGAAGCAGTGGCCAAGGTTGAAACAGATTGACAACGTACAAAGAAAAGGGGAATAAAGTGGAAGGAGAAGGGAGGATGTAAATGGATATGATTTAGGCATGACAGGGCCACAGTTGTATGCCCTACTAGCTGATAGTGTTGACTGTCTCTGTGAAGTGGCATGTGAGGTATATTCTGAATATACAGGAAACGAAAGTTTGGAAATAAACTTTTAATAATCAGGGAAAGTATAACCCTACAGAAAAGGCATGTCCAATGCAGACCCAGAATAGAAACATATTTTCTGTATAGCACTGTGGGCTCAGGAAGGATTTAGATCGCAAGAATTCGAATTAGACCAGTTCACATAATTACAGCATTGTGTTCAATACAAGGATGGAGCCTAAAAAGAGAGACCATAGGATTGATCTGATGTGTAGGTTTTAGGGTCAGGTAGAAATGAAGAACAAAAGATGATGCAGTCAATTATACGACAAGAGAGAAATGATAGGTATTTATGATATCCAGGATGAGAAGAAAAGAGAGGAATGACTGAAGAGAGGGACGTCTGAAGAAGTGATACCTGATAAGAATGAAGGGGTTGCAAAGCTGGAGGACTTGATGTAAAGGGGTGTATGTGCTCTTAAAACATAAATAAAGTTTATGGTTTAAGTTTGGAGGATATTTATTTCAGATGAACTGAAATAATGATCACGAAATTTTAGTCTTGACATAGTTGTCAGCTAAATGTGTAACCTTGAATAGGTCCTGACATAATCTGCACCTGAGAATTTCGATCTGTGAAAATAAAGAAGGAGACTTAGAGAGCTCTGAAGAAATCCCAGTTGCAATATTGAGTGATTAAAGAATCAATAAATCATCTTTCAAAACAAAATAAAGGACAGTCTTCATTTAAGAATGCCTCTTAAAAAAATTTCAAATGTGAAGCTCTTCTACATGGCTGGCTTTTGGTGTCTTGGCGTCTGTTCATTCAATTTTACTGCTGATCATTCTCTTCTCCTCAAATATGCTCCTATTTCTCTGACCTTTCATTCTTCAGCTCCTTGACAGGCTCTGTATCTTTAATTCATTCATTAAATATTGGGCAGTATCCAAATGTCTTCTATTTGCTTACTTCTCATTCAAAACACTCTCCCTGGATGATCTCAGCCACTCTTATTGTTTTGACTGCCACGTACATACTGATGACCTGGGAGCAGACACTGAATGCCTAGATTCTTCTACAGGGCTCTGCACGCATGTGTTGTAAGTTACCTTTTAGACCTGCCCACCGAAATGTCTCATACACATCAAATTTATCATATTTAAAATGACTCTTTTCCTCTACAAGCATTTTCCTTCAGGTACAATTTCTGTTTGTCTTAATGCATTACCACACACTATGACACTAAATCAGAAAACCAGGTCATGCTCCCCCACTTCTCATTTCCCCATCCACTAAAGTTAATTATCTCCCAGTTGTAAGAGCCTATGTATTAAAGAGGACCTGACTCTGTTTTCACCTCAACAAACCTACTTCTGCTTTCTTCGTTTGGGCTTCATTTCTAGCCTGGACTTTGGTAATAGCCTCAGCATTGCCTCACTAAAGGCAATATATTCTTCCTGTTCCCAGGTGATATGCCATAGTCTTGCCAGAAGGCATTCTCATATAAGTGTAAGCAAAAAATGCTGCTCACCTAAGAAAATTATTTTGTTGGTACTCTATTCATGATAAAATACATGTCCAGCTTTTGCTTGGGTAATACAAGATCCTTCAAGATCTAATTTCTACCAATCTTTGCCTCTTCTCCCTCATACTTTTGGGTTAAGCAATGAGGCTTCTTGCCGTTCTCTGAACATTCTATGCTGTTGTAGTTATCATCTTGTTGGCACTGATCTTCACTTCTCTTTGAAGACTTTCTCCATCATCTGCATGGATGATCCCCATTCATCCTTCAAGAGTTGGGATGAGAAAACCACATCCTACAAATCTGTTCATGTCCATATTTCCCAGCACATGTCTGGCTCTCAAGAAGTATTTGACTGCGATGGAATGTGGGAAGCAAAGAGATATACATAATGTAGGTAGACATGAATATAGCTAAAGGTTCAGAGGAGGATGACTTGTTGGTTATTTTACCAATGGCTTTTATCCAAGGGCAGTGCAGTTACTGAGTGAGCTCTGAATCATAGAAGATTTTCTGATATGGCAAAGAAAAGAAAATATTGAGGGCCAGCAGATCTGATTTATAATCTTGTTGTGTTTATTGTTTGCCTCTCAACATGCATTCCCACTCTTGCATCAACGTTGATTTAACTTTTCTTGCAGTAGAGGAACCAATCCTCCCTTATCTTAAGATCTTTCTATTTGGCTGAAACTGTCTACAAGTATAGGATCCTAGGTGAGCCAGTTAATATATTGTTTTCTGTTGGCAACAGTGATTGTTTAAAAATGCACATGTGACCTAAATACACAACTGTGAATTTCCTAAGAAAAAGATATCCACTCTTTTTTCAGTGGAGGCCAAGGAAGAACTGCAATACCCTTACAAGGTGCTAGCGACCATCTCAGGTTTATGAGGAGAGCCAGCCCTACAACAAAACCGACATCCAAGATGGAGAGCAGACAGCCAGACAGAAACTATCTGCATTGAAATCCTCACAACTGCTTTGCCACTTGATTGATGGATGACGTTGGCAAAAATGTTCGTCTTGTTTCTTCTGAACTCTAGATAAATTCAGGATCCAAAGGCATTAGGATTGACTTGTGCTGTCAGCGTAAAACTAATAGTTGTTTTTAGTGTGAAAATTCTCTGAAGGAATATGACTGTTGTTTGGTTGGTGAGAATATTTGACAAATTATTTCTTCCAGGTGAGCATGGCGCTGAAGAGGAAATTTGCACAATAAGAATTCAGAAGGTTACATTTCCTCTGAATTCTGTTTTTCATTGCTTAAGTGAGAACTCCATTACATATGGGGACAGTATAAAAATAATCAGAGTAATAGTGGTTATTATGAATGCAGGAAAGGGCAGATACCTCAAAAAGATGACCTGATCATGTCCACAAAACCTAATTCCACTGTTAGGATAATTTTCTTGTTTACTAACCATTGTAATTGCCTAAATCAGAACAAAATCTGCTTATTGTTTAATAAGATAACAGATTTAGATTGACATCTCAGAAGAAAAGATCAGTGAATAACACATCATTTTCCCCCAATTTAAAAGATGATAAAAACTAGAACAAATGAGAAGTCATGAAGCTGAATGTCCTGGATGTATCCACACCCTCTAGGAACAACTGAACAAATCTTTCCTGGAAATGGTGTTTAATTACTCAGAGCAGTGTCACATTGATATAGAAGCTGTGCATGTCTTCCATATATACTCTGTCCTTTTCTGTGTAACTCAGTGAATTTTTTAAAGTGGAATTATTAACTAATAATGCTGCTCACATATTAACTGATTATTACCAAATTTCCCCAGTAATTCATCAAAATTGCCTGGGTCAAACTTCCATGTTACTCTTAGTGCTCATTGGTTTTATTTATTTGTTTCATCTGTTAATGTGTTTTAGGCAATCATATTTACTTTCATTTTTATTTTACTACCTATTTTTGGTCTCATAGATTTCTCCTGTAAAGTTTTTGCATTTCCAATTTACATGACTTTCTTTTTCAATCATGAGTCACATCATTTTTCATATTTAAACATTGTTCCTTCCAAATGTTACTCCTAGACGTTTTAGTTTCTGATCTACATGTGTAATGAGAATGTCACTAGGGCTGCGTCCTTCAGTACTTTCAAGAATTCTGGTGAGAAAATTCTCAGTTGTAATGACATTCTTTCAGATTCCCTTTCAAGTCTCTTTTAAATCTAATACACTTCTTGAAAACTTTAGAAACTGCACTGAACAAATTAAGTGACCTAACTTTTCGGTGACTCAGGCTTCACATTTTAACCATATAATTGATGTGATTATTACTACTGAATCATTTTTTGAACCAGCTGCTGGAGCATCCATATTCTATAAATATAAGTTCAGTTTTCCTGACAAGGAAAAGGTTATAAGAATCAAATGTTTAAAAGGTGATTTATGAGTTGAAAATAATACACTCCCAATAGAATTCAAGATTCTAAAAGTGGGGTAAATACCTTAGTACACACAAAAATGCCAATATTAAGAAAATAATTATAATTTTATACAGTTTTATGTAATTTAAATTTTCTAATTTACAGTGTAAGAAACTTACAATTCATGTCATTTTTACAAAAGGAAATATTTATCTAAATTTCTTACCATTTTTGTCTCAGTTTCATAAAAGTCAACAGTTATCTAAACGTCTTAGGATCCTTTTGTTCATTTGATACTAATGCCTAGGGTTGGTTTGTCCAACAGGCTCTGTCCTTCCCCAGTGCCATCAGTGAGTGGGGCTTGATGTCAGCCAACCAGGGAACAAGAATAATGCCTGGAAATGCTTTTGTGTCAATTTAGACACTGTGACACAACATAAAGGGAATCTTTTAACTGAGCACATCCAAAAGAGAAGGGAAGTAGCAGTTGAAAATAAATGAATCACAACTTTTTTATTAATTCAAAGCACATCTGGTTTACTAAAAGTAACCCAAACATAATTTCATCATCAAGAATTCTAAAATTCTATAAATATGTGTTATATGTCAGAGCATAGAAAACCCCATACTCTTGGCCAGGTCTTGTAACCAGCGGCTCATGCTTGTAATCTCGGCACTTTGAAAGGCCAAGGTGCTGGCCTCCCACCTTGTGGTGGGAGGATTGCTTGAGTCCAGGAGTTTGAAGCCAGGAGTTTGAGATCCGCTTTGGCAACATAACCAGACCCCATGTCTAAAAAAATAAAATAAAATAAAAAATTAGCCAAGCATGTAGCCCCAGCTACTTGGGAGACTGAGGCAGAAGGATGGCTTGAGCCCAGGAGTTCAAGGTTATAGTGAGCTATGATCGAGCCACTGCACTCCAGCCTGGGCAACAGAGCAAGACCCTGTCTCTAAGAAACAAAACAAAACAAACAAACAAAGGCATACTTCCTCTAGAGGAGAAAATGTCATTTTAAAAGCCTTATAATACCTGAAGATAAGTGCTAAGTTCTAAGCAAAATGCTAAACATAGAGAAGTTAAGAACCAATTATACATCAAATCACAATGAATGCAGAGTACATACGTGGCTTCTGTGATAATTAATGAGTGTATTCCATGAAGGATCAGCAAAGCCCCAACAGGAGTAGCTCAGTTTAGCGTCTCCATTTCAATTCCAAGTGTGCTTTCTTTTCTATTAAGTAGAATTCTCTTTCCAGCCTACCCTAGAAGTCATTGGTTTTGCTTGGAATGGTTGTTTCTGCATTCACTTCTACCTGAAAAACACTTTCCCAATGACCAAAGCTGTTATCTTCTTCATTATTGCATACTTTCTGCAGTGAAAGTCCTTATAGCTTAAATTTAAAAAGTATATTTGGAGACAGATAGCTAATACACCCTTAAGTTTTAAGTAGGATTTTGTATTTAATGATTCTAACTGAATAACCTGCATTTTGCCAGTGTTTTGTGAAAGACTGAATGGTTTGTACCAGCACTCCACTCCCCCGTAGTAGTACATCAACAGCTTTACCACGGCTTGATGATTGGCAGCATGCACTTCCCAGTCCTTGCATTTTGGCTTCATCAAGTGTGCTTATGTGGTTGGGCTTCATTCATTCAGAAGCTCCTCTCACTGCCTTTAAAGAACATGCCACGGCCTGGGCTTCTCCAAACACTTCAGTCTGTGCCTCGTAATGAAACATGATGAGCCAAGCTCAGCCAGCTTGCAGCCTGAAGCAGATCCATCCTCCCAGCTCAGCCAAGTCAAGAGTAGCCAAAACTCAGCCAACCACAGAAAAGAGAGCTCCAGAGTAATGTTTGTTGTTCTAAGCCATGAAATTTTTGAATGGGTGATTATGCAGCATTATCGTCATGATATGTGAAAAAGAACAACTTATCACTGTAAGTTCTTGATTACATTTTTTAAATGAACTTTTTAATCTATCTCTAATAAATCAAATTATATAAAAATATTTCTTTCTTTCAAATCATCTCTCTGATTTAAAGTGCCCTCTGCATTCTAGCAACCATCCTCTAGTTTTGTTTCTCATTACATTAAACTACAATATTAGTTACAAAATTAGCTTTAAAGGCTGTCTCCCTTTATTCATACTCCTATGTATATTGTATATGGCTCATTCCTCTATGAATCCAGTCCAATATCTTAAAGGTAAAATGATGTGATGATGTCCCGACTTCTGAAGGGCAGAAGACAAAGCACTGAATTGTTTTACTTTCCAGGAGAAACCCTCAAAAACACAGGAAAATGAATAGGAATTGAGAATGAGAAATTCAGGTCTGGACTGCCTAACTTCAGATTTATTTTTCTATGAAAAAAATATAAACACATTATTTTTATTTATTTATTTATTTTTGAGATGGAGTCTCATTCTGTCACCCAGGCTGGAGTGTAGTGGCGCTATCTCAGATCACTGCAATCTCCACTTGCCAGGTTCGAGTGGTTCTCCTGCTTCAAGCTTCCCCAGTAGCTGAGATTGCAGGTGCCCATCACCACGCCCAGCTAATTTTGTATTTTTAGTAGAGATGGCATTTCATCATGTTGGCCAGGCTGGTCTCGAACTCCTGACCTCAGGTTATCCACCTGGCTCAGCCTCCCAAAGTGTTGGGATTACAGGCGTGAGCCACCATGCCTGGCCTAAACACATTATTTATTTGAATCACAGTCTATGGACATATTTGTAACATGCAGCAAAAAATAATATTTCTTCCCGATGCAGATTTCTAGCATAAAGTGTGGTTGGCATCCCTCACAAAACCACCACACCATTTTCAGAATAGTATCATATCTGGGGTATTGTAATTGAGGCACATCCTTACTCTCATTCCTAACAACTTTTTCTTTTAAGAAACTGACAAATTACTCATCTGTGATTCTATGTTTGGTATTATCTTCGGACTGGATTGCTGCTGTTTTTCCTCTGGAAGAATTTGCCATCACCCCCATGATCTGAGCCACAACCACACAACCCCATCTGGAAAAGTGATGTGCTGCCATTTAGTTTCATTCCATGAAATTTTCCAAGGCCATTTTGCATTTCAACAAAGTGTGACTTCATGTGGCTCACTCATATAGATAATGTTTTTTTTTTCTTTTTAGAGGTTTCGCTGATATTCCAAAGAAATATTTCTGAACTATTCATTTTCTTCATTATTACTCAATTTAGCCTGATAAGATTAGTAAAAGCTAACTTTTCATCTCATGAATTTAAAAATATATAAAAATTATTGATATTTCTTCTAAAAATATGAGATGGCTATTTTAAAGGCCTAAGATTTCTAGTTAGTTTCAGCAAGCACTCAGTACCTCATTTTATTTAAATAATATTATTCCAGAAGATAAAAATATAGTAAACAATATTGTAAACATTTTAAGGGTATTTAAATGATTTATAACTTCAAAAATATCCTATTTGTCTAACTTTATACAGGAAAACAGTAAGAAACATGATTCTTATCAGTTTGTTTTAATACATTTAAAAGCAGATGCTTCTCCATCACTAAAGCATGTTTGACTTTGAACAAATGACTTAAACTGGAAAAAAAAATAGCTTCTTTTCAAAATTGAGAGGTTACACAAGATTTGTGGAGATTCAGTAGAATCACAGGGAATTGCTTTCAAAATTACTGGCGTTTATCTACCTAGAAAGTCAAAGGCAGAGCCCAGTATCTGTGCTTTAGGATAACTCCCTTGGCAATTCTATGGTACAACTCTGTTGGCAAGCCTGTTGGATTTATTCATTTCTGAGCACTCGGTCAAATATATTATTTTTATGATTCCTAGTTTATCTTCTAATACGGGGATAGCTTGAGATGTCTCTTAATTCCTTCACCCTTAAATACAGGTAATTTTACAGAATTTCAGTTTTCTTTCTTGGGAGACTCAAGAGAGTGCAGGCTAAACTCATGATACAATTCAACTGCTGTGTCACTGGAGATAAAAGAAAGCTAAGAGATTTAGAAAACTAATCTAAGCCTGGAAAAACCATCTCAGGAGTGATAAAAATCCAGAAAGATGAAGGGTGGAGTAAAATTTTAAGAAGATTCTCTACCAACTTTTAGGAAGCACTTTTAAAGTACTTTAATGTGGCAAACCGCTATAATTCCTTCTTATACAAAAGGAACAAAAGAAAAGTGCGGTCTATAGATATTATTTGATAAATAAGAAGACAGAATTAAAGGAGATTTTTTTTGAAGATGCTTTCTCTTGCAGCATGAAATCTTTGACAGAGACCGTTTTCTATGCATACATTCCAAATCTAATATCCAGAGTAAGTTGAACATAGGTGATATTGTTTTAGTGTCAATTTTTATGTTTCTTTACTCCTTGAGTATTTATTTTTTGTAAAATAATGGTAACAATGACTTTAATGAGAGTATGAATTCAATACCTGGTTAGTTTTACTGTTTGGTGAAAAACAAAGGGGTCTCAGAATGTTATTCATCTACAAAGGCAAAAGAATGTTTAGCACCATGTTTAGTTGGGCTCTGAGGAAGGACTCTACAAGTAAGCTAATAAAAAAATTATGTCTGGATAAAAATTTAGCTAACTTCTTATAGGATGAGTCTGGCAGTATCACCACTTCCTAACTGTTAAAAGCGGCTTTTCAGTTTTATATTCAGTTGAAGGAAAAAAGAAAATGATAAAGCGTCAGTAGGGACCCAACACCTACGAAGAGTTCCAGGACCTCCCGCACCAAGAGCACATTCATATTCATGCATTACATTTAAGGGATCCCAGAGTAAATATTTTCCATTCCCCCCACAGCTATATTCCCCATATGTAGACAAATTAATGAAGGCGGATTCTGGAGCTGTACATAAATATTCAACTAGTGTCTGTATTTATGCCCCAGCTTACAAATAACTAATGGTCGGCTGAGCCAAAATAACCATATAAGCGAGACATGTAGAAGGATTGCTGATTTCATTTATTATACCACCTGTGAACCTCCTATGGGGAAGGGCAGTCTAGTGAAATATTTTGGTGCGCTGACACAATTTTGTACTTGTTTATGAGGCTACACCAGCCTATTCCTAATTTCCTGTTGTAATTCTCTGCTTCAAAGGCCAAGTCCACACATGGGAAGAATATTTTCTGCAAACAGTCTTCTCACAGCTCTGCTATCTCTGTCTCTCCAATTGCCTCTCTGGGCATTCTCTTCCCCTTTATGCTTTTAACAGTCATAAGGGATTCAAGTTAGCATTTGAGGCAGAACAAAACCAATAACTTCAGATGTTTAGTTGGCTATGTCAATTACCTGGTTCTGATTCTTCTTGAATACGTAGGAGAAAAATTATCTTTTCTAATTCCTGAGCTACTAATGACACTGGGAAGAGGTTTTACCCCAATGCATTTCATCGAAAGATCAAATGGAGACAAACTGATCTTACTGTTGAGCTCACAGTCTCCCTACAATCCTGTTTCCATCCTAAAGCAAAGCGTTGATGTGAAGCAGACAGCCTGGACATAATAGTGCTATCCCTCAGGAAGCAGGAACAGCATCCTCTCCTGGAGGAGTAGTTACTGCATTTTTTAAGGATTCATATAAAAATGCGCTAATCCTAGCTGGAAAGCTCAACATTACTAACACTGGGGCAGGCAAGGTAGTAGCTTCTGTCATTACATCTATCAAAGAATACCTGAAATATTGCATATTATTATGACTTTATGCTTTAATTTATGGCTTGTTGTTCATTATATACAATTTCAATGTCGATTGGATATGTTTCTGTTTAGTATTAATATTTACAGCTTGATATTTTGAATTTTGAATGTTTGCTTTACCTCAATATTGAGAGGTATTTTAAAAGATGTGTATTTTTGACATCGAATGCTTAGATTTCCTAAAGGGCAGCCAGAATATATATGCCAGTCAAGTGGAATCCATTACTCAACCAAAGACAAAAACAGAGCAGTAAGAGATGTCATCGCCTTTTCTGATGATATTGGACAAGTTGGAAAGCTAATGGCCCAAATGAGTTTGAGTTGGATCAGAAAATTGGAATCAATAACATCTGGATGTTCTCACTCAAAACAATTTCCACAATTCCCTAACTGCTGATGAACGACAGAATTCTACTATCAAACAATGATCAGTTTCACTGTATGTCAATGATTCTTCCACTCTTTGTCAAATAAATTCTGGTATCATGATAAACAGCAAAGAATTTAATACTGCTTGGCCACTGGCTTAAAAAATTTTTAGAAAAAAATGAACATGCAAATAAAAGTGATAATTAGAGTCCAAGGGGCACATTGCTTAACTAATTTGTTTGTTGTGCTTAAATATTGCAAAGGTTTCTGGTATGAGCATCATGTTGTACCATATGTGATCCTGTTTTGCTTACACCAAAATAATTGTGATTGAGCTTTTGAATCAATCTCTTCCTTTTTGTATAAGCCCTAATCATCACATTATTTAAAATGTCAGTATGAGTCCACGGGCTAACATTAAGTATATTTCTTCTGAAAGTGATTTTTTCGTCTTGTAATGTATACATTTTTATCCATGTTTGAATATTTAAGGGGCACTTTCCAAAGCCACTCCTGAAAAATTCAACTTTTTTTGTTTTATCTAATTATCTAATAAATTAATACAACAAGTGAGCTCATTAAATGCAAACGGGGAAGAGGGAGAAGGTGTTGCTAGAACTTAATTAGCAAGATACAAAGACACCAATTAACACCTATAGCTCAGGAAAAAAAAAAAAACTTTTTTTCATGTGGCAGCATCAGAAAATAAAATCACAGCTGGTTACACATAGTAAGTAGAGTGCAGATGAATTTCAGTTGTCTGTGATATTAAGCCCTCAGGAGTAAGCAAAAAGTGGGCTGAGGAAGCAAGAAAAATTATCTAGGCTGGCCAATAAAGCACCATTTTGTAAATTTGAATGTCTTCTATTCGAGTGTTTAGATGACAGTCTACATTGAAGGGCAAATTCTATACAAATTCCAAGCCAATAATATTTTATTGTTTCAATCCTTTCTACAGGTATGTTCGCTAAATCACACTGTAAATATTTAACTTATAATGATCACTTCTGTTGATTTTATCAATAATTATTTCATCAAACCAAATAATTTTTATGCTCGGCACGGTAGCTCATGCCTGTAATCCCAGCAACTCAGGAGGCTGAGGCAAGAAGATGGCTTGAGCCCAGGAATTTGAAGCTGCAGTGAGATATGATTTTGCCACAGCACTCCAGTCTTGGTTACAGAGTGAGACTTTGTCTCTAAAAATAAACAATAATAATAATTTTAAAATAATCTAATAACTTATGTGTTAAAATAAACTTCATAAGACATAAGTCTTCATAGTTTCCGTAGTTGAAGGAGTCATGAACTTAAAAGAGAGTTTGTGTTTCAGTTTTCTAAGGAAGGGCTACAAGTAGTTCAAAACCAACATATATTAGTATGACTTGAAATGTATTTCATTTCCATTTAAAAGGAAACTGTAGTAACTACAATTTTGTTCTTCTCAAGGTAACTGAAACTGGGTTCTTAACACTTACATCTAAGTTTATAATTAAGGCAGAGAGGTTAAATCCCAAATATGAAATCAGCATGTTCCAGTAACTTTCAAAAAATAAAGGAAGCTTTCAAAGTATTCGTCTAAAATAATGTTGTGCCAATCTTTCCTGGGGTAACATTTTTTAACTTTTATTTGAGGATAATTTCAAGCTTACAGAAAAATTGCAACAATAGTACATAGAGCTCCTATAAGTGCGTTTCCCGGATGTACTGACTGTTGCATCATCTCCGTGTGCGCTGTGTGTGTGTGCAAGCTTGTACACCCACACACTCAGAGCTCCCATAAATCCTTTTCCTGGATGTACTGACTGTCACATCACCCTCCTGTGCACTGTGTGGTGTGCATGCTTGTACACCCACGCACTCAGAGCTCCCATAAATCCTTTTCCTGGATGTACTGACTGTCACATTACCCTCGTGTGCACTGTGTGGTGTGCATGCTTGTACGCCCACACACTCACTCGGAGCTCCCATAAATCCTTTTCCTGGATGTACTGACTGTTGCATCACCCCTGTGTGCACTGTGTGTGTGCATGCATTTAGGCTCACACACTCACTGCCAAGTGCAAGTCACTGACACACGGCCCCTACAACCCTCAGTACTAACTACAAGGGCATCCTCTTTGTTAACCACAAGCTACCGTTTCAGGCAACAGAATGTTGATAGAAAACCTTTATTTGATCTACCTTCCATATTTCAGTTTTATGAATTGACCAAGTTAATGTCTATGATAGCTTATGTTACATCACATAGTGGATTCGGTCGCAATGTCTCTTGAGTCTCCTTTAAACTGGAATGGGTCCTCAGCTCTTTGTTTTTTTTCATGGCATTGGCATATTTGAAAAAAAGTTTTTAATAGTGAAGTGTTCTTGGTTTACGGTTTGTGTGATGTTTCCTAAAAATTTGGTTCATTTTCCTCATACTACTACTTAAGTGATGTGGTTTCCCTTTGAGTATCAGAACCGGAGCCACACAGTTATCCATTGACCCTTCATTGATAATGTTAACCATTTTTACACTACTTTTGTCTAGTTTATTCACTACTTAGTTCTACGAGATAATTTTAAAGATGGTCATATTTCATCTGATGATCATTATGACTTTAAACAACACATCATATATTCTAATGAGTCACAGTGCATAACGTACATAGTAATCAAATTAGATATATTTAAGTTTTAGAATTCTATTGGCAAAACCTACGATATCCTAATATAAAAATTTTAATTCATATTAAGCTCAACAAAATCTCCATTGTTTTTAATGATTATAAAATGCAGAAACATTATGTAAAAATCCATGGTTTTAAGATTATGTAGAACTTTTTAAAATGTTCTGTGTACAACCTGTACCAATTTAAATCATGTTTGTTATTTCCTATAAGATCACATGAACAAACTCACACACTTATCAAATAACTGACTACATTTGTCTACTTTCATAAGAGACTTTATCTACATTATTGTTAATAAGAAGATGGGCAAGTAATTTACTGTCTGGTTGGGAAGATAAAACAATTGTATATATCCGTGCAGTATAGAGGAAAAAGTGTATGTAATGAAAATAAAGTTGTGGCTAGTATGTCATTCTTTGGCCAATCTATTTCGTCATTGAAACTCAGATCAAGATCAAGAATCAGAATGACCCTAGTTGCCCTCCGTGTCATGTTATATTTTACATGATATATTTTATACATTCGGCTTCTAAGCCTGCTTAAAATGATTCTGGGACCTCATGTGACTTATCTCTGGGATTAGAGGCACTGTTACTTTGGTCCCAATATATCCCCGTGTTATTTTTTCCTTGTTTTGCTGAAATATATTCTCAGAAATCTATTTCTCCAGACATTATATAAAAATTTCCTTAGTTCTTATAATTATAAAATATCTTTTTTTGTTATTTTAGAATGATAATTTGGTTAAACAATAATTTTTTTTAGAATTTTAGCTTCACAATTATTTTCCCTCAGAACTTCTGCAGATACAATTCCTTTGGAGTCTAGACTCTAGAATTGCTAATTCAAAAGTTATAACAAGAAAGTTCCACTTCCACTTAAGATATGGAACATGAAAGAGCATTACTAATAACTTAATAATTTGGGGGAAAAAATAGTGGAACATACTACAAAATCGTCTCTACTCTTGAATCCAACAGAGAGCTGATAATTGCGAGGAAGCGAAATAGCCTAAAATCCAAAGAAAGACAGGCCATGCAAAGAGAGACAGATCGATATTTGTAACAGAGCATGGAGGGAAGATGAGGCCACCTTTGTCCTCTTTCATTGCAAAAGAGCCTGCTCCATGACAGTGTGTAACTGACAGAATATGGTAGAAGTATAGCTATACCAGTTTCTCTGCCTAGGCCTTAAGAAAATGGCAACTTTTACTTTCCATCTTTTGGAAAACAATCTCTCCGTCTTGAATTAATTTTTGTATAAGGTGTAAGAAACGGATCCAGTTTCAGCTTTCTACATATGGCTAGTCAGTTTTCCCAGCACCATTTATTAAATAGAGAATCCTTTTCCCATTGCTTGTTTTTGTCAGGTTTGTCAAAGATCAGATAATTGTAGATATGCGGCATTATTTCTGAGGGCTCTGTTCTGATCCATTGATCTATGTCTCTGTTGTGGTACCAGTACCATGCTGTTTTGGTTACTGTAGCCTTGTAGTATAATTTGAAGTCAGGTAGCGTGATGCCTCCAGCTTTGTTCTTTTGGCTTAGGATTGATTTGGCGATGCGGGCTCATTTTTGGTTCCATATGAATTTTAAAGTAGTTTTTTCCAATTCTGTGAAGAAAGTCATTGGTAGCTTGATGGGGATGGCATTGAATCTATAAATTACCTTGAGCAGTATGGCCATTTTCATGATATTGATTCTTCCAACCCATGAGCATGGAATGTTCTTCCATTTGTTTGTATCCTCTTTTATTTCATTGAGTAGTGGTTTGTAGTTCTCCTTGAAGAGAGAGGTCCTTCACATCCCTTGTAAGTTGGATTCCTAGGTATTTTGTTCTCTTCGAAGCAATTGTGAATGGGAGTTCACTCATGATTTGGCTCTCTGTCTGTGATTGGTGTACAAGAATGCTTGTGATTTTTGTACATTGATTTTGTATCCAGGGACTTTGCTGAAGTTGCTTATCAGCTTAAGGAGATTTCGGGCTGAGACAATGGAGTTTTCTAGATATACAATCATGTCATCTGCAAACAGGGACAATTTGACTTCCTCTTCTCCTAATCGAATACCCTTTATTTCCTTCTCCTGTCTGATTGCCCTGGCCAGAACTTCCAGCACTATGTTGAATAGGAGTGGTGAGAGAGGGCATCCCTGTCTTGTGCCAGTTTTCAAAGGGAATGCTTCCAGTTTTTGCCCATTCAGTATGATATTGGCTGTGGGTTTGTCATAGATAGCTCTTATGATTTTGAGATCTGTCCCATCAATACCTAATTTATCGAGAGTTTTTAGCATAAAGCGTTGTTGAATTTTGTCAAAGGCCTTTTCTGCATCTATTGAGATAATCATGTGGTTTTTGTCTTTGGTTCTGTTCATATGCTGGATTACATTTATTGATTTGTGTATGTTGAACCAGCCTTGCATCCCAGGGATGAAGCCCACTTGATCATGGTGGATAAGCTTTTTGCTGTGCTGCTGGATTCGGTTTGCCAGTATTTTATTGAGGATTTTTGCATCAATGTTCATCAAAGATATTGGTCTGAAATTCTCTTTTTTGGTTGTGTCTCTGCCAGGCTTTGGTATCAGGATGATGCTGGCCTCATAAAATGTGTTAGGGAGGCTTCCCTCTTTTTCTACGATTGGAATAGTTTCAGAAGGAATGGTACCAGTTCCTCCTTGTACCTCTGGTAGAATTCGGCTGTGAATCCATCAGGTCCTGGACTCTTTTTGGTTGGTAAGCTATTGATTATTGCCACAATTTCAGAGCCTGTTATTGGTCTATTCAGAGATTGAACTTCTTCCTGGTTTAGTCTTGGGAGGGTGTATTTGTCGAGGAATTTATCCATTTCTTCTAGATTTTCTAGTTTATTTGCATAGAGGTGTTTGTAGTATTCTCTGATGGTAGATTGTATTTCTGTGGGATTGGTCGTGATATTCCCTTTATCATTTTTTATTGCATCTATTTGATTCTTCTCTCTTTTTTTCTTTATTAGTCTTGCTAGCGGTCTATCAATTTTGTTGATCTTTTCAAAAAACCAGCTCCTGGATTCATTAATGTTTTGAAGGGTTTTTTGTGTCTCTATTTCCTTCAGTTCTGATGGATTAAAGACTTACATGTTAGACCTAAAACCATAAAAACCCTAGAAGAAAACCTAGGCAATACCATTCAGGACATAGGCATGGGCAAGGACTTCATGTCTAAAACACCAAAAGCAATGGCAACAAAAGCCAAAATTGACAAATGGGATCTAATTAAACTAAAGAGCTTCTGCACAGCAAAACAAACTACCAGCAGAGTGAACAGGCAACCTACAAAATGGGAGAAAATTTTCGCAATCTACTCATCTGACAAAGGGCTAATATCCAGAATCTACGATGAACTCAAACAAATTTACAAGAAAAAAACAAACAACCCCATCAAAAATTGGGCAAAGGACATGAACAGACACTTCTCAAAAGAAGACATTTATGCAGCCCAAAAACACATGAAAAAATGCTCATCATCACTGGCCATCAGAGAAATGCAAATCAAACCACAGTGAGATACCATCTCACACCAGTTAGAATGGTGATCATTAAAAAGTCAGGAAACAACAGGTGCTGGAGAGGATGTGGAGAAATAGGAATACTTCTACACTGTCGGTGGGACTGTAAACTAGTTCAACCATTGTGGAAGTCAGTGTGGCAATTCCTCAGTGATCTAGAACTAGAAATACCATTTGACCCAGCCATCCCATTACTGGGTATATACCCAAAGGACTATAAATCATGCTGCTATAAAGACACGTGCACACCTATGTTTGTTGCGGCACTATTCACAATAGCAAAGACTTGGAACCAACCCAAATGTCCAACAACGATAGACTGGATTAAGAAAATGTGGCACATATACACCATGGAATACTATGCAGCCATAAAAAATGATGAGTTCATGTCCTTTGTAGGGACATGGATGAAACTGGAAAACATCATTCTCAGTAAACTATCACAAGGACAAAAAACCAAACACCGCATGTTCTCACTCATAGGTGGGAATTGAACAATGAGAACACATGGACACAGGAAGGGGAACATCACACTCCTGGGACTGTTGTGGGGTGGGGGGAGGGGGAGGGAAAGCATTAGGAGATATACCTAATGCTAAATGATGAGTTAATGGGTGCAGCACACCAACATGGCACATGGATACATATGTAACAAACTTGCACATTGTGTACATGTACCCTAAAACTTAAAGTATAATAAAAAAAAAAAAACTCTCCGAATCCTTGCCTGCCATATGAGTTTGACTCTCCCAGGAGAGATGGTATTGTTAAAAGGAAAATTTCAGCCAAACTAATTTAAAGGAGTTTAACGGAGCAATGAACGACTCATGAATTGGGCAGCCCCCAGAATCACAGCAGATTCAGAGAGACTCCAGGGATGCCTTGTGGTCAGAACAAATTTATAGGCAAATAAAGTGACGTGACATACAGGAATCAGAAGTGAGGTACAGAAACAGCTAGATTGGTTACAGATTGGCATTTGCCTTATTTGAACACAGTTTGAATGCTCAGCGGTGTATGAGTGGCTGAGTACGGCTGCTGGGATTGATCAAGACCCAGCTATTGTTAAAAGTGCTAACTCCTAAGTTAGGTTTAAAATTTTCTCTATTAATTTAGGTTGCAGTTCATCCACAAGGACTCAAATACAGAAGTACAAAGTCTTTCTCAGGCCGTATTTAGTTTGCTTTAACAGTATAAACCATATGACTTGCTAATATTTGACATTCTTTGATCTTAAAAAAATAAATTTTGTAGGTTTCCGCCTAATATACACTTTGAGAAATTAAGAATGTGCACCCTGGAAATGGTTGACTAGTAGGAATTCTAATCAGAAGCCTGAAACAAGGAAAGGTAAAAACATGCCATCTCTTTTTCTCTCTCATGAGACCAGAGGTTGGTTAAATAACGTATTTAATAAAACCAAAAGTATTTTTCTCTAGTGGTCTAGTGGTTAGAATTTTTAAAAGTATTTTAATTGAAGAAATACTAACGTTAAAGATTTCTGAGATGCCTAGAATTCCATATGCACTCCTATTTTTCCTTTTTTTTTTTTTTTGGAGTCTCACTCTGTCACCAGGCTGGAGTGCAGTGGCACAATCTCCACTCACTGCAACCCCCGCCTCCCAGATTCAAGCGATTCTCCTACCTCAGCCTCCTGAGTAGCCGGGACTACAGGCACACACCACCACACCCAGCTAATTTTTGTATTTTTAGAAGAGATGGGATTTCACCATGTTGGCCAGAATAGTCTCTACCTCTAGACCTCATGATCCACCCGCCTTGGCCTCCTAAAGTGCTGGGATTACAGGCATGAGCCACCATGCCCGGCCTCTATTGTTTCAAAAGAAGGTTATAAGGACCTAGTAAGTTCAAGAGCCTAAACACTTTGTGATGTCATCCAAGGCTTTGTATCCAATCACTGATTCAATTATTTTGGTGCAAATATCTGACCATAAGATAAGCTGAATTCTGTCCTTTGAGTATTTTGTGCTCTGGCTTGAGTCAACATTTTATGCTGTGTACAATTAGAGGACATAAAAGGCAGAGAACTCGGATTAAATTACACTCAGTACAATTGATTTTGTCCCTACTTGATAATACATGTTTGCATGTACAGTAGGATTCTGTCTGAGATTGCAGGGAAAGAGACCTTTAATTCTCACATATCCCTACATATAGAAGGCTAATAATATTACTAAAAATTACTAATACTTATGAATGAAAAATAAGCTTAAGTCAGGGCACATGTAGAGCACTTCTCTTCTGTCAACTGCTAAAAGGCAAGGGGTTTACTTTGGGGTCTCAACACGTAGCTAGCAGTTTTGACTCTCAGGCTGCTCACTCAGTTACTATTAAATATCACAGACAATCCTGTAGTATTTTGCCAAAAATTCCAACTTGATCTCTTCTTTGACAATGAGCAGCAAAGCTAGACTGATCAGCACAACTGTTCAACTATTCACCTTCCATTATTCACTTTGTTTTTTGGACCCAATTCTCATTCTCTTTCTGCATACCTATGAACCCAAAACCTCTCTGAGATTTTAGATTACTACTCACTTCCTCAGCTTCTAACTCTCATGCATACTTCCCATGTGGCTTACTACTTCCTTTTTAATTCTCATCTTCTTGCTGTTTTATATAATTCATTTAAAACTTAACAAAGACTTAGAAAGACAAGTAAAAAATGCATATGTTTAGTCTGCCATCTTGAATTCAAATTTGCATTAAAGAAATATAGGTTAGTTCCATGAGACTTACATTTCAATGCACTAGGGACAGTCATTCTTTACCAATTATAATACTCCCTGATGCGATTTGGCTGTGTCCCCACCCAAATCTCATCTCAAATTGTAATCCTCACCTGTCTGGGAAGGGGCATGGTGGGAGGTGTTTGGACCGTGGGAGTGGTTTCCGCCTTGCTTCTCTTGTGATAGTGAGTGAGTTATCACGAGATCTCATAGCTTTATAAGTGGCTGGTTTCTCTCTCTCTCTCTCTCTCTCTCTCACCTGCTGCCATGTAAGACACGCCTGCTTCCCCTTGCACCATGATTCTAAGTTTCCTGAGGCCTCCCCAGCCATGCAGAACTGTGAGTCAACTAAACCTCTTTTCTTTATAAATTACCCGGTCTCGGGAAGTTCTTTACAGCAGGGTGAAAACGGCCTAATACACTCCCCAAATATCCACCAAGTATTCAGTATTCTTGAATACTTACTATGCCCCAAGTGGTCCTGCGTATGTCTTGTATCCATATTTCTATTGCTTAGTAGTCTGAAATCTATGTATTCTCATAAAATGAAATTACGCTTCAAAATTTAAGCAGGCATTTGAAATTACTGGAGCCCAGAGAGAGGTTCTCAATCTCAGTCCAAGAGAAAAAGCTGAAATCTCATAAAGGAGGATTTTAAATTGAGTATTCAAAGATACAAAAAGTTTGGCAGGTAAAAAAAGTGAAAATGGCACAAAGTCTGGAGACAAAATTGCTTATCTGGGAAATGAAAAAACACTTAATATGGCTAAAAATCAAGATTTATGGGGGAAAACTATAGCAGAAAAAACTAGATACATGAACATTAGAATAATGCTAAGATTCTTGTTTCTATCTCTTAGCTAAGGGAGGAGGCCAGCTGAAACTGGAGACCCTCGGTATCCAGGGACCCCCAGTCTGCACCAGGGCATTCTGTTACACAGCTGTCTCTAACAACACGAGTCTAGGAACACTGAAAGTGCATTGTGTAATTGTTAAGATATTCACACCAGAGTGGCAGAAGATAAAAAGAGGAAGAGGGGATGTTCCTGAAAATGCTGTGAGTAAAGGTGTCAAATGATGTGGCTGGCTTAATGAGGGAAGAAGCAGCAGGCAGAAAAAAAAACAAAGTTTGAGGCTGAATAGAAGGCAATGGGGAATAAAAGCTATGAGAGATGATGCCATTTACTGATTGCAGATACTAATCTTTCATAGTTCAAAGATGGAGAATTTCCAGGTGTTAACAAGGTCCTGCGTGTGGCCATGAGAGTGTGTGGCAGAGTGCCTGGAACTGAAAAATATCAAGGAGGAAGTGCTAAGAGGCCAAGAAAGCATTGGTGTTAATATACAAGAAGAAGAATCACACTACAGTGTGAATCCCTTGGTGTTCTGCATACTGATAAGTGACACCAAAGATGTGACACAGTGTTGATGTTAAATTATTACTTGTTAAATGAAAGAAGAGAAGGAAGTGTTATTTGGATTGTACACTAGAGGACTAAGAATCAAGAAAGTCACTGACTAGAAATTAGAAGCATGGGATTATAAGATATTCTGCAGAAAATAAATATTTGACAACAAAATGTAAAATAATGATGCAAAAGAGAAAAATAGCAAAATATAATTTCAAAGTTTCTATTACAGCCTGGAAGAATTGTGGTACCACTGAAGGAAATTAGATGGTAGAGAAGGCAATCCGGAATTGAGGGAACGTTACTAATTCAATCTTTACCAGTTGTGCTTGTGGTTACACAGAAATGAATGACATCAGCATAACTTGAGTTAGACAAAATAAACAAGGGCAACATGTTTGTATTTGTAATCTTCTGTTTTGTTTTGTTTTCAGTGGAAGATAACAAGTAGGTAGTCTTAACTTTCCCCCTAAGTATACACATAAGGAAAAAATGAAAATCATAGTTTTTGTTAGTCATATATTCTCTTGCTTAATTTTACCCAATGAACTTGTTTACACATCTTAACAGTTGAGCTTAATAAATTGTACTCTTCAGGTTCACAACTGTTAAGGAGCACAAATGGGCACTAAATAGAATATGTTTGCCTCTAAATGCCATGATTTCACCTCCCTTTCATATACAAAAGAATTTGTAATTTTAGAAACTCATAGTATAAATGCTTCCAAAATAATTAGCACATAACTTTTTATGAGATCTTCAGAATTCAGGTTAGCTAATAAGTTCAGAAAGGCAGTAGCCAAGAACATGGACTTTAGAATTGCAAAGACTCGGCTTTAAGTTTAAACTCGGACTTTTTGTTTTGCCATATAATACTGGGTAAATCACTTAACTCCTCTTAGACTTAGTTTCCTCATTTGTAAATTAAGGACAAATAAAAATGCCGATCTCATGACAATGTGACAAATGAGGTAATGCATATCAATTTATTATCACAGAGCTAAATCAATATTAGCTGTTAATAACTATTGAAATAAGTATATTATGTTTAGTTCTACAGTCTTAATTTTACACATATTTATACAAAATATTTCCACATGGTTGTATCAAACTAAACATTCCTACACTTCCACTAAAAAATTACACAGTTGACCATTGAACAATGTGGAGGTTATGGCTGCCAACTCCCCCACCCCCAGCCACACAGTCAAAAATTTGTATATAACTTAGACTCCTCAAAACCTTGACTACTGACAGCCTACTGTTGACTGAAAATCTAACCGATAACAAGCAGTAAATTAACACATATTTTGTATGTTATATGATTTATATTCTGTATTCTTACAATAAAGAAAGCTGCAGAAAAGAAAATGCTATTAAGAAATCCATAAGGAAGAGAAAATATATTTACTATTCATGAAGTGGAAGTGGATCATCATAAAGGTTTTCATCCTCATTGTCTTCATACTGAGTAGGCTGAGAATGGGGAAGAAGAGGAGGGGTTGGTTTTTCTGTGTCTGGGGTAACCGAGGTGGGAGCAAATCTGCAGATAAGTGGATTTATCCACATAGTTCCCACCTATGTTGTTCAAGGGTTAGCCACATTCAGGTTATTGCAATTACAACATCTTGATCTGTACAAATTAAACACTGAACATTTTAGGCTCATCTGTTGTGCTTTAATATTGCAATGTGAACATTACAAGACTCAGGATGCACCTCGAATTAAATAAACAGCTATTAAGATGCCAAATTAGCGACAGAAAAAGTAAAATCAGATTAAATTTTCTTTAAATTTCTTCTAGACAACTCTTTACAGTCAATAGAATTAATGTGTTACTATCAACAAAAAAACATTGGATTCCCTTAGCATCAGAATAAAGAATAACCAAATTGTGTGATCAAACTAGGTTAATACACACTTTGGCAAAAATTATGTTAACTCAAAATCATGTTAACATCAAAGCTATAACATGATGTATAAAAACTGGGACTCCCATGAAACTAGAGTTAATAATGAAAATGCACAAAACAGGAAGCATAACATTTGAGTTGAAAAACTCTTAGAGTAAAATGTTTAAATTATCTGATTGGAAATGTTAGAGAACAGAAATAATCATTGACATTTCAGTTTTGATAATCAACATAAATGATAGTGGTGATGGTGGTGGCATTCCCTCCTGGAATCAATTAGGAATGTCTCTCCTGCTATCTGCCTGGAGAGTCATCTTTCAGCAGGGTAAAGATCACCCTGTCCTATGCAGGCACCATTCTTCAGAGAAGCTGATTAATACAGCTGGAGCAGAGTTGAACAAAAATTCATTTATATGAATGGATCACATTATCATATTTCAATTTAAAGGACCTGGTTTTCCCTGCACCCTGTCTCTACTCCTCTTCTCTGATTATCTGCAACTACCATTCTCCACCCATTCAACTGCATTCACAAACTTTTCTAAGGATATAAGTGAAGCTGAATACATAGTGAATTTAATAACAAATGAGTGGCCCAAGCACTATATATTTTACCTGTCTGTCTTAGATTGGGTGGCCTAAAATGCAGGAATTTATTTTTCATAACTCTGGAGACTGGGGAGCCTGAGATCAAAGTGCTGACAGAGAGGGTTCTTGGTGAAGGCTCTCTTCCCGACTTGCAGAAGGCTGCCTTCTTGCTGTATCCTCAAATGGTGGAGAGAAAGATCATCTCTTCCATCTCTTCTTACATGGACACTAGTCTCATTCATAAGGGCTCTACCTCACGACCTTATTTACCTCCCAGAGGTCCCACTTCCTCACATCATCACATTAGGAATTAGGGATTTAATATATGAACTTTGGGCCCATAAAATATTTGGTCCAAAGCACTCTTCATCTACAGTAGCAGTTCCTCCAAGGGAAAGTAACTAAATGATATTGTAACTGCATCATGAAGTCACTGGCAGAGTCAGGCAAGCCTGCACCCTGCCAGTGTGACTAAATCAAGACCTCAGGCATACAGGCAAGAAAAATGCAGCCTATAAGGCCACACAAAGAGACAGATATCCAGACAAAGGGCAGTGGCTTCAGGATCCATAAAGATCTAGTTACCCCTATAGAGCCACTGCTTCCTAAGCCCAGCAACCCTTTGGCATTGTCAGGTTTCATCTATCTTCTACAGGCGGTGCTTCAGGTGCAGAGGAGACCTGCAAAAGCTGCTAAGGAGAGACTCCCACCGCTGTGCCTGTCCTGGCGCAAAGCTCCACGTGTGCCCTCTCTGCTTATGGCAGGGTCTTTAACTCTCTAACAGTCAATAGAACAGGATTTTCTCTTTTCAAATGTGAGTCTACCTAGACAGACTTGTAATTCTCTGACCAGAAAAAAATAAAAAAAAAAAAAAAAAAAAATATATATATATATAGCATAAGGATAAGGATAAGATCACTTCTGTCTGTGTTGTATCTATTTTTTTTCTTTTTTTGGACAAGGGGTCGTGCTCTGTCCCCCAGGCTAGAGTGCAGTGATGCAATCATAGCTCACTTCAGTTTCCACCTCTTCTGGGCTCAGTGATCCTCCCACTTCAGTTTTCCAAAACTGGGATTACAGACAGATGTGCACCACCACGCCTGGCTAATGGGGTGTGGATTTAAACTCTTTTTATTTACTGACATAATTACAAAGTTTAACATGTGTGTCTTAACATAATTGCAAAAACTCTTCAGTTTTTATTAAAATATAAATTCTAATTAAATGATTACAGCACGTATGGCATAGTAGGCAGAACAAAAATTTTGAAACAAAAATCTGAGGAGGTGTCTCATCTGCATCACCATATTGCTGGGTGACCTGGTCTCATCACTGAAATTCTCCCTTGTACTATTGTGAGAATGGCTTAAGAGAGTGGATGAGAAAACACCTTCTAGAGTCTAGAATGCTGTTAAAAATTGAATTGTCGTTTTATTGTTTAATGTATCTTTTTAGATTGATTAAGAGCAATACAAATGTATGGCTATTGACTTTTCCCCTTCATTTGTTCACATATGCTCTGACATACACACTATCTAACAATGTGTGTTCAACTTGTGCAGATGAGCTAGAAAAAACAAAAGTATTTTCCGTTGATGCCCTAACTTCTGCGAACTCTGAAGATATTTAAGCGCATCCCCCCAAAGTGCACGGTCATGGCTCTGGCATTTACACACAATCAGTGGCTCCTCACTCAAATCCTTTGCAAGTTCTCCCCCGTGGTCTACTTGTCATCACAGGTATTAAGATTACCCACCCACAGGTGACAGGTGTAACCATCCATGCAGCATGAATCTCACCGAAACTGATATTGTATCTACAAAGCAAATAACACGAAATGCTTTTTCTCATACAGTCAAATGCATGTGTATGTATTAAATTAATTGTCTTCAGTGATAATTCTTGCTTATGCAATAACTGTTCTTTACTTTTATGTTCTCCCACTTTCTGGAATGACGAATAACATCTCATGCTTTCTCCTGAGAATTGCTTATCACAAGATTAAATCCACATGTAGAGACTCAAATTCATCAGAAATTTTTTCTCTTCTCTGATTTGTTTGTTAAATCATGTGCTTGTGAATTCATCATTTGCTGAAGCACTAATTGCATCTACTTTGAATTCTGCATAAAATCATCTTCACAGAAACAGTGCAATTTACTATATCATATTTGTATGAGCTTTCCATCACCTTTCCTTTTCTGATTCATATATTTTTAAAATAATGCACGTTTTTAAAAGTATATTTCTATTTAATAACAACATTTATTAGACTTTATTATTAAATAAAGAAATGGTTCCAAATATTGAGATCTTTAGTGAATACTTTATATCATCACTTAACTTGTATTATCAAAACAAGATCCACGTATTTACTATCACTAACATAGTACTTGCTATGAGCATGGCACTTTTCTTTTTCTTTTTTTTTTTTTTTTTTTTTTTTTGTGAGATGGAGTTTCACTCTTGTTGCCCAGGCTGCCAGGCTGGAGTGCAGTGGCACGATCTCGGCTCACTGAAACCTCTGCATCCCAGGTTCAAACGATTCTCCCGCCTCAGCCTCCCGAGTAGCTGGGATTACAGGCTCCTGCCACAATGTTGGGCTAATTTTTTGTATTTTTACTAGAGACAGAGTTTCACCATGTTGGCCAGGCTGGTCTGGAACTCCTGACCTCAGGTGATCTGCCCGCCTCAGCCTCCCAAAATGGTGGAATTACAGGCATGAGCCACCATGCCTGGTCCTAGCATGGCACTTTTCTATGTGTGTTCAACAAACCTCAAAACAACAATGTGATGCAGATATGATTATTGTATAAGTTTCATAAATGAAGAAGACCGAGATCCAAAAAGATAAATTAATTGTTCAACGTCACATAGCTGGTATTTTACAGAACAGGAATATAAACTTACACAGTCTGTTTCTGCAATTCATGCTTTTAAGAAATATATCAGTGCCTCCCAAACCTTAATGTATATAAGAATCATCTCAAGAATCTATTAAAATAGAATGCCCTGGATCCCATGCTCAAATATTCAGAGATTTAAGGTAAGGCTCATGAATGTGTATGTGTAACAAACTCACAGATGTCACTGTTGCTGCTTGTCCAGGTACTATGCTTTGAGACCCACTGAACTACCTACACTGACTCTCTTGTGAGGATAATCAAAGATACCATCACCTGAATCTGAATAGTGTTTACTATTTTCACTTAGAAAACACTAAAATATTGTTCTGTTTTGGAAAAGATAAAACTTCACCAGCCAATATATTATATCTAACATAACATTTTAGATTCTATATAAAAGCATCTTTCAGTAGAGGTTAAGAGTCATATGGCTTTGTGTTTCAATTATTTTCTGTGGAAGTTATGCGAGTTTGATATTAAGCAAATTGTGTATCTTCCTGAAACTCCATTTTGCACAATTGTAACATGGTCATACCATCTACTACACTGAGTGGGATTAATTGAGATAATATAAACATAGCATCTAGCTTAAGGACTTGGTAGTTGCTTAGAAGCTATTTTTCTTCTCAGGCTATTAAGAAGGAAAATAATCATAGATTATTCAAATGAATCAATAACATATGGCGAAGAAGAGGGCGAAATGGCATAAGGAAGAGGGAGAAAGACCTTGGAGGTTATATACCATATTGACAAACTTCTTGTTTCATCCAAGTGAAAGTTCAATTAATTTTATAACAAAAGTAACAAAATTTTCTGACAATCTTTCCTGCTAATAGCTTGAGTGAAGTGATTAAAGGCCATTATACTCTCCCGAAATAGTCCCTTTCCAGTAAGAACTCATTAAGCACTTTAAACTGTGGAACATGATTATAGAGAATAGAATACTAATTGTTAAAAATAAACGTCATGCCTGAACTGACTGAATTAATTTCTTTCAATATGTTGATATATAAAGATCTCTAACCACATGTAATTCTTAAATGTCACAATTCCTTTTTCTCTGATCTTTAAAATTTGCTACCTATTTCTAATTCTATTTTTTGTTATATGTTAGTGGAATATGGCATTACATAAACTTTTACTGTTAAATCCAATATCGGGCAAAAATAGTGCAGGGAAACATTGTGGCATGAACAACTTGGCCACTATCAAAGCACGATCTGTACTTTCAACATGGATCCCTTTATCAACTCCCAGGTTTCTTTCAGTAATCACAAAAGATGCTGTCACGGCATAACCACTTAAAGTGCTTGGATTTCCTCTGATTCCATCTTGATATTTCCTGGTTAAAGACTGATCAGCGGGAGAAGGCAAATTCCACTTGCAAGATCTTCTAAAATGGAACTTACATGCATTGAAGAGTTGTCTTCAAGAGAACAGGCCAAAATAATATGTAATAATTAAAAAGCAGAATAGCAATTACCTTTGGGACGAGGCATGAGAAGGCCTGGATCGGGTAATGCTTTATCAATGTCTTATTTTATTGGCATGCCAGTTACATGGCTATATTCACTTAAAATCCATTGAGCCGTAGGCTTCTGATTTGTGCACTTTTCTATATGTACTTTAATTTTCAATAAAATTTTACCTAAAAGAATGTATGGTCCTAAACTCAGGTATTCTTCTGTGGTCCAACATTCCATATTTATAAGGCAGGCAAGTAAAACACAAAAACGGCTTACTTGCTCCTAAACATTTTATTTTTGGTCTGCTGTTCAGAGCAGCATTAAAAACAACTTTTCTTGAACAAAATATTTATTATTTCATGGTCTACGTAAATACACATTTCCAAAGATTGTAAACCGATTCTTGCTTTATGATGGCTCTTGGTTTCTATGGCTTTATACAAGTCAAAAATCACCCCTGGATAAAAATCAGAGACCTAAATTCAGAGGCATGATCCAGGACAAACCCATCTAGTTCTGGAAAAATAAAAATCTCCATCTTCTAGATTTATTTACATTATTACTATGCTCCAACAGCATCGTTTTGGTTTCTAAAGACTTTAGAATAATTTGTTTTCTCTAAAGCAATTTGTACCATGTCAAATGAAATAGCAGTTTTATAACCACCTGGAGGATAAAGCAATCCCCTTCCATAAATAAAAAAGTAATCTGCATAAATATGTACTAAGATATCCCTATAGACTTTTAAAATCTCGTATATGGGGGAGGGGAGTGAGTACAAACCATTAAAAAAAATGTGAAACAAGTTCCAAACTTTGCATCATTTGCCATATTCTAATTGTCTAATAAATTAATATCAATGCTAAAAACAGATTTGTACAAATATTCATTTGGGATTGGAGCCAGCTAATTCAGATAAACAGATATCTTTCCACTGAGCTGTATGCTCCAAAGCAGAAATTTATAAAAGCAACTCTCAGCAAATATGAATAACATATTTGGAAGAGCCAATATATTAAATTTGAAAATTCTGAGCTATGTTGCAGTGTACTGCTCATCAAAGAGTATTTTTACATTAGTCAGCCCTAAATGTATTTTCTTATACTCTGTAATAGATTCATATTAAGCAGACAGATATGCAATAGATAAAGCAGGAACGAACACCTTCCCATTGACAAGCTGTCAGAAGGGCAAGGGAAATATCCCAGATGAGAGGGAAGAACAACAAAAAAGCCAACAACAACAAAGTAGTCTCCGAAATAAATGTCTTTGTTAATCCCTTTCCAAAAATAAATCGCGTTCTGAGTGTTCAGGCTAACACTTAAAGCCTGAATCAAGCGAAAAGCTATTCTTGCAGCCACCACAGTCTGCAAAATGTTCTGTGTATCTGCCTCGTTTATCTTTCCATGTTATCAGCTAGGTCACGATGAGTAAACCTATTCAAAAATTGGAATTTGGGTGTAATTATACAATGATTTTGAGCAAATTTGTCTCGATGAGTAATCATTGACATTGCATCCTACTATCAGAGCTTTGATTGTGAGTGTTAAATACTTCAACTGCCAGACTCTCTGTACCGGTTGCACCTTTCAGTCCTGTGAAACCTGTATGGATGTTCGTCTCATATATTTCATACACGCTTATATCTACTGTATCACATGTCATATTTCTTGTCTTTGTACCACTTCTATTTCAATTGAAATATTTTTTCCCTACTTCAAAACATTTGTGGTCTTGTTTTCTCTGGGAAATCTTTCCAGTTACCCTTCATTCCAGTAAACAGAAGTAGCAAAAGAGACGACTTTCTCAATGCGATTTCAAACACATCAGAAAGTGCTCAGTTTTCCAGAAAACTTATGGCTAATGTTTAATTTCAACTTTTTAAAAGAAGCTTACCTAATTTTGACAATTTTCTTTGTTAATATTAATCATTCATTCAACTTAATGAGCCATTATTATGTGATAAGTCCAATTTATAAAAAGAAAGTAGAACATGTTTCTAGCCTTCAGATTCTTCACAGCTACAAGCAGAATTCAGATGCGTGAACTAGTAATTGTAATAAAATATTTCATAACTATTAGAATCAACGGGAAATCAATAAGGGAGGAATTAATTTTTCAGAGAGGGTGGGAAATGTACCAGGAATTTCACTAATGAAGAACTGTTATAAATCATTATTAAAGGATGAATTAAAATTTACAAAGAAATGAGATAAGAAAGGCTATTCTAGGAAGAATAGAAAAGTAAAAGCATTTAGTTATATTGGGGAAAAGGGATGTTTGGTTTACAGAACTGTAGCAGTTCAGAATCACTGGATATGGGGGAGCACAAAGAAAAAGGACAGAAGTTGGAATGCGATTATCATGATCTTGTACATCGTTGTACATTCTTGGACATTACCCATGAACAATGGGCTAGTACAGAGGGTTATGGTAGGGAAATGAAGGATGGGAGAGAAATGTCAGCTGGGTAGAGGGAATATTGGTGTTACTGTTCTTTTGCATTCATCTTTCCAGACGGCTAGATTTTGAGGAGTTTTCCTCAGTGTGCAGGCTCAGTGAGAGTTGGGGCCAACCATTCCCCCAAGTTAGAGAAAGTATGAGTCATGTTAAGGAGCTCAGCTAATTAGCTCTTCTCTGGGGATCTGATACTACTAGGGCTTTTGTTTTCATCCTCCTTAAGATGAAGACTTTATCACAAACTAAATTACAATAAACAACTTTTCATCTGGATACACCATGATGGAGTTTTTTGCTTTGATTCATACATTTTTCCATAGAGCAATCTTTCTTCTGCTTGCAAATTTTCTCAGAGACCAGAGTACAGTAAATATCTTGGCTAATTCCCTGCATTAATTCATGCATCTAACCCATATTTATTGTGCTATTATATGCCAAATACTATTCCAGGCTTTGGAGAGAGAGTAGTGAACAAAACAAGCAGACATCCTTGTTATTGAGCTGCCATTTTACTGGAGAAATAGGCAATAAATAAAATAAGCAATATATGTTTGTTAGATTGGGATAAGTGCTATGGAGAAAAACGAATCGGAGGAGGTAGACAGAAAGTGTATTTGGGGGTATACAATCTAAGATGGGGGGCAAGGCAAGTTGTATTGAAAAGGTGACATTTGAATAAACACTTAAAGAACATGAGAGAGAATTGATGAGGATATCTTGGGCAACTGCATTCCAGCTGGAAGGAATTGCGAGTGCCAAGGCCCTAGACAGAAGCATAGTTAGGTGTGGACAAGCTAAAGCTACCTGTTTGGAAACGTAATCAGAGAATGAAGGCAGAGAAGGGAAAGGCAATCAGAGAATGAAGGGTACAAAGGCAATGTCATCTTTCTACCTGCTTTGGTTAAAAAAAGTACACTCTTGAGTCTCTTTGTTCTCCCTCACTACACATGCAATTCTCAGCAACACCATCAGCTTATTTCTCAATATAAAACCAATTTCCACATTTCTGATAACTCGACTTGCTATTACCTTGATTCTAGTGCCAACACCACCTTCTGTCTGGATTACCAAACTATCAACCAGGAGATTTCCCTTTTGTGCCATTACCCCCTGCAGTGTATCCTGAAAACAGCAGTGGATTCACAAAACCACAAAGTGGTTTTGCATTTCTCAATGTCCTTCTAATAATCAACAAGGAGCCATACATCCCCCTCTCCCCACTTGCTGACTTTATTCCTTTTTAGGAGCACTCATGGGGCCTTTTTGTTTTCTTAGAACATGTCAGGCACACTTTCGAGCCAGGGACTCTTGCTTCAGTTCACTCTGTCTGGATGATATCTATAAACTTGGTAAGCTCAAAGAAGGTAATATTTTTAGAAACACTCAAAGTTTCAAGTGCAGAAAACTCTTATCTAACAGTTCTAAAGAAATAGTACGGGGATCATGGGTAATTACAATCCATGGGTAAATTTTTAAAAGCTTCCTTTGGCTTTTTTTATTAACAAGATTTTTTCCTTGTTGAACTTGTCATACAGAAAAATATTTAAATAACCAGTGTCCACTTAAGTCAATTTAAGATTAATGAGGAAGCAGAAACAGTAGGGCATAGATGTAGGGACATGGGAAAAAGATGGTGAGATCTTGGAGGTAATGAACAAGCTTTATTTTCTTCATAGGGTTTTTCTTAGTATAATTCTGCCTATGACCAGATCGGTTTTTACATTGGAATTGTGAATAGGATGTTTATTGTACTTCATTGTTTTGTTAAATACTTCAAAAATTATTTATAATTGCCAATATACTTGTTTCTCTGGACTTCTCTAAACCATTGGGTTTTAAATGCTTTATTTAAGGTCATAGACTTCAAAGAACGTTTGACAAAATGATTTCATAGCTGAAACAACCTCCATAATGCTTCCAGCACTGAAAAGCATAAATTCATTTTAGGGTACAAATAATTCAAGATTTTCTGATATTGCCCTGATTATCAATTATACTTAAATAAATTACCTAAGTTTTTATTATATGTTCAACTTTCCATTTATTGTAGTGAATATGTTAGAGTGTAGCAGGAAGAGGCAATATATTCAATACTGGTCTTTTCCTTTATTATTTCACTTATATGTAAGCAATGGAATTGAGGATTCATTGGCATTGCTGTCATAGCTTACTATAATAAGCTATTGGCATCTCTTCAAACATAAAAAATCTATTAAACATGGCTGCAGCAAATTTTAAATAACTGTACATACATCTCATGTTTTCAGAGAAAATTTAGAAAAATCCCAGATAGTTGGTGTTAGACCTTGGCTAGGAAATAAATTTTTAAAACCTAAAACTAAATCATTAAAAGTAAAAACTTAATTAAAAAAAAAAAAACTAGTCTTTTTTTTACAAATGGCATTTTCTTAAATTGTACCTAAACTTTTGCCAAAGCTATCCTAAAATTATTTTCTTATGTAAAGAAATAATAATAATAATAATAATAATAATAATAATAATGAATTAAGCTCTAAGGAGAAGTTCGTTTATAACTCATTTTCTTTATATCCACATCCCAAAGTAGTAGATTGAACACATGGTTGAGCTAAGTGCTGGCCCCACTGTCGCCATTGGCTCTGGCCACTGTTGAAAGTGCCTTTGTCACTTTGGCTTGGATGACTGTGTAGATGTGACTAAAATATATAATGCATTTTTTCCAAGCAATTAATTCTTTTTTTTTCAGTTAGTGTAGACAGAGTCTATTAAGCAATTAACTGTGGTTAACTCAATTATAGAAAACATAATTCATCTGATTTAGAAACTTAACTGACAAAGCAAGTGAACTTTGGCTAACCTCAGTGGGACAGAAATGAAGAGTAATAAGGCCATGAGGACTGATCATCCTAGAAGAAGAATCCACACAGCAACAACTTTTGGGGTACTCAAACATGTGGTCAAGTGTTTATGACTTTAGTATGGTTTGTGTTGCTAAAATTACGTTTTTATTTTTTCTTACATGAAAGTTTATCTTTACCAAGAAGTGTAAAAGTTTCTTTCTTTTCGAAAAGCAATACGTTTCACATATTCACATTACTTGTGGATAAAAGTTACTATATGTTCACCAAAACCTCTACTAGCTGATCATTTTGATAGTGTACAAACTAGGACAGTGTGCATTTTCTGAAATGTTTAATGATAACATCTTACTCTTCAGTTTTTACTTAGAGAATTCACTCTCCCATCACTTTGAAAAGAAAAATTTTATACAATAAAATGTATTATTAAATCTGTGACAAGTTTAATATCCCCAAAATCCTTGCATAAAGATTAGTAAATCTCTATCACATGTATTTTGTAAAAGATTTTAAAAAACTAAATTAACTCTGATTATTTTTTGTTTGAGGCATCGTATTTTCTTGGTGTATTGATTTTAATTTAAGCAAAATCCTTAAAACTCTTTTTCTGACATCCATAGAAAGTTTACAAGCTACAAGGAGGGAACGGCTACATATGAATGACAAACGTCCAAGTGGAACCTAATCGTTAATAAAGTAATGTTCACCAGTAGAGTATTATAATTTTTGTAGTACTCAATGCCTCAAGTTCAATAAACAGAAATTAATACCAAAGAGATAGACTTGATATTAGTTAGGATTAAGAGGTCTCCATACTGATGTTCTTACTACCCAAAATAGTTATGGTAGATATGAGAAGAAAGAATTATAAATAGTGTACCAAAGATAGGACAAAAAAGGGGGTGGATATGGTGAGAAAGAGGACAGTGAGTGTCTGGGAGAGGGATGGAGGAGGGGCTGAAATTGAAGACAAGATGCTTCCCATAACTCCATGGCTAAATAGTGAACTATCTTTTCAAGGTAAGGATTGTACATCTTTTTTGCATCAGCATCTCCAGAACTCATCAGAGTACTTGACAGATTACATGCAGTCAATGTGAGGCAAAAATGGGCAGCCTGTTGACTTTAAAAATAGCATTACTAAATCTGTTGGAATATCGACCGAATATCGAATTCATTCTTGGGGCATTTATAAGAATTCCCCCTTCTTCTTGGCTTGAATTTCCTTATATCCCCCTTTGAATCTTTAATATAAGCTGGCTTATTCATGCTCCCTCCTTATTTTACTTTCCCTTTACACTTTTTGTGACAAGATCTTTGATATATTTAACTGCATAAGCTTGCTTGTTCACTCAAATGGGTTTTTGCTTGTAGAGATTTTCTATGTCCAAGGAAATTCTAACTGATTCAAGATTGGCTTCTTCTCTTCCTTAACTTCTATTTCTTGCCTCTGCAAAACTATGAGGTAGATACAACATAACTTTACATTGGCCTTAAAATGATATACTCAGACTAATTTAGTTAGATTACTCAGCCAGGTAACTCATGCATTTGGGACTCAACATTCAGGTTACAGACTGATCGTGCAACAGAAAAATCGAGAGTGGGTTAATAGAAAGGGTTCAATAACACACTAGCAGAAGGAATGAGAGATAGAGTCTAGACATATAAGCAGAAAGTCAAATTAGGCAGATCACCACAATATGGAAAGAGAAAGGTGCCATGGAAATTTTTGGTTCTGCCGCAGACCATCTTTGAGACATTTGTTCAGTCATTATTGTAAACTTCAATTTCTTCAATGACACACAAGGCAATGGATTAGGAGTACATAAAATATAATTTTTTCCAAATGTAAGGTTTTATAAATATTGACATCTTGCAGTATACCCAGTATTTTAATTATGAAAGTTAAAATTATGTAAACAATATATATGTGGTTGTATTTTCTCTTACCTTTATTATAAATTGATCAATATAAAAATAATAGCTAAATAGATTATAGCCTCAAAGACAGTAAATGATAATTTCCTTTCCCTAGAAATTGAAATAATCCAGTATAAGGTTTACTTCTGTTAAAAGCTTAAAATTTAGGAATATAAAATATATTTACTGTCATGTGGAGGATGTAATAGCATCCTGATTCATTACTTGAGCTTTGTCTAAGGACTTTTATGTCTTCAAATATACTCTGTGATATTTTACTTTCTCTGGTTATGTATAAAGCTAATCAAGAAGCGAATATAATAGCTGCTACTTTAGGATAAGCTAAAGATAGGAAAATAATTATATTTTATATAGAATGTATCAGCTATCCTCTAAATGCCCATAGTGGTATCAAAACTAACACATGCTAATTTAGCTAGGTATCAGCAATAGGCTGGCAATTGGTAAGGGTGCTTTGAAGCAATCACTGAAGCTACAACATAAATCTGTGGCAGACAGCACAAACTACATTCTTATCCTTTTAATCACTCTTCTTAATTTTCAGTGCCAGAAAGAATAGTCCTTTTCAGGCTATCTATTGCTGCATAACTAATTGCCCTGAGAACTCGGTGGTTTAAAAATTACAATAATTGCATTAACTTTCAGGGTTTATAGGGGACCAGAACTAGGAAAGAGCTTGGCTTGGTGTTTCCAGTTCAGAGTCTTTCCTTGTGATTGCATTTAAACTACAAGAAATTTAATTAAAGTTTAATTCTTAAAAATTAAAGTTTAAAATGTCCCCTGAACCACAAAATAATTTTGGCATAACGATGGCCAATTGACACTTTCACATATGAATTCTATCATTGCTTCTCTATTTTCACCATATTTTACCTAAGAGATACCCGTCTAAAATAACTGGTGGTACCTAATTGATATTTTCCTAATATATATTATAAATGCTCTAATATATAAAGTTGCATTGTGTTCTGAATATGTTAGCAAACAGCATTAAGTATCAAAATAAAATGTAGGGAATTGCTTTCCTTTTTTTTTTTTTCAGAATGTGCAGGCAAGCAAGAATGACACAGAATAACATTGAGAGAAATAGAGATCATTGTGCAAGGAGAAGCCTATGAATAAAAATTAGCTGGAATGTCAGTCATTATGTCAGAACAAACATCTTCTAAGAAGAAAATCCTGATTGATTTCCACATAATCACTCTGATTGTGGAGTCAGCCTGAGCCACACATGAGCCATCTCTTCCACTGCTGTTGACTGAGCCAGCAAACAACCAAGAAAACATAAATCAGGGAGAGGAAATGACTAAAGTATGGATTTAAATGTTTCTATTTTTACAAGGCTGTAGGCTCCACATTTTTGTTGACTATTTTAATGATACCAGCAACAATTTGGGGCAGCCATCCTGGTAATGTCTCTTAACCTTTCCAGCCATTTATGGGAAGCAGTTTGCAGGTACTTCATGATCGGAGAAAGAACCTGACCAATTTATTCTTTAGTATTTAGTTCAAAAGAGAGCTATAAAAAGTGTTTTTTTTTTTCTAGTTTAAAGGGATGCTATTTTGAGAAAAAAATATTCTCAATAAAATTTGCTATTAATGTAGACAAAATAGATACAAAATTTAAACACATATAGTAACATATACAAAAGTTACACAGTTCAATTAAACAATCTCAATATGGAGAAAGACAAAAGATGCTTCTCAAAGATAAGTAACCATAAACTCACTGCCCAGCTAAGTTGGTCTGTATTTTATCCGTTCATTTATTCGCCTGATATTGACATTTACTGAGCACCTTTATGTGCTCAATATAGTAGTACATGGAACATTTAACATAACTTTAAAGACATATATATATAAATATACACTTTAACTATAATTTTAAAATGTAACACATCCTTGTTATTAAAGTGAAGCAACTTAATTTTATACCTTGGTGATATGGTTTGGCCATGTCCCCACCCAAATCTCATCTTGAATTGTAGTTCCCATAATCCCCACGTGTCAAGGGAGAAACCTGGTAGCAGGTAATTAAATCACGGGGGTGGTTCCTCAGGCTGTTCTTATGATAGTGAGTGAGTCCCCGCAAGATCTGATGGTTTTATAAGGGGCTTTTCTCTCTTTGTTCAGTATTTCTCCTTCTTGCTGCCATGTGAACAAGGACAGGTTTGCTTCCTCATCTGCCATGAATGTAAGCTTCTTGAGACATTCCCAGCCTCAGGACTGTGATTCAATTAAACCTCTTTCCCTTATAAATTACCCAGTTTGGGGTGTGTCTTTATTAGCAGTGTGAGAACAAACTAATACAGTAAATTAGTATCAAGGGAGTGGGGCTATAAGGATACCCAAAAATGTGGAAACCACCTTGGAACTGGGTAACAGGCACAGGTTGGAACAATTTGGAGGGCTCAGAAGAAGACAAGAAAACTTGGAAAAGTTTGGAACTTTCTAGAGACTTGGAGGGCTCAGAAGATAGGAAGATGTGGGAAAGTTTGGAACTTCCTAGAAACTTGTTGAATGGCTTTGACCAAAATGCTGATAGTGATATGGACAGTGAAGTGGTCATCTCAGATGAAGATGAGGAACTTGTTGGGAAATGGAGCAAAGGTGACTCTTGCTATGCTTTAGCAAGGAGACTGGCAGCTTTTTGCCCCTTCCCTAGAGATCTGTAGAACTTTGAACCTGAGATGATTTAGGGTATCTGGCAGAATAAATTTCTAAGCAACAAGGCATTCAAGAGTAATCAGAGCATAAAAGTTTAAAAAATTGCAGCCCAAACATGCAATAAAAAAGAAAAACCCATTTTCTGGGGAGAAATTCAAGCACACTGTAGAAATTTGCATAAGTAACAAGAAGCCAAATGTGAATTACCAAGAAAATGGGGAAAATGTCTCCAGGACATATCAGAGACCTTCATGGCAGCCCCTCCCATCACAAGCCTGAAGGCCTAAAAGGAAAAAATGCTTTATTGAACCAAAACCAGTGCCCCCTTCCTCTGTGCAGCCTCAAGACACGGTGCCCTGAGTCCCAACTGGCTCAATGCCAGCTGTGACTAAAAGGGGCCAAGGTACAGCTCAGGCTGTTGCTTCAGACAGTGCAAGCCCCAAGCCTTGGCAGCTTCCACATGGTGTTTGGCCAGTGGATGCAAAGAAGACAAGACTGGAGGTTTCGGAACCTCTGCCTAGGTTTCAGAGGATGTACGGAAATGCTGGGATATCCAGGGAGAAGTTTGCTGCAGGCGTGGAGCCCTCATGAAGAACTCTGCTAGGGCAGTGTGGAAAGGAAATGTGGGGTCAGAGCCCCCACACAGAGTCCCCACTGGGGCACTGCCTATTGGAGCTTTGAGAAGAGGGCCACCCTCCTTCAGACCCCAGAATTGTAGATTTGCCAAACAGCTTGCACCATGCACCTGGAAAGGCTGCAGGAACTCAATGCCAGCCTATGAAAGCTGCTGGGAGGGAGACTGTACCCTGCAAAGCCACAGGAGTGGAGCTGCCCAAGGCTGTGAGAGCCCACCTCTTGCATCAATATGACCTGGACGTGAAACGTGGAGTCAAAGATCATTTTGGAACTTTAAGGTTTAATGACTGCCCTATTGGATTTTGGACTGGCATGGGGCCTGTGGCCTCTTTGTTTTTGCCAATTTCTCCCAATTGATATGGGGTGTATTTACCTGGGTAATACCTGTACAGGTAATTGCCTGTACCCTCATTGTATCTAGTAACTAACTTGCTTTTGATTTTACAGGCTCATAGGTGAAAGGGTAATTGCCTTGTCTCAGATGAGACTTTGGACTTGGACTTTGTAGTTAATGCTGAAATGAGTTAAGACTTTGAGGGACTGATGGAAGGGCATGACTGCGTTTTGAAATGTGAGGACATGAGACTTGAAAGAGGGCAGGGATGAAATGATATAGTTTGGCTGTGTCCACACCCACATCTCATCTTGAGTGTAATTCCTATTATCCCCATGTGCTGTGGGAGGGACCCGGTGGGAAGTAATTGAATCATGGGGGTGGTTACCCTTATGCTGCTGTTTTCATGATAGCAAATGAGTTCTCACAAGATCTGATGGCATTATAAGGGGCTTTCCCCTCTTTGCTCTGCACTTCTCCTTCCTGCTGCCATGTGAAGAATGACATGTTTGCTTCCCCTTCCACCATGATGTAAGTTTCCTGAGGCCTCCCCAGCCATGCTGAACTGTGAGTCAATTAAACCTCTTTCCTTTGTAAATTACCCAGTCTCGGGTAAGTCTTTATTAGCAGAGTGAGAATGGACTAATTCACCTGGTAAAGGCTGATTTTAAGAAACTCAAGCTAATATAAAAGAACTGTATATATGTGATATGTTTCACTAACTTCTTTGTTAATAATAATGCAAATATTTAAAAGGTTGCACATATTTGCTCAGAATGCTAAAAATCATAGTGTATTATATAAAAATATAAGTGTTTTGACTATTGTGCATAAGTATTCAATAAACATTTTGAAATCTATATACTTTTATAATTTGAAAATAACCTTTGTCTAAGTTAGTTCAATTTTCATTTTATCTTGTAAAAATTTTAAAGATATAAGAAAAAGATACATTATGGATAAAATAATAACTTAAAAAAATCAGGTACTATAAGCAATTATTTCTGCACTATGGCAATTATTCAAATCTGCTCTCACATACTTTACACAATGGCCATTTCCGAATCCAAACCCAAAATAATCCTTCTTAGGTCTGCTTTCTCTGTGCAGGAAAATAAAGTCATTGGTCTTTAGATGTTGTGTATCTCAAAACAGATGATATTTTAGGATATCCAAAAGACAGTTTTATGATAGGTAATTCTCTAATTCCAAACTGAAGCCAACTCATTATTTTTGAAAACCCTTCCCCATCACTGTCAAAACAAGAACAAAGGTTTTATTACTCTCAGTTGTTTATTTCCTTTTAAAATTAACTGGGACTTTCATATTTAAAAAATTGTTATTTTAAACTTACTCATACACATTATACACATTTATTGTGTATGTAAGCATAATGACCTTTTGTTTGCCATTTGTACCAATAAACAGACAATTAAAAAAATTCTCTAACTTCATTGTAGGACCATGTCTTAGACTCTTCTGGCTGCTATAACCAAATGTCATAAATTGCACAGCTTCGTTAAAAACAGAAATTTATTTCTCATAGTTCTGGAGGCTAAGAGGTTTGAGATCAAGGCACCAGGAAATTTGGAGTCTGGTGTGGATCCTTTCATAAGTTCACAGAAAAGCATGTCATATTTCACCTGCGTCTTCCCACGTTGGAAGGAGAAAGGGGTTTTCCTTGGGCTTCTTTTGTAAGTGCACTAATCCCATTCATGAGGGCTCCACCATAATCACATAATCACCCTCTAAAAGCCCCACCACTTATTACTATCACTTTGGAAAATCAAATTTTTATACAGATTTTGAGGGGACATGAACATTCAGACCATAGCATTCTGCCTCTAGCCCTCAAAATTCATGTCCTTCTCACAAGCAAGGACATTCGTTCCATCCCAGTAGCCCCAAAAGTCTTAACTTGGTCCAACATCAACTCAGTAGTTCAAAGTACAAAATCTCCTCTAAATATAATCTGAGTTAAGTATGAATGAGACTCAAGGTATGATTCATTTTGAGGCAAATTGTTCTCTAGCTGTGAGCCTATGAAATCAAACAAGTTATGTGCTTCCAAAATACAATGATGGGACAGGTACAGAACACGCATCCCTATTCCAAAACATAGAAACAGGGAAGAGGAAGGGGGCAACAGGCCCTAAGTCCACAGCCCAACAGAGAAAACATTATATCTTAAGTCTCAATAGCAATCTTCTTCAGTTTGATGCTCTGCCCTTCCAACCCACTTTGGGGAAAAGTCCCTTCTGAGCACCCTGGGTGGTACTCCCTTAGCTTCACCCCCAGAGTTTGGACCTCCAAGGCTCTTGGAACCCCTGGCTACATGGCTTTGCCAGATGCAACTTACACTGCAGATCTCATGGATTGGAGATGTGTGCCTGTGGATCTCCCAGCCAAGAATTTTATGCCAGTGGCTCTCCAGGTCTGAAGTCTCAGGGGCAGCCCTACTCTTGCAGCTCTGCTGGGCATTGGCCTATTAGAAGTTCACTGTGGTGGCTCTGCCCCCCTAGCAATTCTCTGCCAGAGTTCACCAGAACTGAATCTTGGGCAACCAAGGTGCATGGTAACAGAGTAAGGGAGATAGACCCACAGTGTGAAGCAGCATGGGGTCGTGGTGGTCTTTCCTTTAAATTGGAAACCACCCTGCTTCCCAGACTTTTGCATTTTGGGCCTGTGATAGGGGTGGCAGTTCTGATAATTTTTGAATTGCTTTTAGGATTATCCTTCCATGGTCTGGGACAACAGGTTCTAGATTCTGTTAAATGACTGAGTAATTCTATCAGATTGTCCTTTGGTCACACCCTTGGTCTTCTCTTGCAAATATACTTCCTCATTTTTTACAGTATGGATAGACTAAGAATTTTCCAGATATTTAAGTTTTGCTTTCCTTTTGATTAACAATTCCCTCTTCTACTAATTTTTCTCTTCGCACATTTTACTAGGAGCAGCAAAGAGGAATGAGGCTACTCTTTCAAAATGTTGTTTAGAAAGTGCTTCAGCCAAATATACGATTTCATCATTCACAAGTTCTACCTTCCCCAAAATATCAGGACAGGAACACAATTCAGCCAAGTTATGTGACACTTCATAACAAAGATAGACTTTTCTCCATTTCCCAATCCCATTCTCCCCAGTACGATCTGGGAACACATCAGAATGGTCTTTACCACCCATATTTCTATCAATAGCTGTTAATGATGACTTAGGTGGTATCTAAGCTTGAGGTTTTCCCTACTCTTCTTTTTTACTTTCTGAGTCCTCTCCAGAATTGCCAATCAAGATCCATAATTAAATGGACTAAAACGAAACATTTATTATTTTAAAATATCAACTCTGAACTCATCCAAACATTTGTTTATATTATTCATACATAACATAAAATATATATATATTTTATTAAGTTAAATATATTCTATTGAGGTCCAAAATTTTTTGTTAATATTGTAAAATGTTTAAAATTTACTTCCTTGTGTCATATTACTAAAATCTCTGCTTTCTACTCACATTCTCACTCTGATAGGAACTTTAATATTATACAATTGCAAAACTATATATTTTACCCCCTCTGACAGGCCACCTTGCGGCCCCTCGGGGTTTGTTGCCTTCTGTCAGAGTGAGAAAGCCTTGCAGGCAAGAAGCAATGGAACTGAGGCAGGAGTGGGGCATGAATGAAAGCCAGCCCTCTACTTACTAGTGAAATAAAAAATCTGTGGTTTTCCCCCTTTTTTTTTTTTTGCACTTATACAGCACTGCCCTTTGTTAACAATCTTTCTCCTGATTTTCCTTTGTTTAATCATTGCTTATTTCCCATCAACACCAACTTACATAAACTTGGAAGTGGTGTTCCACCACTGGGAAATATTTACCAAACTCATGGCTAATGATGGTGTCTTATTTTTCTTTTTAATCTTACAGCATTCACTGAAACAACTCTCTATGAAGATACTTTCAGCTAATTCCTAGTGATGAAGAATCTGAGTATCAGAAAATTTAAGTGACTTGTCCAATGTCATGCAAAATATTTAAATATTTGCATTTGATCTATAACCCACTTAAACATTATCAGGTACATAAAAGTATACTATAAATGATAAATTATCATGCAGTTGTGTAACCAAAGTGTCAATTGGAGCTTAATTCCTTCCCTGGAAACTCAAATGTGCTTGGTTCACACACTCGATTTTAAAGTCTTTGAAGTACAGAGCTTCCTGTAATTTCTGCTAATTACCAGCACTTTCCCTCTAATGACGTATTCTGCATCAGGCTCCTGCTTCAACATGTGCTGTTCTGAAACAGCCAGTGTTGACTCAAATTCAGAATCACATTAGATTATCCCCCAAAATGTCACTCACCCAAAAGCAATAGGGAACCTCGCAAATTTTACTGAAAAGGTTACAAAAGCAGAGTGTTTTTAACCCCAAAGTTCACAACATAGAATTGCTATGAGACAGTACAGTTCTCCTAAAAATAGTTTCTAAGTTGCCCCATTATCAATTGGTAACTATTCAGCAACTGGGTCTCCTGGAGAAAAAACACCCTTATTTGTAGAGTCTGCTAGTTAATGTGGTGTAAATATTCCGCTGTAGTCATTTTCAAACTATCAATGACATCACTGAACTCAGAGCTGGAACTGAGCAAACAAGTGAGTAATTGGCTCTTGCAAGCCATTGTGGACTAACTCCAGCACATTGCAGCCCATTACCAGAGAAATTTCTCAGTGAGCTTCTTCAGTGCATGTCCCAGCCTCTCTTACTTCACGGGTCTTGCCCTGAATCATCACTACTAGCCTCATCCCTGGAGAACTTTAAAGTATTTCTTCCCTTGAATACAAAGCCTCTTAGCTTTTCTACACTCTATGACAGGTCTAAAACCTGTCCACAAGTTCTTTGATTCACCTCCCTCACATGGATAGAGACTCAATCAATCTTAGTAATTCTCTTGTGATCAGTAAACTGCAGCAGAAATATCTCATTGTAACTTCCAAAACTAGTTATAAATAAGCCACACATTTCTGCCTTAGACTCTCTTGGGACATTCTTTGAAGTATATGCCAGCCACTGGAAGAAATTCTAAAAGCCTGAAACTGCTGTGCTACAAAGACACATGGAGGTGATCCACTTGTCATCCCTGGCTGAGTTCCCAGCCAACAGCCACCATTTGCCACCAGCCACATGAAGAAGCCATAGGATGTCCAGTTTAAATAGACTCCACATAATTGCAACACTAGCCAACATCTGCCAGACACACAGGAAACCTTCCAATTCTGCCCTGCCTAGCCCTTTCCTATTTCCTTTCTCAACAATTATAAGCAAAATAAAATGTGGTTTTTCTTTAAGTTACTAAGTTTGACCTTCTTTCTAACTTACCCAAACTCATAAGAAAATGAGGTTGTGGTTATTGAGATCAAGTATTTCTCTTCACATATAACTGTAAAGAATTAATTAATGATAACTTAAACTAATATAGACCTTGGTAATATCATATCCCTTCTTGAGAAAATGCAGAATAAAGAACAAGTTTAAAATGTGGTGAAGAAAACTCAGCTGTAAAAAAGATCAAGTTTCTAATTTTGAAACTGGTATGATTTCACAGGGCAGCCTTAAATACCTCCTTTGACAAACCTAGATATGCTCCCTATTTCCCACTCCAGGTTTCTGCTCAACCAAATCCTTTACCCTATCTAAATGTTTCCCAGGAGTAAGGGAGAGGATACAAATGATAGGATGAACTCTACTGCAATTGCTTAGGCAGACATATGACAGGGAATGAATGGGGATGATAATACACAATTACTTTTTGTGTGTGTGTGTGGCTGTAGAATCCTAGACCAGATAATGCAAGAAGGCTCTTCAAGTTTGAGAATTCACTGACTCACTTTCTTCTTCATAGATTTTCTGGTACTAAGTTTTTCAGCCTTTGCTTTCCTGAATTCTATGTGAAGTTTTTATAAAGGTTTGAATTGACATTGCTTTCCATCTTCATTCACAAAGATATTTCCTTTTGTCCGAACTGTAGAACTAATCCCAGTCTGTAAAACACCCAGACTAATGGAGACGAAAATTCTCTTCTGTTGCTTAAGAACTGAGTTGCACATAGAATGCCATCCACAAGGGGCAAGAATACTGGCTTGACTACCCACAATCTTTCATTGAATACGGCATACATTTAAACTGGAATCAGGCCAGGTCCTACGGTTGCCACTTTAACTGGGGACTATAAACCAATGTGTGAAGAGTGAGGAGTCACATATTTGTCTGGTAACACTGTGCCTGCAGGATGCTCGTGATAAGCAGCAGAAGCTTCATTACCATAAAATGACAATGAGAAATTAATTCTAATTATCCTGATCATTGAACATTTAAATGAAAATGAAGACATTAAAGGTAACTAATTACTAGGAAGGCCATTGCTGAGGATGAATTATGAAAGATTTTAAACAAAGACGTTGTAAAACAATGGGTTCCAACTGCCCAAATCTTGTCAGTTTGTTTATTTGTACTGATCACACGGAATTTACACACCAGAAAATTGGGAATGATTTGGTTGTTAAGAGAATGTGAAAAAGGTTCTGTGGAGAAGTGCACCCTCATTTACGTTTCTGAAAATAAGAAGTCACAGTTAATTATTTCTAAACTAGTAACTTCATCAATTTTCAGACCCAAATATAAATTAGAAACAAAGAATATGAAGAATGGGAGAGTTACATAGGAAACTTACTTCTGAATAATTGTCAGCTTCATGAATGTAATTTCACTGAACAGTTAAATAGAGCAGTTCTGGAAATATCATCATTTAAAAAGATGGCAATGGAAAAAGAAGAAATGATAATCTAATTAAATGACTCTGTAATTAGTAAACAAGTTAGGAAAATATAATTTTACCAGAAAACCTAAATTTGGTAATCTCTTCATACTCTAGAAGAGTAATGTTCTTATTTGCATTTCCCCAACTTGTTCTTCAAAAGTAACTCAAGAATTATATTTTCATCTTCAAGAAAACGAAAGAAGGCTTGACTAAGCAAAAGTTGTGTTACTCAACAGCTAAGCAGTAAGATAAAAAGGTGAACTTTTGGAAACTTGGTATGCATCCGTTCAAACGTATTTCCTACCTGAATCCAAACAGCTTTCACATTGTAAAGATTCAGGCTCATGCAGAAACTTGTTTGTGAAATAAATTAAAACAAAATAAAACAAAACAAAAGCAGCTGTTCTTTATTGTGATATATCTCAGCACATTGCATTGCTAAATTTAGGTTGAGCAAAAAGTCAAATATTGGAATTGTTAATAAGCATTATGTTTATTGAAATTACCTGTGAGCTAAGTTGATTAGGGATCCCTTGCTTTGAATTTAACAATTTTTTTTTTTAAACTAACAAGAAATAGCTGCATTTTCACTAAGGTCTATGTCAAATTCTTGAGTTCAAATGCTTTTTATACATTAACTTTATATTTTTGATACCACCCCCTGCTAGGATTCTTGCATTACGTCCTGGTTACTTGTAAAACCGAGACTCATCTAGTTATATTATTTGAAGTTAATAAACCACTGAAGGACTTTCAAATATTGTTTATGATTCACTAACAGTGATTCTCTCTTTCCAAGTCACTGCATTTTGCACTGGCCAATTCAAGTATCCACACTCCTTACCGTTAGTTGAAACAAACGAAAACAACATATGTAAAAAAGCTACGGAACATCAGCAATACAATGTATTTCAACCATGAGTATGAAGGAAGGACCATTTCTATCTTGTCTACTATTGTATTTTGAGTATATTAGTTATAGTCTAAAATCATATACAAAATTATCAATAACTGCTTCCTAATAAATGAAGTCTCAGTTCATTGTCCCAGTGTTGTTTATTTCTTATGTTACTCTTTCATTTATTCATTTAATTCTTTACTTAGACACTCAATCAGGCAACAAACATGTATCTCTTGAGTGGGCATGGCCAGTCAATTACAAAAGAAATTTATTACATTTGAAGAGCTGCATTATCAAGGATCATTAATACAATGCTCAGTCAGGTACAAGTAGAATATCTTAGCCTACAAAAGTGAAGTGAACCATTGTACTCCAGTCTGGGCCACAAAGTGAGACTGTTTCAAAACAAAACAAAACAAAACAAACAAAAACAACAAAAAACGAAAAAGAGTTCTAGGCTTTGGGTTATAGCCCCTTGCTATTTTAGGAACACAAATGGCCGTTTATACATATGTATTATTTTCCTTGTTGCCTAAAAACTGTGTCCAAAGGCTAGAAAGCGCTGGGGAGATACATTAACTTCAGTGAGTAAACACCTGCTTCTTGTTGGCAAAGGACCTTGGGGCTTTAGTGACAGGTAGTATGTAAATGTAAAATTGGCCTGGAATGAAAAGAGCTTAGAGCTCTCTCAAAGAGCAAAGCTATTAACCTGAGGGTTCTCATCAAATTCTAGCTCGAGCAGGTTTGCCATGCAGATTTAAACCAGTGCCTTCTCTTCTGAAAGCAGCATGACTCAGGTGAGCAGATCGCATGTAGTGTTCCTGCGCCACACTGCTAGTTGACATTTAATGTGCTCCGACATAACTAAGGCAGAAGCAATGCATTCATCAACATGCTGTATAGAACAGAGGTTCAGATTCTACCCTTGGGGCTATTGGTGCTTGTGAACTTGAGCTCTAGAGACAAGTAAACTGATGCCTAAAGCCCACAGGCAATCTCTCTGTGGGACTAAGGGATTCCGGTTCTGTGGTTTTAGATTGACTCCATTGCTCTTCTGTCCTTAATAGTGTATAACGCAAATAAAAGGCATAGAAAATGAGTTGGATTTAATAACAAGCATATCAGATAGTGTTAGGAAATTAAATAGCTGGCTAACAGTTAAACATTTATAAGCACACTCTATTTTTTCTGCATAAAAAAAAAGAGATAGTGATCAATTAATGCAAAAAGAGACACTGATAAAAGATGTAGTAGGAACCAGAATAAAGAAAGAATGAGTGCTCACGTAGATTGATTGAGACCCGGGAAAACCTAAGATATGTTTCAAAAAAAGAAAAAGTTGGAATCATTCAGCCAGGGCATGAATTATAACATAAGAAAAAGCCATTAAATTGGATCAACTTTTTCTTATGATCTTAAGTTGTGTCAGAAGGGTACAGTAATCTCTTGATCAAAAGTGGTTATTTAAAGATTGAGTGACTAGTCCTGAGATATAAAAAATGAAAATAAACTTGAATGATTTCAGAACATCTTCCGGAAAGTTTAGAAATACAGGGAAAAAGAGAGGGGGCATCATAAACTTAAAATGGCAGTAAAGCATGTTCAGACATACAGAATACATTCCCAAAATTTGGATCCTAGATGGTCTGAAAGGCAATGGAATCCCGGGGGTGAGCCAGAGTCTTCTGTTTTTCAGCAGCTCTAGACCTTTTGAACAGTTTCCAGGGTAACAACTAACAGCTCCCTCATCACATTCAACTTGGTGGAAATACTACTAATGTCAATGATAGGCCACTTTCTTGTCTACACAACAGCAAATTCATTGATTTGGTTTTAAACTACTGCTCAGCAGGGCACAGTTTCCTATTTTTGAGTGAACAGCTTTAATAAAACTTTTGATTAGGTTTTCAAATATGCAGAAATTTATTGCCTAAACAAACATTTTGGGGGAGACAATTACTTAATTATAATGACAGTTAAGTCACACTGGAAAAAATTACCAACACTTTTCTGCCAGTAATTTGAAACATACATTTGGAATTTTGTGGTATATTTAATGAAAATAAAATTTATATAATAATACCAAGAATATCCCTATAAGTGATGAAAAGCAGAAGAATATTTCTCTCATTTTCTAAGCCAAAGGGCTTAGAGTTCTACAACATAAGAAAATGTTACTTTGCACCAGCTTTCAAAACAATCTAATTATTTATTATGGATCTAAACTAATACAATTTTTCTTCCAAAAATATTTCAAAGTATTTCCCCTTTGGAGAAGGTATACTTTAAACTATTTTTAAAAGCTAGGAAATGCAAATATATATATGTATATATAGGGTGGAGTTTGTGCATTTCATGAAGGAATTTAGAGTAAGAATATAAAATAAAAGCGTGTAATGCAAGATATGGCAACAGATTTCTTAATTTTGAAACAGGTCAATCAGCTCTACTATATTCTGTTACTACGATCGATAGCTCTCATTCCTGCTCCTCATCCTGCAAATGTATCTGTCATGCCAAGCAAGAGCCAGTGGGAGAACATAGATCACATAGCTGGTCGGTGATGCCCCACCAGCCCTAATGGAGAATCCAGGCAATATTCATGCACCATATAACAGTTGATCAGCCAAAGCATTAAGCCAACCATAAAACATAACATTTAAAAGCCAGATAAAAATATTTTCTCCATTTTACTTTTTACTGTACTACAAATATTGGCAGGAAAACAATCCATTAACTCACTGCTCTTCTAAAAGGACCAACTTAATAGACCATAACATTGTCCCAGGTAAATAATGCAGGTTTTGTGTATTGTGTTTGTATATAGCCTGAGGGCCCTCACAGATGACAAGGGATCCATTTTTTTCCACTTTTATTTTAAATTCTTTTGTTCATTTTATCAACAGTCAAAGGTTTGGGATGTAAAATTAATGAGCAGGTCTGTAATCTTTCATTGAAATCTTAAAGGTCCACTTTTCCACAATCACAAAGAGATGGAAAGGAGGCCAGGCTACATTTTTCTTCCTGAAGTATGGTTGATGATTTAAACTCACTAAGAAATAATTTTTTTTTTCTTAAAGAACAAATAAAAGCCTTGTGCTCACTCTTGCTTCACATTCGAATATGACTCTCATACTGTTGCTTTAAATGAAATTTGTCATGCATCCTTAAACAGATGGATTTTGAGTTTCTGTTGTGGAAATGTATTCATTCAGTGTTAGTATGAGTCAGGCTGGTTTTTAGAAGGAGCCAAAGGTTTTGACTCTTGGGAGACACAAAACATGGCTTGCTCTAGCTCCCTAGCACTGGGAAAGAGGAAGAACAACCTTTAACCTACAGAACTGTGCATAGCCCCCACTAGAAACGTTGGGGTCCTCTTGTCCTCAAGCACATGCATTCATTAAAAACTCACTTGCGGCCGGGCGCGTGGCCCACGCCTGTAATCCCAGCACTTTGGGAGGCCAAGGCGGGTGGATCGCAAGGTCAGGAGTTCAAGACCAGCCTGACCAACATGGTGAAATCCTGTCTCTACTAAAAATACAAAAATTAGCAGTGCATGGTGGCATGCACCTATAATCCCAGCTACTCAGGAAGCTGAGGCAGGAGAATCACTTGAACCCAGAGGTGAAGTCTGCAGTGAGCCAAGATCACACCACTGTACTCTAGCCTTGGCCTCAGAGCAAGACTCCGTCTCCAAACAAACAAACAAAAAAACCTCACTTGCCTTTGATTGCAGTCCATACCCACCTTGTGCCTCACATAGGGAAGGCCTAGAGATCCCTGATAGAGCAACTTAGGGTCATGTGTCTAAACTTGGACCTGGTAATATAAAAGTGGAGTCTTAGTCCACTTTAAAAATAAGGAAGCTAAGGCAGAGAAAGTTCAGTGACTGGCTGCAAGTTACAACATGCATTACTTAGAGTTCAGCATAAACCTTGCCATCCCTGAGTGCCTACTTCTGATTTTTCCCAAAGAAGCAGATGAAAATGGTACTTTAAAAAACCCAACAAATTATGTTTCTCTGAGTGAAGTAGCTTTTAGTATACTTCATTTTTTGCTACGTTCTTTAACAAAAAACCCTTGATAACAACAACAACAACAAAACACATATAAAAAGGAAACCGGAGCCAAAAGCATGGAATTAGTCATCAAAATATGCAGCTATTAAATATTACCATTTTAATTTGGGAAAAAATAATGAGAGTTTTGCAATAGTTTCAATGCCTTAACTTCAAGATCAGATAAGTAATAGCAATGAAGAAAGAAAGTGAATTGAGATGATAATTTCCCGGTCAGTGACCTACATATGCCAGGAGTTAGCACTCTAAAAGTGCAATGAAAACCAGTGCCACTCACTGGAGAAAAATGCACATCGATTTTAAAATGTTAGTAATCATTCGTCACACATTTATTAAAGTAATTAACATTGAGAAAGTACATAGTCCATGATTGTAATTTTTTTTATTTCTTGACCTTACACTTTCTTCTCAAGAGTGGTAAGTTTTATTTTGACCTTTTACTGTATTATTCTTAAAATTAGCTCATAAGCCTTCTATTAAATAATTCTTTTATTAAGAAAGGGTATAATTATTAATGCAAATTGTGAGCTTGAAACTTGAGATATGTGGAGCCTTTTTCAAGAGTTTATCCTTTGAAATGTTCAAAATAACATATTGACATAGGTGTGTGCTTTAAAGAGACTTTAACAAAATATCTGTCATATGATTGTTGCTATAGAAATTGGTTTACTAAACATTAAAGTTAATAAATTCAAAAACCACTTAGGCAGGCATGAAAGAAAGAAGTTTATAAATGTAATTGAGGTACAATAGGAAAATAGCAATCTCACAGCCGAGGGATCTCCTTCATGTCACCTTCTGAGATCTGAAAGATCTGTGGAAAAACGTCATGGTTGATATTTGGGGTATGGGAAAGACATAGAGAAAGTGAGTTGTTAGACACCTGAGATACTTTCAAACACTTGTGTAGGTATTTATTTGTCTCAAACCTTTTAAAGTCTGCTATTTCCAAACTAGGTCAAATCAGGGTCTCATTATAACTTTTGTGGGAACTAAGTACTTTTGTTTTCATTGGGCTCAACATTGAGCATTTTTAATGGTTAAATATTTTATATTTTCTGTTTCAGACAAAAATTTAATAGATTTTTATTATCTGTATTAGAGTTCTCTAGAGGGACAGAACTAATATGGTAGATATATATACAAAGGGGAGTTTATTAAGTATTTAAGTGTGAACTCACACGATCCCAAGGTCCTACAATAGGCCATCTGCAAGTTGAGGAGAAAGGAGAGCAAGTCCAAGTCCCAAAGATGATGAACTTGGAGTCCGATGTTTGAGGGCAGGAAGCCTCCAGCATGAGATATGCAGGCTGGGAGGCTAGGCCAGTCTAGGCTTTTGATGTTTTTCTGCCTGCTTAATATCCTGGCCATGCTGGCAGCTGATTAGATGGTGCCCAGCCAGATTAAGGGTGGGTCTGCCTTTCTGAGTCCGCTGACTCAAATGTCAATCTCCTTTGGCAACACCCTCACAGACACACTCAGGATCAATACTTTGCATCCTTCAATCCAGTATTAACTATCAGTATTAATCCAGTATTAACACTCAGTATTAACTATCACATGGTTCCTGAAACTTTTATTTTGATTTGAGAATAAAAAGCTTTCTCTTTGACCCTGAAAGTTTTTCTTTTTCTTTTTGTTAAAATATATTAAAATATTTATATGGATTTCTAACATATTGTGAGCCCCAGAAACTGGTTAATGTGCCCGATGGGTAAGCTGTCCTCTTCTTTTCTCACGAGAGTATGCTTTAGTTAGCAATTCCATCCATGGCTTCAATACCACCTATATGCAGACAATTCACAAATGTCTGTACACAGGTCAGACTTCCCTTGTGGGATTTTGATCTGCCTATCCAAAAGTTCAATACCTTCTGAACATCTTTTAAATGTCTCAATGGTCTATCAAACTCTACATACATAAAAACTGAAAGCATGCCTGACCCAACAGCAAATATTCTTCCTAGAACACTTGCCTCAGTTCATTAACCATAATCCTTCCAATTTGCCAACACAGAAACAATTGCAATAATCCTAAATTATCTCTGATGCTGAAAGCAGGACACATTTTAGTTCTTACGTATGTTTATAGGCATCCATGTTCTCCAAATGGTCTCAATTGAATATTATTAGATAACAACAAAAATAGTTCATTAAAACTAATGTATCTGAGAAAGTAAAAATAAAAATATTAGTCAATTTCTGGAAAAATTATTAAGAAATATCGAACTCTTGTCTTTTGCTAATACATTAATATAAGAGGAAATGTTGAAAAATCCATATCGGTCACCCCTTATTCCAATATAATTCTGATTTCAATTTAAATGAAGAAATGATCTATCTTTTAATATGATGTAATATCTATGTTAAAGTAAAGAAAAAGCTGTGGTATTTCCTTTATTTTGTAGTTATTAAAATGTCACTGTTATTGAGTTGTGTCCCTCTAAGATTCATATGTTGATTTCCTATCCCCAAAGGCAATTGAAGATAGGGCCTTTAAGGAGATAATTAAGGCTAAATGAAGTCATAAGAGAGGGACTCTAATCTGATAGAACTGGTGTCCTTTTAGGAGGAAAGGAGACCAGATATCTTGGAAGGTACATTTTGGCACACAGTGAGAAAGTGACCTTCTACAAGCCCTGAAGTGCCCTAATCAGAAACCAACCCTGACAGCAACAGAGATCATCAGGCACATTAACCACAGTTCCTGGGGCTCACAATATTTTAGAAAACCATGTAAATATTTTAATGTATTTTAACAAAAAGAGAAAAACTTTCGGGGTCAAAGAGAAAGCTTTTTTTTCCCAAATCAGAATGAAATAAAATTTCCAGGGACCATGTGCTGGTTAATACTGAGTATCAACTTGATTGGATTGAAGGATGCAAAGTATTGATCCTGGGTGTGTCTGTGAGGGTGGTAGATATTATCATTATCCCAATTTTACAGATGAGAAACCTGAAGTATGCAAAAGTTACTAACTTGCATGAAATTGTCAGGGTACTGAAAATTAGAAGAATTAGCTTCAGAGACTCTCAAGAAATTCAATGTTGGCAAGGTCCTTCCAGTACTTCTGAACAGTGCTCTCATTTTGCTCCTGGAAAACAGGCTCCTGGAGACGTGGAAAGACAGTCCCAGAGTCACTTATTTGCAAGCAGCCCTGAGTTCTGGACACTACGGGCTCTTCACACTTCCTTCTGAATTCATCCCTGCGCCCTCTGAGGAGGAAGAATGAGTTCCAATCACACGGAAAGAGGAATGGTAGGTTGTTTTGGTGAGCTTGGTAAACCCCCTGCTCTTAGGCTGAAGAGATGGTGCTGTATGTCTGGCACAGTCATCAGTTTCTCCTTACACTGTGGTTGGGATCCTGCCTCTATGGCTTTATGGATGTCCTCTCTGTTCTTTGTGTCTACACAAGAGCTACCCAAGTCTTCTTACATCAAATCCTGGTAAGATCAGATACAAAACTCTTGAAAAATGAATACTGCCCCTGAAAAGTATGCACACACCTAAGATTACTTATTATAGAACACTGTGCACTCCTCAGTATCAGATTTCTTTATGTTCAGAAGCCTGGTAAGATTGTTCACTAAAATCTCATTACTGTTCAGTGATTTTTGATAAAAAGAGCATCTCCTCTGAGTGTCAAAACAAAACAGCGTCTTCCATATGTGTCAAAATAAAAGAAATCGGATGGGTACGGGGGAGCGATAAATTCATATTATCACAGGGGATATTTTCAAACATAAACTCATTCATTAAATAATCATTGCAAATCACTGAAGCTATGCTAACAGGCCTCAGTTTCCATAACAATATTTTTACTCATGGCTCTGAAGTTCTCCTGCACATTTTAATGAGGTATATGAAAGAATTGTGGGCATCTAAGCAGAAATCCCATATTCTGCTACCCACCACGCACTGTTTATTTTTAATAAAACTCTCCGTATGACAACAGGCAAGGTTAACTGGGTAGTTTCCTATTTATAGGGCAATCAACACCACGGCGAATATGAAGACTGTTTTCTTTCATCTTTAGCACTGATGCAACAAGTCAGCAAAAAGCTTCTGCCCCAGTCCTATTAGGTGTTCTGAGATCAAAAACACTAAGAAAACAAATATCAGATATTCACATAAAGCATGCTATTCGCCACTTCGCTGGGACTTGCCATCACCCACAGTTCACGTTTCTGCCTTAAAATTCTGTTGCTCATTTTTCCAAAAGAAAAAAATTCTGAAATTCTATAGTTCCTTTTCCTACATGTGGCTGACATGTCTAATAGCTATGTGAAGAAATGTTCAAAGCCCTCGACATAATGAAGAACATGTGGCTAATTATCATTACTTTTAATTTATGGCTAAGGCTGTCTACAAAACAACCAAAAAATAATTTGAAAATGAAAAAGGTGAATTATCGATGTGGTTGTTATAAAAGATGACTAACCACTAACATGTCTTGATTAAATGAACTGGTTCTTTTTCTTTTCATTTTTTAATTTGGCTTACTCTGTATACAAATAGAAGAATCAAACCCATATTAAGGTGGTAAAACTGCTCAGACAAATGTTTCCTTATCCAAATCCCAAGAAGTGCCCGCTCCACTCTTGGCTGGAGCAGACTGACAGCTCTGCCTGGCATGCAGCCTGCTCAGCCCAACTGTGGTCACCGCAGAGTTGAACCCTGCTGAACTAATCCTAAGGGTGTTGCTTTCTGAAGAACCGCCCTAGCCAAATATGAGATTGCCTACAGCACTCAACAGCCTATTGAAATCACAGCACACATGGGCAATGAACCACTGAATCAACCATTCTGAGGGTATGGCTGAGATAATGTCCCAAACTAGGCATTTAACCACTAAAGTAGGGTCAGTGATGGCTAATATCGTGAGAAATCTAAATGAGAGAGAAAGGGAAGGAACATCTTGATTACGGTCTGAAGTTCAGTTATATTCATAAAAAAGTATGTTTATGTTTGAAATATGTCCCATTTCATGAAATTGAATTTTACAAGCAGTCATGGGTTACCAATTGGCCTAAATAGAATAATCGTTTAGCAGTTGAATTAGCTCTTCGTGTTTGACCTTGGTCCCTTAACTCTTTTTCAGTCGTTTATTTGATTTGCTTATAGAACTCCTACTCTGTTCCAGGCTCTCCCCTATACACTAGGGATTCAGAGGTGAAGGAAAACATACTTTTTTTTTTTTTTCTTGAGTGATCTCGGCTCACCGCAACCTCCACCTCCAGGGTTCAAGCAATTCTCCTGCCTCAGCCTCCGAGTAGCTGGGATTACAGAAGCCAGGCTAATTTTTGTATTTTTAGTAGAGATGGGGTTTCACCACATTGGTCAGGCTGGTCTTGAGCTCCTGACCTTGTGATCCACCTGCCTCGGCCTCCCAATGTGCTGGGATTCCAGACGTGAGCCGCCGCGCCCAGCCCTGGAACACATTCTTGTCATGAAGTTTCCATTCACGTGGAGAAGACATGCAATGAACAAACACATTCACATTATGCCTGGTGATGGTAAGTGTCTGAAGAAAAGTCTACAGAAAGATTCAAGGAAAAATAGTAGCTCAGCCCCGCATGGTAGCAATGTTATTTAGCACAGGGTGATGAAGAAAGATCTTTCTGGTAAGATGACTGTTTAGCAGAGTTCTGAATGAAAGAGAGAGAGAGAAAAATTCTGATATCTGAAAGAAGAGAGTTTCATCTAGGAAAAATAGGAAGTCCAAAGGCCTTCACCTACTCCCTATGTAACAGAAAGGACATGTTTTTCAGAGGGGCTGGAGAGAGAAGTCAAATTTGTGGATAAAAATTATTAGAATGATGGGAAACTTCCACCCAGGGGACAGTACAGACAATGCAAGGGTGAATGCAAGATTAAAAGGATTTTATTAAATTTGAGGTATAATACAAGAATCCATAAAGAGTCAAGCATTTAAAACTTGAGGATGGGATCCAAATTCAGAACAATGAATAATTTAAAATGAGACCAGACATAACATTAATTTCAATAGGAACAAATTAATAAGAAATGAAAATAATAATTAAGTCATTTGATTAAGTTTCTTCATTCCTCATAACAATTCTGTGAGATTGGTATTTACTATTATATTCTCAATTAAGAAATCATGAAAATGAGATTATGGAAAAAGATCAGACCAGAGATGGTGCAGATTTTTTTGCTAGTCCTGCCATAGATAAATGACTCTGTCCAGACTTGGTGACTGCCTTCTCCACTGGAATCTACTTGAAGAAGCATTCTGGGACTTCAAGATACTCATAAGCAGTGCTGCATCTGCTGTCTTGCAACACCTGCACTGGAGTCCTCAGCTGAGACCTAAAAAGTGCCAGTAACCTGAGACTGCCATGCTGGAGAGGTCATGTATAGCTGTTGCCATATCCACTCTGAGACTGCC